>NC_056036.1:25559042-26759042 GCF_004379255.2 Salvia splendens | reverse complement strand
ATGACAATTACTATGATGTTATATAGACCAAAATGATCTTATCTTGATGTTATTTTCTAACAGAGATCGTGCAATGAAAGTTTGTAGGTCAATTAGTGTGAAATAATTTTCTAGCTAACCAAGTAAACCCAAATATTAAGAGTTACGGTTTAAAAGAACTTCCACGCGACAACAATGATTACTATGCTCTATTGTCCAAAATGATCTTGTCTTCGATGCCATTATGTTATATACCACACACACAATGCATGCGTGTCGGCAGTTTCGATTCAAAAGGTTTGCTTGTTGGCCAAGTAACGCATATATAAGAGTTATCTTATGAAACAAGCTTTTAAGATATGACAATTACTATGATGTTATATAGACCAAAATGATCCTATCTTGATGTTATTTTCTAACAGAGATCGTGCAATGAAAGTTTGTAGGTCAATTAGTGTGAAATAGTTTTCTAGCTAACCAAGTAAACCCAAATATTAAGAGTTACGGTTTAAAAGAACTTCCACGCGACAACAATGGTTATTATGCTCTATTGTCCAAAATGATCTTGTCTTCGATGCCATTATGTTATATACCACACACACAATGCATGTGTGTCGGCAGTTTCGATTCAAAAGGTTTGCTTGTTGGCCAAGTAACGCATATATAAGAGTTATCTTATGAAACAAGCTTTTAAGATATGACAATTACTATGATGTTATATAGACCAAAATGATCCTATCTTGATGCTATTTTCTAACAGAGATCGTGCAATGAAAGTTTGTAAGTCAATTGGTTTGAAATAGTTTTCTTGCTAACCAAGTAAACCCAAATATTAAGAGTTACGGTTTAAATCAACTTCCACGAGACAACAATGATTATTATTTTCTATTTTCAAAAATGATCTTGTCTTCGATGCCATTACGTTATATACCACTCACACAATGCTTGTGTGTCGGCTGTTTCGATTCAAAAGGTTTGCTTTTTGGCCAAGTAACGCATATATAAGAGTTATCTTATGAAACACACTTTTAAGATATAACAATTACTATGATGTTAAATAGACCGAAATGATCCTATCTTGATGATATTTTCTAACAGAGATCGTGCAATGAAAGTTTGTAGGTCAATTGGTTTGAAATAGTTTTCTTGCTGACCAAGTAAACCCAAATATTAAGAGTTATGGTTTAAATGAACTTCAACGAGACAACAATTATTATTATGCTCTTTTTTCCAAAATGATCTTGTCTTCGATGTCATTAAGTTATATACCACACACACAATGCATGCGTGTCGGCTGTTTCGATTCAAAAGGTTTGCTTTTTGGCCAAGTAACGCATATATAAGAGTTGTCTTATGAAACACACTTTTAAGATATAACAATTACTATGATGTTAAATAGACCGAAATGATCCTATCTTGATGCTATTTTCTAATAGAGATCGTGCAATGAAAGTTTGTAGGTCAATTGGTGTGAAATAGTTTTCTTGTTGACCAAGTAAACTCAAATATTAAGAGTTATGGTTTAAATAAACTTCCACGCGACAACAATGATTATTATGCTCTATTGTCCAAAATGATCTTGTCTTCGATGCCATTACGTTATATACCACACACACAATGCTTGTGTGTCGGCAATTTCGATTCAAAAGGTTTGCTTGTTGACCAAGTAACGCATATATAAGAGTTATCTTATGAAACATGCTTTTAAGATATGACAATTACTATGATGTTAAATAGACCGAAATGATCCTATCTTGATGTTATTTTCTAACAGAGATCGTGCAATGAAAGTTTGTAGGTCAATTGGTTTGAAATAGATTTCTTGCTGACCAAGTAAACTAAAATATTAAGAGTTATGGTTTAAATGAACTTCAACGAGACAACAATGATTATTATGCTCTTTTTTCCAAAATGATCTTGTCTTCGATGCCATTACGTTATATATCACACACACAATGCATGTGTGTCGGCAGTTTCAATTCAAAAGGTTGCTTGTTGGCCAAGTAACGCATATATAAGAGTTATCTTATGAAACAAGCTTTTAACATATGACAATTACTATGATGTTAAATTGAACAAAATGATCCTATCTTGATGCTATTTTCTAACAGAGATCGTGCAATGAAAGTTTGTCAGTCAATTGGTTTGAAATAGTTTTCTTGCTAACCAAGGAAACCCAAATATTAAGAGTTACGGTTTAAAAGAACTTCCATGAGACAACAATGATTATTATGCTCTATTTTCAAAAATGATCTTGTCTTCGATGCCATTACGTTATATACCCCACACAATATGCCTGTGTGTCGGCAGTTTCGATTCAAAAGGTTTGCTTGTTGGCCAAGTAACGCATATATAAGAGTTATCTTATGAAACAAGCTTTTAAGATATGACAATTACTATGATGTTATATAGACCAAAATGATCCTATCTTGATGTTATTTTCTAACAGAGATCGTGCAATGAAAGTTTGTAGGTCAATTAGTGTGAAATAGTTTTCTAGCTAACCAAGTAAACCCAAATATTAAGAGTTACGGTTTAAAAGAACTTCCACGCGACAACAATGATTATTATGCTCTATTGTCCAAAATGATCTTGTCTTCGATGCCATTATGTTATATACCACACACACAATGCATGTGTGTCGGCAGTTTCGATTCAAAAGGTTTGCTTGTTGGCCAAGTAACGCATATATAAGAGTTATCTTATGAAACAAGCTTTTAAGATATGACAATTACTATGATGTTATATAGACCAAAATGATCCTATCTTGATGTTATTTTCTAACAGAGATCGTGCAATGAAAATTTGTAGGTCAATTAGTGTGAAATAGTTTTCTAGCTAACCAAGTAAACCCAAATATTAAGAGTTACGGTTTAAAAGAACTTCCACGAGACAACAATGATTATTATGCTCTATTGTCCAAAATGATCTTGTCTTCGATGCCATTATGTTATATACCACACACACAATGCATGTGTGTCGGCAGTTTCGATTCAAAAGGTTTGCTTGTTGGCCAAGTAACGTATATATAAGAGTTATCTTATGAAACAAGCTTTTAAGATATGACAATTACTATGATGTTAAATAGACCAAAATGATCCTATCTTGATGCTATTTTCTAACAGAGATCGTGCAATGAAAGTTTGTAAGTCAATTGGTTTGAAATAGTTTTCTTGCTAACCAAGTAAACCCAAATATTAAGAGTTACGGTTTAAATCAACTTCCACGAGACAACAATGATTATTATTTTCTATTTTCCAAAATGATCTTGTCTTCGATGCCATTACGTTATATACCACACACACAATGCTTGTGTGTCGGCTGTTTCGATTCAAAAGGTTTGCTTTTTAGCCAAGTAACGCATATATAAGAGTTATCTTAAGAAACACACTTTTAAGATATAACAATTACTATGATGTTAAATAGACCGAAATGATCCTATCTTGATGCTATTTTCTAACAGAGATCGTGCAATGAAAGTTTGTAGGTCAATTGGTTTGAAATAGTTTTCTAGCTGACCAAGTAAACCCAAATATTAAGAGTTATGGTTTAAATGAACTTCAACGAGACAACAATTATTATTATGCTCTTTTTTCCAAAATGATCTTGTCTTCGATGCCATTTGGTTATATACCACACACACAATGCATGTGTGTCGGCAGTTTCGATTCAAAAGGTTTGCTTGTTGGCCAAGTAACGCATATATAAGAGTTATCTTATGAAACAAGCTTTTAAGATATGACAATTACTATGATGTTAAATTGAACAAAATGATGCTATCTTGATGCTATTTTCTAACAGAGATCGTGCAATGAAAGTTTGTCAGTCAATTGGTTTGAAATAGTTTTCTAGCTAACCAAGGAAACCCAAATATTAAGAGTTACGGTTTAAAAGAACTTCCACGCGACAACAATGATTATTATGCTCTATTGTCCAAAATGATCTTGTCTTCGATGCCATTATGTTATATACCACACACAAAATGCATGTGTGTCGGCAGTTTCGATTCAAAAGGTTTGCTTGTTGGCCAAGTAACGCATATATAAGACTTATCTTATGAAACAAGCTTTTAAGATATGACAATTACTATGATGTTATATAGACCAAAATGATCCTATCTTGATGTTATTTTCTAACAGAGATCGTGCAATGAAAGTTTGTAAGTCAATTGGTGTGAAATAGTTTTCTAGCTAACCAAGTAAACCCAAATATTAAGAGTTACGGTTTAAATGAACTTCCACGCGACAACAATGATTATTATGCTCTATTGTCCAAAATGATCTTGTCTTCGATGCCATTACGTTATATACCACACACACAATGCTTGTGTGTCGGCAGTTTCGATTCAAAAGGTTTGCTTGTTGGCCAAGTAACGCATATATAAGAGTTATCTTATGAAACAAGCTTTTAAGATATGACAATTACTATGATGTTATATAGACCAAAATGATCCTATCTTGATGTTATTTTCTAACAGAGATCGTGCAATGAAAGTTTGTAGGTCAATTAGTGTGAAATAGTTTTCTAGCTGACCAAGTAAACCCAAATATTAAGAGTTACGGTTTAAAAGAACTTCCACGTGACAACAATGGTTATTATGCTCTATTTTCCAAAATGATATTGTCTTCGATGCCATTATGTTATGTACCACACACACAATGCATGTGTGTCGGCAGTTTCGATTCAAAAGGTTTGCTTGTTGGCCAAGTAACGCATATATAAGAGTTGTCTTATGAAACAAGCTTTTAAGATATGACAATTATGTTGATGTTAAATAGACCAAAATGATTCTATCTTGATGCTATTTTCTAACAGAGATCGTGCAATTAAAGTTTGTAGGTCAATTAGTTATCTCTACTCCAAAAATGAAACTTTTCCAAACCAGCATAAGATTTTTAGGGCACGAAATTGAAAAAGGAACCTTCAAACCCATCAGTAGGTCAATATCTTTTACGGACAAATTCCCTGATGAAATTAAAGATAAAAACCAATTACAAAGATTTTTAGGATGTTTAAATTACATCTCTGACTTCTTTCCTAATCTTAGAGAAACTTGTAAAATTCTTTATCAAAGACTTAAGAAAACCCCTTCTAACTGGACTGAAGAACATACTAATATTGTTAAAACCATAAAACAACAAGTTAAAACTCTACCTTGCTTAGGTATCCCTAATCCAGAAGCCTTTATGATTATTGAAACCGATGCTTCAAACATAGGCTATGGAGGAATATTAAAGCAAAAACTTGATTCAAAAGAACAGTTAGTAAGATATCATTCTGGTATCTGGAATAATGCACAAATAAATTATTCCGTTATCAAAAAAGAAATTTTATCCATTGTTTTATGTATCTCAAAATTCCAAGATGATCTTTATAATAAAAATTCTTACTTAGAATTGATTGTAAATCTGCAAAGAAGTTCTTACAAAAGATGTTCAAAATATTGTGTCAAAACAAATATTTGCCAGATGGCAAGCTATTTTATCTGTTTTCGACTTTGAAATTGAATTCATAAAAGGAGAAAATAATTCTTTACCTTATTTTCTAACAAGAGAATTTTTACAAGGTCACAGTGATGGACTCTAGAACACCCAAGAAACAAAGTGTCAAAGATTATGAAGTCTTTCCTTCAAAACCAACATCAAAAGCCTTGATTTCGTCCTCGGCTCCAAAAACTCCTCAAAAATCCAATCAAATCATTCCAAATAGATTTTCACCACTACAAAACATTCCAGAAATCCCTTATAACACAGTCCTTGCCTCAAATATTCCCAGACCTGCAAATATTCAAATCCCAAACACTCCTGAAGAAAACAAATATTTGGCCAAAGATTGGCATGAAGATTGTGGGATGACCCATTTCTCTGAATATCCTGCCAGACTATCTCAAATTGATTTTATAAAAAACCGTTTTTCAAATCCCTCCCAACTTTGGGAATCTAATGATCTTTTAAGAGACCAAAGGTATTATGAGTTTATTCTGGTGGATTCTGATTCAGTGGAAATAACTCATATTTACAACAGAGCCAAAGAAATTGAATATTCAAAATGCATTATCAAAAGAGTCCATACTATAACCACTTTTGGTGGACTTAATGAATTCAAAATCCTTAACAACCCAGCTCAGGGGTATAATTATATCGACTATAAGAATGCCTGGTTCAGAGCTTTCTTATTGAGATATTACAATCATTCTTGGTTCATAACATTTCATCATAATTGTGAAAAACAATTTCCAATCTGGTCCCTGACTGGTGGAGAAAAATGGGTTCTTCAATTCAAATTCTTCCTTCTGATGTTCAAAAAGGTTTCAATACTTTTGCTGAATTCACTACCCTCAAAAACTTTCAAAAATTTATCATGTTTCATGCTGAGTTCAAAGTCCCTTGGATCTTTGCATGGGATTTTAATTTTGAAAAAATTTTCCCGGATCCTACTCCTTACTCTTTGACAAGAGTATACAAAGTTAAATGGTGGGCTAAATTCCAAAATCATATCGGAGCTGAACCTGCAGTCAAACAATTCTTTACCACTGGTGAAAAGGTGGTTTACCAAAAAGAAAAGAAAGAAAAGGACAAAGTTGAAACATCCAAGAAATCCAGCAACTCAGAAGCAAAACCCGAATGCTTTATGGATAATCTTCCAGAACATATCAAAAAAGATTTCTTTGAATTCTTGGCTCAAAAATCTGTCTCCTCAAAATCTAAGTCTGAAGAATCGATCTCCTCTGACCCTATTGGGGGTCAAGACCCATTTGATTTTTAATGACAGGAATCTTTAGAAGAAAAGGTGTTGGTGCTTATTCAAAGTATCTTATTCAAGAAATCAAAATTGGTATTTTGGTGATTGAATCCCTCTTAGAAGACGTAAAAGTAGCACTTGGTATCCCTCCAGGAGAAGTGGATTTTCCATATCTTAGGGAGATTATTGAAAGCCTTGAGCGTCAAAAGCAAAGAATTGAAAGAATGAAGAGAACTCTCAAAATTATAAATATTATCACTGCAGCCTAACTCTATTCTTATTATATCAGAATGCCTCCTTATTGGTTCTTTCACATTGGTGATGAAATTAGAAGATTAGAACAAGCTATCAGAGATGAAGAAGAAAGTCTCCAAGTAATGTATGAAGTCAGATTTCGTAGAAGTAGACATATGGACTACTATTACGATGATGAAGAATGGAGACATTGCCAATATATCAAAAGATGCAGAAATAAAATCAATAGGCTCCACCTCATCATGGCAGCATAAGGTGAAGCAAATCTTCAAATGTCAAAAGTTACGGCTATCTTTCAAAAGATGTTTCAAAAGCTTCTCAAAAGTCAACAAAAGTGGCTACTTTTGTAAATAGTGATGTAGTACTTTTGTAATAGTTTTATAAAATAATATGTAAATTAGTGTGTATTTCGTCACTGCTTACGTTTTTGTAAGATACTGTACTCCTATTTAGCCAGGGATGTTGGCTATAAATAAGAGGTTTGCGAAGAAGTTGAGCACACCGAGTTCTGATCTCAGACTCATTGCTCTCCTCCCTCCTTCCCTCTGTGAACCTTTCAAGTTTTAAGCCAAAGTGAGTTTTTAAACTCTTTTCTTAATACTTGTCTTTATAGATTACTTTTAATCTACTCAAATTATTTCCTGAAATATTTTCCATTTGTTTTTTGAATATAACAAATAAGTTCATAATATTTCAATCACAAACAATACGGTTTCAACCAATACGTTATTACACAACATGGCTTTTGCCAATAAGTGTTCTAACAACAAGGTTTTAACCAACAAGTTTGATGATTCAAATATCATGAACTCTGATAACGGAATAATCATAATTAAAATTGAGTTACAGTTCAAAGTTACTGTTCACTATTCGCTATTCACGAAAGGTTTGCTTGTTGGCCAAGTAACGCATATATAAGAGTTATCTTATGAAACAAGCTTTTAAGATATGACAATTACTATGATGTTATATAGACCAAAATGATCCTATCTTGATGTTATTTTCTAACAGAGATCGTGCAATGAAAGTTTGTAGGTCAATTAGTGTGAAATAGTTTTCAAGCTAACCAAGTAATCCCAAATATTAAGAGTTACGGTTTAAAAGAACTTCCACGCGACAACAATGATTATTATGCTCTATTGTCCAAAATGATCTTGTCTTCGATGCCATTACGTTATATACCCCACACAAAATGCTGTGTGTCGGCAGTTTCGATTCAAAAGGTTTGCTAGTTGGCCAAGTAACGCATATATAAGAATTATCTTATGAAACAAGCTTTTAAGATATGACAATTACTATGATGTTATATAGACCAAAATGATCCTATGTTGATGTTATTTTCTAGAAGAAATCGTGCAATGAAAGTTTGTAGGTCAATTTGTGTGAAATAGTTTTCTAGCTAACCAAGTAAACCCAAATATTAAGAGTTACGGTTTAAAAGAACTTCCACGCGATAACAATGATTTTTATGCTTTATTGTCCAAAATGATCTTGTCTTCGATGCCATTATGTTATATACCACACACACAATGCATGTGTGTCGGCAGTTTCGATTCAAAAGGTTTGCTTGTTGGCCAAGTAACGCATATATAAGAGTTATCTTATGAAACAAGCTTTTAAGATATGACAATTACTATGATGTTATATAGACCAAAATGATCCTATCTTGATGTTATTTTCTAACAGAGATCGTGCAATGAAAGTTTGTAGGTCAATTAGTGTGAAATAGTTTTCTAGCTAACCAAGTAAACCCAAATATTAAGAGTTACGGTTTAAAAGAACTTCCACGCGACAACAATGATTATTATGCTCTATTGTCCAAAATGATCTTGTCTTCGATGCCATTATGTTATATACCACACACACAATGCATGTGTGTCGGCAGTTTCGATTCAAAAGGTTTGCTTGTTGGCCAAGTAACGCATATATAAGAGTTATCTTATGAAACAAGCTTTTAAGATATGACAATTACTATGATGTTATATAGACCAAAATGATCCTATCTTGATGTTATTTTCTAACAGAGATCGTGCAATGAAAGTTTGTAGGTCAATTAGTGTGAAATAGTTTTCTAGCTAACCAAGTAAACCCAAATATTAAGAGTTACGGTTTAAAAGAACTTCCACGAGACAACAATGATTATTATGCTCTATTGTCCAAAATGATCTTGTCTTCGATGCCATTATGTTATATACCACACACACAATGCATGTGTGTCGGCAGTTTCGATTCAAAAGGTTTGCTTGTTGGCCAAGTATGATGTTAAATAGACCGAAATGATCCTATCTTGATGCTATTTTCTAACAGAGATCGTGCAATGAAAGTTTGTAGGTCAATTGGTTTGAAATAGTTTTCTTGCTGACCAAGTAAACCCAAATATTAAGAGTTATGGTTTAAATGAACTTCAACGAGACAACAATTATTATTATGCTCTTTTTTCCAAAATGATCTTGTCTTCGATGTCATTACGTTATATACCACACACACAATGCATGCGTGTCGGCAGTTTCGATTCAAAAGGTTTGCTTGTTGGCCAAGTAACTCATGTATAAGAGTTGTCTTATGAAACAAGCTTTTAAGATATGACAATTATATTGATGTTATATAGACCAAAATGATACAATCTTGATGTTATTTTCTAACAGAGATCGTGCAATGAAAGTTTGTAGGTCAATTAGTGTGAAATAGTTTTCTTGTTAACCAAGTAAACCCAAATATTAAGAGTTATGGTTTAAAAGAACTTCCACGCGACAACAATGATTATTATGCTCTATTGTCCAAAATGATCTTGTCTTCGATGCCATTATGTTATATACCACACACACAATGCATGTGTGTCGGCAGTTTCGATTCAAAAGGTTTGCTTGTTGGCCAAGTAACGCATATATAAGAGTTATCTTATGAAACAAGCTTTTAAGATATGACAATTACTATGATGTTATATAGACCAAAATGATCCTATCTTGATGCTATTTTCTAACAGAGATCGTGCAATGAAAGTTTGTAGGTCAATTGGTTTGAAATAGTTTTCAAGCTGACCAAGTAAACCCAAATATTAAGGGTTACGGTTTAAATGAACTTCCACGAGACAACAATGATTATTATGCTCTTTTTTCCAATATGATCTTGTCTTCGATGCCATTACGTTATATACCACACACACAATGCTTGTGTGTCGGCAGTTTCGATTCAAAAGGTTTGCTTGTTGGCCAAGTAACTCATGTATAAGAGTTATCTTATGAAACACGCTTTTAAGATATACTCTTAATATTTTGGTTTACTTGGTCAGCAAGAAATCTATTTCAAACCAATTGACCTACAAACTTTCATTGCACGATCTCTGTTAGAAAATAGCATCAAGATATGATCATTTCGGTCTATATAACATCAATATAATTGTCATATCTTAAAAGCTTATTTCATAAGACAACTCTTATACATGAGTTACTTGGCCAACAAGCAAACCTTTTGAATCGAAACTGCCGACACGCATGCATTGTGTGTGTGGTATATAACTTAATGGCATCGGAGACAAGATCATTTTGGAAAAAAGAGCATAATAATAATTGTTGTCTCGTTGAAGTTCATTTAAACCATAACTCTTAATATTTGGGTTTACTTGGTCAGCAAGAAAACTATATCAAACCAATTGACCTACAAACTTTCATTGCACGATCTGCAATGAAAGTTTGTAGGTCAATTAGTGTGAAATAGTTTTCTAGCTAACCAAGTAAACCCAAATATTAAGAGTTACGGTTTAAAAGAACTTCCACGCGACCACAATGATTATTCTGCTCTATTGTCCAAAATGATCTTGTCTTCGATACCATTACGTTATATACCACACACACAATGCATGTGGGTCGGCAGTTTCGATTCAAAAGGTTTGCTTGTTGGCCAAGTAACGCATATATAAGAGTTATCTTATGAAACAAGCTTTTAAGATATGACAATTACTATGATGTTATATAGACCAAAATGATCCTATCTTGATGTTATTTTCTAACAGAGATCGTGCAATGAAAGTTTGTAGGTCAATTAGTGTGAAATAGTTTTCTAGCTGACCAAGTAAATCCAAATATTAAGAGTTACGGTTTAAAAGAACTTCCACGAGACAACAATGATTATTATGCTCTATTTTCCAAAATGATCTTGTCTTCGATGCCATTATGTTATATACCACACACACAATGCATGTGTGTCGGCAGTTTCGATTTAAAAGGTTTGCTTGTTGGCCAAGTAACGCATATATAAGAGTTGTCTTATGAAACAAGCTTTTAAGATATGACAATTATGTTGATGTTAAATAGACCAAAATGATCCTATCTTGATGCTATTTTCTAACAGAGATCGTGCAATGAAAGTTTGTAGGTCAATTAGTGTGAAATAGTTTTTTTGCTAACCAAGTAAACCCAAATATTAAGAGTTATGGTTTAAATCAACTTCCACGAGACAACAATGATTATTATGCTCTATTGTCCAAAATGATCTTGTCTTCGATGCCATTACGTTATATACCACACACACAATGCTTGTGTGTCGGCAGTTTCGATTCAAAAGGTTTGCTTGTTGACCAAGTAACGCATATATAAGAGTTATCTTATGAAACACGCTTTTAAGATATGACAATTACTATGATGTTAAATAGACCGAAATGATCATATCTTGATGCTATTTTCTAACAGAGATCGTGCAATGAAAGTTTGTAGGTCAATTGGTTTGAAATAGATTTCTTGCTGACCAAGTAAACCAAAATATTAAGAGTTATGGTTTAAATGAACTTCAACGAGAACAATTATTATTATGCTCTTTTTTCCAAAATGATCTTGTCTTCGATGCCATTACGTTATATATCACACATACAATGCATGTGTGTCGGCAGTTTCGATTCAAAAGGTTTGCTTGTTTGCCAAGTAACTCATATATAAGAGTTATCTTATGAAACAAGCTTTTAAGATATGACAATTACTATGATGTTATATAGACCAAAATGATCCTATCTTGATGTTATTTTCTAACAGAGATCGTGCAATGAAAGTTTGTAGGTCAATTAGTGTGAAATAGTTTTCTTGCTAACCAAGTAAACCCAAATATTAAGAGTTATGGTTTAAATAAACTTCCACGAGACAACAATGATTATTATGCTCTATTGTCCAAAATGATCTTGTCTTCGATGCCATTACGTTATATACCACACACACAATGCTTGTGTTTCGGCAGTTTCGATTCAAAAGGTTTGCTTGTTGACCAAGTAACGCATATATAAGAGTTATCTTATGAAACACGCTTTTAAGATATAACAATTACTATGATGTTAAATAGACCGAAATGTTCCTATCTTGATGCTATTTTCTAACAGAGATCGTGCAATTAAAGTTTGTAGGTCAATTGGTTTGAAATAGTTTTCTTGCTGACCAAGTAAACCAAAATATTAAGAGTTATGGTTTAAATGAACTTCAACGAGAACAATGATTAATATTTTCTATTTTCCAAAATGATCTTGTCTTTGATGCCATTACGTTATATACCACACACACAATGCATGTGTGTCGGCAGTTTCGATTCAAAAGGTTTGCTTGTTGGCCAAGTAACGCATATATAAGAGTTATCTTATGAAACAAGCTTTTAAGATATGACAATTACTATGATGTTAAATAGACCAAAATGATCCTATCTTGATGCTATTTTCTAACAGAGATCGTGCATTGAAAGTTTGTCAGTCAATTGGTTTGAAATAGTTTTCTTGCTAACCAAGGAAACCCAAATATTAAGAGTTATGGTTTAAATGAACTTCCACGAGACAACAATGATTATTATGCTCTATTTTCAAAAATGATCTTTTCTTCGATGCCATTACGTTATATACCCCACACAAAATGCTTGTGTGTCGGCAGTTTCGATTCAAAAGGTTTGCTTGTTGGCCAAGTAACGCATATATAAGAGTTATCTTATGAAACAAGCTTTTAAGATATGACAATTACTATGATGTTATATAGACCGAAATGATCCTATCTTGATGTTATTTTCTAACAGAGATCGCGCAATGAAAGTTTGTAGGTCAATTAGTGTGAAATAGTTTTCTAGCTAACCAAGTAAACCCAAATATTAAGAGTTACGGTTTAAAAGAACTTCCACGCGACAACAATGATTATTATGCTCTATTGTCCAAAATGATCTTGTCTTCGATGCCATTATGTTATATACCACACACACAATGCATGTGTGTCGGCAGTTTCGATTCAAAAGGTTTGCTTGTTGGTCAAGTAACGCATATATAAGAGTTATCTTATGAAACAAGCTTTTAAGATATGACAATTACTATGATGTTATATAGACCAAAATGATCCTATCTTGATGTTATTTTCTAACAGAGATCGTGCAATGAAAGTTTGTAGGTCAATTAGTGTGAAATAGTTTTCTAGCTGACCAAGTAAACCCAAATATTAAGAGTTACGGTTTAAAAGAACTTCCACGAGACAACAATGATTATTATGCTCTATTTTCCAAAATGATCTTGTCTTCGATGCCATTATGTTATATACCACACACACAATGCAAGTGTGTCGGCAGTTTCGATTCAAAAGGTTTGCTTGTTGGCCAAGTAACGCATATATAAGAGTTGTCTTATGAAACAAGCTTTTAAGATATGACAATTATGTTGATGTTAAATAGACCAAAATGATCTTATCTTGATGCTATTTTCTAACAGGGAACGTGCAATGAAAGTTTGTAGGTCAATTAGTGTGAAATAGTTTTCTTGTTAACCAAGTAAACCCAAATATTAAGAGTTATGGTTTAAATCAACTTCCACGAGACAACAATGATTATTATGCTCTATTGTCCAAAATGATCTTGTCTTCGATGCCATTACGTTATATACCATACACACAATGCTTGTGTTGGCAGTTTCGATTCAAAAGGTTTGCTTGTTGACCAAGTAACGCATATATAAGAGTTATCTTATGAAACACGCTTTTAAGATATGACAATTACTATGATGTTAAATAGACCGAAATGATCATATCTTGATGCTATTTTCTAACAGAGATCGTGCAATGAAAGTTTGTAGGTCAATTGGTTTGAAATAGTTTTCTTGCTGACCAAGTAAACCAAAATATTAAGAGTTATGGTTTAAATGAACTTCAACTAGAACAATGATTATTATTTTCTATTTTCCAAAATGATCTTGTCTTCGATGCCATTACGTTATATACCACACACACAATGCATGTGTGTCGGCAGTTTCGATTCAAAAGGTTTGCTTGTTGGCCAAGTAACGCATATATAAGAGTTATCTTATGAAACAAGCTTTTAAGATATGACAATTACTATGATGTTAAATAGACCAAAATGATCCTATCTTGATGCTATTTTCTAACAGAGATCGCGCAATGAAAGTTTGTCAGTCAATTGGTTTGAAATAGTTTTCTTGCTAACCAAGGAAACCCAAATATTAAGAGTTATGGTTTAAATGAACTTCAACGAGACAACAATGATTATTATGCTCTATTTTCCAAAATGATCTTGTCTTCGATGCCATTACGTTATATACCACACACAATGCATGTGTGTCGGCAGTTTCGATTCAAAAGGTTTGCTTGTTGGCCAAGTAAATAGACCGAAAGGTTTTAAGATATAACAATTACTATGATGTTAAATAGACCGAAATGATCCTATCTTGATGTTATTTTCTAACAGAGATCGTGCAATGAAAGTTTGTAAGTCAATTAGTTTGAAATAGTTTTCTTGCTGACCAAGTAAACCCAAATATTAAGAGTTATAGTTTAAATGAACTTCCACGAGACAACAATGATTATTATGCTCTATTGACCAAAATGATCTTGTCTTCGATGCCAATACATTATATATCACACACACAATGCTTGTGTGTCGGCAGTCTCGATTCAAAAGGTTTGCTTGTTGGCCAAGTAACGCATATATAAGAGTTATCTTAAGAAACACGCTTTTAAGATATAACAATTACTATTATGTTAAATAGACCGAAATGATCCTATCTTGATGCTATTTTCTAACAGAGATCGTGCAATGAAAGTTTGTAGGTCAATTGGTTTGAAATAGTTTTCTTTTTTTTTATTGAACACCTTCACGGTGGAGGGTTGAGTAGGTCCTTCATCCCATATATATCATCAAACGAAAAATCTATACACCAACTATCCCAAAAGTGGACAGTCACACAAAGGCAATAAATTACATTCAACAAAGCAAAGGAAAATAGTAAATAAACTAACAAGTAAAACTGTAAATAAACTATCAAAATCGAAGCAAGAAGCCATGTATTCCAATTGAATGAACCTGTGTTTGTACCAGCAGAAACCTCCTGTCCATCATCTCCCGAGCCATCCTTGCACTGCATTCCAGCCAAAGGTACCATAAGTAACACCGATCAAAACCTGAAATTGGGGAGACCAAGCTGATCCAATCTGCACAAGGCCCTAACACGAGGGGCTGAACTTTTTGTGTATTCTCTCTTCTCCGATAGAACTCCAATACCAGCCTTGAAGCCTCTGCATATCTGCCTCTGTCATCGCGCTCCATCAGAACCGAAAGTTTGGCATCCCTCACTGATCCAGCCTGCAGAGAGCTTTCACTCGAGCAGGTGCTGATTCCCTTGTATACACAACCTCTATTCCCGTTTGCTGGCCAACTTCAGCCAAGAAATCCGCAGCTTTGTTACCTTCTCTAAAGATATGTGAGATTTTCCAACTAACTCCCTCTAACTCCCTCCTAATACTCCCTACTTCCACGCACATCTCAGCTGATCCCAGTTGGTCCGAAGCCAACCATCGTACAACCACCTCAGCATCAGATTCAATCCATATCCGACAGCCATGTTGCTTGGCCAAAGAAACTCCCACCAGAACCGTTGTCACCTCCGCCTCTAACCCCGATCCACTTTTTAAGCCTGTCGAAAATGCGGCAAGAATTTTCCCACGACTATCCCTCACCACTCCTCCTCCTACACCATCCACATTAAGCTTAATCAAGCCAGGATCAGGTGGTCTCCATTCTACCCTACCAACTTTCCTCTTGTTTCTCACTTGGGACGGGCCACTCATCTCCTCCAACCTTGGCTGGCAGTCCCTCCATTGTCCAGGTCCTATCATCTTGGACAGCACCAGGTTCCTCAGATGCATCACTACTCTTTTAATCACATTCCCGGCTTTTAAGGCCTTCTCCCTATGTACATTTTCATATCTCTCTGCCCATACGAACCACAAAATCAGACACGGGAGAATTACAGAGAGATGCATGCTTGTTCCAGTTCCTAGATGCCGTTGCCACCACCAGAATCTCAAGTCTAGATTTTCCCCTAACCCCTCATACGCCGGAACCTGGGGAAACCATCTCTCAAAATGATTCCAAACCTTCCTTGCCACCTCCCCATTCACAAACAAATGCAGCCGAGATTCCACATTGGGTTTCACACAACACCTACATTTAGAAGCCAAGTAAATTCCTCTCCATTGCGGCTTCAAGTCCACCGGAATTATATTAGCAAAGAGGTGCCACAAGAACATGGAGATTGAGGGGCTGATGCACTTCCCCCAGATTAATTCATGTATGATCCTTTTCTCAAATTTCTCTCTTACCAGATCCCAGGCTGACATACTTGTAAAATTTCCATTACTTGTTAATTTCCACCTTCCCCTATCCTTATATCTTCTATCAAATGGCACTGAGAGTATTTCCTCAACAACCTCATCCTCAAGTCCTAATTCCTCCGCTGGCATCCATAAATCCATTTCCTTCCATTGGTCTCCCTCCCACAAATCAGAAACTTTCAGATTACGAAGGGATATATCAGGGTTGCATAGGTTTGCCAGCGGGCCATTCCTAACCCACGAATCATGCCAAAAGCTAATATTCCCTTCCCCCAAAACCCTTCTGGTTTGAGCCTTGCACAGTTCCCCTACTTTGAACATCCTCCTCCATATCGGACTAAACCGGTGGGATCTATAGGCCACCATGGGGAAAGACATAGAGCAATACTTCTGGAACATATACTGAGCCCATAGAGACTCTTGCTCCCTGAACCTCCACTAATGCTAAATGCCTCCAACAACTCTGTCAAATTTCGAATCCCTAGACAACCCTCATCCGTCGGCCTACATACTCGCTGCCATTTAATCCAGTGAGTCTTTTTCGTAGAGTTACAAGATCCCCACAGGAATCGGGCCACCACCTGCTCAATTTGCCTCAAGGCTCCTTTTGTAGGGTCGAGGACCTAGAAAATATGTATAGGAATGGCCCCCAGAACACTTTTCAGAAGTGTTAATCGCCCCCCAAAGGATAGATGTCTATAACTCCAGCAGTGTATCCTTGCTGAAATTTTATCTCTTAGAAACATAAATAGGTTCATTTTCTTTCGGCCTCGAAAAATAGGAACACCAAGATAGGTAACCGGAAAACTTCCTTGTTGAAATCCACTGATTTCAGATATCTCCTGAGCCCACGCATCATGCTTTTTGTCAAGGAAGAAACAACTTTTCCCCATATTAACTTTCTGCCCCGAAACCTCCATATAATGATCTAGACATTCAATGATTTTAAGCACAGCCACCGTCTGAGCCTGCGAGAAAACAATGATATCATCTGCATAAGCCAGATGAGACACCCCCATAGTATATCTCGCTGTTCTGTACAACATCTCCTTCCGGCTGAAAATAAACCGGTCAAGCAACCTATATAAGTAATCCACTGCAAGAATGAAAAGCGAGGGAGATATTGGATCTCCTTGTCTGAGCCCTCGAGTTGACTTAAAAAAACCAGTAGGGCTCCCATTAACAAGCACCGAGAACCAGCAAGGGGATATGCAGTTTTCAACCAGCTTTACCCATTTATCAGAAAAACCCATGTGTTTCAAAACCCTAGTAGGAACGGCCATTGAACCCGGTCATAAGCTTTCTCCATGTCCAGCTTAAGTACCATATTCGGAGATGCCACTCTCTTCCATAGCTCATGAAATAATTCCTTAGCAAGTAAAACATTATCACTAAGCATTCGCCCTTTGATAAAACCACTTTGATTTGGGGCCGCTAGCAACGATAGGAGAGGGGCAAGTCTCGAAGTAATGAGCTTATAAATGATCTTATTTATCACATTACATAAGCTTATAGGTCTAAATTCTGCCCATCTAGTGGGATTCCTCTTCTTCGGGACAAGAACAATTAAAGTGGCCGCAATACCCCTTGGAATCCGTGAGCCCGAAAAGAAGTCCAGCACAGCCTCGACCACATCTTTCCTAATAATGTCCCAACATACTTGGAAGAAGAGTTTTGAGTACCCATCTGGACCTGCTGCACTCGCTGGATTAATGTCAAAAACTGCCTGCCTTACTTCCTCAGCTGATGGGGCTTCTATTAACTACTCCATATCTATATATGACAGGAGGGTGGGAATGATTTCCAGATGTGGCTCTCCCAGAGGCCCACCTCTTCAGATAGTAGATTTTTGAAAAAGGATTCAGCTGATTTTCTAATTTCCATATCCTCAGTTAAGATCTGTTCACCATCCTCAATCACGTTAATTCTGGATTTAATTCTTTTTTGTTTCACCCAACCTTGAAAAAATCTTGTGTTTCTCTCTCCCTCTGCCACCCACTTTAAGGCCGCCTTTTGCCTCCAGAAATCTTCTTCCATTTTCAGCCTCAACAAATATTCAGTCGTGGTTCTATTCATTTCAGATCGCAATTCAAGGGAAAGCACCTGCTCATAGTTTTCCTGGGCCTCCCTAGCCTCAGATTCAGCTTTCCTCAATTTTTCAAAGATATTTCCAAAAACAGCACGATTCCATATTCTCAAACTTCGCTTGAGCCGACTTAACTTGAGTTGTACATTGATCATCCCCCTCGTGCCAGTTTCCTCCCTCCAGCATCTATCAACCTCTTGTAAGAATAAATGATGTCTAACCCACATGTGTTGAAAACGGAAAGAAGGTCTCACTCTCGGACCCAGGCCCCTGCACACTATCAGAAGTGGGCTATGATCAGATAAGACTCTGGGGAGATTTGTAACTCTCGTGGATTCAAAGATGTTTGCCCAGCCTTCCCCCAAGAGTACTCTATCCAACCTTTCAAAAGTATCTCCTCTTGCCCAAGTAAATTTAGGTCCATCAGCACCTACATCTAGAAGTTGGCAATCACCAATTGTCTCTGCCAACTCCATCATTTCCCTAGTTCTCTTCTTCTTGCCTCCCTGCCTTTCCTCCTCAGACACAAAGATGTTAAAATCACCTCCCACTAACCAGGGCAATCCATCTAGTTTAGCAGCCAATTCTCTAAGCTTGCACCACATCCCAGCCCTTCCTTTTCTGTAGCATTTCCCTTAAGCCACCGAAACAAAGATAGGAGCAGGAAGCATAGGAGTTATATATCTAGCATGTAGAATCTGTTCGGAGTCATCCCACTCATCAACTTCTATTCCATCTACCGCAAACATCTAAATTTGCCCATTGCAATTATACCCCTTAAATGACATACCAAAAATCCTACTAAACAAATCCGGCCTAAGTTTAATCAAAGGTTCAATGATAGCCAAGATCATAATCTTATTTTCTTTAACCAAACGTTTGATAATACTCTGAGTGTTTACATTTGCCACACCCCTAGCATTCCAAATCAGCATGTTGAGTGACATATTAACCAAGAGCAGATGAGCCCGAAGCATTAAGCTTCCCTTTCTTCCCCTTATTCCCTTCTTTCCCCTCTTCCAAAAGAGCCAAAGAGGAACCTCTTTTTTCTGCTCCACATCCAGACTGAAGCACATCATCATCATCAGGATCCTCCTCATAATCCCAATCCTTTTCATCTTCATACGTTTCATCTTCAAAATCGCCATTCGGTAAAGGTTTTAAATATTGAGTGAAGGCAGAAGGCCCTGCAGAAAGCCCCCCATATGACTCCACAGACAGAGACTTTAGCATCGAGAACCTGTTAGAGAGTCCTCTTGGTGATCCTCCTTCCTCCGTGGTTCCCTCTTTCAAGCCCTCAAACTTCCGAAAGCCATCCCCTTTTTCCCTTTCCTCCTTCCCTGAACCTGAAAACCTCCCCCCTGATCTTGCACATGTAACTCAGCTGCCCCCACAACCCCCTCCATGCCAGAAGATCCCACTTCCCCAACGCCAACCCCCACCCCCTGCTCCAAACCCTTCCCAGAAGCATTCTCATCATCACCCTGCCCTTTTGACCTTTCAAACTCTCCCTCAGAATCCTTTCCTACTACCCCCATCCTATTATCAGTTTCCCTAGCGTCGTGCCCTCCTATTTCCATGGCCGCGTTCATTTCATGCATAAACTTGTAGTTTCTTCTGGCTGGCCTCTCCCTCTCTTGAATGTCCCATATGTTTACAATCAAGGCAATATGTTGGAATACGATCCCATTTCACCACCTGTCTGATCTCTCTCCCCTGTAAGTTTAAGACAATCTCCTGCACAGGAGTCTTAGATATATCTATCTCAATACATAATCTAGCAAAAGATAACCTGGACCGAGATATTGTAGCATGATCTACTTGGAGGGGCTCACCAAGTAGACCACCAATGGCAAACAACGCTGACTTCTCAAACATATGAATTGGAAGCCCAATAAGATTACACCAGACCGCCGCAATAGGGGACTCAAAGAAAGGATCGAACTCTGGAGTCCATTTAAAAACCCTCATTGGGTGTCTATCCACAAACCAAACCGGCATACCATTTGGACCACTCAACAGTTTTGCATAATCCTCAGTAAGCTGAAACTGGAATAGCACATGTTTAGCATTAATATATCTCCAAGAGAATTCCCCCACAAATTTCATGCCAATAAAAGCCTTTTGTAAATGCAGTGAAGAAGGGATGGAATGTGAAAATTTACCCACCACAACATAGCCCATTTTCTCTGCTAGGAATGAGGTTTCTGCCCCCGAGAAGTGGATTGAATGAAGCCCTGCAGTCTCCCCTGGTACCCCCATCTTCCTAACCTTCCCTGGCTCAAAGCTAAAATGAGGCTTGTTCATCTGATTGCTCCCCTCTGCCAAAGATGTTTTGTAGTTTTTACCTCCAGCCCATCTGTTGCCATTGCTCTGTACAGATGGTCCTCCTTTCATACCCTCTCTACTCCAAATCCCTTTCTCCTTAGGTATCTGATCAGTTACTCTCTCAACTCCATTTTCTTCCCCTCCTCTATTTCTCTTTTTTTCCCTTGCATTTTTCAGGCCTTCCTTGCTTAGAACTGGAAAATCCTCATTCGTTCCCAGATTGAACTCATTCATAGACCTTCTTTCATCACTCCCTATTTCCTGAACCATCTCCACCACTGGACTATTCTTTCCATTATTAGCCATTTCTAACACCAGTGTAGCCTGCTCCCCAACAAAAGCCATATCCTGCAGAGGTTGTGCAGTTATCATATCGAGCGCAAGATCAGCACTATCCCCAGCCGGCAGCATTTTCAGTAGCCTTGTTTCCTCACTGTCAGATTCTTGAGGAAGTGAACCCTGGCAAATATGGGTATCAAACACTTCCACACAGCCTCCATTCTGCTCACCATACCCTAGGACATCAACTTCCTCCTCCGTCGTTACTACTAGCATGTCATTCTGCTTTGGGTTCTCTGTAATTACATCAAGTAGACCTAACCCCCTTCCTCCAGCCTCCTTCATCCCCTTTGCAGGCCGCATACCAGCATTCAAACCAACCTGTCTCAGATCCTTACCCCGAAGACCACCCTTCCTCATCTCAGCCATCCTCACCAAGGGTGACTTAGGTTTAGATCTTCCATGCCTTCCTCGAGCAAAGGATCGCAGCGATTTCTTCCTCACGTTACGCCTTGAATTAGGTAAATCCGCATCTCCACCCTTAATTAGGATCGAATTCCCAATTTTCCCCTTCTCCAACAAACCTAACGAACCCTCATCAATCTCACTACCAACCGGCAAATCCCCCACAACCTCCAACTCCCTAACATCAGACATCCCTATCCTCTCTTCCCCCTAGATCCAAACCTCTCTCAACGAAGTGTTCCAGAGGAGAAGCAAGCGAGCAATCGAAATCCATGAACAGTGAAACCGGAACTCCGTGAGCAGTGAAAACGGAATTCCGTGAACAGTAAAAACGTGAACAGTGGAATTGGGGAGCGAAATCAATCAGAGTGTGAAAATCACGCACTGAAGGTGAAAACGCCTTATTCAGCCTCCTTAGATTGTTTGAAATAGTTTTCTTGGTGACCAAGTGAACCCAAATATTAAGAGTTATGGTTTAAATGAACTTCCACGAGACAACAATGATTATTATGCTGACAAAGCTTTTAAGATATGTCAATTACTATGATGTTAAATAGACCAAGATGATCCTATCTTGATGCTATTTTCTAACGGAGATCGTGCAATGAATGTTTGTAGGTCAATTGGTTTAAAATAGTTTTCTTCTTTTTTTTCATCGTACACCTTCACGGTGGAGGGTTAAGCACGACCCTCATCCCCTATATATCATCAAAAAATGAAGAGTTTAACAAAGACCATCCCAAAAGTGGATTGTCTTGCACATAGCAACATACAACGATAGCAACTAATACAAATGAAAACAAAAAGCAAAAAACCATCAGAACCTAAAATTAGGGAGCCCAAGTTGGTCCAATCTGCATAACGCCTTGACTTTAGCTGGCACTTCGCGTCTTGCATAAACATTCCCCGTATCTGCCCGGCTGCCCATCTCTGCCAGAAGATCAGCCACTTTATTTCCTTCCCTAAAGATGTGCGAAACTCTCCACCTGACTTCTCTCAATTCATATCTGACTTTAGCCAGGCTGGTACAAATCTCGGCCGAGCCCAACAAATCTGACCCCAGCCATCGAACAACCATCTCCGCGTCCATCTCTATCTATATCTGATTGCCGTGTTGCTTGGCCAAAGTCACACCCAGAAGCAATGCCATGACTTCAGCCTCCAAACCTGAATCACACATAAAGTTAATGGAAAAAGCAATAAGTATCTCTCATTCATGGTTCCTAACCATTCCCCAACCTCCTGCCCTGTTTGTAGCTGGTATAAACGAGCCATCCACATTCAATTTGATCCAAGAAGGATCTGGGGGACTCCATTGAACTCTACCAACATTCCTTCGTCGAACTTTACTTCCCGGATCCTCTATGACGTCCAACCTTGGACAGCAATCTCTCCATTGATCCGGACATACTAGCTTTGCCAAAACCAAATTTGTCAACTGAGAGTTAACTCTCTTGATCACATTCTCAACCTCAAACATTTTCTCCCGATGAACATTTTCATTTCTTTCAGTCCAGATAAACCACATAATTAAGCAGGGAATTATGACACAGATATGAGAGTTATCTCTGAGGCCCAGATATCTCTGCCACCATCTTAGCCTAAGCTCAATATTCACCCCTTCCTCAACAAAATGCGGTGCTTGGGGAAACCATCTCGCAAAATGCTGCCCCACCCTTCTCGCTACACTTCCATTCACAAATAGGTGTAGTCTTGATTCCACCTCTGACTTTTCACAGCACCTACACTTAGAAGCTAAAGATACCCCCCTCCACTGAAGTTTTAAATCCACAGGGATTCTATTTGCCAGGAGACGCCAAAGAAAAAAGGAGATTGATGGGCTGATGTACCTTCCTCAGATGAGTCCGTATACCTGGCGCTTCTCTGCTCTGCTCCTCACCAGCTCCCAGGCTGAAGAGGTAGAAAAGTTTCCATTGTCCGTTGGTTTCCATCTTCCCCTATCCTTTTCCCCTTTATCAAAAGGAGTTTGCATGATTTTTCCATTAACCTCATCTGGTAATCCTACCTCCTCTGCCAGAATCCACAATTCCTCCTCATTCTAATGATTTCCCATCCAAAAATCTTTTACACAAAAAGGCTGAAGTATAACATTAGGACTGCATAGGTTAGCCAATGAGACATTTGTAGCCCATATGTCATACCAAAAACTGATGTTTCCTTCCCCTAACACCCATTTAGTTTTCTCTCTGCAAATATTCCCAACTTTAAACATTCTTCTCCAAATCGGGCTAAATCTGTTGGATCGGTAGGCCACCATCGGGAAGTTGTTTGAGCAATATTTTTGAAACATGTACCGTGCCCAAAGAGAACTCTGCTCCCGAAATCTCCACCACATTTTGACACTAAATGCCTCAACAGAATCCCTCAGCCACCTGATTCCCAATCCTCCTTCCTCTGTAGGAAGACAAATTCTCTCCCAATTGATCCAATGGGTTTTTTTCAAGGGACTACTAGAGCCCCACAGAAATCGAGCCATCACCTGCTCAATCAACCGCATAGGTTCCAAAATCTGAACAATGTGGATTGGAATTGCCCCCAGAACACTTCTGATTAGATTCAAGCGACCTCCAAACGATAGATGTCTGTGACTCCAGCTATGAATCCTTGCAGAGATCTTGTCACGTATGAACATAAACATGCTGGTCTTCTTTTTGCCTCGAAAAATAGGTACTCCAAGGTACTTAAAAGGAAATGATCCTTGCTGAAACCCGCTAACCTCCTTGATCTCCTCAGCCCAATCACAATGCTTCTTATCAAGGAAGAAGCAGCTCTTCCCCTCATTTACCTTCTGTCCAGACAGCTCCATATAGTGCTTCAAACATTCCACAAGGCTCAAGATTGTAGACCTCTGTGCCTGCGAAAATATGATAATGTCATCTGCGTAGGCTAGATGTGAAACTCCCATAGTATATCTTACTGTGCGGTACATCATATTCTTCTTCGCAAGAATGAGCCAATCTAACGATCTTGATAAATAGTCTGCTGCTAGAATGAAAAGAGAAAGGGAGATCGGATCACCTTTTCTAAAACCCCGAGAAGACTTGAAAAAACCAGCAGGGCATCCATTTACAAGAATCGATAACCAACACGGGGAAATGCAGTTTTCAATAAGTTTCACACCTTGGTTTGAGAATCCCATTTGCTTCAGGACTTTAAGCAGAAAAGGCCACTGAACACGATCGTAAGCTTTTTCCATATCCAATTTTAGGACCATTTTTGGAGAAGTCACCCCCTTCCAAATTTCATGGAAGAGTTCCTTTGCCAAGAGAACATTATCACTTAAAAGTCTCCCTTTAATAAACCCACTCTAGTTTTGGACTGTTAACAACGGGAGAAGAGGTGCCAACCTTGTTGTGAGGTGTTTTGATAAGATCTTGTTCATGACGTTGCATAGACTAATCGGTCTAAACTCCGTCCACCTTGTCGGATTCTTCTTTTTTGGTATGAGTGCAATCAGTGTGGCTGCTATACCCCTTGGTATTTGTGTCCCTGAAATAAAATCGAGCACAGCATCAACCACATCTTTCCCAATGATCCCCCAACAAGTCTGAAAGAACTTGGCTGAATACCCATCTGGACCAGCAGCACTCTATGCATTCAGCTCAAAAACTATCTGTTTTACTTCCTCTTCTGTTGGAACTCTTTCTAACAATTCCATGTTTTCCTTACCCAGAAGTGTAGCAAGAATATCCAGGTCAGGTTCCATCAGTGTTCCCACATCCTCAGTCAACAACTCCCTAAAAAATTTCTTTGCCAAATTTCTGATGTCCACCTCTTCAGTCAGAATCCCTTCTCCTTCTTCTATAGCATGAATTCTTGATTTGACCCTTTTCTGTTTTACCCATCCATGGAAAAATCATGTATTCCTTTCTCCCTCATCCAGCCATTTCAAAGCTTCCTTTTGTCTCCAAAAATCCTCCTCCAATTTCAAAATTAGGATACGATTAGCCGCTGCTCTGTATTCACTTCTTAGCTCTGGGATTGTATTCTGCTCATATTTCAATTGAGTTTCCTGAGCCTCCCTTTCTGCCTCTTTAACCTTTTCAAAAATATTTCCAAAATCAACCTTATTCCAAATTCTCAGACTGTTTTTTAACCGACTCAACTTGATTTGGACATTGATCATCCCATTTGTACCTGTACTATCTTTCCAGCTTCTTTCAACTTCCTGTGAGAACAAGTGATGTCTCACCCACATGTTTTGGAATCTGAAAGATGGCCTGACTCTTGGACCTGGAAGTCGGCACGCTATGAGAAGTGGGCTGTGATCCGAGAGAACCCTCGGAAGGTTTGTGACTCTAGTAGATTCAAAAAGATGTGCCCAACCTTCTCCAAGCAGAACCCTATCTAATCTTTCAAAAGTTTCCCCTCTTGCCCACGTAAATTTAACTCCATCTGCACCTACGTCCAGGAGTTGACAGTCACTAATAGCTTCTGCAAAATCCATCATCTCTCTGGTTCTTTTCTTCTTACCCCCCTATCTTTCTTCCTCTGAGATAAACTTGTTAAAGTCACCTCCCACAAGCCAAGGCAACCCATCCATCTTAACCGCCAAGTCTCGGAGTTTATTCCACATTTCAAATCTTCCTTCCCTGAAACACTTACCATAAGCTACTGAGATAAAAAAAAAGGCTTTGGTAAATTAGGAGCCATCAATCTAGCATGCAAAATCTGTTCTGAGTCATCCCAATCATCTACCTCTACCCCCTCCTCCACAAACAGCCAAATCTGACCATTGTAGTTAGATCCTTTGAACTGAAGTCCAAATTTATTACTAAAAAAATCAAGCCTCGGCTGAATTAATGGCTCAATGATTGCCAAAACAGAAATCTTATGAACTTATATTAACCGCTTGATGATGCTCTGGGTGTTCTTATTAGCCACACCCCGAGCATTCCAAATTAGGAAGTTGGAAGTCATATCAAACCATATATGGTGGGGCTACTTCGAACAACCTTCCCTTCTTTGCTATAATATACACATCCTCATTCTTAGACAGCTCTTCATGTGCCCCTCTTTTATCCACAGAGCCCCCTGTCTGACCCCCCGAGTTGTCCTCCATTTCATCCTCAGAATCCCACTCATTCTCATCCTCATATATCTCATCTTCATAATCCCCATTAGGCAGCATTTTTAGAGAATTATTTCATGTCTTAAGCTCTTCTGCCAATTCTACCAGAGAACAATCTGCAGAATCCAAGGAGACAGAACTCAACAAAGAGAACCTATTTCCATAGTCACTCAAAGGCAACTCCCCACCTCCTCATTTCCCTGAAGACTCCCCCAGCGTCCCCTTAGCCCCATCTCCCAGCAGCCCCTTAAACTCCCCCTCAGCAGCCCAGTCCCCCTTCCCTTGTTTTCCACGCCTTTTACCTTGCACCTGAAACCCCTTCTCATATTGCTCCCTTAAAACCCCTTCCTGCATTCTATAACTTGAACAAGTCGGTTTCACAGATTCCTCAGTACCTCCCTGTCCCTTGCTTATTGGTTCCACCCCCAACTCCAACCCTTTGTAAGCAACTCCTCCAAACCCATTTTCCCTTCCCTTGTCACCCCATCTTCCTTTCTCATTCATCTCACTCTTATTAATTTTCTGATTATAATCTCTCTTCGCCGGCTTTTCTTTCTGACCATTCGCATAGCACGCATATATAGTGTGTCCAACATGCTTACAATCATGTCAATAAAGAGGAATTCGGTCCCACTTCACTATCTGCCTCACCTCTCTTCCCTGTAAGTTCAAAATTATCTCCCTAACCGGTGTCTGGGATATATCAATCTCAATACACATCCTAGCAAATGACAATCTTGATCTAGAAATGGTCGCATGATCTACCTGCAAAGGTTCTCCCAACAGACTACCAATAGCAAACAAAGCAGATTTCTCAAAGAGATGAATAGGTAAGCTAATCAAGTTGCACCATACAGCCGCAATAGGAGATTCAAAAAAAGGATTTGAAATATTTTCCTTGCTGACCAAGTAAATCCAAATATTAAGAGTTATGGTTTAAATGAACTTCCACGATCATTACCCATGCTATCTCTCTGTTCATCCAGATCCCTCAAAACACCCCTACCCTGCAGAGGTTTGTAGTTCCTTCTCATTGCCCTTTCCCTCTCCCCATTAGCATAGCAACCATCCCTGGAATGACCCACATGCTTACAGTCCAGGCAATACAAGGGGATACGATCCCACTTTACCACTTGTCTAACCTCCCTCCCTTGCAAATTTAAGATTATCTCTTGGGGAGGGGTCTTAGATATATCTATCTCAATATATAACCTAGCAAAGGACAGCCTAGACCGTGAGATTGTGGCATGATCCGCTTGCAACGGCTCACCAAGTAGACCTCCAATAGCAAATAAGGCTGATTGCTCAAACAAGTGAATCGGAAGCCCAATCAAGTTACACCAGATTGCCGCAATAGGGGATTCAAAGTAAGGGTCAAACTCCGGGGTCCATTTAAAAACTCTCATGGGATGCCTATCAACAAACCACACTGGCATTCCATTAGGACCACTCAGCAGCTTAACATAATCATCAACAAGGTGGAACTGTACTAGGACAAGTTTAGCATTAATATATTTCCAAGAGAATTCTCCCACAAACCTCATACCCATAAAGGCCTTCTGTAAATGCAACGAAGAAGGAATGGAATGCGAAAATTTACCCACAACTGCATATCCAAGTTTTTCTGCTAAATAGGAAGTTTCTGCCCCCGAGAAGTGGATTGAAGGAAGCCCTGCACTCTCCCCAGTCACCCCCATCTTCCTAACTTTCCCTGGCTCAAAGCTGAATTTTGATTTCTTCTTCAATCCACTCCCCCCTGCCAGAGAAGCTTTATAGTTTCTGTTGCCATTCCATTTGTTGTTCTCCCCCTTCCCAGCTGCGCCATCTAACCTCCCCCCTCTATTCCAACTCCCCTTCTCCTTGGAAGGCTGCTCCGAGCCCCCTAAGTCTGTCTTCCCTCCCCCTCCTCTGTTCCTTTCATTCTCCTTCGCAAGTCTCAGACCTTCCTTACTCAAAGGAGGAAAATCCGCCTCACCATCCAACCTGGGCAAACTATCCTGTTCCCTTTCCTTCTTCCCCTCATCTTGTACCATCTCCTGTTCCCTTTCCTTCTCCCCCTCATCTTGGACCATCTCCTCCATAGGACTATCCTTTCTAGGAATCCCCCTCTCCAGTAACAAGGGTGGCTGCTCCCCCACAAAAGACATTTCCTGCAGAGGCTGTGCAGAAATCAAATCTAGAGCAAGGTCAGAACAATCCCCAGCCGGAAGCATTTTCAGCAACCTTGCATTCTCAATTTCAGGTCCATGGAGAAGAACCTCCTGCAAATTCTGGCCACCTGGCCCTTCCACACCCACAACCATCCCCATCTCCTTCACAGATCCACACTCTCCCTTCCCATTCCCCGACACTCCTTCAATCACCCCAACTACATCAGCTTCAGGGATAGGAGCCAACGACGACTTCGTCGGTGACCCGCTTTCACCTGCCCTCTTCTTTCCCTTTGGGCCCTTCACACCAAAACCCTCCAACCTACTCGAATGTCGCAAAGCTCTTCCCTGAAGACCCGCCTTCCTCATTTCCGCCATCCTTAGCAACGGTGACTTCGGTCTTGATTTAGCTAGACGACCGCAAGCCACATTGGATCGGAGTGATTTTTTTCTTTCTGAGCTCCTATCATCCGGCGAGGCAAAACCGTCTTCCACTCCCAAACCCCACCCATCCTTCTCCGGGAGG
Organism: Salvia splendens; assembly: GCF_004379255.2. Classification (NCBI taxonomy): domain Eukaryota; kingdom Viridiplantae; phylum Streptophyta; class Magnoliopsida; order Lamiales; family Lamiaceae; genus Salvia; species Salvia splendens. Next base: position 26,729,518 of record NC_056036.1, on the reverse strand, counting down.
AGGACCCCAGACCCCGGTGCACAATCCGACACTACTCCCACCAGCGAATCCTCCACCTGTTGAACCTCCATATCCCGTAAACGCAAGAGGCAACGACGAACCCTAGAAAACCCCCAACAGCCAAAAAACACAGAGGAACAAACGAAGCAACCGTAACACAGATCAATGAAACAGTAACCGAGCAACCAACAGGAACAGAAATCGAGAAACAGTAACCACACTTTGCGAAGACCCCACCGAGAAAATGCTATGTGAAATTTGCACACAGTAAGTGTGAAAACGAGAGCATTTTCAGAATCTAAAATCGTTTGAAATAGTTTTCTTGCTGACCAAGTAAACCCAAATATTAAGAGTAATGGTTTAAATAAACTTCCACGAGACAACAATGATTATTATGCTCTATTTTCCAAAATGATCTTGTCTTCGATGCCATTACGTTATATACCACACACACAATGCATGTGTGTTGGCAGTTTCAATTCAAAAGGATGGATTGTTGGCCAAGTAACGCATATATAAGAGTTATCTTATGAAACAAGCTTTTAAGATATGACAATTACTATGATGTTAAATAGACCAAAATGATCCTATCTTGATGCTCTTTTCTAACAGAGATCGTACGATGAAAGTTTGTAGGTCAATTGGTTTGAAATAGTTTCCTTGCTGACCATGTATACCCAAATATTAAGAGTTATATTTTAAATGAACTTCCACGAGACAAAAATGATTATTATGCTCTATTTTCCAAAATGATCTTTTCTTCGATGCCATTACGTTATGTACCACACACACAATGCATGTGTGTCGGCAGTTTCGATTCAAAAGGTTTGCTTGTTGGCCAAGTAACGCATATATAAGAGTTATCTTATGAAACAAGCTTTTAAGATATGACAATTACTATGATGTTAAATAGACCAAAAAGATATTATCTTGATGCTATTTTCTAGCAGAGATCGTGCGATGAAAGTTTGTAGGTCAATTGGTTTGAAATAGTTTCCTTGCTGACCATGTATACCCAAATATTAAGAGTTATATTTTAAATGAACTTCCATGAGACAAAAATGATTATTATGCTCTATTTTCCAAAATGATCTTTTCTTCGATGCCATTACGTTATGTACCACACACACAATGCATGTGTGTCGGCAGTTTCGATTCAAAAGGTTTGCTTGTTGGCCAAGTAACGCATATATAAGAGTTATCTTATGAAACAAGCTTTTAAGATATGACAATTACTATGATGTTATATAGACCAAAATGATCCAATCTTGATGCAATTTTCCAACAGAGATGGTGCGATGAAAGTTTGTAGGTCAATTGGTTTGAAATAGTTTTCTTGCTGACCAAGTAAACCCAAATATTAAGAGTTATGGTCTAAATGAACTTCCACGAGACAACAATTATTATTATGCTCTATTTTCCAAAATGATCTTGTCTTCGATGCCATTACGTTATATACCACACACACAATGCATGTGTGTCGGCAGTTTCGATTCAAAAGGATGGATTGTTGGCCAAGTAACGCATATATAAGAGTTATCTTATGAAACAAGCTTTTAAGATATGACAATTACTATGATGTTAAATAGACCAAAATGATCCTATCTTGATGCTCTTTTCTAACAGAGATCGTGCGATGAAAGTTTGTAGGTCAATTGGTTTGAAATATTTTCCTTGCTGACCAAGTAAACCCAAATATTAAGAGTTATGTTTTAAATAAACATCCATGAGACAACAATGATTATTATGCTCTATTTTCCAAAATGATCTTTTCTTCGATGCCATTACGTTATATACCACACACACAATGCATGTGTGTTGGCAGTTTCGAATCAAAAGGTTTGCTTGTTGGCCAAGTAATACATATATAAGAGTTATCTTATGAAACAAGCTTTTAAGATATGACAATTACTATGATGTTAAATAGACCAAAAAGATATTATCTTGATGCTATTTTCTAGCAGAGATCGTGCGATGAAAGTTTGTAGGTCAATTGATTTGAAATAGTTTTCTTGCTGACCAAGTAAACCCAAATATTAAGAGTTATGGTTTAAATGAACTTCCACGAGACAACAATAATTATTATGCTCTATTTTCCAAAATGATCTTGTCTTCGATGCTATTACGTTATATACCACACACACACACAATGCATGTGTGTCAGCAGTTTCGATTCAAAAGGTTTGATTGTTGGCAAAGTAACGCATATATAAGAGTTATCTTATGAAACAAGCTTATAAGATATGACAATTACTATGATGTTAAATAGATCAAAATGATCCTATCTTGATGCTATTTTCTAACAGAGATCGTGCGATGAAAGTTTGTAGGTCAATTGGTTTGAAATAGTTTCCTTGCTGACCATGTATACCCAAATATTAAGAGTTATATTTTAAATGAACTTCCACGAGACAAAAATGATTATTATGCTCTATTTTCCAAAATGATCTTTTCTTCGATGCCATTACGTTATGTACCACACACACAATGCATGTGGGTCAGCAGTTTCGATTCAAAAGGTTTGCTTGTTGGCCAAGTAACGCATATATAAGAGTTATCTTATGAAACAAGCTTTTAAGATAAGACAATTACTATGATGTTAAATAGACCAAAAAGATATTATCTTGATGCTATTTTCTAGCAGAGATCGTGCGATGAAAGTTTGTAGGTTAATTGGTTTAAAATAGTTTCCTTGCTGACCATGTATACCCAAATATTAAGAATTATATTTTAAATGAACTTCCATGAGACAAAAATGATTATTATGCTCTATTTTCCAAAATGATCTTTTCTTCGATGCCATTACGTTATGTACCACACACACAATGCATGTGTGTCGGCAGTTTCGATTCAAAAGGTTTGCTTGTTGGCCAAGTAACGCATATATAAGAGTTATCTTATGAAACAAGCTTTTAAGATATGACAATTACTATGATGTTAAATAGACCAAAATGATCCTATCTTGATGCTCTTTTCTAACAGAGATCGTGCGATGAAAGTTTGTAGGTCAATTGGTTTGAAATATTTTCCTTGCTGACCAAGTAAACCCAAATATTAAGAGTTATGTTTTAAATAAACATCCATGAGACAACAATGATTATTATGCTCTATTTTCCAAAATGATCTTTTCTTCGATGCCATTACGTTATATACCACACACACAATGCATGTGTGTTGGCAGTTTCGAATCAAAAGGTTTGCTTGTTGGCCAAGTAATACATATATAAGAGTTATCTTATGAAACAAGCTTTTAAGATATGACAATTACTATGATGTTAAATAGACCAAAAAGATATTATCTTGATGCTATTTTCTAGCAGAGATCGTGCGATGAAAGTTTGTAGGTCAATTGATTTGAAATAGTTTTCTTGCTGACCAAGTAAACCCAAATATTAAGAGTTATGGTTTAAATGAACTTCCACGAGACAACAATAATTATTATGCTCTATTTTCCAAAATGATCTTGTCTTCGATGCTATTACGTTATATACCACACACACACACAATGCATGTGTGTCAGCAGTTTCGAATCAAAAGGTTTGATTGTTGGCAAAGTAACGCATATATAAGAGTTATCTTATGAAACAAGCTTATAAGATATGACAATTACTATGATGTTAAATAGATCAAAATGATCCTATCTTGATGCTATTTTCTAACGGAGATCGTGCGATGAAAGTTTGTAGGTTAATTGGTTTGAAATAGTTTCCTTGCTGACCATGTATACCCAAATATTAAGAGTTATATTTTAAATGAACTTCCACGAGACAAAAATGATTATTATGCTCTATTTTCCAAAATGATCTTTTCTTCGATGCCATTACGTTATGTACCACACACACAATGCATGTGGGTCAGCAGTTTCGATTCAAAAGGTTTGCTTGTTGGCCAAGTAACGCATATATAAGAGTTATCTTATGAAACAAGCTTTTAAGATAAGACAATTACTATGATGTTAAATAGACCAAAAAGATATTATCTTGATGCTATTTTCTAGCAGAGATCGTGCGATGAAAGTTTGTAGGTTAATTGGTTTAAAATAGTTTCCTTGCTGACCATGTATACCCAAATATTAAGAATTATATTTTAAATGAACTTCCATGAGACAAAAATGATTATTATGCTCTATTTTCCAAAATGATCTTTTCTTCGATGCCATTACGTTATGTACCACACACACAATGCATGTGTGTCGGCAGTTTCGATTCAAAAGGTTTGCTTGTTGGCCAAGTAACGCATATATAAGAGTTATCTTATGAAACAAGCTTTTAAGATATGACAATTACTATGATGTTAAATAGACCAAAATGATCCTATCTTGATGCTCTTTTCTAACAGAGATCGTGCGATGAAAGTTTGTAGGTCAATTGGTTTGAAATATTTTCCTTGCTGACCAAGTAAACCCAAATATTAAGAGTTATGTTTTAAATAAACATCCATGAGACAACAATGATTATTATGCTCTATTTTCCAAAATGATCTTTTCTTCGATGCCATTACGTTATATACCACACACACAATGCATGTGTGTTGGCAGTTTCGAATCAAAAGGATTGCTTGTTGGTGACTTGTGTGACTTGTGTTGTCGTTGACAAGGGTGATTGTATTCGTGAACTCGAGGAACGAGAGTTGCCATAAGTTGGATTGTGAACTGTTAAGCGAACGAGGTGGGCTTTCTTTTCAAACCACTTTATTTTTCCGAAAATATGATGTGGTGTTATAAGGGTGGTTTAAAGTGTTATGTCATGCCGTGATTGTTTTGATGTTGAGATTTTTGCCTGATGCCTAGTTCGTTTGAGCTTGCTCCGTTAGGCTATAGGGCTATGTTGAGATTGTGTTTGATGCCTAGTTTGTGAGTTCGCTCCATTAGGCTATAGGGCTATGATAAACGAATTCGGGTCTGAGTAGGGCCGCAAACCCTATCAGGCTGTGTACACAGAGGGGATCGTGAGCCGTCCTTGCTAGTCGGCCGGTCTCGTGGGCGAATAGTGTGGCCACACTTTCGTCGCACTATGGTAAGAGGATGTGATTGATTGATTGTTGAGAAAGTGGGGAGATTGTTTTGACCGGCCGGTCTGTGAAAAGTGTTTTTGTGATACTCGTGATATTTCTTAAATAAACGTAAAAACTCGAGTTCACCGGTATGGATGACATAATTAAATTAAAATGTTTTCGGCATGAGCCCATTGAGTACATCAAGTACTCAGCCCTGCATATGTTTTCTTTATGTGCAGGTTGAGCGGGATGTTGCGGCGGATGTTGAGTCGAGCCTTAAGAAATTTCGGATGCGTCGTGTCTTCATACATAGGCGTCTCCCTTTGACTCTCTTGAATACTTATTTTTCCGCTGCCGTGTTTGAAATAAATTTCTAGAAGTCTTCCGCACTATTTAATACTGCTTTATGACATTAAGTATTTTGAGGCTAAAATTCGTTGCTTAACTTTTCAATAAACTAAAATATTTCTTTTTGAAGTTAATTGGGTTTTTCATATTTGCCTCCCCCTTTTTCTTCCCTGCCCCTTCGTCCCTTCCCTAGTCACGATTTCCCCGTCTTTACTATCCTTAGTGAGGGCGGTCGTGACAGTTATGGTTTAAATGAACTTCCACGAGACAACAATGATATTATGTTTTATTTTCCAAAATGATCTTGTCTTCGATGCCATTACGTTATATACCACACACACAATGCATGTGTGTCGGCAGTTTCGATTCAAAAGGTTTGCTTGTTGGCCAAGGGTCCGACCGCCCTTACTAAGGATAGTAAAGATGAGGAAATCGTGACTAGGGAAGGGACTAAGGAGTGGGGAAGAAGAAGGGGAAAACAATGGAAGACAACATATTAAACAAAGCTTCAAAAGAAAAGTTTTAATCGATTAAACAATTAAGCAGCGGGTTAATATCTCAAGGTAATTAATGTCATAAAGTAGTGTAGAGCAAAATGAAAGACTTTATCAAGAACGATGTGAAACAAGGCAGTGGAATATAGGTGTCTAGAGAGTCATAGGGAGATGCCTATGTACGAAGACACGACGCATCCGAAATTTCTTAAGGCTCGACTCAACATCCGCCGCAACATCACCGCTCAACCTACACATTAAGAAATCAAATGCAGGGCTGAGTACTTGACATACTAAGTGGACACACGCCAAAATATTTGATAAAAGTTATGTCATCCATACCATAGTTGTAACGCCCCACTTTCTGAACCCTATTTTCGAACCCTATGACGATTTCGTTTATTTCATTTAATGCCATAAATTAAATGACGAGTGGATTTGTTATGTGATTTCTTTGGTGACCTAATCTTGGTTCGAAGTTACGATTGTGGGTTGACCGAGTCAACTCCGTTGAATATGTGACGTGGCTGTTTTGAATAATTGATGTGGGGTGAATTTATTTGTTTTCGAATAATTGATGTTTTATTTTACAAGCTCGAATTTGGAGATGGTAAAAAAAATCAATCTGAATTTAAATAAATCCTTTCCTTGAGGATTATTTATTTGACTAATTTCCAACACATCTGATGAATTAAATAATTGATACAAGTCAAATCTACTAAAGGATAAATTTTGGGCTACACTATTTAAATAAAACCGTAACAGGGTCTTGAGCCCAAACTAATAATTATTCAAATAATATCCCATGACCCAATCCCATTTCCTTTTGAGCCCAATCCCCTAAATTCTTCCTTTCGACATCAGAACCCTTCTCCTCCCCCTTCACGTTGAATCCTCCTTTCCTCCTTTCTGCAAGGAAACATCCTTTCAAATTGTGAAATTCAGTCAAAGCAATTAATCCCAAATTGATTGAGCAATCAAATACCAAAATTTCTCCCCTCCCACGTCTCAGCAATTACTCTCTCTTCACCCATTTTTGCAAATCTTCCTAATTTTAGACTGCAATCAAGGTGAAATCAATCACCAAAATTAGCTCTCAGTACACAGATATATATAAATCCTCCTACCCTAATCTCTATCCCTCACACAAATTCGCAGCCACTCACTCCTCACTTTTGAATCGCAAAGCGGCGGAGGGAGCAGTAGGAAGAAACTTCATTTTTTTCCTCACCAAATCCTAATTTCATCACGGTAATCACTCTCTCATGCTCCTTTCATGTTCTTCCTCATAATATGAAATATTGTTTACCCCGAAGCCTTACGACAGAAACTAGGATCGAATTGGGAGGGGGAGAAGCCAGAAGCTGCAAATCTTCTTTTTCAAGCCAATTTGTTCTTTTGAAGGTATAATCTTCTTTCCCAATTCAATTCATCAATCCATGAACTGCATAGCATGTTTCTCACTCAATCAAATCGGATAATCAAAACAATAACCACAATCTGAAATCAATCTTCTAATCGACTACATCGAAATCACACTAAGAACTTATCTGCGGGGTTAATCGGGTGGAAACGGGGGCTGTTTCGGACGAAGTCGAGGCCGCCGGAGCGGCGACGCAGCGTCTGCTGCAGCGTCGAGCGACGGAGGATGGTGCGAACGATGAATCGGAGGCGGCGGCAGCAGCAAATTTCCGTGACCTCCGGGTTCTGTTTTGGGATCTCATTCTGATCGTTTCGGCGAGAGAAATAGGGAGTGAGTTTTGGTGTCTCTGAAATCTTCCTTTTGAGTGCTGAAACTTTTGGGTGTTCTATGTAGAGGGAGAGAGAGAAGTCGATGGTTTTGGGTGGAGGTTTGACTCATTCTTTTGTTCATACTTTAAATCCTTATTTTAGTAGTTGAGGTATAAATTAAAGTGGAAGTGGAGAGGAGTACGTGTTTAAATCCTGGGATGGGAGCTTTCTGTTTTTACTTTATTTAAAAAATTCTTATGCAGACACTTCACTCTTTATTTTGGGTAGGGTAGGGAGTGTTTTCATTTAAATTGGTATATTACTTTAATGTTGCAAATGATGACTTTGGCGGAGGAGTACGTGTATTAATCTGGGAATGGAAGCAGTAATGTAGTTGATTACTTTGAATACTATTCTTTAATTGTTTTAAAAGTGAGGGCGTATATACGTGTAAGTGTTAGAAAAGGAATAATATTTTTTTTTTCTCTTTGATCAGTAAATGTTGTTCCCTTTACTTAATTTTTGAGCGCCTCTTATTTTGTTTTGAGCCGAGACATTGGACTTTCAGTCGGAGAATCCTGTATGTGGTCTGAGCTTGTTCCTAATCAAAAATGTTGGGGTGTGAGTGGGCGGAATTAATCGAAAGGACCGAGTCTAATTGGGAAGAATTCATAATCGTATCGGTAGAATAATTGAAGCCTTAGGATGCATGCATCTTAACTTAGGCTTGACTTCTCATGTTGATATATGTGTTATTTCCAATATTTAAAGGTGATATCTCGCGCGCGAAACTTGATTCCAGGGGAAAGGATATAGTTGAGACTTAAGCGCTTTGAGGTGGGCTTTCTTTTAAATAAGGACTATGTCCTAAATGTTTTTATCGATGAAAATGAAATCGTGTTTATCATGTCTTATTTGATTTTTAACGTGCCTATCTGATTTGGCTTGAAGCCATTATTAAATAAATCGAATTCGGGTCCTCGTAGGGCCGCAAACCCTACTTGGATTAGTGTACACCTATGGTAGATCGTGTGCTAGCGTACGGGCTGGCCGGTCTAGTGACCTGGTTTGCGGCCGCATTCCTTGTCATGTATCGACAGATATGGCTAACGTCTATGGGAAAATGACTGCAGTCGACTTTTACAATGGGAAATGATTTTAGTGCCTCGGGCCTTTCTAAAGCTAAAACCCGATGGTTACTCTCGTATGGCATGATAAATAAAACTCTTTATTGAAAATGTTTTCGGTATGAGCTCATTGAGTATTATTTTAGTACTCAGCCCTGCATATGTTTTCCTTATGTGCAGGTTGAGCGGCGACGAGCGGTTGGCGGTGTGGAACAAATTAAATGAAGAATTAAACATTTATATATTTTTTTTTTACTATGAGTGTCGTTGTGTCTTCACACATGACGTCACTTTTCTCTTGGATGCTTCCGCTGAAACTCGTTTTACTTATTGTTGAATTCTCGAAACTATTTTGATTTCGTTTAAAATCTAAAGACATGATATGTTTTGGAATACGTTGAACCCTCGTTATTTTGAAATAAATGGTGATAATTGTTTCCTCTATTTAGTCTATCTGTCAAAGCGTCGCTCTGCCTTTTCTTTTGATTATTTGTCGTTAAATACCTTGGTCAAACCCCTTTTATAAAACCCTAGTTCTTTTTCTTTGATTGTATTTAAGTCCGTTTAAGTCGCGATCGCCGCATTTATTATACCCTAGAAGGGCGGTCGTGACAATAGTGAACTCGAGTTTTAACATTTTAGAAAAGAATATCATCGAGTATCACAAAATATTTTCGTAGACTGGCCAGTCCAAACAATCTCCCCACTTTCTCCACAATCAATCAATCACATCCTCTTACCATAGTGCGACGAAAGTGTGGCCACACTATTCGCCCACGAGACCAGCCGACTAGCAAGGACGGCTCCAGATACCACCTGTGTACACAGTCTGATAGGGTTTGCGGCCCAACTCAGACCCGAATTCGTTTCACACATAGCCCTATAGCCTAACGGAGCAAGCTCAAACGAACTAGGCATCAGGCAACAATCTCAACATCAAAACAATCATGGCATGACATAACACTTTAAACCACCCTTATATCTCCAATATCATAATTTTGAAACGTAAAAGAGTTTTAGTAAAGAAAGCCCACATCGATTGCTTACAAACACGGTTCACAACTTTATTGAAATCCTTGCTCTTCGTACCCACGTACGCACAACAACCCTTATCAACATCATAACCACATAATAGAACACAATAAGTTTTCTATCAACACATTACTCATGCATGCCCTATCGTTCTTTCACCGTTTTCTTATATTGCCCATCCCAACGTTCACCATCATACACGAAACGAAACCCTTTGGCATACATCAACGTGAAACACATAATCACATCATAGGATAAGTTCTTACTCACACATGTATCATGTATTTCATTCAAAACTTGCTAACAAGACTATTTCAATCAAGACATGAATCTGGCAGAACAGCGCAGTCGTTTTGTAAAAATCATTAAAAATCCATCCGATATCATTTGAAGCTAAAATTAGGTCACCACACAGTAGACACATCAAGGTTCATTCAGTTAAAAATACACACCAAAATCACATCTTTAGGTTGGTCATCGCTTTCTACTTTTAGCTGACATCCACAATTCATATGAGCTCATTATATCTTTCACTACAGCACATTTTTTTCAACCTGCTTGAGATGTTAATCATGCTATGGTTTTGTTGTGAATACTTGGTTTTAATTTCGGTTTTTCGGTTTATTGGTTTTTCTGTTTTTTAGTTTTTTTAAATCTAATATAATTTTGGTTTTTCGGTTTAATTCGATTTTCGATTTTTTGGATTTCGGTTTCGGTTTCGGTTCGGTTTTTATTTTTCACCTAAATTCAGTTTTTTGGGTTCGGTTCGGTTTGAAAAAAAACCGAACCGAAACCCAAATGCTCACCCCTAATTTTATTTTATTTAGCCCAAATATAGAATTTCACTTAATAAACTCTAACTATTTTATTTAGGTTATTGTACTCAAGAAGAAATTGAGCCAATTAAATAATTTGTGAGTAAAAGATCATCGTGTTAATTTCCTCACTAGTCGATTTCAAACCTCACGTATACGTTGATCAGTGCTTTGGTGTTATAACAAGCACTTAAGTATGAAAAAAAATTCTATTCAATCGAAACACAAAAGTACTAAACTTTATTCAACATCTCGACTCACAACAAGCTATGATTTCACACAACAATGCAATTATTAACTCCAATTAATAAAATCATCAAAGCATTAACATTTTACGACATGTCTCATTTATTTCACTGATTGAAAAAAATAATTTGATATATTGTGAGACAATACCTATAAATATAGTCCGGAAAAGATAATTTGGATCTCTTTTATAGTAGTTATTAGTTAGGGGGACCTAGATCCGATCACAACAATAATTAAATACATTTCACAAATCTAACCAACTATATCGACAAATAAACTTGTAATTTTCTGACCAACCACATCAAAGCATCCCCAACCTCATCCCAAATTCAGGCCTCAAGTCCCCTCCACATCATCATTCCCCTAAATTTGAGTCTCATGCCACAACTCCTCTAACCCTGCAGGCCCCAACCCGGGTCACAACTATTAAATTGTACTATTCGCAACTCCAACCTATTTTACTCGTAAAATAGAATACGTTGAACAATTAAAACCGGCAAAATTCATTGTTCAGTTGAAAAATAGAAAAGTACAACATTGAAATTTAAAAATTCCCAAAATAAAAAACATTAAAACATAAAGTCAATGCTGGAAAACGTTGTGTGTGTCCAAATTTCTTCAATTAGATCCGCTTGGAGGCGAGTGTGTAGTTCTTCTAGGCGCATCGCCGCTGAACGGGCCATGACATTGCGCACGTCGGGAGGAACACCCTGCACGGGCGAGTCGGTGACAGTGTGCTACTGCTGGGGCTGGAGAGCGGATCGTCACTCCACAAAGTGACATTTTCTCCCTCATCCTCAACGATCATGTTATGCATTATGATACACGCATACATGATGTCGGCAATCAGTGGACGGTGCCAACCACTGGCCGCTCCCTTCACCATAGCCCACAATGCTTGAAGGACTCCGACTGCACGCTCCACATCTTTTCGAGCCGCCTCTTGCTTTTGGGCAAACAATGCCCTCCTATCTGTTGTCGGACATGTGATGGTCTTCACGAACACGGGCCATCGAGGGTAGACCCTATACTGTACCGACGGTTGTTGGCCGTGAACTCTATGTTCGGCGCTCGCCCGGCACACAAGTCTTTGAACAATGGAGACTCGTTCAACACATTGAGGTCGTTGTTCGACCCAGCGACACCAAAGTAGGCATGCCAGATCCACAATCGTTGGTCGGCAACGGCCTCCAACACAATCGTTGGATGTGTGCCCTTGTGCCCGCTAGTGTATTGTCCTCTCCAAGCCATTGGATAATTCTTCCACTGCCAGTGCATACAGTCGATGCTGCCCAACATCTCCGGGAAGCCGTGGGTCTGCTCGTGCATGTTCACCAACTTGCGAACATCGTCGGTCGTTGGCTTTCTCAAGTATGTATCCTTGAATGCTTCGACCACTGCCCGACAGAATCTAGCTAGGAAATCGCATCCAATTTGCTCGTTCACATGGAGGTACTCATCAAACATATCTGCAGTCGTTCCGTAAGCGAGTTGGCGTAGGGCGGATGTGCATTTCTGCAAAGTCGATATACTTTGCCGCCCGACAGCATCGACGCTTTGCATGAAATACGAATCACGAGCAGCAACTGCATTGACAATGCGCAGGAAACATCTGATTACTCCATCGAGGATCTCTAGAGAAATAATCCGTGAAAAGCCGCAAACCAACTTGTTCACGGTCTCGGTGGATATACATCCGAGTACGTGGTATCCGAACGTGTTGTTCGTTCCACGCTTGAATAGCAGCTTGGTAGCGTTCCACCTCATTGTTGATTTCTTCTTGGATTCCGGGCATCGCCGTCTCTAACATTCGGGCCATTTGAGCTTCGATTGCTCGTTGACCTTCACGGCGAGGAGGCATTTTTCAAATTTTATAGTGTGAGAGGGAGAGAAATGAAGTTGAATTAAAATGAAAATGGATGGAGTGGTATTTATAGATAAATTTTCGAATTGAAAAAAAATTTGAAGTTTCAGCCCGGTCCGACCCGAACCCCATATAGCGTCGGGTCGGACCGCATCGCGTCATTCCCGTCTCGCTTAACCCTGTGCCGGGCCGGACCCCGGGAGCGGCCCTGGGACGCAACTGCGGCACCGGGACCGTCCCAGGCTGCAAATCCTCCTCCGTTTAACGCATGGCCCCAGGCCGGGACTCGCTCATTGCGGCTCGTCCCCAAGCGTTGGGGATGCTCTCAACAAATAAACTTGTACTAATTTTATTCTAAATCTCGTAGGAAACTCCAAAAATTAAATCCCTTTTCTCTTTGGTCTATATTCGATTTTACTATATATTTTTATGAAGAGAAACGAAGAAAGAAAAACACATAAGAATGAATTTAATAAATAAATTAATTACAGCTGGATAAACACCTGTACAAGAATTGTAGACGAGCCGTTGACCGTTCACTTTATATCTATTTTCACTTTATTTTCTTCGTAATATTTTCGTCAAAAAAGTTTGCGGATTCAATCGGCGATATTGAATACCTCCCGCAGACACAAAATCGTTGATTCAGAGCAGTTTTTGACTAGATTTTTATCGGGCAGAAGCAAACAGTTAATCGCCGGTGGCTAGCTGTTTATCCATCTTGTTTTTTCAACGATCGTTTGTGGTTAGAAATTGAATTTTTCTCAAGCCCTTTGTGATTGGCGGGAGTTTGAATTTTGTTAAAACTTTCGATTTTTGGCTTTATTTGGTGTTGTACAAGAGATTGCAGTTCACCCAACTTTGTATTGCTACTTCATATCAAATCGTTTTAGATAGGGAATTCGTGTATAGATTGATGGACATGGGGGTTTCGGATAACACGAGGGGATTATTATTGGCAATGGTGTCGAGTTTGTTTATAGGAACGAGCTTTATATTTAAGAAGAAAGGTCTTCTCCGAGCTGCTGCTGCTGGTACACGCGCAGGTATTCATGGATTCATTTTTATACGTAGAGTTAATCGAATTATTGGTGTTTACTTTTGTTAATTCAACTGAATTGTGTTAATATGTAATCTGTTTTTTTGATGTGAAAGAGTTTTTTTTCCGAGGGTTGTGATCATTGCTTAATGCTGTATATCCAAATTTCAAGCTTTATTGGTATGCTGATTGATTGATGTAGAGTTGGAGCTGCTGATGATGATAGTGTTTTGCAGAAAAATTGAGTTATCTTAATTTTAGGGATTTTTGGAGCGGAATGTAGGTTTTATGAAGAAAAGGGGGAAAAGTTGTTGGTAAGGTTTAGTTAGTCAATGCAGGAGCTTGTTTTTCCTTGCTCGTATTCGTGGATCAATGTTTGATGTTTCGTATTCATTTATGGTTTAGTTTAGCATGTTGTTACGAAAACTGTTGAAGCTTTGTATCATTTTAGGCTGTTGGTTGTCTTGCAATACTCAGGTGTCGGGGGCTATACTTACCTGTTAGAGCCTCTTTGGTGGGCCGGCATGATTTCTAGTAAGTCGAGAGATTTTAACTCGTGGTTTAGAAGGAAGTTCTTGCTCATGGTTTGCTAACTGTGTTCTCTGCAGTGATTGTTGGGGAGATTGCGAACTTTGTTGCTTATATCTATGCCCCTGCTGTTCTTGTTACCCCTCTTGGTGCATTGAGCATTATTGTTAGGTAAGAACTCTTGAGCCCTTCTACCTTTTTGTAGCATATTCGAAAAAGATGGTCTTGGTTTTTGAGGTTTTCTTGATGATATTTAGCTGACTGCGCTTTTTCCATGAACCTGAAAAGTGCTATTTTAGCACACCTTCTGCTGAAGGAGCCGCTGCGACAGATGGGAATTTTGGGAATTATATCTTGCATAGTTGGGTCGGTTGTAATTGTTGTTCATGCCCCGCAAGAACCAACACCATCTTCTGTTCAAGAAGTCTGGGATTTGGCATCCCAGCCAGGTCCTCTCTCTCTCTCTCTCTTTCTCTTGTCATTTTTAATTGTGCATAATCCTTTTTGTAGACTATTGCTTATTTTTTGTGCTTGTTTATTGCGTCCACAGCATTCCTCATTTATGTGGCAGCTTCGGTATCACTTGTGCTACTTCTCATTGTGTATTTTGAGCCTCTCTACGGGCAGACAAACATACTCGTCTACTTAGGAATTTGCTCTATATTGGGAGCAATCACGGTAATTCCTTGCTGTTTCAAACCCTATGTTTTAGGCCTCATGATGCTGAGCATTGTCTGAAAGAGTCACCCTTTTGCCTTGTGCTGTGTTTCAATCTCAAGTAGGTTATGAGCGTGAAGGCCGTTGGCATTGCGATAAAACTCACCTTGGAGGGGATTAATCAGTTCGGATCTACTCAGACTTGGTTTTTCCTTTCGGTTGCAGTATTTTGTCTGATCACACAGTTGAATTATCTGAACAAGGTGACCTCCATGTTGATAGCTTATTTTGTCAATGCCATTGTCTTGCTCGATTCTTGAGAAATAGTGAAAGCACGTGCTGTTCTTGACTTCTTTGAAGCGTATACATGTTTTGCACCCTTGTTTGTATGGTTTGTGCAATATGGTTTTGAGTTCTTGATAAAAGATGACCTTGGTGAACTAATACATATAGGTATATCATTCCATAACCGATTGCACGACCAAATTTGTGGCGATTGTGTAGAAATATGCGTTAATCCATCAATAAGTGTGCCCTTTTCTCCATTACAACTGATTTCTTGAACTGTATCACCCTAAAGTCATGCTTCTCTGCAACAACATGTTTGCTCGTGCAGGCGCTCGACACTTTTAATGCTGCAATAGTCTCTCCGATACACTATGTAATGTTCACAACTCTGACCATAATCGCCAGCTCCATCATGTTCAAGGTAACAGAAAGATCTCGACAGATGCACAATGTTTATCCCCACCTTCCACTACGGCTCAAGATAAACACACGCTGACCATATCTTGTCTCACCTTCTTTTTGCAGGACTGGTCGGGTCAGAATGCGAGCAGCATAACCTCCGAAGTGTGTGGTTTCATCACAGTTCTCTCAGGGACGATCATTCTTCACATGACTAGAGAAGAGGAAGCGTCATCACCTCCAACAGGTAGGGGTTGAGTCGGGGCAGTCTTCTTAAACGAATATTTAAATGATTAGATGACCAAACACGAACTCGAAATCTGTGCAGGGACCATAGTTTGGTACGATGGAGATTCATCGAAAGCTTTAGAAGGAGCTCATTTTATTTCATTGCATAGCTCTGATTACTTTGAACTTGTCTCTGGAGACAAAGTGATGGCAGCATAGCTTTACACAGATTTCGACCACCGTTGACGGCTGAGCCACCTCGCCTTCCACTGCAATCGGCTGCAGCAAGAGCAGCGCGGGGAGATGATGATATAAGGAAGGGTGTGGATTTCATTTTTTTCGATGTTCTTGTATTTTGTGAGTAGAATATGTAAATTATTCTCTTTTTTTTTTTTTTTTTCTTTTTGATGGTTTGGATAGAGCCTTACGATTATTATTATTCCATTGGCTTGTTTTTGCTAACTGGGATATAGAGCCTTACGATTATTATTATTCCATTGGCTTGTTAATATATTTTCTCAGGAAAATTTTAGTTTATTTTATTTCGAGTTAAAAGTGGATTCCCGTAATACTAGTACTCCCTCCGTCCCGTACTACTTGCACTTATTTCCTTTCTGGGCGTCCCAAGTTATTTGCACTCTTTCCATTTTTAGTAACAATTTATACCTACAGCCGTAATTGTTGACTTTATCTATCACTCATTCCTTAATCCCCGTGCCCAAAAGGAAAGGTGCGAGTAGTGCGGGACGGAGGGAGTATATACATAAAATATACATGTAAAATGGTCAACCACAGGTTTTTATGTACCGTAAAAATGACTAAATAAAAAGCAACAAATCATTTGTATCAAATGATACTTTAAAAACAAACGGCAAAGAACGTAGTACTGTCTCACGAATAATTAGAATATTTTATTTTTGCCACACAATATTTTTGTAACTTTGATTCTAAAAATCTAGTCTAGCTCTTTTAATATAACCCATGTTACATGATGAAATATAATAGCGAATAAGGACTTTGTAAAGTAGATTTATTCTTACTCACCATTTTTATCTCATTATCAGTTAATACTAGTCGATTTTCTCTAAGAGCACGTACAATAAGGGTGCCGATCGGCTCCCATTGCGGCGAAACTAGGGGTTGCACGGTACGGTATACCGCACCGAGAATGTCATACCGGATACAAGGGCGGACGCATAATTTTTTTCCAGTAAGGGCTTTACTATGAGCTACGCCCGTCCCGTCTCAAGTGAAACGCCCCTTTTAGACCCTACATTTTAGGAAGTACTATTGTTTAGTTATTAAATAAAGAGAAAAAATAAAATAGGAGTAAGAAAAAATAGGTTGAAAAATAAAGCACAATAAAAAAGGTATGATATTAGTCAAATAAAAATAATACTATATCGCGGCTAAAAAAATACAAGTCACTTGAAATGAAACAAATACAATATATTATATTATATTAAAAATTAAGTGACGAATTATAAATTTTACTGACATAAAAGTTATACTTTCGAATAAATTATACCACTGCTCGGCACTATTTACAACAAGTAATAGTAGCTGTTTTATTTGAAGACTAAGAGCATCTCCATCCGTGCTCTTGCCACTCCCTGCTCTTAGGTAAGAGCACAATACCCACATTCGTGCTCTTCCGTAAGGATAAGTTCAAGGGTCCCACCATTCTATTATTCAATTTAAATAAAAACATTTCCACAATATTAAAATGCATTAAAATTACCTGGAATAATATTACAAATTATAAAAAAAATAAAAATTACATAATTAAAATCATAAAAATTAAAAATTACATAATTAAAATCCTAAAAATTAAAAATTACATAATTAAACTCCTAAAAAATAAATATTACATAATTAAACTGTGCATTTATAGATGAAAATGTGTATTTTTTGGGAAAAAAATTGAAAAATAAATTAAAAGCGGGAAATTTTTTTTTATTTTTAATGGAATTTTTTATTAAAATCTGATTTTTTTTTTAAAAATAAAAATTGCCAACGGCAATGCCGTTGGCCAATCAGAGGAGGACACATCAGCTGCTCGCTGGCACGGACGTGCTCGATGCATCGAGCAGCGTCGTGCCAGCGGCGGACAGCGGGTGCGGTGCCGCTAGCACGGACGGACGGATGCCGTCCTTCAACCTCTGCGGATGCTCTAAGAGTGGCTCACTTTTTTAAAGCAAAATAATGCGGCGCTATCTCCAAAGGATTTTGATACGAGCCCCTCTATTGCCAACGACAACGACCCCGCCGAGAGCGTGGTTGCAGAGGTGGAGAGCGCTGCTACGCCCCGAGCAGTCCCGCAACAGCAGCAAAAGAAGACAGCAACATCAGCGACGAGGACGTTGAGATCGAGGGAGCGGATCAAGCCGCCGCAGAAGTTCGCGAATTAAGTCGTGTAGCAACGACTCGATTTGTTTATTAGTTATTCTTATTTTATGTTTATTTCTTCTATTTTTGGGATGTTTTTATTATTATTTATTTGACGTTGAGTCGGGCGAATTATAAGCCCCGTTCGGGATTTCTTAGTTGGTTCTTTCCCAAACATATTAGTATAGGTCGAACCAACCCTAGGGTTTTAGTATAAATAGAGCCTCATTGTCATCAAATTGATGGATATATGAAAATACAACTTTGGCTCAATTAATTGCCCAACAAGAAACCATCCTTATTGCTGCCGACGAGACTATTTCTCGCGCCCAGCAAAACCCCCGCATTGCGGTATACCAAAAATTCGGTATGATTATTTCTGATACCGTTACAATACCGACTATACGGTATACCATACCGTATTGCGGTATACCGTACTTTTACGTTACATCGAAATAAGGTATGGCATACCGAGTACGGAATACCAAAATAAGGTATGGCATACCGTTATACTTGTGTTTCATACCAAAAAAATTCTATTATAGCCAAATATTTAAAATAAAATTTCACATATTTAAATAATATCCAAAATATTAAAACTATACCACAATCAAATATGTACATTGGACTTGATTTGCATCTCTGCGTGAGTGTGTTTGGAGTTGGGGGCGGCTGAACTAAAATATGGAAGTAGGGTTAGAGATTTTAACATATTAATTATTTTTTATATAAATTTTAAATATATCAAATTTTTGGCAAATATCATAAATGCGGTATATTGCGGTATACCGCGGTATAGGAAAATCTATACCTTTACCGTACCGAAAACTATCGGTAAGGTATCATACCGTACCGAAACTTGCGGTATACCGCAAATTCGGTATTTCTGATATTTTTTCGGTACGATAAGTGCGGTATATCGGTATATTTAGTCAGCCCTAGGCGAAACCACCTATTGGCGGTCTCTTCCTATCGCCCATCTCCTGTCCACGCCCATTGTTGATCAGCACCAAGATCAGTGGTTGATCGACAGCCGATCTCGGCAAATATTTTTTTTAATTACTAAATTCATCCTACAAATACCACTTCTCCCATTTCATTTCTTACAATCTTCCGATGATGAGGACCCAATCGTTGAATATTTGGATCGAACCATGTTGGACTATGTATTGCGTGTAGATTAACGACGCGATGAGAACGAAAACTGGAGGAGGCAGTCCCTAGGCCAACGACTGTACTTGGACTATTGCGCCGAGGAGCCACGGTGGGGGCCGACGGTTTTCTGTCGGCATTTTAGAATGCGATGAGATCTTTTGTGCATTGATAACATGCTAGAGTCGCGTTATGAATACTTCCAACAGTATCTCGATGCTGCCGGCAGACTCTGACTATCACTGCTACAGAAATGCATGACTACACTGAAGCAATTGGCTTACGGAGGAGCGGCTGATATGTTCCATGATTATCTTCACGTCGCCGACACGACTTGACGTGATTGTTTGAAGAATTACTGTCGGTGAGTGATCGAGACTTTTGGTGCCACATATCCGCTACCGATTGCCAGTTTCTGCTGGATTTACATGGGAAGGTGCACGAGGTTCACAGAATGTTGGGCAGCATAGATTGTAGTATGCATTGGGCATGGAAGAATTATCCGACAGCGCAAAGAGGCCATTTTACGAGCGGGTTCAAAGGCATGCACCCCACGATCATTCTCGGAGCAATTGCTGACCAACGACTATGGATTTGACATGCTTACTTCGGTGTAGCTGGGTCAAACAATGTGTAGGGGTTTTGGAGCCCCTTGCACAGCGGAAGACTTGTACAAAACAAATAAATCAGACGTAGGATCTATTTGACCTATTATGAGATTAATCTATTCACATGTTAACATAGAATTGCATGCTAGAATGCAAATAATTCATGCTCATAGAATGTAAATCCTAAACATGAATACTACGGTTTAGAGTTACCGATTTGATTCTCCAAAGAATCGTCGATTGCTCGCGCCTTCTCCACGATGAACTTCAATACTAGACCACAGATCTTCTGGCTGGTGTCCCGAACTGTATCTCAACATCAGGGTGGACTGATCTTATCGAAACACTAGGACTCGAATAAAGAAGACGGAACTTTCTCACGGAAGAGAGCTGAAAATTTCGATCTCCTCTACTAATTAGAGAGGGACGAAAATTTCATTATGAAATCAATTAATTTTTTGTCTCCTTAATTCTCCTATTTATAATAGTTCATATTGGGCCCAATCAGGGATCTATGGAAGGTTTTGGATATGAGCTTCCCCAATTAGCTTTTTACTAATTAAATTGAACCCACAATTTAATACAAGCTTATATTGGAATATTACGAGCAACCACTACAGACGTAATATTGACCTCCCCATCCAAATCCGAAATTACAAGTAATCCGGGTTTCCGTTTTATTTATTATTTATTTCTCGCGCTTAAGATATAAATGTCCATTAATTAATTAAAGTCTGCTATGGACTTAATTAATTAACATCTTATTAATTCAAATAGTGGACTTAGCAAGAAACATTTATTTATTATTCATGGAATAATTAAATTCCAACTGGCCAGTTTCCGAATAATAAAACCTTGTTCAAGCTCCTCTTGAGGACATTATCAAACGAGACTCACCTCGTGCACGATTCAACATAATAGCAATCCTAGCACCGCTAGATAATGATCACCACTACCCAATATACCTGGATCGTTGAGTGACGAAAAACCCGCACCTTTGGTAAGTCAAAGTAGTAGATATTCAATGTCGTATTCTCAATGCTAACGTATGTAGATTAAGAAATTAATTATCAAGACCTCGTCTTTCAGTAGATAGCATAAAGACTCGTCTTGCTGTTAGATCCATTCAGTGCTATACCATACCAACGTCATCTTATTTCAATAAGGCTTAGAAATAATCGGAGTGACATTGCAACCTTTCACGATAGGTAGCCAAAGCCTATCTAGGTTGTGAAATTGTTCTTTTCTTTTGCAAAGCATTGCTTAGAACCGACTGTAGTACCTTAAAATGAGCGCAGCCTACGACCAGTCTACTAAGCAAAAGACTTAGGCTTTGTTTACTTCTTATGCATTTAAATGTTTATAAAACATCTTATAAACGCACAAGCAAACACAATGTAATAATATATTGATTCTATTCATGCAAACTGCTCGAATGATACTGAATCGGGTCAAAAGTGGATTGTAGAGTTTTTCCATACACAAGCAAGATTCTTTTCGTGCGAACTCGATTCTATTCATGCGAACTCGCTCGAAACATGCTTTTCAGTATACTAAACCTAACACAATGACCTCGGCATCCTTTACTTATCGCATCTCTTTAACGATCAATGCAAGTGTTTAGGCCCAACCATCGACTTCATTGCCAACGACAACCAATATATGGGATGTTATTTAACTGATGGCATATACCTGATATACCTGAGGTGGCCCGTATTTGTGAAGACGATCATTTGCCCAACAAAGTTGAAGAGAATTTTCTTTGCGCAACAACAAAAGGCTGCATAGAAGGATGTGGAGTGGGAATTTGGTGTGCTTCAAGTGCGTTGGGTTTGGTTAAAAGCCCGACACGTTTCTTCTACCTAGACTATCTCGCTAATATCATATATGCATGCATCATTATGTATATCACGATAGTGGAAGATAAAGGTGAAGGAGTCATCAATTGGGCAGGTGAAGACACTGTTGGACCAAGCCATGGTGTGGCCCACGAGCCCATACGTCAGGGTGTATTGTACGACAACGCTCAGATTCATCAAGCATTGGTCAGTACCCGCGAGCAAGAAGCCCATCAACGACTCCAACACGATATGATTGAAGAGATTTGGGCGCGTAACCATTGATGCGTATTTGTACTTTTTTAAGCCCACACACTACACACATTTCACCACTACACACATTTCACACACCACACATTTCACACACTACACAATTTCACACACTTCACACACTACACACTACACACTACACATTTCACACACTACACACATTCCACACACACTACAGACGTTTCACACACTACACACATTTCACACACTTCACACACTATACAATTTCACACATTTCACACACTTCACACACTACACACACTTCACACACTACACAATTTCACACACTACACACATTTCACAAACTTTACACATTTCACACACTAGACACACTTCACACACTAGACACACTTCACACACTTTACACATATCACACACTTTACACATATCACACACTACACACATTTCACATACACTACACACATTTCACACACTACACACACTTCACACACTGCACACAATACAAACATTTCACACACTACACAATTTCACACATTTCACACACTTCACACTTCACACACTTCACACACTACACAATTTCACACACACTACGCACATTTCACACACTACACACATTTCACACACTACACAATTTCACAAATTTCACACACTACACACATGTCACACATTTCACACACTACACACAGTTCAAATGTGTGATGTGTGAAATGTGTGAACTGTGTGTGAAGTGTGTGAAATTGTGTAGTGTGTGATGTGTGTGAAGTGTGTGAAGTGTGTGAAAGGTGTGAAATTGTGTAGTGTGTGAAGTGTGTGTAGTGTGTGTATTGTGTGAAATGTATGAAATGTGTAAAATTGTGTAGTGTGTGAAATGTGTGTATTTTGTGTAGTGTGTGAAATATGTGAAATGTGAGTAGTGTGTGTAGTGTGTGAATTATGTGTAGTGTGTGAAATGTGTGTGTGAATATTTTGAATTCCACTACTTTTGATATGGAATTCAAATTGTGGAATTGGAGGATTTGGAATTGGAATTCAATTCCAAATCCAAGAATTTTTATAATACCAAACACTGGATTTGGAATTGAAGGCTTCAATTCCAATTCCACACCTCCAATTCCGTGTACCAAACGCAGCCTTAAACAATTTGACGCTGAATCGAAATCTAAAATTTCACTAATACATGGTATTTTACATATTTGACAGTTAAAAATAATTTACTGATACTCCCTGAAAGTTTGTCCCATTTTTCCATTTTCGTCCGTCCTCCAAAGTTTGTCTCATTTCACTTTTTTTTTATCATTTTTGGTAGTGGACCCCATATTCCATTAACTCATTTCTACTCACATTTTGTTATAAAACTAATATATAAAAGTAGGACCCACAATCCACTAACTTTTTCAACTCACTTTCCATTATATTTCTTAAAACCCGTGCCGAGTCAAAATGGGACAATATTTGGGGGACGGAGGTAGTAATCGCTATCTCCGCCAATAATCGTCAGACATGATTATCTTATTTATTTGACTAATTTTGATAAATGAATCCAGATTCTACTAATTCATCTTCTTAATTTAATATCATATCTGTCTAAAAAACAATTTATGTAGAATTTTAAATCAGAATTTGTAAAATAGGATAGAAATACATAGAGTAAGTTATTAAGATATTATTAATGAAAAATAAAATATATCTAAAAAACTTACTACAAATTGATAAAAATCTAAGTTTTCGTGTTTTTTTTTATCAATTATGCATTAAAATTCGCATTATCTCTAAATGATTTATTTTAAGGGATGGCATGATTATTTCAAACTTTTTTTTCTATTTTTCTGTTACTTTATCAATTATTTATTAAAACTTTTACTTCTTCAGTCTCAAGATAAGCGAAGCACTTCTTTTGGACATGGAATGTAAGGAATTGATAGTTAAATAGTTAAAGTAGAGAGAGTAAAGTAAGAGAGAAAGAAAAGTAGAGAAGTAAAAAAAGAGAATAAAGTAGGTGGAGAATTAAGTAAGATAGAAATTTTTTTGCTAAAAAGATAAATGACCCACTTATAGTGGGACTTCTAGAAAGGAATATGACTTGCTTTATCCTAGAACGAACGTTATTATTTAAAAAAAATATTTTAAAAAGACGGTTGTAATTAAGAACCAACAATATTTTAAAAAGACTGTTGTAATTAAGAACCAACACTGCTATCTTTTGATCATTGAAAATTGCATATTAATAAACATTATTTGTGGCACTAATGTGGAAACAACTACCGTCAACTATAACACACACGCCAGCTAATCAAATATTGAATATTTATTTTATTGGATTTTATTATAGTTTCATTGCCTGAAATTTAACTTAATTGATATAAAAAAATTCAGTTACATAATTAGAGCATCAGCAATGGAGGCGTTAAAACCGCGACGTCGATTTTTCGCCGAGGCCGGTTCTGACGCCGAACCATTGCGATCGGCGTCGGCGAAATCGGCGTCAATTTCGGCGTACCCATGCCGATTCGTGTGGTGACGCCGGTTCTAACGCCGATCCTCACGCCGCCATTGTAGGCCCCAGATCGGCGTCAGAATTTAATTTTTTTTTTCGAAAACACTATATATACGCGCTTTGGACTTCATTTTCATTCGCACCACTTGTTTTAACGAGTACTCTCTCTGTCTTTTTTTCTGTACAAGATCAATTTAAGAAATGAGTAATGCCGGTGGTAGTGGTGGTGGTAGTGATGGGGATACTGATGAGTACGAGCGTATGCTGAACGAAGAGCTAGATGCCTATACGAGTCGTGAGGTTGATCGATGGATGCAGAGTTATATGCAGCCGCCAGTACCTCGCCCACGACCAGTTGTCCGCCGTCGACAAGTGGTTGATCGTGATCATGTAGCTGCACATCAGCGCCTGTTCACAGATTACTTCGCAGAGGAGCCGCGTTTTAACGCCAACCATTTCAGGCGTCGTTTTAGGATGAGGCGGGACTTGTTTATGCGTATTGTTAACGGTTTGGAGCAGCGATATCTGTATTTCCGCTTCAGGCACGATGCGGTTGGCAAACCCGGCCACACCCCTATTCAAAAGTGCA
The DNA here is from genome assembly GCF_004379255.2 of Salvia splendens. Lineage (NCBI taxonomy): Eukaryota > Viridiplantae > Streptophyta > Magnoliopsida > Lamiales > Lamiaceae > Salvia > Salvia splendens. The sequence goes on along the minus strand of NC_056036.1, from coordinate 26,704,424 downwards.
CTGCGACAATCAGGCAGTTGGCCTACGGCACTTCGACAAACATGTGGGACGAATACCTCCACATCGGTGAGACGACTTCCCTCGAATGTATGAAGTATTTTTGTTCGGGCGTGATTGAAGTATTCGGTGATCAGTATCTCCGAAAGCCTACCCCCGAAGATTGCCAGGATCTGCTGCGGATGCACGGGGAGCAGCATGGGTTCCCGGGAATGTTAGGCAGCATAGATTGTATGCATTGGGAGTGGAAGAACTGTCCCGCTGCCTGGAAGGGGTTCTACACGACCGGCTACAAGGGAAAGAGTCCCACGATGATCCTCGAGGCCGTACCTGATTACCGGTTATGGATTTGGCATGCGTATTTTGGAATAGCCGGTTCGAAAACGTCCTCAACTCGTCGCCCCTTTTTAACGAGCAGTGCCAGGGCGTCGGTCCGGCCATCAGTTTTGTCGCCGACGGCAACCAACATGATATGGGCTAGTACTTGGCGGATGGGATATACCCTAGGTGGCCCGTCTTTATGTCGACTGCATTGCTGATATAATGTACGCCTGTATTATCATGCACAACATGATTGTCGAAGATGAAGGTGTACAACTGACTGATTGGGCCAATGACGATGATGAAGCCGATCCAAGCCACGGCGTCACCGCCGCCAACGTACGAGGTGGGGTACCTCACGATGAAGAAGCCCTCCTCCAAGCACATGCCGACATGCGTCAGACGAAGGCTCATATTCGACTCCAAAAGGATTTAATTGAAGAGTTGTGGGCGCGAAGGATTGGAAGACATTAGTTTTTATTTAAATTTAAGTAATTTTTTTAAATATATTTTTTTTAAATTATTGTACTTTTTGAAATTTTAATAGTATTATTCAATTTTCCTGTATTTATCTCGTAAATTAAATTCCGTATGTTGCTACAATTGTAAATTAAATTTATATAATTGTTATTAGTGATGTGGATAGGCTATGTGAGAGCTATTTGATTTCCAGTTGCATTTCCAGATGATGTGACAGGAGGATTTTAGTGCTGGATAATGTGGCAGTGGAAAGACTATGTGAGGGCTATGGGAGGTCCTAGACCATCGTGAATGCTCTTATAAATCCCCAACTCCAAAGCTACACCTAATCTCGGCCGTGCATTGCATTTACAAATCCCATTCGGATACGAATTCTTCAGTTTAAACGGATTACAGCCGTACGATCAAATCTCCAAAACCTACGTGTCATGTTTATAATTGATTGGCCTTGGCTTGCAATAGACGCAAATATCCCCACAAAACCTGTCGCCACACACACTAACGCACCTATCAAAACACACAGAAATAAACCGTAGAGAGAAATTGAGAAGCAGCAATCATGGCGGCGACGGTGAAGACGGCGTGGGCGAAGCCAGGCGCGTGGGCTCTGGACGCGGAGGAGAACGAGACGGAGCTCCTCCAGCAACAGAAGGAAGATACGGCCGCCGCGACGACCAATGGCCACTCCGAGACGGCGGATTTCCCGTCTCTGGCGGCGGCAAAGACTAAGAAGAAGAAGAAGCAGGTTCTGTCGCTCCAGGAATTCACGACCTACAGCGCGGCTAAGCCCGCGGCGTTCCAGGCGAAGGGATTGACGACCGACGAGCTGATGGCTCTCCCAACCGGTCCACGCGAGCGAACGGCGGAGGAGCTCGATCGGAACATGCTAGGAGGGGGATTCAGATCCTATGGCGGCGGGATGAGGGATGAGCAGCCGCGGCGCCAGGGGAGCTTCAATCGAGAGTCGAATCATGAATTGGCGCCGTCTAGGGCTGATGAGACTGATAATTGGGCGACGGGGAAGAGGTCTCCTGCTAGTAGTGGGTTTGAGAGGAGGGATAGAGGGGAAAGAGGGGGTTTCTTCGCCGATTCGCAATCGCGAGCGGACGAGTTTGATAATTGGGCGTCGAATAAGAGTTTTGCCCCTTCTGAGCCTAGGAGGTATGAACGAAGGGGAAGCTTTGGATTGGAATCAAACAACGGCGGCGCGGATTCAGGAAGTTGGGTGAAGAGAAGAGGAGAGGAAGGGACGAGGATGGGCGGCGCATTCGAAAGTTTGAGGGAGAGGAGAGGGGGTCCGGAAGGGGCGCATTCATCAGAGAGCTGGGGCAGAAGACGAGAGGATATGAGTGCTGGTTGTAGGCCTAGATTGAATTTACAGCCTAGAACACTGCCGGTGATTGAGATTGCTTCTCCAGAGAAGCCTAAGGCCGAGATTGCTGTTACCGTGAGGCCAAAAGGGAGCAATCCATTTGGTGAGGCAAGGCCGAGAGAGGAAGTGTTGAAGGAGAAGGGCCAAGATTGGAAGGAGATTGACGAAAAGCTCGAGTCTACCAAGATTAAGGAGGTGGTTTCTGATGGACCGGATCCTCCTAGGAAGAACTTTTGGGGTGGGAGAGAGATGCGGCAGGAAGAGAAGACTGAGAGGGCTTGGAGAAAGCCAGAATCTGCTGATTCCTACCCCCAGAGGTCCGTGAATTAGGCTATAAAACTACACGAGTTATCGAGAATTTTGAAATTTTTTTGACATGCTTGAATTTTTTGAATGCTTTGCTTCTTGTGATATTTGGATTGGATAATTGTGCACACAAGTGTTATGAGTTTTATGTTGTTGGTAATCTCAGTATCTCCCTATGTTCTGAAGAACTCTTTAAGCTTTAATGAATGATATATCTAGTTGTGAATTACACTACTTATGGTATTCTAGATTTTCTTTCTAGTTAAAGTATCTTTGTAGTTTTAGTATCACCTGAACTGCATGTAGTTTTATTGCACACTGTGCATCTGTACAGATGATATGCACATATATTTCCTGAATTTGTAAGTTAGCTGTGGAGCTTTTGGTGGGTTGATGCACACTGGCCAGGTCTACATCTACAAAAACTCGGATAGTTAACCAAGCCCTCTAATTGTGGCTAGTTTCTACTGCATTCCTGGCTTTGGGGGATTTCCAGTGACTGTAAAATGTGACTATTTTCTCTTTAAATTTGGATTATGTTGACAAGATATATTCTGTAATTCATTAGTTGGCTTTTGCGCAAAATTTTTCTGCTGGGTTCGACTTTCTTGTTTTATAATTTTGGATGATAATGAAGAGAAAATCATCTAAGTTTTAAATAAAATTGATTTCGAGAGTCACTTTGGTGAAAATAGCTACTGTGCAATACGTAGTACTCCTTGTTGCCACCCTTTACTTGTCGGGATTAAAGGATGAGATATTCGCATGAGCTATTGTGAAATATGGATAGGACTATGGAAACGTGATTCAGTTTTAGGTATTTGTCTTGTTTGTTTCTACATATCTTTAACTTCCCTGAATATTTTGTAATTGATGCCATCACTGACCTTTCCTACACTTGTTTATCTTGAAGTACTGATGAGTCTACCAACGGGCATGCTGAGAAATCCGAAAATGGACACATTGAAAAGGCTGAAGGGGGAGAGGCACAGGCCTGACGCTAAGGGAGTGTGGGCTTTGTGAAAACAGAACAGAATAGGAGTATTGATGTTGCTTAAAAATGCATCTGCTGAGCTGATAGATTTTTGTTTCATAATTATTTTTTTTCTGTTTTGCATCGCACAATATATACTCCCTCCGTCCAGCAATAGGAGTCCCGTTTTTCCGTTTTGGGACGTCCGGGAATAGGAGTCCCGGTTCTACTTACCATATTTAGATAAATAAATCACCCTCCCTCAATTCATAATTTACCAAAAATGCCATTAAAAAAACACCCCCCCATACACCAATTATTGTCGGCACTCTCTCAATTACACTCTCAGTCTCTCGATTTCCTTCTCTCACTCTCTCACTCACAATCGCGTTCCACTCTCTTCCTCCGTGGAAACCCTAATCCACGCCTCATCTTCCTCCTCCAAATAACCGCCTCCTCATCTTCCTCATTCGACCGTCCATGGATAATGCACCCTCTCCACCCCGATCCCCCATCTATGGGTTGGATTCGGTCGGAAATTGCATCCAACTTCCACGTTGGCCTCGTCCGAATCCGGCGCCGGAGTGGACGTTCGACCCGTCGGAAGGGTCGATCCCGACGCCAATTGCGACCCACCTGTCGCCTATCCCTACTTACTCGTGGGAGGCGGATGATTCGATGTCTACGGTTGTTCCTGAAACTCCGACGGTCGACATACCTCCCTGGACCGAGTCCCAGCCCCCAATGTACCTTGAAACCCCAGATCTGGAAGGTATGCCGTCGATGGTGGGTGGTTCCACCGTGGTCCCTGGCACGCCGGATCCCATGCTCGAATCTGAGCTTATTGTCCCTGATACGCCGGATCCCATGCTCGAATCTGAGCTTATTGTCCCTGATACGCCGGGTTACGAGAGTCCGGACTCCAATTTGGTCCCTGAAGCTCCGCGAGTGAAGAGACGGAGACGACCTGTTGAGGAAGAGGAGTGGTTCAAGGAGATCCTCCTGATTCTCTTACCCGGCATGAAAGATCTCATCTAACATGGTGAGTTGTGTAAGAATCACCCCCTGGCTAGGGTTTGGAGATTCTGTAGTCGGCTGTATTTAGGGTTCTTTTGTTGGTGGCTGTATTTAGGGTTCTTTTGTTATGCTTTCGACTCCTATATGATGAAATATGTGATGTTTGTCTGATTACCCTACTGCTATATGGTGCATTGTTGTTATACATGCTGGAATTTGTTGTTTGTTGCTCCTGTGGTGTTGGGCTATCTTTGGGGTTCCTATTGTGTGTGAAATAGCCACCCCTTGATATGGTTTGGAGGCTTTTCACAATGCCTATGATGACATTTTTCTGAGGTGGTTTCATGTTGCTGAATTGTTGCCTAAGTTGATGGAATATGTTGTTGGCTGCTGCATTCTGTGTTGGGATATGTTTGTGATTCCTGTTGTGTGTGAAATAGCCACCCCATGATATGGTTTGGAGGCTTTTCACAATGCCTATGATGACATTTTTCTGAGGTGGTTTCATGTTGCTGAATTGTTGCCTAAGTTGATGGAATATGTGTTGGTTACTGCATTCTGTGTTGGACTATGTTTGTGGTTGGTTGTTGATGTGCTCTGTAAAAGCCACCCCTTGATCAGGTTTGGAGGCTTTTTGACACTGCCCTATGATGAAATTTTTCTGAGGGAGCCATTAGATTATCCTGAACATGTGCATTACATCTGGTTTGCACTATGTATGTATACCAAAAACCAAAAACATCAAACCCTAACCCAAAAAACATAGGGGCTGACCAACACACCAAAAAAATCAGACTACCCTATTCCATACACATCACCTATGCTGACCTAGATGCCAAATGCACTTGAAAGAGGGCCAATATCATACATTGACCCAACATTATTCTCTGGCATTTGCAAGTAGTGCAACACATCTCTCACAACATCCTCATCCACTTCCAGCACATTGGGGAGTCCCCCATTTCTATGCAGTCTGTCCTTGTTGATATGTGGGACCTTGTATCCATTTCCACCTCTGCAGTGTAGGATTTCAGTGAGGCAAGCCTGCAAGCTTAGGAAAACTTTGTTGAGAGTTTGTGGTGACAGTTCTGTAAATGAGCTACACACATTCCCCACTAGTTCATCCACAGTCTTGCATGGTTTCTCATGCTGCAGTGACTGAATTGCTCTAAAAAATCCCAGGTCTAAGATGTTAGTATCAGGAGAATTAGGTGGTTGACAAATCAGTTGGATGTCAAATCCATCTGATTTGGCAACAGCCTGAAACTCTGGATCCATGGCAGTTATGTGTGGGGTTGCATTATCTTGCTGAATGTAGATGTCTTTACTTGCCCCAACAGGCCACTTGGCCTTAATTGCAGGTATGATCTGGCATAAAAAACAACAACATAGCTACATGATGATCTTTTTTGAATAATTAAGGTCTGATAGCAAGGAAAAAAGTTGATTACCTTGTGGATAAGGCAGTCCCTCATCACTGCCTTTGTGACTGAATTGATGGCTTTGGTTTCCATGGTCCCTCTTGCTCTGTTTTTTGACTTCCTCTGAGCTGGGAGTACTTCAGTGAAGGGGAATATTCCAACCTTACCATCATAAGTTGCCTGCCCATTGGCATCAAACTGTGGTCTACTGACAGCACACATAAACATCACTTTGGTGATGTATCTCTTGGATTTGCATGACCTATATGGCTCATCCTCATCCGGCAAAAGGTAGTACCTGTCTGAAACCTTGGTCATATAGAACCATTTTTCATCTATATGCACTACATTGTGCATGCCTTGAAACTGCACTCCACCTTGAGTTATCTGTGGCTGAAGTTGGCTAAGACTCCATCTAGCTCTTGCTATCTTATTCATATTGGTGAGGGCAGGTTTGATTGCATTTGTATGTGGCCGTAGTTTACCTTGCTTCACCCACTGACCTAATGTGCTCTTACTCACATTCAATTTTACTGCCATTTTTCTCAGGGAAGATCTTTCAAGAGTAGATAAGTTTCTAACTTTATCTTGATCAAGCTCTAATCTATCTACATGATGGTATCCTCTAACCTTTCCTTCCATCATTGCAGGTTCTCCCCTTTGCATTTGCTCCTTGGCTGCCTTCCATAGCCTATAGACTGTCTTCCTACTGATGCTATGAGTTTCTGCTGCCTCCATTACAGCCCCTCTTGCTAGTACTCCATCATGGCTGTGCTTGAGTAGAAACTGCACCACATTATTCTTTATGTTGCTGCTCAAGTACATGGTTTGCCTCTGCCCAATATCCATCCCGATGATGAAATTTTTCTGAGGGAGCCGAATTTACTTCATTGTTGGGAGTTTTTTTGGCAGAATTTCAGATTTGTGGTTGTTGGAGTTGTCTTAAATGAATGTAGTTGAGGCATTTATAGCAGCATAGGATTTGTACAGGTTGGAACTCAAATTTCCCTCAAAAACTTTGTAGAGGGAACTTTGAAAAATTCACTTCCCCCCTTGTATTTTGAGGTGATTTCACCTGACTTTGTTCAATTATGTATGGAAGGCATTTTTTTTATGTTGAGTGTTCTTATTAAATTTAGTTTCCCATTAATTGTGACTTTTTTTTTGCAGCCTGAAATTAAATTCAGGTTACATAAAATTAAATGTGCAGCATATTGTATGACATTAAATGTACAGCCTCATATGCAAAACGTTGCTGCATTGTTCAAGGGAAAAAAATGGCAGCATGTTGTATGCAACACACCAAAAAAGAGTTTAAAACAATTAAAGTGGGTCACAAATTCAACTATCACACACCATTTATTACACACTCCAACAACTTTCTTAAAACCCGTGCCCAGGAGAATTGGGACTCCTATTGCTGGACGGAGGGAGTAGCACATTTTTGGGAGAGAATTATTGCGTGGAATAGTGTTATAGCCTCTCTGGCTTGTTTGCACTTGTCGACTATAGGTTATCAGATACTTTTTTTATTTATTTGTGGGAAATACGATTGATTATTCGTTCGGCCACCAAATTGTTTGTTAATATTCCATTGATTTGAAGCTTTTAGGGCATTATGCTGCCAATTGTTGCAGAAGGAATTGGTGTGACTCGAGCATAAAAGTAATTCTGCGTCCGTCTCAATAAAAATGAAACATTTAGTTTTCAGCATGAGATTTTGTGTAGGGATGTTTTGTTAATTAATAAAGAGAGAGTAAAGTAAGAGAGAGATAAAATTAGAAATGATATTGTTTACATTTTAGAAAATATTTCATTTTTAAAGAAATAACTCCAAAGGGAAAACATTTAATTTTTAATAGAACAAAAAGAGTATATAAAAGTAGAAGCTATATTTTACTAACTTTTTCAACTCATCTATTACATTTTTCCCGCGTCTGGTCAACTTGTGCCACCTATTAGCGACAGAGGCAGGAGAGTGTAGATTATTTGGTTGAATGGAAAGAAAGAATCGTCATCTTTGAAGCTATGTTACTTGAAAATGAAGGAAAATCAGTGGCGGAGGGAGTAAGGAACAAGGGGTTACCCAAATTTTTTTTAGTAGTATTATATATTTATATACATATTCTGATTTTATAATATAAAATGTCCCCCTATTCATTCGGCTATTCCTTCAGTAAATTTTGGGAAAGAAACAAAGTACATTTAATAAATTAAATAGGGTAAAAACACAATTTTAATTCAAAGCTTATTTATATAATGGTAAAAATAACAAACCTACTGCCCCCAATTGAAAACGAGACTGTCGCAGTGCCGCGGACTGCTTCTTGCCTTCTTCCGCCGGGCACGCCGCTCTCCAACTCCGGTTTCTTGCCTTCTTCCGTCGACTGTCGAGTGATGGAAAGACACAGAGACTGTGAGTCGCCGACTCGCCGCCTACTCGCTGCCTCAATTTTGCTCTTTGTTGAAAAGGTGAGTAAATTGATTAGGTGTAAAAGGTTAGTTCATTAAATAATTTAGGGATTTTGACGGCTTGTGCAAAATAAAATAATGCTTTACACTTTATGACTCCCTCTTTATTGTCTTGGAATTGGGGTGAATTGAAAACAACCGTGTGGTGTGTGGATGAGAAATTCTCGATTATGTATTATTTTCGAGATTATAGAGTATTAAATGCACTAGTATTTAATTTTAAATAGCAATGCTTAATCAATGTACGTTAGCATTGAGCATACGGTATTGATTATGCACTACTTTGACTTACCAAAAGGTGCGGATTTTTCACAACCCAAGAATCCTGGTATATTGGGTAGTGGTGATTAATATCTAGTGGTGCTAGGATTTCTATTATATTGAATCGTGCGCGAGGTGAGTCTCGTTTGATAACGTCCACAAGAGGAGCTCGAACTAAGGTTTTATTATTCAGAACCTAGCGAGTTGGAGTTTGATTACTCTATGAATAATAAATAAACATTTCTTGCTAAGTCCACTCTGACTTTTGGTTAACGCTTCTTTCTCATCTGATTCTACCTCAACAGTTTCTATCATTTCTCGCGGTGCCTCTGACTTTTGTTCAACCTCGAGTGATTTTTCTTCCTCGGCTTCCTTCTCTTTACTCTCATTCTCCTCAGACCTTGCTCTGTTATCTTGTATCTCTTTCATCATCTCGGTCAGTAGAGCGACCTGTCTGATCATGTCACCCATGTTGGACTATTGTTCATCATGAGTGCGCTGCATTTCCATCACCAGTTCATCATTTGACCTCGTGCAACTCCTCATGTTCTGCTGGGATACAACTAATCCTTCACTCTCTCCTTCTATAGAATTTGCATAATGATTTTTATCCAATGGTGGTCCAAAATTCTATTGAGGTTAAGGTTGGTATTGGTGTTGATTAGGACAAGTTTGGTCTTGGTGGTAATGAGTATCTTGAGTCTGCCAACCTTCATCCGACCATGTAGGGAAATGATCCTCTGCCTCGAAAGGGTAGGTTTGATAAGGATGATTTGGGAATGAAGGGTAATGGCTGGAGTAGTCAGGTTGGTATGTTAGTGGGTTGAACTCATGGCTTTGAAATTCAGGGTAAGATTGGGAGTGTGGATATCCCAATTGCCAAGAGGGTGTCTGGGTGGAGGTTGGATAGGGCTCTGTATGGTATGGGAAAGGTGGGTATTCCTGTTGAATAATAAATAAGCGTTTCTTGCTAAGTCCACTCTTGGAGTTAATAATATGTTAATTAATTAAGTCCATAGCAGACATTAATTAATTAATGGACGTTTCTATCTTAAGTACAAGAATTGGATGACAAACAAATAGAAACCCGGAATACTTGTACTTTCGGAATTGGATGGGCAGTGCTATATTACTTCTATAGTGGCTGCTCGTAATATTCCAATATAAGCTTATATTAAATTGGGGGTTCAATTTAATTAGTAAAAAGCAAATTGGGGGAGGCCATATTCAAATTCTTCCAGGGATCCCTAACTGGGCCCAATATGTGACTAAATATAAATAGGAGAATAAAGTATGTGACTAAATATAAATAGGAGAATAAAGGAGACAGAAAACACACTATTATTTTCATCAAAATTTTCGTCCCCCTCTCTGTATTGAAGAGGGACGATTTTCAGCTCCCATGAGCAGTGACCGTCTTCATTATCCAAGTCATAGTATTCTGGTGAGATTAGCCCACACTGATATCAGATTACAGTCCGATAACCAGTCAGAAGATCCATGGTTTAGTACTCAAGATCTTCACGTGGAGAAGACGCTAGCCATCTTCGATTCTTCAGTGAATCAACGAGGTAAATTGGCTAAATCCGTAGCAAGCATGTTTTAGGGATTATTTGTGCTAAAGCATGTTTAAATTCAAGTTATGAGCATGATACATGTGAAAATTACGTGCATAGAATTTGTCTAAATAATCTGCTAAATAGATCAGAATTTTATGTGATCCATTAGAACGCACGCTTCCGCTGCCAACCCTTCAATTGGTATCAGAGCCAGTCTTTGGCTCTGATTATTTGGATTTAAATTTCTCGAAATTCATGTGTGCATGTGTTATTTGATTGCGAAGCATGTTCTTGATGAACTCAAGAACTATCGAATAAAAAAAACTTGAATTTTTTGATCGAACGAGACGTGCGATCCGTAGGTGCTCTCGCCGAGACGGATCGCACCACGCGGGATCGAGATAGGGATGTGGAGACAGTGGGAGCAAAGGGCGGCGATCATGGGGCGACGCGCAGACGAGCGAGGGCTCGTGCGCGCCGCCTATCAAGACCGCGGAGCCCTATGCGGATTCCGGAACTACATCAACGGAGGGAGCAGATGAACGGCGTGGTGGCTCATTCGAGAGCCACCGAGATGCTGAGCCAGCGTGCCCCGAACCCTAGGCGGAAGGTCCCCGAGATGAGGCTCCAGCCGGTGGCTGAGAGCGACGCGCCTTCACACACGCAGCTGGCCAAGGTTGTGGGTTCGGGTCTCGGTGTGCCGAGATGGGAGACGATCACCGGCCGAGAGCAGCAGCACTGTCGTGTACGCTGCTGGCCAAGCAACCGCGTCACCCGACGTGCCGAGACGATGAGCAGAAGGCGCCAGCGTGGCTGAGAGCAGCAACGCCCTGTGCGCGTGCAGCTGGCCGAGGCGTGGTCAAGCTGGGTCCGTCGTGATCCGATGATGAACTCGTCGGATCTTCGTCGTTCATCGTTCGTGCAAACCTCGTGCGATGAGATATCGATGATAGATTATTTTAATGATTATTTAATTCATTAATTAAATGATATCATTAAAATATTATTATTTAATGGAAATAAAATATTTTGGGAAGATTTCCCTAGATTTTAGGAATATTTAAATTATTGACTATATCTATGGAAATAAATAATATTATATTGATTCCTAGATGATATGGACAAAAATAATTTAATAGTTTCCTAATTATTATATATGTGGAATCCTAATAAGTATAGATATGTAAGAACACATTAAATAATATAATTTCTCTTCCTAATCTTATACATGAAAATAATATGAATTTAATTTTTCATGTCTAATTAAGATTTAAATAATTCCTTTATTTTAGAATATCTTAAAGAAGACATGAATAAGAATTAAATTCTAGAACAATTAATTTCCTAAAGTAAGATACTAAAAGATAACGAAAGATTTAATTATCCAGTCAATTAAATGCCAACAGAATTTAATTAAGCCCATTTTCTGCCTTGAGGCTAAGGATAATTAAAGAAAAACCATAACCCAAATATCTAAGCTATAATTACGAACTTAGTGTTTGTATATGGTCTCCATTGATTGGTCTACAATTTGTGAAGCTAATTTCTAATATTATCGCCACCCATTATGTGGGGACAATAATCCTAAGAAATAGTAAGTTCATGAGGGCGGACTTCTCAAATATAAATAGTATGAAATGGAATGTGGTTTCCAATATTATCGCCACCCATTATGCGGGGACAATAATCCTAAGAAACTACAAAATTCAGGAGTTCACACAGAATTTATGAGATAACTTGATGTTATTAGCAGCACATGAACATGGTTATGGGAGTGTGTTGTAGAAATAAGATACTGTAATGCTAAATCTGGTGATCTTGCTTAGGCAACATTAGGCGGCTATGCCATTATGTGGTTTCCGGACTATTCGTCGGTGTTGTCACCAGTAAAATCGTAAAATTTTAATGCGTATTGACCTCTTATGGAGGGTAAAAAATTTTAATTTTATAGTTGCAAGATTTTGAAAAGTTTTATGGTTAATCTACTCAAACTTCTTACATAAGTTTATGACAAATAGTAAATATTCTGTTTTACAGTGTAAACTAAATCGTCAAGTTGTCATTCAATCCTCTTTCTGCAATTCTTAAAGAAAACAAACTCGAGGGCCAAAATTACATAGAATGGAAACAAAACTTGGACATCGTTCTCACAACGGAAGAGTACAGCTTTGTGCTCACAACCCCACGACCTCTAGTGCCGGCGGCTAACGCCGCGGCAAGAGTTAGGGTTGCGCATAGATGGTGGCATAAGGCGAATGAGATGGCTAAGTGCTACATGTAGGCTTCTATGTCTTCAGTACTCAAGCATCAACATTCTGCCATGGCGACTGACACCGAGATTATGCAAAATCTCACAAATCTTTTTGGTACTCAACATCGAATGGCTAAGTCTCAAGCCTTTCGGAGTATCATGACAAAGACAATGAAGGAAGGCACGTCTGTGCCGGACCATGTCCTCGAGATGATGGGCCACCTCAATCAAATTGAGGTTTTGGGAGGGACGATCGATCCCGTGTCCCAAGTAACAATTATCCTTCAGAGTCTTCCCCCTAGCTTCCAATAGTTCAAGCTCAACTTCGAGATGAACAAAAGGAATTACACATTGGCAGAGTTGTTGACTGAACTTCAGTCGGCGTAGGACTTTATGGTTCAGGCTAAGGCAACCATGTTTAGTTTGGCGCTCCGATCCTCTGGCTCTAAGCCTGGCGTAGGAAAGAAGAGGGCACCGAACTCTGTTATGGCTAAGATTGCTAAGGGAAAGAAGAAGAAGGCTAACAAGAAGCCTTCGGGGAAGTGTTTTAAGTGTGGTGAGAAGGAGCATTGGAAGGCAGATTGTCCTAAAAAGGGCAAGGCTACAGGTATGCACCAAGCTCTAGTGGTCGAGTCATGTTTGACTTCGACATCTACTCATACTTGGGTCATAGACACTGGAGCCACTGATCATATTTGTTTTGATCCTGACTTATTGGAGGTGATAAGACGGCTATACGATCGTGAGATCGAAGTCCAGTTGGGCGACGCTACAAAAGTGGCGGCCGTTGCAGTGGGAGACGTTTATTTGTGTTTTAGTAGTGATAGATTTTTGAATTTGAAGAATGTTTTGTTGATACCTTCTTTTAGAAGAAATTTAATTTCAGTTCTAAATTAGTTTTTGATGGATATTCAATTTCTTTTAATGCCAATTGTGTTATTAAGAAATATGGTTCTTATATCTGTCGTGGTATCATGGAAAACAATCTGTACACAATCACATCTACACAATTTAATAATCGCAAATCAGAACTCAATACAACATCGAAAATTTCAAAGAAAAGAAAAACACCTTCAAGTTCAATGAACGAAACGTACTTATGGCACCTTAGACTTGGTCATGCCAATGAAAGGAGGATCCATTCTCCTGTGGAACAAGATCTTATTAAAGGTCTAGAGAAGGAACATTTTCATAAGTGTGAATCATGCTTAGAAGGGCAAGATGACCAAGAGGTCTTTTAAGACTAAGGGCAATAGGGCCAAGGAAGTACTTGAGCTCGTTCATACCGATGTATGTGGACCAATGTCAACAGAGGCAAGAGGTGGTTTTCGATACTTCATCAATTTTATTGATGACTTCTCGAAAATCGGATATGTCTATTTGATGAGCCACAAGTCTGAATCTTTGACAAGTTCAAAGAGTTTAAGGCATATGTGGAGACGTATCATAGAAAGAGTATCAAAAGCCTGCGATCTGATCGCGGAGGCGAATACCTCAGTGCCAAGTTTTTGGATTACTTATCGGTGGCGGGAATTGAATCCTAACTGACCGCGCCGGGCTCGCCCCAGCAGAACGGCGTGGCTGAAAGAAGGAATAGGACCTTGTTGAACATGGTCCGGTCGATGATGAGTTTTGCACGACTTCCTATTTCGTTTTGGGGACATACCTTGCTTTCTGCTCATGTATTGGAAAGCTGTGGACTGGAAAGCTGTAAACAACTTACCATCAAAATCCGTACCTACTACTCCTTATGAGTTGTGGACTGGGCGCAAGCCTAATCTAGCACATCTCAAGATTTGGGGTTGCCCGGCTCATGTATTGGAAAAGGATCCAACTAAGCTGAGATCAAGGATGGAGGTAGGTGTGTTTATATGTAGATGACATTCTTTTTAATTGGAAACAATAAAAAGATGTTGTCATCAGTACGACTTAGTTGTCGAACCAGTTCGAGATGAAGGATATGAGAGACGTGTTAGGTTTAGTATACTGAAAAGCATGTTTCGAGCGAGTTCGCACGAATAGAATCTTGCTTGTGTACGAAAAAACTCTACAATTCACTTTTGACCCGATTCAGTATCATTCGAGCAGTTTGCACGAATAGAATTAATATATTATTACATTGTGTTTGCTTGTGCGTTTATAAGATATTTAATAAACATTTAAATGCATAAGAAGTAAACAAAGCCTAAGTCTTTTGCTTAGTAGACTGGTTGTGGGCGTCGTCCACTTTAAGGTAACTACAGTAGGTTCTATGCAATGCTTTGCAAAAGAAAAAGAAGAATTTCACAACCTAGATAGGCTTTGGCTACCTATCGTGAAAGGTTGCAATGTCAGTCCGATTATTTCTAAGCCTTATTGAAATAAGGTGACGTTGGTGTGGTATAGCACTGAATGGATCTAACAACAAGACGAGTCTTTATGCTATCTACTGAAAGACGAGGTCTTGATAATTAATTTCTTAATCTACATACATTAGCATTGAGCATACGACATTGAGTATCTACTACTTTGACTTACCAAAGGTGCGGGTTTTTCGTCACCCAACGATCCAGGTATATTGGGTAGTGGTGATCATTATCTAGTGGTGCTAGGATTACTATTATGTTGAATCGTGCACGAGGTGAGTCTCGTTTGATAATGTCCTCAAGAGGAGCTTGAACAAGGTTTTATTATTCGGAAACTGGCCAGTTGGAGTTTTATTACTCTATGAATAATAAATAAGTGTTTCTTGCTAAGTCTACTATTGGAATTAATAAGAAGTTATTTAATTAAGTCCATAGCAGACTTTAATTAATTAATGGGCATTTATATCTTAAGCGTGGGAAATAAATAATAAACAAAATGGAACCCGGAATACTTATAATTTCGGATTTGGATGGGGAGTTCAATATTACTTCTGTAGTGGCTGCTCGTAATATTCCAATATAAGCTTGTATTAAATTGTGGGTTCAATTTAATTAGTAAAAAGCTAATTGGGGGAGCCCATATCCAAAACCTTCCATAGATCCCTGACTGGGCCCAATATGAACTATTATAAATAGGAGAATAAAAGAGACAGAAAACACAATTTTTGAGAGTGAAATTTCGTTCCCCTCCTCTCTACAGTAGGGGACGAAAATTTCAATGGAATTTCTCCTCCGTGAGATTTTCAGCTCCTCCTCCGTGAGAAAGTTCTGTCTTCTTTATTCGAGTCTTAGTGTTTCGATAAGATCAGCCCACCCTGATGTCGGAATACAGTTCGGGACACCAGTCAGAAGATCTGTGGTCTAGTATTGAAGATCATCGTGGAGAAGGCGCAAGCAATCGACGATTCTTTGGAGAATCAACGAGGTAAATTGGCTAACTCCGTAGAATTCATGTTTAGGATTTATATTCTATGAGCATTAATTATTTGCGTTCTAGCATGCAATTCTGTGTTAACATGTGAATAGATTAATTCCATAATCTGTCAAATAGATCCTACGTCTGATTTATTTGTTTGTAAAAGTCTTCCGCTGTGAAGGGGCTCTAAAACTCCAACAATTGGTATCAGAGCCAATTTTTGGCTTTAATTATTTGGATTAATTTCATGTTATGTGAGTTGCTTGAATGCATGTTTTGACCATTGCGTGGATGGATGAATTGCGTTGTGTTTTTCCGTGATTGTTGGAGTCGTAACATGTGGAATCTAATTCCTACTATTTGTAATCATAACATAATATTTATGTGGTAATGATTAGTTTGACTCCAATGGTTTTGAAAACATGCATGAACGAAATTTTGTTTTCGTGAATTGTGAGTCAATTCGACTTCGACTCTCGAATTGAAGACACCGCAGCAGCGATGAACGGGCAGCGCCGGCGGAGCGACGTCGACGCAGCAGCGTTGGAGACGTCAAGTTTGGCGAGCTCGCGAGTCGAGTGGGAGTCCTTCGTGGGCAGTTCCCAGACTCGATAGTCGACGGAAGCAAGAGAGTTGGCGACGGACAGCAGCTCCGGAAGCAACTGCTGTATCTTCGGACAGCAGCGCCGGACAGCAGCTGTGTCGTCGACGGACTGCAGCAGCGACGCGGCAGTGTGGAAACGAGGCAGCAGCAGCACCGCGAAGGTGGCTGTGCAGCATCAGCAGTGGGGATCGGGCAGCGGCGGGTGCGACGACGCAGCGACAGCAGCGTTGGTATCCCGCAGTGCAGCGCCAGCAATCCGACGATGACGCGCTCCAGCAGCCGAGGACGGCGGTCTGCCATGAGCGGCGCCGGCGGCTACGGAGAGTAGCAGCTGTGATTCGAGTGGGAGCCCTTCGCGGGCAGTTTCCCGGACTCGAGTACGACGACGCAAGATTAGGGTTTACCCTATGCGCGACGCTCGCGCGGGTGGGACCCGCGCGACGTCGCATCTCCTCGATTCCGTGACTTCGCTTTCAAATTTTGATTAGGGTTTCCAAATCCTTGGATTCAATTTTGGAAATAATTCAAGATTAATATAGAAATAAGATTTGAATATATCTTTTGAGGATTTTATATATTATATGAGATTTGATTATGAATCAAATCTTGGATTAGTTAGATTCTTTCCTTATTTAATGGATTTATATGAATTTTATTTCTAGATTAATCCTAGTTATATTTGGAAAATAATAATCTAATTTTTATCTATATCCTATGGATTTAATCCTAGACAAATTCTAGTTGGATTTAGATAATGATAATATTATTTTATTCTTATCCTATGAATTTATATGAATTTATTCATAGATAAATTCTAGTTGGATTTGGATAGTGATAATATAATATTTTATTCTTACCTTATAGATTTATGGGGATTTGTTCCTAGATAAATCTTAGATAGATTTGAATAATTATAATATAATATTATCTAATTCTATGGATTTATATGGATTTACTCCAAGAATAAATCCTAGATGGATTAGGATTAATATTAATATTAATTTATTTTATCCTATAGATTTGAATAGATTTAATTCTATTATGACAAATTTTAGATGGATTAAAATAAGCATTAATCCAAGTTATCCTTATCTTTTGGATTTATATCCTAGATAGATTAGGATAAATATAATATATAAGAAAATCCTTATTTAATTGGATTTAGATAAACTTATTTATCTAAGAAATCCTAAGTAATGTATGATATATTCTAGATATCTATTCTAAATAGAATTAAGATTTGTATAAATCTTGGTTGGTTGAATTTTATTTATCGTATGGATTATGATGGAATTGTTTCTGTCTAGTAATATCCTAGAACGATTTAAATAATGATAATCCTAGATCAACGTTATCTTGAATTGAAGGATTTGATTTTATCGAAATAAAATCTAGAATGATCCTAAATGGATTTAGATAGTTAACACTATCTTGATAAATCCTAAATGAATTTGGATAATTAATATCCAAGATAAACATTAAATAATTGTCATTAATTATCCAGTGTGTTTAAATGCCATGCATTAAATGGATTTATCTGTTTATTTGGTGTTTATCTTTGTAAGTGGATTATTTGCTTTATCTGCTTATGTGATAATTATGCAAAAACCATATAAAATATCTAAGCGATAATTACAACAAGTGCGTTGTATATGGTCTCCATCAATTGGTCTGCAATTTATGAAGCTTTTTTACTAATATTATCGCCACCTGCTCTGTGGGGACAATAATCCTAAGAAATAGCGAGTTCATGAGGGCGGATTTCTCGAAAATAAATAGTATGAACTAGAATGTGGTTTCCAATATTATCGCCACCTGCTCTGTGGGGACAATAATCCTAAGAAACTGCGAGATTCAGAAGTTCACACAGAATTTATGAGATAGCTTGATCTTGTTAGCAGCACATGAGCATTGTTATGGGAGTGTGTTGTAGAAATGAGACTCTGTAATGCTAAATTCGGTGGTCTTGCTTAGGCAACATTAGGCGGCCATGCCACTCTGTGGTCTATGGACTATTCGTCGGTGTTGTGACCAGTAAAATTGTAAGATTTTAATGCGTATTGACTTCCTCTGGAGGGTACAAAATTTTAATTTTACAGTTGCAAGATACATAATTGTTTTGTGGTTATTTGCGATTATGTGTTGAGCATAAGTATGTGATAATAAGTTTATATGTCAAATGTTCATTATGTCATTTATATTTTGTCTGCGATCTTTAAAGATATAAACTCGAATGCCAAAATTATGTAGACTGGAAATGTAAATGGATAAGATTCTCATCGCTAAAACTGGGAGTTTATACTCAATAATTCATGTCCTCCATTTCCTCGACATAATTCTACGAAGATTGTTCGAGAATGCTTTTTGCATGTACTTGACAAGTTCTTTGAGGAATAAGGTCAAGCTATTTTCTTTTAAGTAGCACGACAAGTCTTGGTTAGTGACGATGAAAGTTGGATATCAATAGAATCTGTCAAGATGATTCTATTGGAATATCCTAGAGGGACAGAATGTTTTGAGGGATCTTTTGATCACTCAAATAGTTTTCTGACTCAAGTCATCGCCTAAAGTAATAAGAAATGACTACAAGAAGGTTTAACTGAAAAGTAGAAAACCTTCAGAATATTAGTCGTTATATTACTGTTAGATGAAAGTAACATGATAGATGACGAATTCATGAAGGCTGCATTTTTCCTAAGTCCTAGTTCATTTGAACAAAAGACTAGATGTGGAAATGGAAGAGTCTGATCAGTCACCAAAGTTTGTTTAAAGCGAGTGAAGATGCTTTGTAAGTTGGATTGACCTCTTTTAAAGAAGGACAATGACTTACATGACAATGCAACTTCTAAGTAAGAGATCTTGATCCAGTTAGGCTTTTGTTGCAGTGGGAGCTTATAATGCTCAATTATTGTTTTATGGTTGATGATTAAGGCATCATAGTATTGAAACAATATAAGTGCAACAAGATTGAGTATGAAATAACACATCAACTTCTTAAACAATGAATGATAAAGTATTTATGGCTCTTAGTCTTAAGGCCAAGAAAATACTTAGCTATTGTTCAAACTGATCTAGACTATCAAGATTTTAACAATTTGTTTGTTAAATAGCTTGAAAGTCGAGAATGTCTATTCGATGCACTATGAGTTAGAATCATTTGATTCAGAATAATTATAGAAGTGCAACGTAGAAAGATTAGCAAGTCTCAATGGTTTACACTAATAAGAAGACGAGCAAAGCTTTATGATCAGTAGTGGGAGTCTAATCTCCATCAACGAATCCAAGCATTCTTTCAAAGAATGGGATAGTTATGTAAGAAGGAATCGAAGTCTTTCTAAGACAAGTTTGATCAAGTGATGAGTTGTACTCATGAAAATCTTATCATTGATGGGATAAGCGTTAGATATAACGAGATACACCTTAAAGAAACTACCATCATCAGTACCTTCTACAAAACACGAGTTGTGGACTAGAGTGACTCTAGTCTAGCACATCTCAAGGTGTAATGTTGTTCCAACGCATGTTGGAAAGGTATCCAAGTAATTGGAGTTGAGTACTGAGGTATGTTTTAAGGTTGTCCCAAATGATGTAAGATTATAAGTTCTGTAATCTTCAAAGATATAATTCTTGTATGAAGATC
The DNA here is from genome assembly GCF_004379255.2 of Salvia splendens. Classification (NCBI taxonomy): domain Eukaryota; kingdom Viridiplantae; phylum Streptophyta; class Magnoliopsida; order Lamiales; family Lamiaceae; genus Salvia; species Salvia splendens. The sequence continues at coordinate 26,684,429 of NC_056036.1, read as the reverse complement.
AAGAATAGAACTAAAAGCCTAACAGCGTGATAACTCTCAGGACATAGAGAGATATCGGATTTTCCATATTACCAAAGAGTCATATCGTTAGAAACTTTTGCACTAATAAAATCAACTTCAACACCTAAGATTGTTAGAACCATGTCGTAGTGGGAACGTTCCCAGGAACATGACGAGTTCATGGGTCTAAGAGTGTCGAAAGACTCGGTCTTAGATTAACTTGAACATAATCCTTTTAACTACAATGTATAATTGGTTCATTTGGATATTCATCCTTGGAAAGGTGATAGATTCCAAACTACAATCTTAGATAGACAACATGTTTTACAAGACTTGCAATACTACCTACAGGCTGTGTCAGTCAGTGGGAGCTAGTACATTTGCAAGTGTAAATGTGAATCTCAAATGGCTAGACAATGACAATGGGCTATGCCCAAAGAGAAATATCATCTTCTCGCTGTCGTTGTGCCAAGATTTGTTCGATCCTATTGTCTACCAGCTTTTACATAATTAGAATGTATGTATCATGATTGTCAAGACAACTTTCTATTAATAGAAGTCTTGAAGAAATCATCTACATGGAACATCCTAATAGGTATGTAATAGAGGGCAAGAAACACATGATTAGAAGCTTATGAAGACCTTTGTGGTCTTAGGCAAGCATCTAAATCAGAGATAAGTGTTTTGTCGAGATTGTCAAATGTTTGGAATTTGACATGTGCTCTTTAAGTGTGTAGTAAGCACAAGGAAGTTGAAAGTGCATTAAATATGGTATTATTGGTACTCTACGATGATGAAATCTACAAAAGTTGCAAACAACTAAGATTGGCATCTAGCGTAGGAAACTGGTTGTCTACCCAGTTTAAGATAAAGGATTATAGAGAAACTAATTACATTCTAAGCATCTAAGTCTTTAAGATTGCTAGAAAGAATGTTGAGATTCTCTTATGAATCCTATATCTACACATAGCTTGGAACATTTTAGCATTAGAATTTCCATGCAAAGGTTTTTACCTTTCAAGATGGAATTGTCTTGTCTCTAGTCAAGTGTCGTTTGACGCTTAGTGAGAACAAGAATTATGAGACTAGTTCTGTAGATAGATATCTCATGTATGCTATGATGTGTACTAAGTTTGATATTAGTAGTGCTCATGCATAACAAGTGTATATCATATTAACCATGGCAAAGGACTTTGATTGAGGTAATGAATATACCATAGTACTTGAGAAAGACTAATCGCTATATTCTAGTTTACCAGTCATTCATGTAATGTCCTTAGGGTTACACTGACTAAGTCTTATGACTAATCAGTGATCGAGTAAGTCATCCTCATTTTATGTGTTTACATTAGGAGTATACTCCTAGTAGCTTTGATCGTAAGTTTGAGTATACCTATGAGTATTTTTACTCTAGCAAAGGCTAACTCAAGAGGAACACGAAATCATAAGCTAAACAATCACATAGAGAGATGAAATTAATTAAAGATCAAGTACACAGCAAAGACATAGTGACGCAAAAGATATTATTAGAGAACAACCAAGCAGATTTTTCACAGAAAAATGCCTTTGTGGCAACATGTTTCAAACATGATGTGAAATGAATGGTAGTTCGATATATCTAGCTCCAATACCTGCTTTGTGTATAAGTGGGAGAGTTTTTGGCAGTGGGTATACTTGAAAGCATGTTTTGAGTATAAGTGCGAGATTGTTAGGTTTAGTATACTGAAAAGCATGTTTCGAGCGAGTTCGCACGAATAGAATCTTGCTTGTGTACGAAAAAACTCTACAATTCACTTTTGACCCGATTCAGTATCATTCGAGCAGTTTGTACGAATAGAATCAATATATTATTACATTGTGTTTGCTTGTGCGTTTATAAGATGTTTAATAAACATTTAAATGCATAAGAAGTAAACAAAGCCTAAGTCTTTTGCTTAGTAGACTGGTTGTGGGCGTCGTCCACTTTAAGGTAACTACAATCGGTTCTATGCAATGCTTTGCAAAAGAAAAAGAAGAATTTCACAACCTAGATAGGCTTTGGCTACCTATCGTGAAAGGTTGCAATGTCAGTCCGATTATTTATAAGCCTTATTGAAATAAGATGACGTTGGTGTGGTATAGCACTGAATGGATCTAACAACAAGACGAGTCTTTATGCTATCTACTGAAAGACGAGGTCTTGATAATTAATTTCTTAATCTACATACATTAGCATTGAGCATACGACATTGAGTATCTACTACTTTGACTTACCAAAGGTGCGGGTTTTTCGTCACCCAACGATCCAGGTATATTGGGTAGTGGTGATCATTATCTAGTGGTGCTAAGATTGCTATTATGTTGAATCATGCACGAGGTGAGTCTCGTTTGATAATGTCCTCAAGAGGAGCTTGAACAAGGTTTTATTATTCGGAAACTGGCTAGTTGGAGTTTTATTACTCTATGAATAATAAATAAGTGTTTCTTGCTAAGTCTACTCTTGGAAATAATAAGATGTTAATTAATTAAGTCCATAGCAGACTTTAATTAATTAATGGGCATTTATATCTTAAGCGCAGGAAATAAATAATAAACAAAATGGAAACATGGAATACTTATAATTTCGGATTTGGATGGGGAGTTCAATATTACTTTTGTAGTGGCTGCTCGTAATATTCCAATATAAGCTTGTATTAAATTGTGGGTTCAATTTAATTAGTAAAAAGCTAATTGGGGGAGCCCATATCCAAAACCTTCCATAGATCCCTGACTGGGCCCAATATGAACTATTATAAATAGGAGAATAAAAGAGACAGAAAACATAATTTTTGAGAGTGAAATTTCGTTCCCCTCCTCTCTACAGTAGGGGACGAAAATTTCAATGGAATTTCTCCTCCGTGAGATTTTCAGCTCCTCCTCCGTGAGAAAGTTCTGTCTTCTTTATTCGAGTCCTAGTGTTTCGATAAGATCAGTCCACCCTGATGTCGGAATACAGTTCGGGACACCAGTCAGAAGATCTGTGGTCTAGTATTGAAGATCATCGTGGAGAAGGCGCAAGCAATCGACGATTCTTTGGAGAATCAACGAGGTAAATTGGCTAACTCCGTAGAATTCATGTTTAGGATTTATATTCTATGAGCATGAATTATTTACGTTCTAGCATGCAATTCTGTGTTAACATGTGAATAGATTAATTCCATAATCTGTCAAATAGATCCTACATTTGATTTATTTGTTTGTACAAGTCTTCCGATGTGCAAGGGGCTCCAAAACCCCAACAAGACGCGGGACACATCCTCGAGATCAAGGTTCTTAGGGATCGTGAAAAGAGGATGTTGTGCTTATCTCAAGAACCCTACATCAATAATGTACTTAGTCGCTTTAGCATGCAAGATGCCATGAAAGTTTTTTTACCTTTTAGACATGGCATCCATCTATCTCAAGAGATGCGTCCCAAAACGCCATCTGAGATAGATGAGATGAGAATGATTCCATATGTTTCGGCAGTTGGAAGTCTCATGTATGCTATGCTTTGTACAAGGTCTGATATTTGCTTTGTTGTTGGCATGGTGGCAAGATATCGGTCGAATCTAGGCCAAGGACATTGGACTGCCGTAAAGAACATACTCAAGTACCTTAAACGGACTAAGGACTATGCTCTAGTTTACAATGCAGCCGAGCCCTGTCCTTTGGGATATACTGACTCGGATTTTCAAACTGATCAAGACTCGAGAAAATATACTTCTGGATATGTGTTCGCTTTAGGAGGTGGAGCTGTAATTTGAAAGAGTGTGAAGCAGAAATGCATCGCAGACTCGACCATGGAAGCCGAGTATGTGGCCGCTTCGGAGGCTGCGAAAGAGGCTGTATAGTTCAAGAACTTCCTTATGGATTTAGGTGTGTTTACGAATTTTCCCAAGAGCATCACCTTCTGTTGTGACAATTCTGGTGTTGTGGCAAACTCGAAAGAACCTAAAGCTCACAAAGCGACCAAACACATAGAGAGGAAGTATCATATCATTAGAGATATAGTGCACAGAGAAGACATACAAGTGGTCAAGATTGCGTCAGAGAACAACCTGGCAGATCCTTTTACAAATGCATTGGCGGTGAAACCGTTCGAACGCCATGTTGAAGGGATGGGAGTTCGACTCATTCAAGACCTCAACTCACTTTCAGTATAAGTGGGAGAATTAGACGTGTGCACCTATATTTTGTATACTCGAAAGCTGATTTGAGTATAAGTGGGAGATTGTTAGAGTTTGTATACTAGAAATCACCTTTCTAGTGATTGAATACTGTAAAACTCTATATGTTATTTCCCAAAGGAATGAAACAGATTATTTTTGTCATAATGTTGTTATGTTTTACATTTAATGGATGTTTATTGCATATTTAAATGTTTAAGCAACGTAACAAAGTCTAAGTCTTTGTTTTAGTAGATCGGTTGTGGGCGTCGTCCACTTTAAGGTAACACGGTTAGTTCTGAACAAAGAAAAATATGAATTTCACAACCTAGATAGGCCTAGACTACCTATCGTGAAAGGTTGCAATGCCAGTTCACATATTTCTAAGCCTTACTGAAATAAGATGACATTGGTGTGGTATAACACTAAATTGGATCTAACAGCAAGACGAGTCTTTATGCTATCTAGTGAAAGACAAGGTCTTGATAATTAATTTCTTAATCATTGTACGTTAGCATTGAACATACTGTATTGATTATGCACTACTTTGACTTACCAAAAGGTGTGGGTTTTTCGCAACCCAAGAATCCTGGTATATTGGGTAGTGGTAATTAATATCTAGCAGTGCTAGGATTGCTATAATATTGAATCATGCGCGAGGTGAGTCTCGTTTGATAACGTCCACAAGAGGAGCTCGAAACAAGGTTTTATTATTCAGAAGCTAGTTAGTATGAGTTTGATTACTCTATGAATAATAAATAAGCGTTTCTATCTTAAGCACGGGAAAAGGATGACAAACAAATGGAAACACGGAATACTTGTAATTTCAGAATTAGATGGGCAGTGCAATATTACTTCTGTAGTGGCTGCTCGTAATATTCCAATATAAGCTTATATTAAATTGGGGGTTCAATTTAATTAGTAAAAAGTTAATTGGGGGAGGCCATATCCATATTCTTCCATAGATCCCTAACTGAGCCTAATATGTGACTAAATATAAATAGGAGAATAAAGGAGACAGAAAACACACTATTATTTTCATCAAAATTTTTGTCCCCCTCTCTGTATTGAAGAGGGACGATTTTCAGCTCCCTCTGTGAGTAGTTTCTGTCTTCTTTATTCAAGTCCTAGTATTCTGGTAGATCAGCCCACACTGATATCAGATTACAGTCCGGGAACCAGTTAGAAGATCCGTGGCTTAGTACTCAAGATCTTCACGTGGAGAAGACGCTAGCCATCTTCGATTCTTCAGTGAATCAACGAGGTAAATTGGCTAAATCCGTAGCAAGCATGTTTTAGGGATTATTTGTGTTAAAGCATGTTTAAATTCAAGTTATGAGCATGATACATGTGAAAATTACGTGCATAGAATTTGTCTAAATAATATGCTAAATAGATCAGAACGTGGTCAGAACATGCTCAAAACCTCGTTTTGTGTATGTTTAAACTCTTATTTATTATTCATATGAGTAATCAAACTCCAACTAGCTAGGTTCCGAATAATAAAACCTCGTTTCGAGCTCCTCTTGTGGATGTTATCAAACGAGACTCTCCTCGCGCACGTTTCAACATAATAGCAATCCTAGCACCTCTAGATAATGATCACCACTACCCAATACACCTGGATCGTTGGGTTACGAAAAACCCACACCTTTGGTAAGTCAAAGTAGTGGATACTCAATATCGTATGCTCAATGCTAACGTACATTGATTAAGAAATTAATTATCAAGACCTCGTCTTTCAGTAGATAGCATAAAGACTCGTCTTGCTGTTAGATCCATTCAGTGCTATACCACACCAACATCATCTTATTTCAATAAGGTTTAGAAATAATCGGAGTGACATTGCAACCTTTCGCGATAGGTAGTCTAGGCCTATCTAGGTTGTGAAATTCTTATTTTTCTTTGTTTAGAACTGACCGTGTTACCTTAAATTGGACGACGCCCACAACCGGTCTACTAAAACAAAGACTTAGACTTTGTTACGTTTGCTTATACATTTAAATATGCAATAAACAACCATTAAATGCAAGACATAACAACATTATGACAAAAATAATCTGTTGCATTTATTGAAAAATAACTATTAGAGTTTTACAGTATCCAATCACTGGAAAGGTGAAATCTAGTATACAAAACCCTAACAGAGGTACCTCCAAAAAATCGTTGGATAGAAAGAAGAAGAGTTAACTCAGGATCTCCAACAGACGACTGTTTCCATAAAAGTTTGCCGACATCTGAGCTAATTCACTTGATCCAGTCAACCGTGAAAAGGGCGATGGGAATCAAAGAATGGATGACTATGAGGAGGAATGGAATTTGCCAACCCAAAAGTACTAAGGTACAAAGAAGATTAACCGGGCAGAAAATACTACTCCTCGAGTTTTGGTGGAAATCAAAGCAACTCAATTTCAGAAGAGCAAGGGCAACCTAGCAACTCAAGTGATCCACCACATCCTCGGAGCTACAAAGTTTCATGGAGTATCTTGTCTTATAACTTTTCCCTTCTCAATCCATTTAAAAAGAGAAAAAGAAATAAGTCAGCTGTTTGTGTAGTGGGAGAAATCCCACTATACGTACTCAGCTTGATCAGTTAAATAAGTGCTTGTTGGGCAATTCTCGAAAATTTACTTGTTTACCTTAGTTGATCAAGTGGATCCCGAAAATTACACACGACATTGAATAAATGTTTTTTATTTTTTTTTCTCTTGTTTTATTTTAAGGAAACCAAAACAAAAATATTAATTTTTAGAAAACAACAAAAACATTTTTGAAATTTGGACACACCTGGTAGGAATTTAATTGAAGATCAATCTCGAAGATTTTCTGCCAGTGTTTGACTAAATTTTTCAATTTACCTTATTTTTTAGCACTATTTTAGCAATTAAGTGAAAAAATAAAATTATTGTGCGCTTTTGCCTTTTACCCGAGAGAAAACTTAAAAAGGAAAAAAATAAAAGGAATATTATAAATCCTCGAATTTTTGAATTTTAGCGCAGGAAGGCGAACACGCGCTGACGTCTCGGAGATTGTTTCACCTTCCTCCGTCGATATCTAAATGTACTTCCTCCCGTCTTTTCATATCCCCACCCAAATTAAACGCCTATCCTCAAAGAAAAAAAGAACAAAACATCAAACCCTAATCCCCTCGCTATCCACCTTCTTTAAAATACCTTTTCAGCCAAAAGAATAGACAAGCCCTCCACCTCCGTCCCACTGCAGAAACCTTCAACCGGACGTTGAGTTCGGTTGATCACTGCAACTCCGTGACCCGAAGGCACAAAGCCTCCAACTGCACAACCAGTTCAGATTCCGAATGTGGGTACATCACAGCCGCCGGAGACGTCCGCTGGCAACTTGTACTCAAATATCACCAAGGAAGCAATGGCCCAGTTAAATCGTGAGAGAATAGAGGAGGAAGAGAAGAACTGCATTGAGAGTTCGAGCGAAGATGCAAGCCCATCGGGTACTCAGACTAGCCCTACGTCATCGTCTTCACTCAGATTTAGTACCGACGATGAAGAGGGAGCAGAGGAAAGCCAAGGGAGGATGGGGCACCCCAGGAAGACCAAATTCGGGAGATTCTCGACCTGACGGGGACGGACGAAGAGGAAGCTGCTACATCTGATGACTGGAGAAGTCGGATAGAGGACACGGTTAATTTATTGATTGTTGAAAATGCGGAGCAAAATGTGATGCTAAAAGCTAAGAGTGAGCCGATGACTAAGATGGTCAACTTGGGGGATAGAGTCATCTCCTGGATAGACAGGGAGACTCAATCATCCAACCAACCCTCACCGGCGGCCTCAACAGCAGAATGGAATGCACCTCAACAGGCTATCCCAGACACCAACCTTGTAGGAACCTCGAGAAAAAGGAATCCATCCACCACCACCACCAGCCAACCACCCTCTGCACCAAAGAGGACCAGGCATTCTGGCTCCCAAGGGACTGAACTAGCTGAGCCAAGTAAACTTTATTTTTGGTTCAATTTAAACTATTTCAGATTGATCATGCTGTTTCCTGCCTGTGTATACATGTTGGGTGAAAAATTCTGTGCGACCATTGATGGTTTTTCTCTGTTTGAAAAATTCTGCATATGCTTCTACTATCATATTCGTATGCCTTTGTCAGTTAACTGCCTTTCCTGCTAATACGTTTGTGTATGTTTTATGTCTCTCTCACAGTTAGCCCATTGCATCGTCTAAGTATGAGAAGTTTTTGTTAAATATTTGTTTTAGGTATTGTGATTTTGTATCTGTTATTGTGATCTTGTATCTGTTATTCTAACACTTAGCCCACTTTTTGGTCTAAGTGTGAGAAGTTTCTTTGTTTATTCCATTTTTGTTATTCATGGTTTCTGTTTGATGTGTTCCATCTTCTCCCACTTAGCCCAATGCTTTGTCTAAGTGTGAGAAGTTTGTTTTTCTATTTTTAACACCAACCACCATGTTCTCCATCAAGTCACTTGAGGACAAGCTGTAACGAAGTGGGATGGGGGAAACAGTTGTTGTAATTACTGTCAAAGTTATGTGTTAATAGTTAGGAATCTTCTGTTAGCTGTTTTGTTTGATGTGTTTTTAGATAAGAATTGGTTTAAGAAAATAAAGGCAAGATTCCCTTAGTAAGAATGATTGAAGAGATGATACATGTTGATTTGTGAGTTTCCCTTCTTTAATAAACCAAAATCTGCTTGGACTGTAAGGACGATGGAAGTAGCTTTAATCTAACCTCCTGTGAAGCCCTCTAAAATGTGAGTTAGAAGCCAAAGTAGAACACTTTCTACAGAAATGAAAAAAATAGAGAGGCTGCCATTGATGCTCAGGGGGAAATGACATAGGCTACCATGGACTAAAGGCAATAGGAATAATCAATTGAGCCAAATTCTTTCGAACTAGATGAACCTGCCTCAATGAAAAGGCATCCCCTAGTCACACATTTGAGCCTTAAATATGATCATCCCTTATTTTGAAATCCCTTAGCCTTCATACCATGTGAACAAGGGGATAGGCTAGGGCAACTCACCGTTTAGGAATAGGAAGAAGTTGTGACCTGACCTAGAAGAAAACGGGCAGGAAACATTGTAACCTGACCCAGAAAAAAAAGAGAAGAGTGAAAAATAGAAAAAAATCTAGAAAATGGGCAGGAAGAATGTATAGCTAGACCCACAAAAAGAAAAGAAAATAGAAAAGAGATGGCAGGAAATGATGTAACCTGACCCTACGAAATGTTAGAAAAATAAGGCCAAAATGGTCAGGGGTAGTTCCAAAGTTTCAGACTGCACAGAGGGAGATTGTTCTAGTTTTGTCCCTAAGTTCACATGTCCTTCTTACTTCCATGTACATTATGAACTTAGAACCCATAGGATCCTCACCTTTATACACTACAACCCTTGCCCCATTACAACCTAAATAAAGACCTTAATAGAACTCTGTCAATAGAACTCTAGCATCAATGGTATGGAAAAATGAATGAGAGAATGGTCCTAGTAATTCTGGTGAGGATTGAGTGACCGAGTGAATCCAACAGGAGGAAGGATAGAAGCTATCTTGACAAACGGACAAGCATGATTAGGTAGAAGATGGGAGAGAAAGAAATTTAAGACTGTAGACGATTGGATTGACCTTAAGCTTGTGGGGGCAATTGCCAAACAACGTAAACCAGTTCTATCATTTCTATCTTTTATTTTATTTGCCAATGTGTTTAGTTTACTTATGTGCTTTTCTTTTCTAGGTCTTTAGGTGTGTGTTTACTGTTTTCTAATAAGAACCATGCATTGAAACTTGCCTCTTTTCTTTTCTTTCATACATGAGGACATGTATGGGTTAAGTGTGAGTAGTTTGATGAGGCTCGTTTCATGCATGTGTTCCGTGGTAAAACTGCACTTAAAACCATGAACTAACGTCTACTTTTGAGCCAGCTATGGGTGAAATCTACCATTTTCAGAAGATAGAGCAAATCAGTTAGGCGGAAGCACGAATCAAGCCAAAGAAGGTAAAAACTGCGGCATTGAGTTGATCAAGTCAGAAATCAAACGGAGCCAGCAGGAGTTCTGCATTGGAAGATAGAGCGAGAGACCCCACCTACAAAATGTGAAGGGCAACAATGACATTTCAGAGAGGATGGTACCCTAGGATCAGAGACCTACGCCTCTCTATATAAAGGAAGCCCAACACATGAAGAAAAAGGAGCCTCAGCCAATAGTGTTGGTAGGGGGTCTCAAATGCTTTCGTAGTTAGAATATCTTTAGGAATTCAACTATCTTCTAGGGATGAAATCAGAGCTCTTTTCATTTCTTGTTCTTGATTCCTTGCACGCACACACTTGGTCTTAGCTTAGTTTAGTTTCAGCTGGTATTTTGGTGGTAGTTTCTTGCATTTTCAGTTTTCGGTTCTGTTATTCCACTCCGAGAGGGGTGATGAAACAATTTCCTGCTTTCTTTGTTTGTTTTATGTTTACTTTTTGATGTTATCAACTTTTGATGTTTTTGATTTAGTGAAATCTGAAGTTATGTTTCTATTTCCAGCTTCTGAGTTCTGTTTCATGCATGATATTTCTGATCTGCTTTCGTTTTCCTTTTTATTGTGCATTTCTTAGCTCAGAAATATTTTGTTAAGTTTTGATTTGGTCAGATTTGTTGTTTTAAGTTTGAAAATGTTTATTATGTTTAGATTTCGTAGTTTCTGTTTCATTTCATGTATGATTATGGGTTAGTTTTGTGTTTTACATAGTCGTAGCTTGGATCGTAGGAGTAGATTTAGTTTTGTGTGTTGTTCTGATATTTCTTCTTCCTTAGCTTTTCAGATCTGTTATCTACTCTGTTTTCCATGTTGATTTGTTGAAAAAGATGAAGTTGTTAGAAAGTTTTTACTTTACAGTGCTTTTTGCAGTTAAGTTGATCAAGTAGTTTAGTTTCGTTCTCCGAGTTGATCAGTTTAGTCAAGTTTATTTTCTCAAGTCTAGTAGTTAACTTAACCCATCCAGTAGAAAGCGTGGCAGCAGCCATTCCCAAGCCGTGTCATGCAAACAAATCCTCAAAACGCCTCATCTCTCTGGGATCGATCCTATACTAATACTAGTTAATAGTATTAGTGGGTTAAAGTTTTGAGAGAACACATCTTTTTAGTTTCTTCCTTTCATCTCGCTCAAAGTCAAATCCATGTCGAGTTGATCAGCCTGAGCTTTTACCGGATCCACTCATCTGCAATATTGCAGGTAACAGGCGTATACAGGCTGGCCGGATCAGTTTGACCCTTCAACTTGAGCAAGCCACAACGATATAAAAAAAAGAGAAAGAAAAGAGACATGCAAAGATGCTGCTCATTTCAATAACTCATCCCTTAGTCAAACTTGTCTTAGAAAGACTTCGATTGCTTCTTACATAACTGTCCCATTCTTTAGAAAAATGCTTGGATTTGTCAATAGAGATTAGACTCCCACTACTGATCATAACCTTTTGCTCGTCTCCTTATGGTGTAAACCATTGAGACTTGCCAGTCTTTTTATGACGCACTTCTATAAGTATTGTGAATCTCTTGAATAATCAATTGATTCAAACTTATAGTGCATCAAACAGAAATTCTCGACTTTCAAGCTATTTAACAAAATGTTAAAATCTTCATAGTCTAGATCAGTTCGAACACTTGCTAAGTATTTTGTTGTTTTAATACTAAGATGCCTTAAACATCAACCATAAAATAACAGTTGAGCATTAATAGCTCCAACTGCAACAAAAGCCTAACTGGATCATGATCCCTTACTTAGAAGTTGCATTGTCATGTAAGTCATTGTCCTTCTCTAATAGAGGTCAATCTAGCTTACAAAGCATCTTCAATTCACTTTTAAACAAACATTGATTACAATTCAGACTCCCCGATTTCCATATCTAGTCTTTTGTTCAAATGAACTAGGACTTAGGAAAAATGCAGCCTTTATGAATTAGTCATATATCATGTTACTTTCCTTTAACAGTAATACAACGACTATTATTCAGAAGATTTTCTACTTTTCAGTTAAGCCTTCTTGTAGTCATTTCTTATTACTTTAGGCAATGACTTGTGGCAGAAACTATTTGAGTGATTAAAAAATCCACAAGGTTGAGAGATCAAAAGAACCTCAAAACATTATGTCACTCTAGAATATTCCAATCGAATCAACTTGACAGATTCTATTGATATCAATTAATGCATTCATTAACATTCTTCGTGGAATTAAGTTGAGGAAATGGAGGACATGAATCGGTGAGTATAAACTCTAAGTTTTCAGCGATGAGAATCTTATCCATTTTCGTTTCCGGTCTACATAATCTTATCAATTAATGCATTCATTAACATTCTTCGTGGAATTAATTTCTTTAAGGATCGCAGACAAATATAGAATGACATAATGAAGATTTGGCAAATAAACTTATTATCACATAATTATGCTCAATACACAATCGCAAATAACCACAAAATAATTATTTATCTTGCAACTGTAAAATTAAAAATTTTTACTCTCAAGCAGAGGTCAATACGCATTAAAATTTTAGCATTTTTACTGGTCATAACATCGACGAATAGTCCAAAGACCGCAACACGGCATGGCTGCCAAATGTTGTCTAAGATCAGTAAACTGGTTCAAGTTTTAGCAATCGTCTCCACAAGCTTAAGGTCAATCCAATTGTCTACAGTCTTAGATTCCTCCCTCTCACTTCTTCTATCTAGTCAGTTTGTCAGTTCGTCAAGATAGCCTCTATTTTTACGAATTGTTGGATTCACTCGGTCACTCATTCCTCACCAGAAACATTAGGTCCATTCACTCATTAGTTCTTTTGCCATACCGCTGATGCCCTGGGTTCTACTGACACAAGAAAAGTTCCTTAAGGTCTTTCATTTGGTTATAACTGGGCCAGGGGATTGTGATGTGTGTAGGTGAGAATCCTAGGGGTCTAAGTTCAAGAAGTATAAGTACAACGCATAAAGGACATGTGAACTTAGGGACAAAAGATGGAAACAACCTCCCTATTTACAAATCCGACTTCCCAAAATTTGTTGTAGTTCCCTGGCCATTTTGGCCTAATTGCCTAACTTCCTTCTACTGAGTCAGGTAACAAATTTTTTTCCTACCCATCTTTTCTAAGTTTCTTTTTTTTTTGATTTTTTTCTGAGTCAGGCTATACACTTCCCTGCCCATTTTCTAAACATATATAATTTTTCTCTTTTTTTTACCGGGTCAGGTTACAACATTTCCTACCCGTTTTCCTCTCTTTTTTTGTATATTTTCCTGGGCCAAGCTGTGTGAATTTTCTGCCCATTTTCTAACTACTAGGTCAGGTTACAGAATATCCTGCCCATTTTATTTTCTAACTTTCTACTTTACTTTCCCCTGTTTCTCAACTAGCTTCTTACCCCAGATGGTGAGTTGCCCCCACTCCGCCCCCTTCTTCACATGACATGAAGGTTGAGGTGCCAAAAGAAGGAACAATTTTTATAGATTAACTTGGTTAGCTAAGGGCTGCCCTTACAATGTGGCGGGTCAAGTAGATTCAAAAGAATGAGCTCAACTGGGTTATCATATTGCCTATAATCCTTACTCCCCTATATCATTTTCCCCTAAGCATCAAGTGGCAGCCTCTCTTCCCTATTCTAATAGTAGAAAGTGTTCTACTCTAGGGTTTTAACTCACTTTTAGAAGGCTTCACAACTAGATCAAAACAAGGCTTTTCTATCTTTCTCACTTCATCCAAACTGATCTTGATTTATTAAGGAAAGAGGTCTCAAAATTGACATGCATCCTCTCTTCGATCACTCTTACTAAGGGAATCTTGCTTTTTTTATTTCGCCAGTTTATACTTAAACACAAAAGGCCTATAAAGAAAACTCGACTGACTTAAAGACTAACTCAAAAACCAACATATATACATGCTTTGACTAACTGCACTAACTCCCCCCTTCCCACTTCATTCCTGCTTGTCCCCAAGCATTTCGGTGAAGTGGAAAATAGGGCAGTTAGTGCCCACATATTATCATATCCTACAGACAGAAAAGAAATACAAACGTCTCACACTTAGATCAAGAATTGGGCTAAGTGGGAGAAGTAAAAGAACAACAAACAACAAACATATGCACAAAACAAACTTCTCACAGTTAGGCCAAGCAATGGGCTAAGTGGAAGAAGACACAGTTACAGAAATAACAAAATACAACTACGGAAACCAAAAACATGTTATATCAACAAAAACTTCTCACACTTAGACCAAGGAATGGGCTAAGTGGGAAAAAACACAGAACACAAATATGTACAAACACCCAAAAACATGTACAAAACAGAGATAAACATGCGTAATAGACACTTAAATGAAAAATATCAAAACAACAAAGAAGTGTAAAATTACTTGTTACTGGAGGTTTAATTCTGTGTCTGGCCCCCTTGGGAGCCAAACTTCTGGGGTACGTTCTTCTGGTGGTCGGCCATTACTTTATTAGGAACTGATGGGGGGCCGATTCCTATTTCTCCCTCACGGTTTGCTTTGGTACGTTCTTCTTGATTGATACGGTGGCGGGATTGGTCACTACTTCCTTTCTTTTCTTGGTCGGGGTACTTGTTGGAGTACTGACGGCTTTCTTGAGAGAGGAGGTCCCTGGGCCTAGCTGTTTAGGCTCACTGTTGGGTCTAGGAGGCATCATCTGCTGGTCCTGGGGGAATCTCTTCTCCATTGAGGTGATCATCCTCATCATTACATTGATGGTCTCAGCCATCTATCCATTTTGCACCTCCATGGTCCTCGTGAGCCCTGCGATAGTTGTGTTCATCGATGCTTGTTTGACCTAGCTAATTGATCCCAAGAAGACCTACGCAAAACGGAGTATCAGGTTGGCAATGTGGTATCCCTTAGATGACCTCGTCTTGAATTTCCCTCCGTGCTTGCGGGTAATGAGTTTCCAGGCCGTGTGCATATCAAAGCCTTCAGTCTTCTTCGGGGGCCCTATCTCTCTGTCATTCCAGATCCCCTCGTCATCTTCCTCCGGGGTGAATAACCCCATCCGCAGGGACCACTCCCAGATGCTCATCATCATGTCTTCATTAAATAGGCAGAAGCTTATAGAGTCGGCGTCAGGGTCCATGGTGGACTTGAACTTGAAAGAAGTGAAGAATTCCTTTGCTAATGCAATTGGGACCTCTTCTGTGCAGTGATCCAGCAACCATTCGAATCCTATGGCAGATATACATCAGGAACTCTTCCTACGATTCTATTTCTTGGAGGGATGGGGGATCGTACATCTTCCCGGACTTCGTGAGCTTCCCCTTTGAAGCACGTCCTTCACAAGTCAGAGCTAGTTTGGGGTCCTCAAATTGTACCATGGCTTCCAGCAACCACTTCAATAATAGCACCTCCATCTTCTCGTACACCGGCTCCTCCTCTCGGTTTATCTCTGCTTCCTCTTCTTCCTCATTCTCTTCATCCTCTTCTATCAGCTGGACGAATGGTACACAGATTGGTTCTGGGAAGGATTTTTCAATCACCAGGGTTGAGGAGGCTTGCCTTTGCTTCATCTTTAAGGGTTTAGCCTCCTGCTTCCCCTTGTATTTAACTCCTTTGTTTCGACTGTGTACTCCTAGACCTGGGGAATGTCCTTCCCTATTTCCTCTAACACCTCCTGGGCCTTGGGGATATCATCACATACCTCCTCCTCGCCCTCCGAATCTACCAACTGCAAACGCTTAGCCCTCGTAGACGTCTGTGTCCCTTCCAGCGTCTTGCTCTGCCTAGAATTCGTACAGTTTGTTCTCTCAGTGGCCGGCGTGTCCTCTGACTCCGCATATCGTCCAGTACTACGATTTCTTTAGACACCTCAGAAAGTTCGGGTCCATCTAATTCCATATCCACGACCTTCTCAGTCCCATCATTTTACCAGTAGGAATTTCTCCCTCTACACCTTCATCATTAGGGATTTCTACCTCAGCACACTCATCATCATCGTCCTTAGAGACGATCTCCTCTTCCTTAGGAATTTCTCCCTGAACATCATTACTCTTCTCACCAATTTCAATTTCCTCAACATCACCCTCACCAGTCCTATCACCGCTACCCTCAGTATTTCTACCACTCACATCTCCCTCTACCAGTCTATCCTCGCCCTTATTATCGCCCTCATCATTCTCAGCATTCCCCTCCTCGTAAGACTCTCCATCTCCCTCATTCTCATTCCCCGTGCCTCCTACTCCATTATCCCCCTCCTTCTCTACATCGTCCTGTTCCTTTTCACAAACATCCCTTTCCCCTGTTTCTACTCTTTCTTCCCCCGAATCAGTGGGTGGAACTGTAGCCGTGATAATTTGGGGTTCGATTCGGGTGGATGGTATTGAAGGTGTATATTCCGAGATTAGGGTTTCAGACGGAGAGTTAGGGGTTTCTTTCTGGGCTGAGATGGCTTTGCGTGTTAAAGTCGCTGTTAGGGTTGTAGGTCTAGGAGGGATATTGATCGGGGCTAGACTTGAAGCGGCTTCCTCCTTTCTGAGTTCTTCTGCGATTCGCGCGAACACATCACTGGCCTTTTCCCGTGTACCAAATTTCTTCAGAAACTCCTTCATGTTTTGGTCTGGATCGAACTTATCAACTGGTGGCGGGACTGTGGTTGAAGGTGTAGCGGCAAAGGTTGTTGTTGTCGCCCTTGTTCCCGGTTGCTCTATTGTGGGTTGAGACGACGAGGTTGCCATCACCCCTGTCTGACGAGCAGACGACGGCTTCTTCGCTGGCGGATTCTACGGCGGTTGCGATGACGACTCACCGGCCGTGGACTTGACTGGTTGGGAATTTTTTCGTCGGGCTTTATGTGGTTGTGGTTGGATCTCCATGGTGGTTTGATCAGAGTTTGGCGGTGGTTGCAGGTGGTTTCGTCGGAAACTGTCATAGAGAGAATTGGAATGGTGAGATGCGGTTTTCGAGATTTGGTTGTGAGAGAAAATATCGTGAGGGGGGAGTTAAAAGAGAAAAATTAACTAAAAGGTGAGACATCACAGCTACCTGGTCAAGGGGATGCGAATCCTAAATATTTTTAAATTTCAAAACTGCTTGCCCAAGAGTGCTTGATGTTTCAAAAATATTTTTGGAAAATTCAATTATTTTCTTTTTTTGGATTTTTTAAATTATATGAAATAAAACATATTCACAATATTTACAAATTTTTGCGAAAGTATTCTTAGGATTACGCTGGGTCAGTTTCATCATTTAAAAATTTGATAACAATCTACCCGACCCAGCAGATTCCCGAAGAAAACCTAGCAACCTGACCAGTTAGGCAATAGTGGGGAGTATACGTAGTGGGATTTCTTCCACTACGTATATCTCTGAACTATCCCTAAATACATCAACCCTGTGACTGCAAATAAAAAGTGCATCAAGTTTTTGGCGCCGTTGCCAGGGAATATTTTTGCTTTAAGCTGATATTGTAGAAAGGTTAATAATACTAAGTTAGAGTGTTATATTATTAATTTTATTTTTATTTTTCTTTTATTTTCGGAGGTACTTGAGGAAAGCAAGGAGCATAACAATGACTTTGTCCCGTTTTAGTAGACTTATGATGTGGGCAAGGACATGGGAATATGAGAGCCTTGAATACTTGATGAGTGAGCTCTTAGAAAGAAGCAAGAGACGTGCAAAGGAGGTTTCTGAAGCAAACATAAACAGGACATTGCTATGGAGGCTTTGACAACATCAATGGAATAGTGGGAGAAGAAGGAACACGATATGATACTCGAACTAAGTTCTCATATACTCGAAAAATTGGTGAAGTCTTTCAAACCTTCTCTCTCTTTAATTTTAATTCCTTGTACTGCTGACAAAACTAATTTTGATGAAGATCTACAATTAAGTCATGCATGGGGGGAAGGTAGAAGCAAAGCTAAGCAAGAGACGTGCAAAGGAGGTTTCTGAAAGCAAACATAAATTGGACACTGCTATGGAAGCTTTGACAACATCAATGGAATAGTGGGAGAAGAAGGAACACGATATGATACTCGAACTAAGTTCTCATATACTCGAAAAATTGGTGAATTCTTTCAAACCTTCTCTCTCTTTAATTTTAATTCCTTGTATTGCTGACGAAACTAATTTTGATGAAGATCTACAATTAAGTCATGCATGGGGGAAAGTAGAAGCAAAGCTCAAAAACCTAAATTGAGAAATCAGTACAATTTGTGTGGGTTCAATCTTATGTGTCCTTTGTCAAATTATGTGTTTGCACAATCTTCTGCTGCAACACTTGATAAGCTCCGTAGAGCGTGGGTAAGATATAAAGTTCCATGTTGATTGTTTCCTTGTTTTCTAGTTTAGTTTATTTTTTTAAAAAAATTATTAAAAAAATCTTTTTTTGTTGTTTTTCATTTTTCTTGAAAAAAAAACCTTACTGGAGCAGGGTTAGCGGTCCGCTGAGTTATTTTCAGCGGCCCGCCGAGAGAAGAACAGTGAGGATAGACCATCCACAACAGTCCGTTGAACTACAGTCAGCGACCGCTGAAGCGTGTCAGGCGCGAGATTTTCACATAAGGTATGTTTCCTCCTTCCTTCTTTCATTCTTTTTCTTTCTAACCCTAGCATCCATAACCTAATTCATAATATTCACCCTTCCATAGCCCCCAAATGGGGAGCCTTCATAGCTCCTCTTGCAACCCTAATCCTTCATCTAGATCTTCTTTTTGCCAATTAATTTCATAGCATAAATTTGAGAGTTCTTCATAGTGCAAGGAGTTGAAGAAGGAAGCACGAGATCATCAAAGAGCTACAAGGATTCAACCTTTGGGTTTTATTTGCTTTAGCACTTATGTTCTTTTTGTTTTCCCTATAATATATGTTTTTAGCTTATTCTATCATGTGTAACTAAACTCATATGATTCTAGGGATGTGTTAGTAACGACTTTGGTTATACAATTCCGTTTTTTATTTAATATCCGTTTTGTTTGTACTTTGTTTCTTCCCTAAATTATTCTATAATACTTCACGTTTGAGTGACACATTCGGTGATGATTTAATATAACTTGCTACATAATCGTGAGATGAGGTTGGCGAGTTAGATCCACTTAGTAGACACTACAATTAGCTTCTCTTAAAACGGTCATGTTAATTGAGAGTGAGAAGTTTTCAAGGGTCTTACGAGCTTTTGGGAGTTACGGATTTAGGATTGACAACCCTAGTGTTAGTAATCTACGCTTGTGCCGCATGGGTAAAACTTATGTGACTCGTTCTATCAAACTAATAACTGTGCTAGGGTATTGTAGTAGGAATTTGTATAACAATAACTGTGAATGCACATCCCTAGAATTCTCTTATCTCTCATACTTTGTCTTTGTGATTTAGTTGCAATTAGTTGTTCACTTGCTTTATTTATTTGTTTTATTTATTTTAAACCCAAAACTCTTGTTTCTCTAGATAGTATATGAAACTTAGTACATGATAGTCAATTGTAATTATATTCCCCGTGTTCGATATCCCGATACTGACCTTTAGCTATACTAGATCTACTATGTATATTTGTAGGTATTTTTAGTGCTAATAAAAAGTGCATCAATGAGATTGGTTGAAGTAGTGGAACAAGGAGAAGTAGTCGAGCAGGAGATGCACAATGTTTGCCCAATTGAACAAATGGCCGAGGAGATCAAGATTTCTACTGGTGGAGGACGCTGATGTGAACACGGAGGAACATGGAGTTAAGAGGATTATTACTATGGAAGTAGACCAACCATTACTTACCGCGGAGGAGGTAGGAAGAAATCTAACTGCAACAATGTTTGAAGCCGAAAGGATGGAGTTGGATGTGCCTACACAGGAGTTTGAGAAAGATAAGAGGATGAATGAAGAGGAGAACCCTACTGAGTGGGTGCAAACAAGCCTCGTTGAGGGTGTTGAAACAAGCACAATGCACTAGAGAGAACTGAGGTGGTGATAGTGACTAATATGGAGGACGAGACTGAAAAGGTGCCTTCCAGCGATGAGGCGTTTCAACCAGAGGCTGCTGTCGTCCTTACTTATCAGCGGAGGCCAGCCAGAGAAGAGACCTCGGGAAAGAGGTCTGAAGAGGAACAACCGAGGGAAGCCCCTAGACAGAAAGCAAGGGAGAATGTGGATAGTCCAGCAAGAAGTGCGATTGGAGCCTCGCATCGTAGAAGAAGACTCCTGATTGAGGTAGAAGACAGTGAAAGAGAAAAGAGAGAACAGAAGCTAAAGGGGAAAGCCATCGCTACCCAAGTGAAAAAGAAGCCAAGGGAGACCTCAACAACCTTGGTGATTCAAGAGGGAAGACAGAGGGCCGAAGAAAGTGATTGTGAGGAAGATGAGGCGCTGAGGTTAGAGCGCCATTCTAAGCGAAGGAACGATGGGGCAATGAGTGCGTCCGAGTGGAGGCTTGAGACAGCCAGAGCACATTTCGAGAAAATGCATGTCCATTTGGACAACGATTTGTTAGGCAGGATGATCATGTTCGATGACCCCCAAACAACAAAGGAATGCACAGCAAGGATATAGTCAAGCAAGAAAGCAAGGTCTGGGAAGCACCTGCACCAATAGAGTACAACTCTCCTTGGAGAAGCTACAAGAGGAATGCCAAAAATACCAATAGAATTCACCCAAGAGGAATGAGGTTGAGCCTTAGGGAGTGGTCAGTGAGACTTGATCTGTACACTGCTTACCAAGAAGTTGAATGGTTTGAGAGAGACATCGGTCTTCGCAGAGAAATCTCAGCTATCAATCAGCAAGCCACCTGGGAAGAGCAGATTGCACTAACATTTTTCAGCCAACAACATTTAGAGCAGTATGCATCAAATTTCTTATCCTCCGTTTAGCCCAAGTCTTTATAGGCGCAAATCTGTTAGCCCAAGACAACACCGCCAGCACCGTTACAGAAGTAGAGTTATGTTTTTATTAGGTGCATACTGAAAAAGGGGAAGGTGCATTTGGTATATTGGATCACTCGGACTTCTCATTCTATCTCCAGCCGTGCCTCCCGGAATCTAAACTGCTGTCATGTGTTAGGATCGGTTTTTAAGAATTGTGTGGATATGACTGTAGTGGGAAAGATACCCAGGATGACCTACTGTCCTGCCCCAGAGCTGTTTGGAATAAAATTCTTCAAGAATGTGGGCATCCTAGTACAGAAAGGTGGCAAGACTCGATTCTATGAGCTAACTAAGCCAAGGTCGCAGTCGGAGCGGGTTGTTGAGGTTGAAAAGAGAACTAAGAAGAAACAGTTGAAGGTGGTTGAAGTTGAAACAAAAAAGGAGACAGAGACATAGAACGACGCTGCTGCACCTGCTACGTCAGCTACACCTGTGGTGTCTCCTGGACATGCTAGCCTCGTGGAGCTCGTGGGACACCTGGATGATTGGCGAGCTAGGATGGATGGGTTTTGGAGAGAATAGCCCTAAATACTGATGAGCAAACGAAGATCTTGTCTACCCACACACAGTTGCTGGCGGCCCTGACAGAAATGCAAGTGAGCTAGGGATATGAGGGCGGCAGTAGGCGCCCTGCAGCAGATGGTGGCCATGATGAATAGGGCCTTCCATCTGCAGAGACAAGGTGCACCCTCATCCTCAGCACAAGGCGCAGGCAGCAGAAGACTGACAGCGAGAGATGAACACGACCTCAGGGCAGCTGCCTCCAGGAGGGATCAACCAAGGAAGTGACTATAACCCCCCATGACCAAGTAATTTAAGTTTTTGTTTCTAGTTTCTATATATATATATGTATTTGTTTTAGCTTCATCACACTTAGCCTGGTGCCCAGTCTAAGTGTGAGAAGTTTGTTGCCTTGTTTATATGTTTTTTCAGTTTTGTATGATATCTTCTCCCACTTAGCCCAAAGTTTTTATCTTATAACAATGTTTTTCATGTTTTTGGAGTGATTGATGTTGCAACACTTATTACTCTTTTCCACTTTATCGTGCTAACTTGAGGGAAAGCTAAGATAAAGTGAGAGGGGGAGTAGAGTGGAGTATTTGGATAGGAGCATGACTTGACTTATTTATGTTTACCTATTGAACCTGTAAATCATCTGAGTCAATTGAGCGAAGCCTGTCGAACCATAACTTGATCAGTTGATAGGTCAGTTGGTAGGATAGTGAGTCACTTGAACTAAGCATGTTGAATCAGTCTATGTGTTTGTCGAAATTGTGTTAGGAAAACATGAATGAAGAAAAAATTGCATGTTGAATTGTGAGACCCCTCATTCTAAAAGTAAGTCGAAATCAGTCTAAAGGAAGTGAGAACGATGGAAGAGCCCAGACTCTCTTAGCCAACTATGAAGCCCTCTAAATGTGAGTTAGAAGCCAGAGTAGAACACTTTCTACTAAAAAAAAGAGAGTGATTGTCACTTGATTCTGAGAGGGAAATGGCATAGGCTGGTAAGGACTAAAGGCAATAGGAAATAACCAGTTGGGACTCTTTCTTTCGAATAATGTGAACCGGCCTCATTGTAATGGCACGTTGTGCACATTCCCAAAACTAGGAGGTAACGCAAGGCGATACGCTACAGGACCTACTTCATCAATAATCTCGTACAACCCTACAAAACGCGGTTTCAATTTGTCCTTCACTCCAAACCTCACAACTCCTCTCGTCGGGGATACTTTCAAGAAGACTTTGTCACCAACATCGAATTTGATTTCCGTTCGGCGCACATCAGCATACCACTTATGCCTATCTTGAGCTTCTTTGATCCTTGCACGGATTTGATGCATAATTTCGGTCATCTCCTTGATAGCGTCAGGTCCTAACAAACTTTTTTCACCAACCTCATCCCAATAGAGTGGGGATCGACATTTCCTATCATACAAGGCTTCATACGGCGCCATATCGATCGTCGCTTGACAGCTATTGTTGTAGGCGAATTCGACCAATGGCAAAACAGTTTCCCAACTTTCTCCTCGGTCTAGGACAACGGCTCGCAGCATATCTTCAAGTGTTTGAATCGTCCTTTCCGATTGTCCGTCAGATTGCGGGTGATAAGCAATGCTAAAGTTCAATTTTGTGCCTAGCTCCCACTACAAACTCATTCAAAATTTCAACGTGAACTTCGTATCGCGATCAGATACAATGGTCTTTGGCACTCCATGTAAACATACAATCTCACTCACGTAGAGCTTAGCTAACTTGTCCGAACCATAGGTAATCCTAATCGGTAAGAAGTGCGTGCTTTTAGTGAGTCGATCGATGATCACCCAAATTGCAGTATTCCCCTTTTGTGACTTCGGTAAACCCGTCACGAAGTCCATGGCCAAGTGATCCCACTTCCATTTGGGAATTTTGAGCGGTTGCAATTTCCCATACGGTCGTTGGTGTAAGACCTTCACTTGTTGACACGCTAGATATCGTTCCACAAATGATGCTACATCCCCTTTCATTCCATTCCACCAAAAACGTTGCTTCAAGTCTCGATACATCTTCGTGCTTCCAGGGTGAGCAGTGTAAGGCGTGTCGTGTGCTTCACTCAAAATCTCATCTTTCAGCGCCTCATCGTTTGGCACACACAATCATCCATCGAAAGTCAAAGCATTGTCCGCCTCCTCACAAAAATTGTCACGTTTCTTGGTCCTCACGTGTCTCTTCCAAACTCTCATCTCGTCGCTGAGCTTCTATGATCTTAGTTCTTAAGTCTGGCTCAATTACTAGCGTCGCTATTATTCCTCCTACTGTCTCGGGTGCTTTCACTATCTCCAATTGCATCCTAGCGAAATCACGGACCAACGCTTCCTATTGAGTTAGAAAATAAGCCAGTTGAGGTTGGTTCTTCCTACTCAAAGCATCGGCCACTACATTCACCTTGCTCGGGTGATGGTGAATACCGCAGTCATAATCCTTCACGATCTCCAGCCAACATCGTTGTCGCATGTTCAGCTCCTTCTGTTCGTAGAGGTACTTGAGACTCTTGTGATCCGTATAAATCTCACATCTCACTCCATAGAGATGATGTCTCCAAATCTTTAGTGCGTGCACTACTGCAGTTAGCTCCAAGTCATGAGTCGGGAAGTTCAGCTCGTTCGGCCTCAATTGTCGGGAAGCAATGCAATCACCTTCCCATCTTGCATCAACACGCATCCAAGTCCTACTTTTGACGCGTCAGTATAGACGGCGAAGTCCTTGTCAGGTTCTGGCACCGCTAGAACAGGGGCTTGTAGTCAATTTCTCTTTCAAAAGTTGGAAACTCGCCTCGCATTCTGGCGTCCAATCCACTTTGACTCACTTCTTCAACAGTTGCGTCATTGGTCTCACAATTTTAGAGAATCCCTTGATGAAGCGTCGATAGTATCCCGCCAATTCCAAGAAACTACGAATTTCACTTGGCGTTTTCAGCGATTTCCAGTTTTCCACAGCCTCGACCTTCTCTGGGTCCACTTGAATTTCATCGGCCGTCACTATATGACCAAGAAAGTTCACTTTATTCAACCAAAATTCACACTTACTAAACTTGGCATAAAGTTGTTCATTCCGCAATGTTTCCAACACGGTTCGTAGGTGCCATGCATGCTCCTCCTCGTTCTTCGAGTATACCAACACATCATCAATGAAGACTAGCACAAATTTGTCAAGACACTCGTGGAAAACTCGGTTTATCAAGTCTATGAAAACTGCCGGGGCGTTAGTCAGTCCAAACGGCATCACGACAAACTCGTAATGGCCATAACGAGTGCGAAAAGCAGTCTTAGGCACATCCTCTCGTCGGACCTTTAGTTGATGATATCTGACCTCAAGTCCATTTTTGAAAATACGCCAGCTCCTCGAAGTTGGTCAAATAAGTCATCAATTCTTGGCAGAGGGTACTTATTCTTCAAGGTCAACTTGTAGCCGACGCACATCCTCATCGTCCCATCCTTCTTCTTCACAAATAAAACAGGCGCTCCCCACAGTAACACACTAGGTCGAATGAAGCCCAAATCTAGTAGTTCTTGCAACTGAATCTTCAATCCTGCCAACTCCTTAGGGGCCATTCGGTATGTTGCTTTCGATACTGGCGCAGATCTAGGTTCCAAGTCAATGGTAAACTCCATTTGTATGTTAAAAGATCAAGCTTTTGCCTTTCCTTAGAGTGTTGCATCAAGAACTCATAATATGAATCAAGAACTCAAAATTTAATCAAACAGTCTTAACTTGGATATGAACCGATTTCGAATTATACAAACACTGAAATTTTTTTTATAAATTTGAAGAGTTCCAAAATCTCTCAAGGGAACTAGAATTACAATTTCAGCTCGACATTTGTTTTGAATCTCACTAACTTGCAACAATTGGTTAGGATCATCCCCACGGAGCTTGAAAGAAAATAAGATAGGTCATGAACATAAGATGGAATCGAATTAAATCTCAATTCTCATGGTAGGCTACCAAACAAGATAGTTCAGTTGTTAGACCAAATTTGAAAGGTCCACACATCAATGGATAAGGACTTAAACATGTCACGGCCAAAAAAAATGACCAGTTGCATGAGGATTTAGAAATGTAGGCAGTTGTCACAAAGCAACACTGATCACGGTTTAACGAAAATCATAATATGGAACAATAAAATCACATCAATGGGTTCATAAGGTTGTGAAAGGCAACAAAGGTCAAAGGAACTTTTGAAAAAAAATCAAGTGGATTAAATTTGTTAACGCAAGGTACAAAATGTAGGCCTTAACTTCGTCTTGTAGAAAGAAAAGTTCTAATATGGAAATGATACATATAGTGGGACTGAACCAAAAAGAATTTCACTCTGTAAGAAAGAACTTGACACGGAAATGGTTACAAAATGAAAACCTGAACAAAAGTTCGAAGAAGAATATTCCATAGAAAACATGTCTGCGAAACGTGATTATATTGAAGGACATAACTGCAAGCAGCCTTAGGAATGAAGTTCAATAGCAAAGGCTCACAAAGTTACAATATTGTTCGTATAAATAATAAGTTAAAGAAGACTATATTCATTCCAAGTGTCCAAAGTTATGAAGGCAACAAGACTTTCCAAGAACTGAAAGTGAGTTATGACTCAATGGAGGAAAAAAAATAATATGCCTTACTTGCAAAGAGTGAGTGAAACAAGCTGTTAAATAGAATCAAAGTAAGAACTGTTGATTAAAATAGTTTGTTCTAGCTATTAAAGTCGCACTCCGCCGTTTATCTTTCGCAAGCTGAAACTGGTAACATTGCTCTAAGAAACTGTGGATTCCACGCTGAGATTCATCGTGTCATTGCCACTAATAATGATAGTCGGAATCCATATCTTCCTAATATTCCTTGCATGTCATAGCAATCATTCTCTTAAAAATATTGTAATTATACTGGCACTCTCTACATGCAATAATATTCCTTGCATGTCATAGCATTATAATTTCTTCTATCAGCACTTTCATAAAATATCTCACACTTCAACATTCACAAACCATCACTTAAATCATTATTCACATACTACATAATTAAACATGCATAAATGTATATCGCTATACATAACCACATCATACTTCTCGTTCACTTCAAGATCTCAATTTCCCAAAAGAAAAGAACTAACATGCTTTCATTTAAAGTTCAAAGATATTTTTTTTTCAAAAATTTCCAACAACTTTCTACAACCTAAATATTTTTCCTCAATCAAACTCCACCAACACAACTAGTCATTACCATTGCAAAACATTAACCTCGAAATCCTTTTCCTTTTTTTTTACATACCAAAAACACCATGCAAATCTTTCGAAACTCATAACTTGTTCTTTTCTCCACACAACAAAATAATTCTTCCTTTTCTATACCAACTTCCTCAAAATAATTTTTTTATCTCATTGTTTGTGATAGATCTAAAGCTCGTCACGTATCATCAAGTTTGATATCATCTTAAGGCTTTCTATGTTCACATGCTTATGTCGTAATACTTTCACACATAACACCTATTTATGACATCATGTCTTTCACGCTCATGTTTCAACATTATAATACCATCACATTATCATATTCACAAATAACCTTCATACACATGCATACTCTTGCCAACACATCCTTATCATCTCATCATCGATTTCATATTCTTTCAACAACTTAAAACATACCTCATTTTATTTTGGTTGAGCGTGATGCTTCGGATTTTCAGCCTTCGTGACACTTTTAGTCTAGGGGTACTATTCTAGACTTAATCTGAAAGAAGACTCACGGACCAGAGCGAAAGAATGAAGCTCTGATACCACTCTGTCACGGCCGCCCTTACTAAGGATAGTAAAGACGGGGAAATCGCGATTAGGGCAGGGACTAAGAAGCGGGGAAGAAAAGGGGGAACAGTAAAAGACAACATTTAACACAAAGCTCGACTAAACTTTAAGAGAAAATATTTTAATGTATTGCATGGTTAAGCAGCGTATTAATGTCTCAAGGTAATTAATGTCATAACATAGTATGGGAAAAAACGGAAGACTTTTAGAAAGAAAGCAATTTCAAACAAAACAGCAGAAATCAAGTATCTAGAGAGAGTCATATGATGACGCCAATGTAAGAAGATACGACGCATCCGGGAAATCTTAAGGCTCGACTCAACATCCGCCATAACATCATCGCTCAACCTGCACATAGGGAAAACATATGCAGGGCTGAGTACTTAATATACTCAATGGGCTCATGCCGAAAATATTTGATAAAAGTTATGTCATCCATATCATAGTGAACTCAAGTTTTACATTTTGAAGAGAAATATCATCGAGTATCACAAAAACAGTTTCATAGTCTGGCTAGACAAAACAATCTCCCCACTTTCTTAACAATCAATCATTCACATCCTCATACCATAGTGCGACGAAAGTGTGGCCACACTATTCGCCCATGAGACCGGCCGAGTAGCAAGGACGGCTCACGATTCCACCAGTGTACACGACCTGATAGGGTTTGCTGCCCTACTCAGACCCGAATTCGTTTAACACAACCCTATAGCCTAACGGAGCAAGCTCAAACAAACTAGGCTTCAGGCAACAATCGCAACATCAAAACAATCATGGCATGACATAACACTTTAAACTACCCTTATAACACCGTATCATACTTTTGAATGCGTAAAAGAGTTTAGTAAAAGAAAGCTCACCTTGCTTGCTTATACAACACAATTCACAACTTTAATGCAACCCTTGCTCTTTGTAACCACGTACGCACAACAACCATTGTCAACACCATAACACAATCAGTTTTTCCATCAACACATTTATCATGCATGCCCTATCGTTCCTTTCATCGTTAATTATATTGCCCACCCCAAACGTTCACCAACATAAACGAAACAAAAACTCTAGCATACATCAACGTGCAACACATAACCACATCATAGGATACGTTCCTTATTCACACATGTATCATGTAATGCATTCAAAGCTTGTCAACAAAGCTTATTTCAACAAAACCAGAATCTGGCAGAACAACGCAGTATTTTTGCAAAAATCATTAAAATTCCATCCTATCTTATATGAAGCTAATATTTGGTCACCACACATTAGCCACAAAAACGAAACTCACTGGATGAAACACAATTTCTAGCAGGACTGCGCAGTTAAATTGAAATATTCGTTATAAATTCGTCCATCATCAATTGAAGCTGATATTTTGACACAACACAGAAGACATCTGAAACTTAATCTACTTAAAAATTCATGTGGAAATAAGATCGTTTGATTGGTTAAAAACTCGTCGGAACCTACTGTCCGAACACAATAGTTTTCATGCTCAATATTCACAAACCCTAGTTTGTCTATCATACATTCACACATACATATTCACGCTTCCAACTCATAGTCATGTTTCAAAAACGAGATTACAAACATGCTTTCCTATTCGCACATAACATTCGCAACGATTCATCCACACACTCACACACACGTACATACATGCACATACACACAACCATTCATGTGCAACCATCCTTCCCAACCAATAAATTCTTAGATTTACAATTCTCCACTCACTATATGCATGAGGGGTTCAAGAATCATGGATTCAATGATAAGGAGGGGAAAGGTGGATCAAAAATTATACCCTTCTCTAGAAAACAATCGGTAGACAAGACAATTGGTGCGATTCCTCAACGGATCTTGAGTTTCCAACTCCAAATCGAAGCAACAATGAAGGATTGATTTGGAGCACTTGAGAGAGAGGGGAGGGGAGGAGAAAAACGTGTGGCAGAGGAGAGAAAGAGAGGGAGGCGTGTGGAGTGAAGAAAAAAGGGTTTTCTTAATTTATATTCAATAATTATTCTCACACCTAATTAAACAATTAAAATTGTTGAAGAATAAAATAGAGGTCAATGAATAAGCTACACAATTAAAAGAAATAGGCGTGTAGCATTGGGGGAATTTTTCGAAAATTATGGTATTACTTGGAGAGAATTATACTCACAAAAATGGGTAAAAAGATATTGAGCATCCCATAAATAAGGAAACAAAATAATTCAAGAATTCTCCAAGTAGGAAGGGGGGGGGGGTGTAAAATAGGGAGTAGTCAAAGGAAATATTTAAATCCCCAAATTAAATAGGAATAGGATTGAAATTTGGTAATTTCTTGTGGAAAAGTCTCCCATAAAATAGGTAACAATTAAATTAATCCCACAAGGTAATTGAAAGGCATAAGGGGCGAAAATTTATGAGGTCTTAAAGAAGGAAAGAGTCAAATCCTAATTAAAATACGATATGGAGAGATTTAATTAGATTTTTAATTCAAGGAAGGAAATAAGTAAGGTACCAATTAAATCTATAAAATAATTTATCCTCCTAATTAATAGGATATTTTGAAAAAACCAAGAAATGGGCAAGGGGTCGGAAATTATGTAGAATAACATAGGGATAATTTGGTTTGGATTTAATTTGGATAATTATCCCAAAATAATTAATTAATTCCAAGAAAGAAAATACTATTTCAAATAATTAGGAGGGCTGAAAAATATCAAATAAAATGGCTAGAAAAATATGCATGATCCCATTTAATTTAATTCACACATTGGAACATAATTCGTATTATTCCACATAACTCACAACAACTAATTCCATATAATTAACTCAATCACATAGAAAATCAATTTCCATAAAATAAATTCCCATTCATCATCCACATTAATAAAAATAAAAGTCGCAAATTTTTCGGGGTGCTACATGATCAGTTTAGTTATTTAGTTTCAACTTAACCCACTGGAAAGCGTGGCCACAGCCAAAACCTCCCAATGTCCCAAACACAACTCGACACGCCTCTGTCCCTGAGGGATTCGACCCTTACTTCCCTTTACTAGTTTATAGTATTGTGGGTTAAGGTCTTGAAAGCCCTAAGTCTCTTCGTTTGCATAACCAACGACCGGATAGTAGCTGCTTGCTTCATTGACTGTTTAACTTGACCAAGTGCGTGAACTCTATGTGCTTTTAATTTGTATGCGATCCTGATGCCTTGTACAAAGCATAGCATACATGATACTACCAACTGCCGAAGCATATGGTATTCTTCTCATCTCTTCTATCTCAGATGGCGTCTTAGGACACATCTCTTGAGATAGATGGATCCCATGTCTAAAAGGTAAGAAATCTTTCTTGGCATCTTGCATGCTAAAGCGACTAAGTACAGTGTCTATGTAAGGTTCTTTAGATAAGCACAACGTTCTCTTCTCATGGTTCCGAAGAACCTTGATGGCGAGAATGTGTCCCGCGTCTCCCATATCTTTCATCTCGAACTGGTTTGACAACCACGTTTGTACTGATGACAACATATTTTTATTGTTTCCAATTAGAAGAACACAACATTTCCCTTTTCAACTTTCTTATACACGCAGCTTTCGTTTGGGCATTTTTCAAATCCAAACTTATGAACAGTTTGACGAAACACCGGTTCCATGATCTAGATGCTTGCTTGAGGCCATAAATGGCCTTCTTAAGCTTCCAAGCCATGTGTTCCTTGCCCTTCACGACGTATCCTTTGGGTTGTTCCATGTTGATGGTCTCCTCAAGACTACCGTTCAAGAACGCAGTCTTAACTTCCATCTGCCATACATCCCAATCCATGCAAGCTGCTATAGACAGAAGTATCCAGATCGATTTGAGCATGGCCACCGGGGAGAAGGTCTCATCGTAATCGGTACCCTCTTTTTGGGTATACCCCTTAGCCACTAGTCTTGCTTTAAAGACTTTAACTTGTCCATCGGGTCCACGTTTATGTTTGTATATCCACTTGCTCCCAATGGCAGTACAGCCTTTGGGTAGGACGGACAAATCAAAGACGTCTTTTTCTATCATCGATTGTAGAACCGAATCCATTGCTTTCACCTATTCGCAATGATCGACATCCGTCTGCGCCTTTGCAAAATTCTCGGGATTTAATACATTGTTGTCCAAAGAGTGATCCATAGATTCTCCCAAACTAATGTATCTATCAGTCTCATGAGAGACCTTCCCACTGCGACGCGACACTACAACACTAGGTACATGAATTGTTTGTACACTAGGTACTTGTTCTTGGTTAACGGAACTTGTGAAAGAAGTTAGCTCGTCAAGAGCTAGTTCACTGTTGGATTTATGATTCATTACAAAGTCTTTCTCTAAGAATGTCGTGTGAGTGCTCACGATAACTTTCTTATCTCGGAGACTATACAATTCATAAGATTTCGATCCTTTAGTGTAACTTATAAACAAACATACATCTGTCCTTGATTCTAGCTTGGTTGGATCCTTTTCAAATACATGAGCCGGACACCCCCATATCTTGAGATGTTCTAGATTGTCCAAAACTCATATGGAGTAGTACGAACAGATTTTGATGGTGAATTATCTAAAATATGACTCCTAGAAAGCAAGGCATGTCCCCAAAACAAAATAGACAACCGTGCAGAACTCATCATCGATCAGACCATGTTTAATAAGGTCATATTCCCTCTTTCAGCTACGCCATTCTGCTGGGGTGTGCCCGGCGCAGTCAATTGGGATTCAATTCCCTCTACTGACAAGTAGTCCAAAAACTCGGTACTTAGGTATTCGCCTCCGCGATCGGATTGCATGATCTTGATACATTTTCCATGATATGTCTCCGCATAAGCCATGAATTCTTTGAACTTGTCAAAAGATTAAGACTTGAAAAACATCAAATAAACGTGTCCAACTTTCGAATAATAATCAATAAAAGTGATGAAATATTGATAGCCACCTCTTGCCTCGGTTGACATTGGTCCATACACATTAGTATGAACGAGCTCTAGTACTTCCTTGGCCCCATTACCTTTCACCATAAAAAGTCTCTTAGTCATCTTGCCTTCTAAACTGGATTCACACGTTGAGAACGGCTCTTTCTCTAGACCATTAATAAGGTCTTGGCCCACTAGAGAAAGAATCCTTCTTTGGTTGGCATGACCAAGTCTAAGGTGCCATAAATACGTTTCGTTCATTGAACTTAAAGGTTCTTTCCTTTTCTTTGAAATTTTCGATGTATGATTGAGTTCTGATTTGTGATCATTAAACTGTGTAGATCTGATTGTGTACAGATTGTTTTCCATAATACCATGATAGATATACGAACCATCTTTCTTAATAACACAATTGTCATTAAAAAATCGAATATCCATCAAAAACTAATTTAGAAACTGAAATTAAATTTCTTCTAAAAGAAGGTATCAACAAAACATTCTTCAAAATAAAAAATCTATCACTACTAAAATGCAAATATACGTCTCCCACTGCAACGGCCGTCACTTTAGTAGCATCGCCCAGCTAGACCTCTATCTCATGAGCATATAGCCGCCTTGTCACCTGTATTAAGTCAGGATCAAAACAAATATGATAAGTAGCTCTGGTCTGAATAACCCAAGTATGAGTGGATGTCAAAGCCAAACATGACTCGACAACGAGAGCTTGGTGCATACCCGTCGCCTTGGCCCTTTTAGGGCAATCTGGCATCCAATGCCCCTTCTATCCACACTTGAAACACTTCCCTGTTTGCTTATTGTTTGGCTTCCTTTTCTTCTTTCCCTTAGCATCCTTAACAGCAACTTGGTTTATCACTTTCTTCCTTCCTGCACCAGGCCTATGGCCAGAGGAATGATGTGTCGAACTAACCATCATTTCCTTAGCTTGGATCATAAGATCCTCCGCCGACTGAAGTTCAGTCAACAATTCAACAAAGATATAGTTCCTTTTGTCCATCTTAAAGTTGAGCTTGAACTGCTAAAAGCTAGGGGGTAGACTTTGAAAGATGATAGTCACTTGGGACTCGGGATCGATCGTCCCTCCCAAAAACTCAATTTGATTGAGGTGGCTCATCATCTCGAGGACGTGGTACCGCACAGAAGAGACTTCCTTCATAGTCTTCGCCATGATACTCCGAAAGGCTTGTGACTTAGTCGTTCGATTCTGAGTACCAAAAATATTCGTGAGATTTTGCATAATCTTGATGGCAGTCGACATGGCACCATGCTAATGTCTAAGCTATGTTGACATGGAGGCCAACTTATAACACTTAGCCATCTCATTTTCCTTATGCCACCTTTTATGCTTATCTCGGACTGCTTGTGCATCATTAGCCACCGGCACTGGAGGCCGTGGAGTAGTGAGCACAAACTTGTACTCATCAGCCGTGAGAATGATGTCCAAATTTTATTTCCATTCTACGTAATTTTGGCCATCGAGTTCATTTTCTCTAAGAATTGGAGAAAGAGGATTGAGTGACATTGTGACGATTTAGGTTGCACTGCAAACAGAAGATTTACTAGTTGTCATAAACTTATGTAATGAAATTGAAGAGATTAACCATAGAACTTTTCAAAATCTTACAACTGTAAAATTAAAATTTTGCACCCTCAAGCAGAGGTCAAAACACATTAAAATTTTAACATTTTTACTGGTCACAACACCGACGAATAGTCCAGAGACCTAAGCATGACCATCGGATTAAGCATTATAGAATCTCGTTTCTACAACACACTCTCATAACAATGCTCATGTGTTGATAACAAGACCAAGCTATCTTATAAATTATTGATATGCTCTGCAGGTTCACGGTGTCGTGTCAAGCAAGGGTGTATCCACCTGATCATGATAGAATTTCCAGCCAACCTGAACCTGGTATCAATAAATTCGTATACCCACTTCTACTGGCTAGTAAAGTGGAGGTAAGGGTCGAATCCCACAGAGATGGATGAGCTTTGGGTAATTGTGGTGATAATTTGGAGGGGTTTGGTTAGCTACCACGCTTGGGTTGAGATTCTACCTAGACAGGAATTAAAGGTGGTACTCTACTGACAAGTGGAAAGTGATTGACATGTGGCTGTGTACATGAGAGTGGGGGACACGGTGTTTCAGAGACAAGTGGAAAGTAGATAGTTACTATAAAAGACTAAACGGAATATCAGAGAATAAGTGGTGGGTTGGTGGCTGCACTGTCAGGTCTGTAGGGTACCAGCTAAAAACTAAAGGACAAAACCAAAAGTAACTAAAAAGTAAAAGTGGTCCCAAACTTGGATGTGGATGTTGTCCTCTCCAACAAATATGCACAAAATCAAACAAACTCAGATTCCATGGATAACAATTGCAGATTAACAACTTCACAAATCAGATCTACAATGTAACACTCTAAAATTTGAAGATTAATCCAGTGAAAACAAGAATTACACTTATTGGGCGACATGCAAGGTGACATAATTCGAAGATTAGTCCTTTCGAAAACTAAATCTAAGCAAAAAGTTTAACTAACAATCTTAGATCGAGCAACTCCAAATGAAATCATGCTTTCAACACTTAAAAATTACTGTAACAACTAGATCTAAGCTATCTAGGCAGAATGAAACAAATTCACATGGAAAGAGATGCATAAAAACAACTTCATAGCATAAAACATTTGGATCCCAACAAAACACTTCAAAAGCTAACGAATGCTGAATATGCAACAGATCCAACGTAAGAAAACAAGTAACGATTAACTAGGAAAGTGAAATAAGATTGTTTTGCCACTCCGGGCGATGAAACTGCTACGACTACGAAATGAACTAGCTGGAACGATGGAAGGCGATTCTCCGGTGGACTGATGGAACTTCAAGTGACCATGGTTGTGGGGAGGAACAAGAAGATTTTGGATTATGCTGAAGGAATTGATCTACCGAGAGAGAGAACCCTAACTAAGCATAAAAGTCGGTCATCATTCTCTCTTCAAGTGGCTTCCTTTTATAGGGAGGCCTGCCCTAGCTTTTTAGGTTGACTCTCTGCGTGAAATGACTCTTTTGCCCTCGTTTGTGGTTGATCTTTCCCAGTAATCCTTCTTCTCCATCTCGAGCCTTTTTGGCATGCATCGTGGTCAGTATTGCACCCTTCTGGTGCTCTTTTCACCTGAGTTATCCGAACCCTCTCGTACTGACTGGGACCTTTTTCTTGCACACTTTAGCAACTATTTTGCAGATATAATCCAATTACGCACGTTATACTGACCAGCAACCAAGGCCTAAAATGCGACTTATCAAACTGCTCACACTTACCACATGCCTGTCCTCAAGCGTGAAGAACAAACAAAAGAAATAAGTCGAATTCTAGCCTGGTTACACCCCCGACCGACTCTATCCTTAACTATACTATAAACTTTGACGCAAAGAAAAACACATAAACGACGGACAAAAACATATAAACAGTCACACAACACTTAAACACATTGAACGGGCTATATTTTCAACCATCCATCCCCTTGGGATCAGGTGTAATCCGGCTTTAGACAGCCTTGAACTACTGCCGCCCCCCTTTTCCTTCCCAGTCAGTATATCTGCTCGACAAGATCACCCAAACAGTCGGCCAAACACCAGATTCGCTCAGTCACTCATTCCTCACTGGGGATGTTAGGACTGTTTTCTCTCAAATGCTGAACCACAGATGCTTCGGACTCAGATCTCACGTGCGGCTCCTGAAGGGCCTTAAGGCTTGTAATGGGGCTATTGGTTTGTAGTGTTTGGGGTGGATGTTCCTAAGGCTCTAAGGTTCAAAAACTACTACTGTATTTTGATGTAGGGGAACTGTGTGCATTTGGGCTCTTGGCTGTTGCTTCTTTTCGGCTGGACGTTTCCTGATATTTGACTCCAACTGGTCAGTAGCTTCTTTGTGGCTTCGCCACCCTTATTCCCTCTTCCCTCTTTTTTGTGGTAAAGTGTTTTCGACCATTTTCTTCAATATTTTTTTATATGTGGCTTCGCCACCCTTATTCCTTCTTATTTTTTTGGACCTGGATTTTTCCTGGTCGATTTTCTCCTTGCCCCTCGACTTCTTTCTCCAGGTGGTTTTTCCTGTATGTCCTCCTAGGCAGTCGCCTTCTTGCCTTATGCCTCGCACACACACTCCCAGTGGCTAGTGGGTTATATCTGGGTATAGATTTGGCTAGAAAGAGGGGTTCTAAGGGATGGGGGTTTCCTACTGCCTTCAGGACTTATTACACGCGGTCACCTTACCCTAGGCAACATGTGGCATCCACTCTTTTCTTTTCTAAATTGGTGGAAAGTGGTTCCACTTAGGCTTATAACTCACCATTTAAAAGGGCTTTTGTATCTGGCTCTAAGGATGGGTTTTTCTCTCATACTTGCATCATCTATACTAACTAGGAGATACTGGGGGGGAGGGGTGGTTTCAATTGTCCAGCATGCCTTATCTCTCTCAATTCCCCTCACCATCAGTTCGAGGCAGTTGAGTTTTAAGCCCATTCGTAAACACATATATACAAATCCTAGACCTAAACAAACACTAGCACATACAGTTAACACATACCACACATATATACATGTCATACTGTCCATTGTTTCCCCCTTCCACGTCACAAGTGTCTGCCCTCAGATATGGCTGTGAAGTGGAAAATGAGAATGACTAGTCTGGCCGACATACAGATGCATTAACAAAACATGAACAAAACATTCTTAGTCTAAAACTTCTCACACTTAGAATATGCAATAGGCTAAGTGGGAGAGTTGAGGATTTAAACAGAACTTAACAAACACAAACATATATACACAAACTTCTCACACTTAGACTATGCAATAGGCTGAGTGTGAGTAAACATGCACGTGAAAAGAACACAGACATATACACGTGCACCAAAGTAACAAACCTTGTACTTCTCACACTTAGACTATTGCATGGTCTAAGTGCTGCGAATGGGGTTTGCATACACATATGACACATAATTACTCTACCTAAAACAAACAGGACAACAAATAATAATAAAAAAAAACTAAAACTGGAAAAGAAAACTAACTGGTCAGTAGGGTGGGTGGTCACATATTCCTCCTACTCCTCCGCAGGGTAGGGTTGGGTGCAGGTGGTTGCTCGGGTTCTTAATCCTCGGACTCAGATTGATTCTTCTCAGACTCTGCCGGTACATCGAATCCTTCTTCCTCCGGCTCTTCTTCTTTCTTCTCTGTTACCTGTGGTTCATCATTGTGGCCTCCATGGCCGCTCGGTCCAGCTCCCTCAGCTGTCCTTCCTTTTGCTGTTGTATCCTGGCCAGTGAGCTTCATTACCTCTTCCCAATCAATTTCTCTGACTGCAAAAATCACTTCACTTAGGTGTTCCTCCGGGAACCGGTTGTGCACCTCCTCGCTGCTCCCATCTTGAACTATTTTGCTCAAGTGATCCGCTACTTTATTCTCGATTCCTTTTTTGTCTTCCACCTCCCAATCGAATTCTTGTAGCAGGAGTACCCATCGGATAAGTCGGGGTTTTATTCCTTCTTGGCAATCAGGTACTTAATGGCCGCATGGTCAGTATAGACAATAACCTTGGATCCTAACAAGTGAAGGGGTTGGCAGCGGAAGCATGCGTTCTAACGGATCACATATACGGATCTACTTTGCAGATTATTTAGACAAATTCTATTCGCGTAATTATCACATGTATCATGCTCATAACTTGAATTTCAAACATGCTTTAGCACAAAAAAAACCCTAAAACATGCTTGCTACAGAGATAGCCAATTTACCTCGTTGATCCTCCAAAGAATCATAGATTGCTCGCGCCTTCTCCACGATGATCTTCAATAATAGACCACAGATCTTTTGACTGGTGTCCCGAACTCTATTCCGACATCAGGGTGGGCTGATCTTATCGAAACACTAGGACTTGAACCAAGAAGAGAGAAATTTCTCACGGAGGAGGAGCTGAAAATATCACGGAGGAGAAAATCTTTTTGAAATTTTCATCCCCTCTAAAATTAGAATGGGCGAAATTTTCATGACAATTAATTGTATGTTTATAGTCTCCTTTATTCTCCTATTTATAATAGTTCATATTGGGCCCAGTCAGGGATCTATGGAAGGTTTTGGATATGGGCTCCCCCAATTAGCTTTTTACTAATTAAATTGAACCTACAATTTAATACAAGCTTATATTGGAATATTACGAGCAGCCACTACAGAAGTAATATTGAACTCCCCATCCAAATCCGAAATTACAAGTAATTCGGGTTTCCATTTTGTTTATTATTTATTTCATGTGCTTAAGATATAAATGTCCATTAATTCATTAAACTCTACTATGGACTTAATTAATTAACATCTTATTAATTCAAAGAGTGGACTTAGCAAGAAACACTTATTTATTATTCATAGAGTAATAAAACTCCAGCTGGCCAGTTTCCGAATAATAAAACCTTGTTCAAGCTCCTCTTGACGACATTATCAAACGAGACTCTCCTCGCGCACGATTCAACATAATAGCAATCCTAGCACCGCTAGATAATGATCACCACTACCCAATATACCTGGTTCGTTGGGTGACGAAAAACCCGCGCCTTTGGTTAGTCAAAGTAGTAGATACTCAATGTTGCATGGTCAATGCTAACGTATGTAGATTAAAAAATAGATATTTATCAAGACCTCGTCTTTCAGTAGATAGAATAAAGACTCGTCTTACTGTTAGATCCTTTTAGTGCTATACCACACCAACGTCATCTTATTTCAATAAGGCTTAGAAATAATCAGACTGACATTGCAACCTTTAACGATAGGTAGTCAAAGCCTATCTAGGTTGTGAAATTATTCGTCTCTTTTGCAAAGCATTGCTTAGAACCGACTGTAGTACCTTAAAGTGAGCGCAGCCCACGACCAGTCTACTAAGCAAAAGACGTAGGCTTTGTTTACTTCTTATGCATTTAAATATTTATAAAACATCTTATAAACGCACAAGCAAACACAATGTAATAATATATTGATTCTATTCATGCAAACGGCTCGAATGATACTGAATCGGGTCAAAAGTGGATTATAGAGTTTTTTCGTATACAAGCAAGATTTTATTCATGCGAAGTCGCTCGAAACATGCTTTTCAGTATATATTAACCCTAACAATCTCCCAGTTATACTCAAAACATGCTTTCGAGTATACCCCCTACCAAAAACTCTCACACTTATACACAAAGCAGGTCTTGGAGCTAAAACATATGTGTGCCTAAGATCAAACTCTCACATTTCAGGGCACATGTCAAATTCCCAACATTTGACAATTTTAGCTAAAACATATACTCTGATTTAGATGCGTGCCTAAGACCACAAAGGTCTTCATAAGCTTCCAATCATGTGTTTCTTGCCCTCTATTACATACCTATTAGGATGTTCCATGTAGATGATTTCTTCAAGACTTCTATTAATAGAAAGCTGTCTTGACAATTGATAAGTCGTATTCTAGGCCTTGATTACTGGTCAGTATGATGTGCATAATTGATTATATCTGCAAAACAGTTGCTCAAAGTGTGCAGGTTGAGTGTTCTAGCCAGTTGGCAAAGCTTCAGATACTTCAGGTGAAAAGGGCGTCAGAATGATTACGTACTGACCAATATATACATGCAAAAATGGCTCGAGATGGAGAAGAAGGATAGTTGGGACTGATCAACCACAATTAAGGGCAAAGAAGTCATCTCGCCACAAGGTTTTACCCTAAAATCAAGGGTAAGCCTCCATATAAAAGGAAGCCACTTGGAGAGAGAGGGAGACGGATAATTTTTCATCATCATCACTCTTAGGTAGAATTCTCTCGGTAGTTCAGTTCTTCAGCCCAGTCCAGAGTCTCGTTCCTCGCCACAGCCATGGTCACTTGAAGATCATCAGTTCGCCGGAGTTCCATTCTCTCATTCCAGCCAGTTTATTCCGTAGTCGTAGCAGTTTTATCGTCCGGAGTGGCAAAACAATCTTTATTCGCTTTCTTAGTTAACCTTTACTTGTTTTTCTTTCGTTGGATCTGCTGCATTTTCAGTACTTATCATCCTTTGAAGTGTTTTGTTGAGATCCAAACGTTTTATGCAATGAAGTTGTTTTTATACATCTCTTTCTGTTCACATCTGTTTCATTCTGCCTGGGTAGCTTAGATCTAGTTGTTGCAGTAATTTCTAAGTGTTGGAAGCATGATTTCATTTGGAGTTGTTCGATCTGTGATTTGTTAGTTCAGTGGCTGTTTAGATTTATTTTCCAGAAGTGTCTTAGTGTGAAATCTGAGTTTACGTTATTCTGCCACCTTGCATGTTGACCAGTAAACATAATTGCAGTTTCAGTGTTTAATCTTTTGATTCGAAGTTTTAATTGTAGATCTGAGCTGTGAAGTTTGTTAATCTGTGTTTCTCGTCCATGAAATCTGAGATTGTTGATCTGAGTTTATTCATGTAGAAGAAGATAACATCCACATCCAAGTTTGGGACCACTTTTACTTTTTAGTTACTTTTGCTTTTGTCCTTTACTTTTTCTACCTTTTCAGCTGGTACCCTACAGATCTGTCAGCCTAGTCACCTAACTACTTTTTTTCCTCGGATATTTTGTTTAACCTTTTATAGTAAACTAGCACTTTCCATATACTTCCTGAAAACCATGTTCCCCACTTTCCACGTACATAGCCGCCTGTCCACACCTTTCCCACCTCTTACTCAGTAGAGTACCACCTTAAATTCCAGTCTAGATAAGTCTCAACCCCAAGCGTGGTAGCTAACCAAACCTTTCCAGAATATCACCGCAATCACTCCAACCGTCACCATCTCTGTGGGATTCGACCCCTACCTTCACTATACTACCCAGTAGAAGAGGGTTGAGGAATTATTGATACCGGGTTTTAGGCTTAGCAGGGGATCGTTTCATCCTGATCAGTAGGATTCATCCTTGTTTGAACGACACCTACGCAAACCTGCGCTTTCAACAATCATGATACATACATTCTAATTATGTAAGTGCTGATAGACAGAAGGATCAAACAAATCTTGGCACAACAACAGCGAGAATATGATATTTCTCTTTGGGAATAGCCCATTGTCATTGACTAGCCATTTGAGATCCACATTTACACTTACAAATGTACTAGCTCCCACTGACTGACACAACCTGTAGGCAGTATTGCAAGTCTTGTAAATATGTTGTCTATCTAAGATTGTAGTTTGGAATCTACCACCTTCCCAAGGATGAATATCCAAACGTACCAATTCTACATTGTAGTTAAATGGATTATGTTCAAGTTAATCTAAGACCGAGTCTTGCGACACTCTTAGACCCATAAACTTGTTATGTTCCTAGGAACGCTCCCACTAATACATGGTTCTAACAATCTTAGGTGTTGAAGTTGATTTTATTAGTGCATAAGCTTCTAATGGTACTAGTCCTTGTTAACGTGGAAAATTCGATATCTCTCTTTGTATTGAGAGTTATCACACTGTTAGGCTTTTAGTTCCTTTCTTGATCTTCATACAAGAATTCAATCTTTCAAGATTACAACACTTATAAACTTACATCATTTGGGAAAACCTTAAAACATGCCTGATCAGTACTCAACTCCAATTACTTGGATACCTTTCCAACATGCATTGGAACAACATTACACCTTGAGATGTGCTAGACTAGAGACGCTCTAGTCCACAACTCGTGTTTTGTAGAAGGTACTGATGATGGTAGTTTCTTTAAGGTGTATCTCGTTATATTTAACGCTTCTCCCATCAATGATAAGATTTTCTTGAGTACAACTCATCATTTGATCAAACTTGTCTTAGAAAGACTTCGATTCCTTCTTACATAACTATCCCATTCTTTGAAAGAATGCTTGGATTCGTTAATGGAGATTAGACTCCCACTACTGATCATAACGCTTTGCTCGTCTCCTCATTGGTGTAAACCATTGAGACTTTCTAGTCTTTCTACGTTGCACTTATATAAGTATTCTGAATTAAATGATTCTAACTCATAGTGCATCGAATAGACATTTTCGACTTTCAAACTATTTAACAAATTGTTAAAATCTTGATAGTCTATATCAGTTTGAACAATAACCAAGTATTTTTTTGGCCTTAAGACTAAGAGGCATAAATACTTCATCATTCATTGTTTAAGAAGTTGATGTGTTGTTTAATACTCAATCTTGTTGCATCTATATTGTTTCAATACTATGATGCCTTAAACATCAACCATAAAACAATAATTGAGCATTAACAGCTCCCACTGCAACAAAAACCTAACTGGATCAAGATCTCTTACTTAGAAGTTGCATTGTTATGTAAGTCATTGTCCTTCTCTAAAAGAGGTCAATCCAACTTACTAAGCATCTTCACTCGCTTTAAACAAACTTTGATGACAATTCAGGCTCTCTCATTTCCATATCCAGTCTTTTGTTCAAATGAACTAGGACTTAGGGAAAATGTAACCTTTATGAATTCGTCATCAATCATATTACTTTCCCCTAAAAGTAATACAACAACTAATATTCTGAGGGTTTTCTACTTTTCAGTTAAACCTTCTTGTAGTCATTTCTTATTACTTTAGACGATGACTTGAGTCAGAAAACTATTTGAGTGATCAAAAGATTCCTCAAAACATTCTGTCCCTGTAGGATATTCCAATCGAATCATCTTGACAGATTCTATTGATATCCATCTTTCATCGTCACTGACCAAGACTTGTCATGCTACTTATAAGAAAATAGTTTGACCTTATTCCTCAAAGAACTTGTCAAGTACATGCAAAAAGCATTCTCGAACAATCTTCGTGGAATTATGTCGAGGAAATGGAGGACATGAATCATTGAGTATAAACTCCAAGTTTTAGCGAAGAGAATCTTATCCATTTTCATTTCCAGTCTACATAATTTTGGCACTCGAGTTCATTTCTTTAAGGATCGCAGACAAAATATGAACGACATAATAAAGATTTGCCATATAAACTTATTATCACATACTTATGCTCAATACATAATCGCAAATAACCACAAAACAATTATGTATCTTGCAACTGTAAAATTAAAATTTTGTATCCCCCAGAGGAGGTCAATACGCATTAAAATCTTACAATTTTACTGGTCACAATCATCGACGAATAGTCCAGAGACCACAGAGTGGCATGGCCGCCTAATGTTGCCTAAGCAAGACCATCGAATTTAGCATTACAGAGTCTCATTTCTACAACACACTCCCATAACAATGCTCATGTGCTGCTAACAAGATCAAGCTATCTCATAAATTCTGTGTGAACTTTTTAATCTCGTAGTTTCTTAGGATTATTGTCCCCACAGAGCAGGTGGCGATAATATTGGAAACCACATTCTAGTTCATACTATTTATATTTCAGAAGTCCGCCTTATGAACTCGCTATTTCTTAGGATTATTGTCCCCACAGAGCAGATGGCATAATATTAGAAAAAAAGCTTCATAAATTGAAGACCAATTGATGGAGACCATATACAACACACTTGTTGTAATTATCGCTTAGATATTTTATATGGTTTTTGCATAATTATCATATAAGCAGATAAAGCAGATAATCCACTTACAAAGATAAACACCAAATAAACAGATAAATTCATTTAATGCATGCCATTTAAACACACTGGATAATTAATGACAATTATTTAATCTAGTCAATGGAGAATCAATTAAATAATTATGTTTTATCTTGGATAATTAATATCCAAATTCATTTAGGATTTATCAAGATAGTGTTAACTATCTAAATCCATTTAGGATCATTCTAGATTTTATTTCAATAAAATCAAATCCTTCAATTCAAGATAACGTTGATCTAGGATTATCATTATTTAAATCGTTCTAGGATATTACTAGATAGAAACGTTTCCATCATAATCCATACGATAAATAAAATCCAATCAACCAATATTTATACAAATCCTAAT
Organism: Salvia splendens; assembly: GCF_004379255.2. Classification (NCBI taxonomy): domain Eukaryota; kingdom Viridiplantae; phylum Streptophyta; class Magnoliopsida; order Lamiales; family Lamiaceae; genus Salvia; species Salvia splendens. The sequence continues at coordinate 26,640,175 of NC_056036.1, read as the reverse complement.
TCTATTTAGAATAGACATCTAGAATATATCAAATATTACTTTGGATTTCTTTGATAAATTAATTTATCTAAATCCAATTAAATACGGATTTTCTTATATATTATCTTTATCATAATCTATCTAGGATATAAATCCAAAAGATAAGGATAATCATGGATTAATACTTATTTTAATCCATCTAGGATTTGTCTTAAATCTATTCAAATCCATAGGATAAAATAAATTAATATTAATATTAATCCTAATTCTTCTAGGATTTATTCTTGGAGTAAATCCATATAAATCCATAGAATTAGATAATATTATATTATAATTATTCAAATCCATCTAAGATTTATCTAGGAACAAATCCATATAAATCTATAAGATAAGAATAAAATATTATATTATCACTATCTAAATCCATCTAGAATTTATCTATGAATAAATTTATTTAAATTCATAGGATAAGAATAAAATAATATTATTATTATCTAAATCCAATTAGGATTTGTCTAGGAATAAATCCATATAAATCCATAGGATATAGATAAAATTTAGATTATTATTTTTCAAATATAACTAGGATTCATCTAGGAATAAAATCCATATAAATCCAATGAATAAGGAAAGAATCTAATTTATCCATGATTTGATATTAAATCAAATCTTATATAATACATAAAATCAATAAAAGATATATTCAAATCTTATTTCCAAATTCATCTTGAATATTTTCAAAAATAAAATCCAAGAATCTAGCGAAATCTTCCCAAAAGATTTTATTTCCTTTAAATAATAATATTTTAATGATATCTTTTAATAAAATAATTAAATAATCATTAAAATAATCCTTCGTCGTTATCTCATCGTACGAGGTTCACACGAACGATGAACGATGAAAATCCGACGAGTTCTTTGTCGGAATACGACGCACACGGCGTCTCGGCCACTGGTGCACAGGTGGCGCGCCAGCGTCTCGGCCAGCGGCTTGTCGAGAGTCGCCAGCGTCTAGGCCAGGAGCGTGCGCGTAGGTGCGGCTCTTCTCGGCCAGCGGCGAGCGCTCGTCTCAACGTCGTGTTCCGACGAGTGTCGACGCCTCTCGGCCAGGCGCACACGAGGCGGTGCGCGCCTCTCGGCCAGCGTTTTGACGCCCGTCTCGGCCATCCGAGCCGTCGGGTGGCGCTAGCTCTCGGCCAGCGTCTTGACGCCCGTCTCGGTCTTTCCGTCTAGGGTTGGAGCTCTCGGCGCCTGGTGTCTCGGTGGTTCTCGGACGAACCACCACACCTCGCCAGCTTCATGCATCGATCTCGACGCGGGTGCATCTGGGGCTTGCGGACTCGGCCGGCGGCGCGCGCGAGCCCTCGCTTGTCTGCGCGTCACCCCGTGATTGTGGCTCCCCACGTCTCGTACGATCGAGTAATTCAAGTTATTTGATTTGATAGTTCTTGAGTTCATCAGCATAATAAATCAAATAAAACACCAAGAACATGCTTCGAAATCAAATAATACATGCATACATGAATTTTGCGAAATTTAAATCCATATAATCAGAGCCAAAACCTGGCTCTGATACCAATTGAAGGGGTTGGCAGTGGAAGCATGCGTTCTAACGGATCACATATGCAGATCTATTTTGCAGATTATTTAGACAAATTCTATTCGCGTAATTATCACATGTATCATGCTCATAACTTGAATTTCAAACATACTTTAGCACAAAAAATCCCTAAAATATGTTTGCTACGGAGTTAGCCAATTTACCTCGTTGATTCTCCAAAGAATCGTCGATTGCTTGCGCCTTCTCCACGATGATCTTCGATACTAGACCACGGATCTTCTGACTGGTGTCCCGAACTCTATTCCGACATCAGGGTGGGATGATCTTCGATACTAGGACTTGAATAAAGACAGAAATTTCTCAAGGAGGAGGAGCTGAAAATCTCACGGAGGAGAAAATCTTTTTGAAATTTTCGTCCTTTCTAAAATTAGAGTGGGTGAAATTTTCATGACAATTAATTGTATGTTTCATGTCTCCTTTATTCTCCAATTTATAATAGTTTATATTGGGCCCAGTCAGGGATCTTTGGAAGGTTTTGGATATGGGCTCCCCCAATTAGCTTTTTACTAATTAAATTGAACCCACAATTTAATATAAGCTTATATTGGAATATTATGAGCAGCCACTACAGAAGTAATATTGAACTCCCCATCCAAATCCGAAATTATAAGTAATTCGGGTTTCCGTTTTGTTTATTATTTATTTCCCGTGATTAAGTTATAAATGTCCATTAATTAATTAAACTCTGCTATGGACTTAATTAAGTAACATCTTATTAATTCCAAGAGTGGACTTAGCAAGAAACACTTATTTATTATTCATAGAGTAATAAAACTCCAACTGGCCAGTTTCCGAATAATAAAACCTTGTTCAAGCTCCTCTTTAGGACATTATCAAACGAGACTCTCCTCGCGCACGATTCAACATAATATCAATCCTAGCACCGCTAGATAATGATCACCACTACCCAATATATCTGGTTCGTTGGCTGACGAAAAACCCGCACCTTTGGTAAGTCAAAGTAGTAGATACTCAATGTCATATGCTCAATGCTAACGTATGTAGATTAAGAAATAGATATTTATCAAGACCTCGTCTTTCAGTAGATAGCATAAAGACTCGTCTTGCTGTTAGATCCTTTCAGTGCTATACCACACCAACGTCATCTTATTTCAATAAGGCTTAGAAATAATCGAACTGATATTGTAACCTTTCACGATAGGTAGCCAAAGCCTATCTAGGTTGTGAAATTCTTCTTCTCTTTTGCAAAGCATTGCTTAGAACCGACTGTAGTACCTTAAAGTGAGCGCAGCCCACGACCAGTCTACTAAGCAAAAGCCGTAGGCTTTGTTTACTTCTTATGCATTTAAATGTTAATAAAACATCTTATAAACGCACAAGCAAACACAATGTAATAATAGTTTGATTCAATTCGTGCAAACTGCTCGAATGATACTGAATCGGGTCAAAAGTGGATTGTAGAGTTTTTCCGTACACAAGCAAGATTCTATTGGTGCGAAGTCGCTCGAAACATGCTTTTCGGTATTCTAACCCTAACAATAAGTACTACCGGAACTTGTCGAATGAATACACCACGGCTAGCATCTCCTTCTCAGTGGTATCATAATTCTGTTGAGCTTGATTCAAGGTCTTGGATGCATAGAAAATCACGTACCATTTTCCTTCGATTTTCTGACCCATAACCGCTCCCACTGCATAGTCGCTGGCATCACACATCACTTCGAAAGGATGATCCCAGTCAGGAGCCCGGATGATTGGTGCGTATATCAGCTTTTCTTTGAGAAGGTTGAAAGCGGCCTTGCACTGTTCATCAAAAACGAACTCTACCTCATTTTGATGGAGTCTGGTAAGGGGTTGGGCGATTTTGGCGAAGTCCTTAATAAATCGTCGATAAATCCTTGCATGTCCTAGAAAGCCCCTTACTTCCTTCTGGTCAGTAGGGAATGACAGCTTGGATATGACGTCCACTTTGGCTTGATCTACCTGGATACTTCTCTTCGACACCACGTGTCCTAGGAGGATCCCTTCTGTGACCATAATTCAAGACTAGGCTCTTTGCTTGACACCTCTCCAGGACTACGTCCAAGTGTTGTAGGCATGAGTCGGAAGAGTCTCCATAGACCGTAAAGTCATCCATGAATATTTCTATACAATCCTCGATAAGATCGGAAAAAATGCTCATCATGCGTCGTTGAAATGTACCCGGGGCATTGCACAAACCGAACGACATGCGTCTATACGCGTAGGTTCTGAATGGGCAGGTGAAGGTGGTTTTGTCCTGGTCTTCAGGGTCTACGTAGATTTGGAAATATCCGCTGTACCCATCTAAAAAACAAATGTACTTCTTCCCAGCCAGTCGCTCCAATATTTGATCGATGAACGGCAGGGGAGAGTGGTCCTTCCTGGTTGCGGCGTTCAGTTTGCGATAGTCTATGCACATCCGCCAACCAGTGACTAGCCTTGTTGATATCAGCTCATTCCTCTCATTTTGAACCACTTGGACCCCTGACTTCTTGGGGACCATGTGAATGGGGCTGACCCACTCGCTGTCGGGCACCGAATAGATAATTCCTAATGACAACAATTTCAAAATTTCCTTCAATATCTCCTCCCCGATGTCAGGGTTCACCTTCCACTGCAAGTCTCGATATGCTTTCGCTCCTTCTTCCAGCCTGATGTGGTGCATACAGACATTGGGGCTTATTCCCACCAAATTTGTAAGGCTCCATCCAATTGCTCTTTTGTTCTATCTCAGCACAGTCAGTAGCCTTGCCTCTTGCTCTTCCGTAAGGCTAGTGCTGATAATCACAGGATATGAGTCTTCTTCCCCGAGGAAGGCATACATCAGGTTTGCTGGCAGTTTCTTTAAATCAACATGTGGGGGAAGTGTGTCTGCGGGTAGAAGGTTTTTTGCAGCATCCTCCTCTTTCTCTAATTCATCATCTGAGAATTCCTCTGTACTGGCGGGCAGTTGAGCCATGCGGCTCCAATAAATTCTGATTTCTGACAAAAGTCCTTAATTGCTCCCTCTATCTCTTCATCAGTCAACCCTTGGCTGCTGATCAGATCGCACCATGCAGCCTGTCCATACACATCCAACGCTTGGAGTTTTTCCTGCAATAGCTCGGTCTCAAGAAAATCTTGGACTATGGGGTCAATTACATCAACATAGCATAGATTTTTACAATCGATAGGCTTCTTCATGGCCTCATTGATATCAAAAGTGAATTTCTCTCCATGAAAATCAATGCAAATTGTCCCCTCAGCCGTGTCCACGATTGTCTTAGCTGTTCTAAAAAACGGTCTCCCTAATAATATACCGCTAGACTCTCTAGCTTCAGACTCACTCATCTTGATCACATAAAAGTCAGCAGGGTAAGTAAAATTATGCACTCTCACCAATACATTTTCCAACACGCCCTCAGGATTTATGTATGACCTATCAGCCAGTTGGATTAACACTCTAGTGTTTGACAACTTTACTCCCTTCAACCGATTATAGATAGATAATGGCATAACTTTTATAGATGCTCCCAGATCACACATCGCATGCTCGATTTTTACATCTCCAATAGTTATGGGTAAGGTGAACATACCGGGGTCGGCTCTTTTGGGCGGTAGCTTCTCCTGCACAATTGCTGACGCTATCCCTTCCACCATGATTTTTCCATCTTCCTGGGCCTTCCCGGCTATAAACTCCTTGATGAATATCCCAAGTGGTGGTAGCTTCACGGCTTGGAGGAATGGTATGGTGACATCCAGCTTCCCAAAAATGGACATGTAGTCCACTGGGTTCTTCTTCTTCCTCTTTGTCACGAAACGGTAAGGAAATGGTTTTTTCCCTTTTGCCTCTTCTACCGGTTCTTCAACAGCCTTCCTGGAGTCTCTGTGGTGAGTTCCGTTTCTTTAGGAGGGTCTTCCCTGGGCTGTACGCCTTTGGTTTCATCTTTTCCCAATGGTGCTTCATCCAAGAAAAATGGATCCTGCATCTGAGACAGAGGTCGGTTGAGCTCTCCCACCGAGACGATGTCGCTCAGTACCTTCGTTTCACTGGGCTCTCCACTGGGTTTCTTCGGTTGGGGTCCATTATAGGCAATTCCGGACCTCAATGTGACCTTGCACACATTTGCCTTTTCAGGTACATGGACTGTAGACGGGAGTTTCCCTGAATTCCCCTTCAATTCACCCATTGAACTTGCCAGTTGGGCCAATTGCCTAATCATCATATCCATGTTCGCCTTATGCTCTGAAGGGCTACGATCTGGTAGTAGTGTGGTTTCACACGGAGAAAACAAGTGTACACAAAGAAAACTAATGCAAGTGCTCGGTCAAGACACCACGCTCCTTAAATCCACTGGATCACCAGGTCCAGGAATTCAAGAGAACACAGAGTGTTTTTGTCGTTGGACACACTCGACTCCCCTTTAAAAATAAATCCCTCAACCCGAATACTATAAACTAGCATAGGGAAGCGGGGTCGATCCCACAAAGATGGATTCGTGAAGTAGTGCTTAGAGACTCTGGAAACAAGCGGTTGTTGCCACGCAAAAGGGTTGAGAATTTTAATTACCTCTAGATCTAGGCACGAAATGTAAATGCTAGACCTAAGACACAGAAAATGTAATAGAATCAGACTTCAATACTGAGAGACACATTTTACTTCCTAGATTAAGTAAACGACTAACTAACTAAGATTAGACAGGGAAAATAAAACAGTGGGGACCATGACTCCAAATATAGCAAGTACGGCTAAAGCTGCAAATAACAAACTCATGCTCCAACTAACAACGACATGCAATTTCCTAACCGATTCAAGCACGCAAATGGAGAAAACAGAGCATATATCTAGATTCGAACAGAATATAAAGATTTGGATGCCGGAAACTTGCTATAAACAGGAAATACATCAAATCTACGTAAACTAGGCGAAATGAAATGAAAACACGTAAACTAGGCATAAAATTAAATAAATCTTGCTCAGATTCACGTCGGGTGCTTACTCCACTCCGGATCCAAGCGATCCGAACCCAACAACAGACACAATCGACTCCATAACTCCGGTTTCCACAGATCTACTCCGATCAACTCCGAATTCAAACAATCACAGACAACTCCGCAACACCAGCAAACTCAACCCTCCGATTCATCCACAAACAGACTCTGATCACCCAGATCCAACCACAAACCTGCATAAATTCAGAAAACAACTGCGAAACGCACCCAACTCGAACAATCCTACTCCAAAATTCTGAAAATCAACATAACAGACGTAACAGAAAATCAAACTTGTATTAAAATAAGAGAATATTCGACAAAAGCAAACAGAGGTCCGAGCTTCGAACATCGAAGCTCGGCAAAATCAGCAAAGTATGAAAGCGGAAATTAAATTGTTTCTTCGCCCCCCACCGAAGGACGGTGTTACAACCCAATCGAAAATATATGTAAGCTCAAAGTAAACCCCAGTGCATGACCCCCCTGAATCTCCCCACGAAAAGAACCCAAGTGTGTGAAAAGTGAACTAAGCTACAGGCTGTTAGCAAGGCCTCCAACCCAGAAGATCCCTCCAGCGTGCATGCTTCTGCCTTTTATAGACGCGGACATAGCCTTCTAGTGTCTTCGTATAAATCTGTATTCTACCCTTCAACTCCGAGGCTTCCTCCGTCAAGCAATTTTCCGCATAATGTCCATTCATTCGCCTATTTCATAGGTCCACGCAACTGTCCTCCTCCTTTCCTGGACCTGGCGAAAATCTTCACACACCTGGCTTAAAACGTGCGTTAGACCCAGAAATTTTACGAATTAAAATCCTAGACCTATGCATGAAATTAGCCTTATCATGCTCCTTCTGGGCATTCTGCATCCCCTGCACTACTTCATTATTCGACTGCAACTCACCTTTGATACTCGAAGAATACCATTTTCAAAAGACAACTTAGATACTTGTTTAAAACTCATCACCACCATACATGTTCAAACACAAAACATAAAGAAAAGATTTAGGTCTTGAGTCATAGTTCAAATCTTAGCAGCGGAAAAATAAGGTTTAAGGAGAGTCAAGGATAACGCTTATTTATGAAGACACAACGCATCCTAAGTACTTAAGCCAACTCAACATCCACCGCAACATCCCGCTCAACCTGCACATAAGAAAAATAATATGCAGGGCTGAGTACTTGTTGTACTCAATGGGCTCATGCCGAAAACATATTAATAAGTTATGGCATCCATACCAGTGATCTTGAGTTTTAAGTAGTAAGAAAATTAGGCATAAAATTAAATAAATCTTGCTCAGATTCACGTCGGGTGGTTCATCCACTCCGGATCCAAGCGATCCGAACCCAACAACAGACACAATCGACTCCATAACTCCGGTTTCCACAGATCTGCTCCGATCAACTCCGAATTCAAACAATCACAGACAACTCCACAACACCAGCGAACTCAACCCTCCGATTCATCCACAAACAGACTCCGATCACCCAGATCCAACCACAAACCTGCATAAATTCATAAAACAACTGCGCAATGCACCCAACTCGAACAATCCAACTCCAAAATTCCGAAAATCAACATAACAAATGTAACAGAAAATCAAACTTGTATTAAAATAAGAGAATATTCGGCAAAAGCAAACAGAGGTCCGAGCTTCGAACAGCGAAGCTCAGCAAAATCAGCAAAGTATGAAAGCGGAAATTAAATTGTTTCTTCGCCCCACCAGCGAAGGACGGTGTTACAACCCAATCGAAAATATATGAAAGCTCAAAGTAAACCCCAGTGCATGACCCCCCTGAATCTCCCCACGAAAAGAACCCAAGTGTGTGAAAAGTGAACTAAGCTACAGGCTGTTAGCAAGGCCTCCAACTCAGAAGATCCCTCCAGCGTGCATGCTTCTGCCTTTTATAGACGCGGACATAGCCTTCTAGAGTCTTCATAGAAATCTCTATTCTACCCTTCAACTCCGAGGCTTCCTCCGTCAAGCAATTTTCCGCATAATGTCCATTCATTCGCTTATTTCATAGGTCCACGCAACTGTCCTCCTCCTTTCCTGGACCTGGCTAAAATCTTCACACACCTGGCTTAAAACGTGCGTTAGACCCAGAAATTTTACGAATTAAAACCCTAGACCTATGCATGAAATTAGCCTTATCATGCTCCTTCTGGGCATTCTGCATCCCCTGCACTACTTCATTATTCGACTGCAACTCACCTTTGATACTCGAAGAATACCATTTTCAAAAGACAACTTAGATACTTGTTTAAAACTCATCACCACCATACATGTTCAAACACAAAACATAAAGAAAAGATTTAGGTCTTGAGTCATAGTTCAAATCTTAGCAGCGGAAAAATAAGGTTTAAGGAGAGTCAAGGATAACGCTTATTTATGAAGACACAACGCATCCTAAGTACTTAAGCCAACTCAACATCCACCGCAACATCCCGCTCAACCTGCACATAAGAAAAATAATATGCAGGGCTGAGTACTTGTTGTACTCAATGGGCTCATGCCGAAAACATATTAATAAGTTATGGCATCCATACCAGTGATCTCGAGTTTTAAGTAGTAAGAAAATATCACGAGAAACACAAAAACTTGGCCAGACAATTTATCTCCCTACTTTTCACATCAATCCATCAATCACATCACAGTGCGACGAAAGTGTGGCCACACTATTTGCCCACGAGACCGGCTGACTTGCAAGGACGGCTCACGATCCCACCAGTGTACACAGCCTGATAGGGTTTACGGCCCTACTCAGACCCGAATTCGTTTCACAACACAGCCATATAGCCTAACGGAGTGAAATCATACGAACTAGGCATCAGACACACAATCTCATAATAAAAACAACATGGCATGACGTAACAGTTAAACCATCCTTATATCGCCACATAATAATTTTCGGAAAAGTTAAGAGGTTTGAAAAGAAAACCCACCTCGATCGCTTAGCAAATTCACAACCCAACTTATAGCAACTCTCGATCCTTGATTTCACGAGTACACAACACCCTTGTCAACGACAACACAAGTCAGCCTTCCACAACAACATTTTACTATGCATGTCCTATCGTTTTCTCTCAAATTCCCCAACCCAACATACGTCACAAAGGTGTAAAGACACACGTAACACATTCCAACTTATCACAAGTGATTTCAACATTTAAACACGTTCCTTGGACATACGTGCATCATATAATACTTTTAAACTTGAAACTAGGTGTCATTTTAACAAGGCAGAAAAATGGCAGAACTGCGCGACCGTTTTGTAAAAATCACTATAAATTCACCCGACCTCAAAAGTAGCTAAATTTTGGTCACAATACAGAGGACACATTCAAGTTCATCCATGAAAATGTTTACACCGAAATCACGTCATTTAGTCAGTCATATCACATATTAAACTCTCTGGTCGGAACATACAATTTCTGACAGTATTGCGCAGTTCATTTGAAAAATTTACCGTAATTTCATCCAATGCCCAAAAAGGCTGAAAATTTAACACGACTTGGAAGACACTTCAAATTTTCATATAGTTCAAGAATAACATTAATCGGAGGTCATTTGGTCATTCAAACAGAAAATGAAACATTCATGGCGAGAATTCAAGTTTCTGGCAGATTTGCGCAGTCAACTTCAAAAATTTATTAAATATTCATTTTTCGATAAAAAGGGCTGAAAATCACACGAGACACAGAAAACACCTTGAAGTTTACTCAGTAAAAATTTCATATCAAAACGCATTCTTTTGATGGGTCAATTACAGATCATAAGCCACTGGTCGTGCATCACAGATTTCAGATTCAAGTTCGTAAATAGGGTTTTCATCTTACATCACACAACCACCGATTTCTCATGCTCGAAAACTCATAACCATGCTTGCAAGTTCCTCATACATATATTTGAACATAAACTCATATTATTCACCAAATATTCCAATCCAAACAACACATGATTTCAATCAAAACACAATATCATCCAAGTTCTTACGAAAACACACTTTCCCCCCGTTAAAACTTGCGATCTATCAAACCTACACCCACTACATGCATGTAGGATTCAAGAACATCTTTAAAACGGATAGGATGAGGAAAAGTGAACAATATACCTTCCTTTAACAAAACGAATCGGTAGAAACGATGGACGATGCGATTCGTCGGAGACTCTTGAAAATAAACTTCAACGGATTGCAATAACAAGAGTTGGATGGAGGATTTTTGGAGATGGGAGAGTGGGAGAGGAGATAAGACGTGTGGGAGAGAATGAGGGAGAGGGGGGCATTTTTTTTTTGAGAAAGGGGGCTAGGGTTTGTTTAAGTGTTTTTTTTGTAGTATTAGGTTAAAGTTTTAAGGAATATTTACTTAATTATGGGGGAATAAAATAATGGTCAAATGAAATAAAAAGTCCCATAATTAAAAGAATAAAATAGGCATGTGGGAGATAAGGGAATTTTTGAAAACTCCATGTATACACAACAAGGAATTTATTTGGTATTTACTTGAAGGATATATTCATAAATTAGGAAATAAAAATAATGAATACATGGGAACAAATAAATTAAATCTCCAAGTAGGAAACATGAGGTAGTGGCCGAAAATTTGAGGAGGAATGCACAAGGAAATTATTTAAATCCCCAATTAAATAGAATAGGATTTAACTTAGGAAATTTCGTTATAGGAAAAAGGCTCCCATGAAATAGGTAACAAATAATTAAATTCCCTCAATGAAAAATAAGGCATAGGGGCGTGTGGGGTGGAGACCAAATAGAAGGAAAATATTCACATCCCCAATTAATTAGACATAGGTATTTATTTGAATAAAAAGGGATTCCACAAAATAGGAAACAAATAAATTACTCTCCCAAAAATTAGTGAAGGGGCCGAAAATTATTTGGCTCAAATAGCCAAGGAAATATTTCAAATATCAATTCAATTAGAGTGAGGAAATAAAATGTGGCATGATTTAATTGGATTTGAAATAAAAGAAGGGAATCAATAAGGCACCAATTAAATCAAAGAAAAATAATTCATCCTCCTATTAAATAGGGGATTTTTTGCAACTCCCAAAAAAAGTAGCTAGAGTTCGAATTTCATGTAGCATATATTAGGGATAATTTGGTTTGGATTTAATTTGGATAAATATCCCAAAACAATTAATTAAATCCAAGAAGAGAATATTAATTCCAATAATTTTGAAGAGGCCGAAAATTCCAATGAATTGACTCGAACAAAAGTAAATGCATGATCCTATTAATTATTTCCCCACATCGGAAAATGTAAAAATTATCAACCACTTCATTCCACATCACCCACGATAATTATTTCACATAATTCACTTAATCACATAAGAACAAAAATTTCATAATTGAAATTTCAAATCAACTTATTAAATAAAAGTCACAAAAGTTTGGGATGTTACATCCTTCCCTCTAAACAAAAATTTCGTCCCGAAATTTGATCGTCTCACATAAACAACTCTGGAAACTTTTGTTTCATTTTATCTTCTAACTCCCACGTGGCTTCCTCGGGACCATGGTGCTTCCACAACACCTTCACGGACACTATCGACTTGTTTCGTAGCTCTTGTACCTTCCGATCTAGGATTGCTTCGGGTCTTTCCTCGTAGCTCATGTCGGGGGTTAAAATCACTTCCTCTTGGTGAATCACATGTTTGGGGTCGAACATGTACTTGCGCAACTGCGACACATGGAACACGTTGTGCACGTTCCCAAAGCTAGGAGGTAACGCCAATCGATACGCCACAGGACCTACTTCGTCGATAATCTCGTACGGCCCTACAAAACGCGGTTTCAGCTTGCCCTTCACTCCAAACCTCACAACTCCTTTCGTCGGGGATACTTTCAAGAACACTTTGTCACCAACATCGAATTTGATTTCCATTCGACGTGCGTCAGCATACGACTTCTGCCTATCTTGAGCTTCCTTGATCCTTGTGCGGATTTGATGCACAATTTCGGTCATTTCCTTTATAGAGTCGGGTCCTAACATCTTCCTCTCACCAACCTCACCCCAAAAGAGTGGGGATTGATACTTCCTGCCATACAAGGCTTCATACGGGGCCATATCGATCGTCACTTGGTAGCTATTGTTGTAGGCGAATTCAACCAACGGTAGAACAGTTTCCCAACTTTCCTCTCAATCTAGGACAACGGCTCGCAGCATATCCTCAAACGTTTGAATTGTCCTCTCTGACAGCCCGTCCGATTGCGGGTGCTAAGCAGTGCTGAAGTTTAATTGCGTGCCCAATTCTCGTTGCAAACTCATCCAAAACTTTGATGTGAACTTCGTATCGCGGTCGGACACAATGGTCTTTGGCACTCCATGCAATCGCACAATCTCGTTCACCTAGAGCTTAGCTAACTTGTCGGTGCCATAAGTAATCTTAATCGGTAAGAAGTGCGCGCTTTTAGTAAGTCGATCGATGATCACCCAAATCGCGGTGTTGCCCTTCTGTGACTTTAGCAAACCTGTCACGAAACCCATAGCTAGATGCTCCCACTTCCATTCGGGAATTTCAAGCGGTTGTAACTTCCCATATGGCCGTTGGTGTAAGGCCTTCACTTGTTGGCATGCTAGACATCGTTCCACATACGACGCTACGTCCCCTTTTATTCCATTCCACCAAAATCGTTGCTTCAAGTCTCGATACATCTTCGTGCTTCCGGGGTGAGCACTGTAAAGCGTGTCTTGCACTTCACTCAAAATCTCATCTTTTAGCGCCTCATCGCTTGTCACACACAATCGTCCATCGTACGTCGAAGCATTATCCGCCTCCTCACGGTAATGATCAAGTTTCTCGGCTCTCACCTTCACACATAATTCTTCCAACTTTTCATCATGTCGTTGGGCTTCTATGAGCTTGGTTCTCAAATTTGGCTCAATCACTAGCGTCGCTATTCTTCCTCCTACTGTCTCGGGCGCTTTCACTATCTCCAAACTCATTCTGTCGAATTCGCGAATCAACGCTTCCTCTTGCGTTAGGAAATAAGCCAATTGCGGTTGGTTCTTCCTACTCAAAGCATCGGCTACTACGTTAGCCTTGCCCGGATGATAGTGAATACCACAGTCATAATCTTTCACGATCTCTAACCAACGTCACTGTCGCATGTTTGGCTCCTTTTGTTCGAAGAAATACTTGAGACTCTTGTGATCCGTATATCTTTCGCATCTCACTCCATAGAGATGACGTCTCCAAATTTTCAGTGCATGGACCATTGCTGCTCACTCCAAATCATGAATCGGAAAATTCAATTCATTCGGTCTCAAATGTCGGGAAGCATATGCTATTACTTTCCCATCTTGCATTAACACGCATCCTAGTCCCACCTTCGACGCATCCGTATAGACGGCGAAGTCCTTGTCGGGTTCTGGCACCGCTAGGACTGGTGTTATAGTCAATTTCTCTTTCAACAGTTAGAAACACGCCTCGCACTCTGGCGTCCAAACCACTTTGATTCCTTTCTTTAGCAGTTGCGTCATCGGTCTCGCAATCTTAGAGAATCCTTCAATGAAACGTCGATAGTATCCCGCCAATCCCAAGAAACTGCGGATTTAACTCGGTGTTTTCGGCGATTTCCAATTCTGCACGGCCTCGATGACCAAGAAAGTTCACTCGAGTCAACCAAAACTCGCACTTACTAAACTTGGCATAAAGTTTCTCCTTTCGCAACGTTTCCAACACTGTTTGTAGATGCCCTTCATGTTCCTCCTCATTCTTCGAGTACACTAACACATCGTCGACGAAGACTAACATGAACTTGTCGAGATACTCGTGAAAAACTCGGTTCATCAAATCTATGAAGACAGTCGGGGCGTTCGTCAGCCCAAATGGCATCACGACGAATTCATAATGGCCATATCGAGTGCGAAAAGCAGTCTTAGGCACATCCTCTCGTCAGACCTTTAGTTGATGATACCCTGATCTCAAATCTATTTTCGAGAATACGCTTGTTCCTCGAAGTTGGTCAAACAAATCATCAATCCTCGGCAGTGGGTACTTATTCCTTAAGGTCATCTTGTTGAGCTCACGATAGTCGATGCACATCCTCATCGTGCCATCCTTTTTCTTAACGAACAACATTGGCGCTCCCCACGGTGACACACTAGGTCGAATGAAACTCAAGTCTAACAGTTCTTGCAACTGAATCTTAAATTCTGTCAACTCTTTAGGGGCCATTCGGTATGGCGCCTTCGATACTGGCGCAGATCCAGGTTCTAAGTCGATGGTAAACTCCACTTGCCTGTTAGGCGGTGGTCCAGGCATAGTTTCAGGGAACACGTCAGTAAAGTCTCGAACTACTGCCACGCCTTTCTCCTTCAAATTCTTCTTTTCCTCCCCGTTCAAGTACACAAGATACGCCAGACGCCCTTTTCATATCATCGTGGTTGCTTGCAATGTGGAGATTATGGTGGTTCGTCGGTTCATGGAGATCCCATATAAGATGGTCGGCTCTTTGCCCGGGGCTTGAAAAGAAATCTGCCTCCCTTTACAGTGTATCGTCGCGTGGTTCTCGGCAAGCCAATCCATTCCCAAAATTATGTCAACGCTCTCCAAGGCATGACGTGTAAAAGTCGAGCTACTACTCTTAACTCTCCTAACACAAACTTTAGTCAAACAGTCTTAACTTGGATATGAACCGATTTTGAAATATAACAATTGGTTATGATCATCCCCACGGAGCTTGAAAGAACATAAGATAGGTCATGAATATGGGATGAAATCAAATAAATGTTAATTCTCATAGTAGGCTACCAAAAGATAATTCAGTTGTTCGACCAAATTTGGAAGGTCCACACATCAATGGATAATTACTTAAAGAGTTGAGGATAAAAAAGGATTAGTTGCGTAAGGATTGAGAAATGTAGGCAGTTGTCACAAAGCAGTACAGATCCTGGTTCAACGAAAATCTTAATATGGAATGATAGATTCACGGGTTCATAAGTTTGTGAAAGACAACCAAAGTCAAAGGGGCTTTTGAAAAAAAATCAAGTGTATTAAGTTTGTTAAGGCAAGGTACAAAATGTAGGCCTTAACTTCGTTCTGTAGAAAGAAAGGTCCTATTATGGAAATGATACATATAGTGGAACTGAACCAAAAGAATTTCACTCAGTAAGAAAGAACTTGACACAGACATGGTGACCAAATGAAAAGTTGAACAAAAGTTCCAAGAGAAATATCCCACAGAAAACATGTCTGCGAAACGTGATCGTATTGAAGGACATAACTGCAAGCAGTCTTAGGAATGAAGTTCAATAGCAAAGGCTCACAAAGTCAAAATATTGTTGCATAAATAATTGATCAAAGAAGACTACAATCAATCCAGGTGTCCGAAGTTATGAGGGCAACCCCACTATCCAAGAACTGAAAGTGAGTTGTGACTCTATAGAGGAAAAGAAATAATATGCCTCACTTGCAAGGGATGAATGAAACATCTGTTAAATAGACAGTGGCTCACGGCTATTTGAAAGGCCTTGAAAAAAATAACTTCTTAGAATCCAAGTAAGAACTGTTGATTAGAATAGTTTGTTCTAGTTATTAAAGTCGCACCTCCTCGTTCATCTTTTGCAAGCCGAAACTGGTAACATCGCCCTAAGAACTGTGGATTCCACGCTGAGATTCTTCGTGTCATTGCCACTAATAATGATAGTCAGAATCCATATCTTCATAAAGCTCTCTGCATGTCATAATGATTATCCTCGTAGGATATTGTTGTCATCCTCGTGCTCCTTAGCAGGGTATGAAGATCATCTCCATCGTGTTGCCACTTACACAAGATTACACTATACTAATTTAAATCACGAGTATGACCGCTCGTCGTTGCATGGAAAATATCACTTAGCTTCAGCTCTTCTTGTCTCGCACCTTGATTTAAGGGTTTGCCTTAACTTTCATATTCTCGTACGTTTCATTGCTCAGAGAAGCAATAGTTAAGTTTTCAAGTTAGAACTACGATTCACACTGTCAACTAGGCTTATATTCTAGGTACTCTAAGTTCACAACACAATTCATCATCTCATAGATCATCATCTACCACAATTTACGTCATTCATACCCCAAGATAAACACACAACAATTTCACATCCCATAGCAAAACACTTTCGAACTTCACAATTCTATTCAAAACTTTTGTAACAATATTTCTTTACACTTTCACACATTCCAAATTTTTTTTTTCCACATCTCAATTTTAAGGTAAAAGTTTTGACTCAGACTAAAACGTACTTTCGCATCAACTTTCATCACTCGTATAAAACACTCCATAGAATAACGCATCATACTTCACACCTCATAACATATATAACATCACACTTCCATGGCTAAATTTTCCAATCGAAAAGGTAAATTTTTTTTTTTTGAACAATACATAAACACAACATTTTCCATTGATCAATTAATTTTCCCAAAAGAAAGAACTAACTTGTTTTCATTAAATGTTCAAAGATATATTTTTTTTTCTTTCACAAAAATTTCCAACAACTTTCCACAATATAAACATTTTTCCTCAATCAAACTCCACTAGAACAACTAGTCGTTAATATTGCAAAACATCAACCACAAAATCCTTTTTCCTTTTTTTTCTACATATCAAACCATGCAAATTTTTCAAAACTGATAACACATTTGTATTCCGAACAAAACAC
The DNA here is from genome assembly GCF_004379255.2 of Salvia splendens. Taxonomy (NCBI): domain Eukaryota; kingdom Viridiplantae; phylum Streptophyta; class Magnoliopsida; order Lamiales; family Lamiaceae; genus Salvia; species Salvia splendens. Next base: position 26,622,954 of record NC_056036.1, on the reverse strand, counting down.
TCATGCACTTCACATATGTGTTTGAAACAAACATTTTTAAATGACTCATTTTTTTTTTAATTTTTACAACATTCTCAAAACAACTCATCAATCTTCATCTTTCGTGTAAAACACTCCATCATCCTATGCTCACATGCCTTCGTCATATCACTTACACACACATAACATATACTTTGGTCATCATGCCAATCTTGCTCATGTCTCACATACTCATACCATACCAATATCATGTTCATACATACAACACGTGCTTAAATCATATTGTCAATTCATGCTCATATTTCACATATTCATACTATCACGATATTGTTTTCACATAATACACGTGTTTAGATCATCATGCCAATCATGCTCATATTCCATACAATCACACTATCACAATATAATTTTCACACATATAACACGTGTTTAGATAATCATGCCAATCATGCTCACATTCGACTTATGTATGTCATCACATCATTTATACTCCAATTACAACATGACAATAACATCACATCATCACATAATTCCATGTTCATGCATACCTCTGCCCAAAACATCATCGTCATATCATCATCAGACTTTATACATCGTTCTCATATTCCTTTAACAACTTGAAACATACCTCCTTTAACAACTTGAAACATACCTCACTCGAAATTTGTGCCTCCTCCGTGAGCCGAGTTCTGTCTTCCATTATTCGAGTCCTAGTACGTTGGTGAGATTTGCCCACACAAATATCAGCGTATAGTCCGGGACACCAGTCAGAAGATCCGAGGTCTTGTATTGAAGATCTTCACGTGGAGACGGAGCAAGCCATCAACGATTCTTGATTGAATCAACGAGGTAAATTGGCTAATTCCGCAGTAAGCATGTTTTAGGGATTATATGTGCTAAAGCATGTTTTAATTCAAGTTATGAGCATGATACATGTGATAATTACGCGAATAGATTTTGTCTAAATAATCTGCTAAATAGATCAAATTCATGTGATCCGTTTTGAACGCACGCTTCCGCTGCCAGCCCCTTCATAAGCTACCTAGGCAGAATGAAATAGATTCACACGGAAAAAGATGCATAAAAACAACTTCATTGTATAAAACGTTTGGATCCCAACAAAACACTTCAAAAGCTAACGAATGCTGAATATGCAACAAATCCAACGTAAGAAAACAAGTAACGATTAACTAGGAAAGCGAAATAAGATTGTTTTGCCACTCCGGGCGATGAAACTGCTACGACTACAAAATGATCTGGCTGGAACGATGGAAGGCGATTCTCCGGTGGACTGAGGGAACTTCAGGTGACCATGGTTGTGGCGAGGAACAAGAAGATTTTGGATTATGCTGAAGGAATTGATCTACCGAGAGAGAGAACCCTAACTAAGCGTAAAAGTCGATCATCATTCTCTCTCCAAGTGGCTTCCTTTTATAGGGAGGCCTGCCCTTGCTTTTTAGGGTAGACTCTCTGGGTGAAATGACTCTTTTGCCCTCGTTTGTGGTTGATCCTTCCCAGCAATCCTTCTTCTCCATCTCGAGCCTTTTTGGCATACATCCTGGTCAGTATTGCACCCTTCTAGAGCTCTTTTCACCTAAGTTATCTGAACCCTCTCGTACTGACTGGGACATTTTTCCTGCACACTCTAGCAACTGTTTTGCTGATATAATCCAATTACGCACGTTATACTGACCAGTAACCAAGGCCTAGAATGCGACTTGTCAATTATGTTTGGACTTCTGCAACTTGTAATTTCTTAGGATTATTGTCCCCACAGCATGGGTGGCGATTATATTGGAAATTACTTTCTAGTCCATACTATTTACATTTGAGAAGTCCATCTATTTGAACTCACTATTTCTTAGGATTATTGTCTCCACAACATGAGTGGCGATAATATTCAGAAAATGGCTTCATAATTTGTGGACCAATCGATAAAATTTCTTAGGTTTGTAATTATCGCTTAGATATTTTAATTATGGTTTTTCATTAATTATCCCTAGCCTTAAGGCAGAAAAAAACATAATTAAATTCTATTGGTATTTAGATGACTGGATAATTAAAGCTTTATCATCTTTTAATATCTTATTTATGGAAGATATATTAATTGATAAAGTTCAATCTTTATTCATGTCTTCTATAAGATGTATCTAAAATAAATTGAATTATTTATATCTTGGACTAACATGAATAATTAAACTTAAATTAATTCATCATTCAAGATTAGGAATAGAATAATTTGATTATTTAATGTATTCCTACATATCTATCCTTATTAGTATTCTAGATATATATTTGATAATTAGGAAACTATTAAATTATTTTTGTCCATATCATCTAAGAATAAAATAAAATATATTTATTTCCATAGATATAGTCAATAATTAAAATATTCCTAAAATCTATGGAAATCTTCCCAAAATATTTTATTTCCATTAAATAATAATATTTTAATGATTTCTTTTAATTTCAAGAATTAAATAATCATAAATAATATTTCATCGTTATCTCGTCAAGCGAGGTTCGCAGGAATCGACGACAACGAAAGATCAGCGGCGAAGAGCTCGTTTGAACGACGTAATGCCGTCCAGCTCCCGCCGGTAGCCAGCAAAAAACGTTGCTGCTTCCGTCTCCCTCTGCGGCGTTAAACGCCTCCTCTCGCGACGACGCACATGGCGTCGTCGTCTTGCTCCGCCATTACCATCGAACTTGCGTCGCGCAGCAGCAACCACTCAGAGGAGGCGTCGCTCTTGGTTTCGCCTCACACGGCTTGGAGTTTGACAAGATTAGGGTTTCGTTAGGGTTAGGGTTTTTGCGATGGAAAAACTACCGCTGCTCTCGGTTTAGCAGCGGTTCTGTCGCCGTCTTTCCTCCGTCGACTGCCGTTGTGCTGGAGCCCTTGCTCGTACTCACGTCACCGCTCGATCGCAACCTCGTGCTCCTGCTGTGCGGACGTAGTTCTCGGAGTTCGCCGGGACCGGCAGTCTCTCCGGTGGTGCGCACGAGCCCTTGTTCGTTCGTGCATCGAAGTGTGATCGCCTCCCATACTCCCACTACGTTGACAACCCTACTTTGATTATACACAGTGTGATCTGTCTCAGCGCGAGCACCGACGGATCGCACATCTCGTATATTCGCACAATTCAAGTTGATTGTTTTGATAGTTCTTCAGTTCATCATCCATACATAAAACAACTAAAAACAAGAACATGCTTTAAAAACAAATAACACATGCCTACATGAAATTCGCAAAATGTAAATCCAAATAATCAGAGCCAAAGACTAGTTTCGATACCAATTGAAGGGGTTAGCAGCGGAAGCGCACTCATAAATCAATTACATAATAATTCTCATCTATTTAGCAGATTGTTTAGACAAATTCTATTTGCGCAATTATCACATGTATCATGCTCATAACTTGAATCAAATCATGCTTTAAGCGTAATTGAAATCTAAAAAATGCTTTTCTACGGATTAGCCATTTTACCTTGATGATTCTCCACAGAATCGAAGATAACTCGCACCTTCTCCACGCGAAGATCTTGACTACTAGACCACAGATCTTCTGACTAGTTCTCGGACTGTATGCTGATATCAGTGTGGGTTGATCTCACCATAATACTAGGACTTAAATAAAGAAGACAGAAATCTATCTCACAGAGGAAAACAAAAATTGTCCCCTATGAGGAATAGGAGGGGGACGAAAATTAGAAGAAAAATAAAGTGTATTTTCTGACTCCTTTATTCTCCTATTTATATTAACTCACATATTGGACCAGTTAGGGATCTATGGAAGGTTTTTGATATGGCCTCCCCCCAATTAGCTTTTTACTAATTAAATTGAACTCACAATTTAATACAAGCTTATATTGGAATATTATTCGCAGTCACTACAGAAATAATATTGCACTGCCCATCCAAATCCGAAATCATAAGTAATCTAGGTTTCCATTGTTTGTCGTTCATTTCCTGCGCTTAAGAGAGAAACGTCCATCAACTAATTAGTGTATGCTATAGACTTAATTAATTAATATCTTATTAATTCCAATAGTGGACTTAGCAAGAAACGCTTATTTATTATTCATAGAGTAATCAAACTCCAACTAGCTAGGTTCCGAATAATAAAGCCTTGTTTCGAGCTCCTCTTGAGGACGTTATCATACGAGACTCACCTCATGCACGATTCAATATAATAGCAATCCTATCACCGCTAGATATTAATCACCACAACCCAATATACCAGGATTATTGGGTTGCGAAAAACCCGCACCATTTGGTAAGTCAAAGTAGTACATAATCAATACCGTATGCTCAATGCTAACTTACATTGATTAAGAAATAAATAATTATCAAGACCTCGTCTTTCAGTAGATAGCATAAAGACTTGTCTCGCTGTTAGATCCAATTCAGTGCTCTACCACACCAATGTCATCTTATTTCAGTAAGGCTTAGAAATATGCAGACTGATATTGCAACCTTTTACGATAGGTAGTCTAGGCCTATCTGGGTTGTGAAATTCTTACTTTTCTTTGTTCAGAACTGACCGTGTTAGCTTAGAGTGGACAACGCCCACAACTGGTCTACTAAAACAAAGACTTAGACTTTGTTAAGTTACTTATACATTTAAACGTGCAATAAACATCCATTAAATGTAAAATATAACATTATGACAAAAATAATATGTTTCATTCCTTGAAAAATAAAATAAGAGTTTTTACATTATTCAATCACTCAAAAGGTTATTTCTAGTATACAAAATCTAACATTTTGAGGATCAATTGGCTCCGAATAATTGGCTTTCGACTGTTTTTTGCGGTTCCAGTTCGGTTTCACAGTTGTCAGCCGGTTTTGCCATTCCGAAATTTTGGAAGCTGAACCGGCCCACGATTCCAAAATTTGTGGTATCGGTTCCATTTAATTCTTACGTTTCTGGTTCAGAACCATAACCGCAGGTTACGGTTTATTGGTTAATCGCCCATTTTAGTGATATAATTTTATAAAATATTGATAATAAGACTACTTTTTGACCGTTTAAAGACATTGCGACTTGTAAAAATAATTACACCCTCCGTCCCAACTAAGTTGTGTTAAAATTATAGGCATGGAGATTAAGAAATTATATTAAAAAGTAGGAAAGAGAAATAAAATAGGAAAGATAAAAAGAGAGTAAAGTAGGTTATAGAATAAAGTAAGAATCATTGAATGTTTTGTTTTTTAAGGAAACAACTTAACTTAGTTGGGACATCCCAAAAAATAATACGACTCAACTTAGTTGGACAGAGGGAGTACTATCTAGTATCCAATAAAAACTATAAAAATATATATACAAAATTAAATATTTTAATAATAATATTATTATTATTTTTAAAATTTAACACCTAATTTTTACATTTCTGATTTTGCCACCGGATCCTTGTTCCTAACCATGTGTATATTTATGTAAGCACACATATTTTGACTAACTATTGTGTAGGTGTATTAGATTTTATCCATTTGTACTTTTCCAAATTTTAAAATCGCATCTGATCTCACGATTTATACTAGTTTTTAACAACTAACTCCATTATATTCTATAATTATTGGCTTTAATGAAAAGGGAGTTGATAAATATGAAAAAGTTTCATCACGTTATTGTTCAGAGTTTCTTGAAGAACTTTCTACAATAATATCAACCCTCAATACAACATTACAACTATGTCAATTAATTATTCACATTAATAAATTATAACTCTCTCTTCTATCACCATGCTTATATATATCGTCCCTACATATCATTGACAAATAAAACAACAGAAATGGCAACTCTAAATATCGTTTCAATTTTGATCATTCTTGTTTCAGCCATTAACGCCCAAAGCAATAAACTAAATGAAGGGGCTGGCAGCGGAAGCGTGCGTTCATAACGGATCACATGAATTTGATCTATTTAGCAGATTATTTAGACAAAATCTATTCGCGTAATTATCACATGTATCATGCTCATAACTTGAATTAAAACATGCTTTAGCACATAAAATCCCTAAAACATGCTTACTGCGGAATTAGCTAATTTACCTCGTTGATTCAATCAAGAATCGTTGATGGCTTGCTCCGTCTCCACGTGAAGATCTTCAATACAAGACCTCGGATCTTCTGACTGGTGTCCCAGACTATACGCTGATATTTGTGTGGGCAAATCTCACCAACGTACTAGGACTCGAATAATGGAAGACAGAAACTGCTCACGGAGGGAGCACAATTTTCGAAATCTCTCTTTAGAGGGGGGGACGAAAATTTTAACAAAATAATTGTTGTGTTTTCTGTCTCCTTTATTCTCCTATTTATATAAGTCACATATTGGGTCCAGTCAGGGATCTAAGGAAGAATTTGGAACAGGCCTCACCCAATTAGCTTTTTACTAATTAAATTGAACCCACAATTTAATATAAGCTTATAATGGAATATTACGGGCAGCCACTACAGAAGTAATATTGCACTGCCTTCCAAATCTGAAATTACAAGTATTCTGGGTTTCCTTTAATTGCATTTGATTTATTTCCCGCGCTTAAGATAGAAACATCCATTAATTAATTAATGTCTGCTATAGACTTAATTAATTAACATATTTCGAATTCCAAGAGTGGACTTAGCAAGAAACTCTTATTTATTATTCATAGAGTAATCAAACTCCAACTAGCTAGGTTCCGAATAATAAAACCTCGTTTCGAGCTCCTCTTGTGGATGTTATCAAACGAGACTCTCCTCGCGCACGTTTCAACATAATAGCAATCCTAGCACCTCTAGATAATGATCACCACTACCCAATATACCTGGATCGTTGGGTTACGATAAACCCGTACCTTTGGTAAGTCAGAGTAGTGGATACTCAATAATGTATGCTCAATGCTAACGTACATTGATTAAGAAATTAATTATCAAGACCTCGTCTTTCAGTAAATAGCATAAAGACTCGTCTTGCTGTTAGATCCATTCAGTGCTAAACCACACCAACGTCATCTTATTTCAATAAGGTTTAGAAATAATCGGACTGACATTGCAACCTTTCGCGATAGGTAGTCTAGGCCTATCTAGGTTGTGAAATTCTTATTTTTCTTTGTTTAGAACTGACCGTGTTACCTTAAATTGGACGACGCCCACAACCGGTCTACTAAAACAAAGACTTAGACTTTGTTACGTTTGCTCATACATTTAAATATGCAATAAACAACCATTAAATGTAAGACATAACAACATTATGACAAAAATAATCTGTTGCATTTATTGGAAAATAACCATTAGAGTTTTACAGTATCCAATCACTCGAAAGGTGATTTCTAGTATACAAAACCCTAACAATCTCCCACTTATACTCAAAACAGCTTTCGAGTATACTAAATAATAGTGCACACGTCTAAATTTCTCCCACTTATACTGAAAGCGAGTTGAGGTCTTGAATGAGTCGAACTTCCATCCCTTCAACGTGGCACTCGAACGGTTTTACCGCCAAAGCCTTTGTAAAAGGATCTGCCAGGTTGTTCTCTGACGCAATCTTGACCACTTTTATGTCTCCTCTCTGCACTATATCTCTAATGATATGATACTTCTACTCTATGTGTTTGCTCGCTTTGTGAGCTCTTGGTTCTTTCGAGTTTGCCACAGCACCAGAATTGTCACAATAAATGGTGATGCTCTTGGGCAGATTTGAAACCACACCTAAAATCATAAGGAAGTTCTTGAACCATACAGCCTCTTTTGCAACCTCCGAAGCGGCCACATACTCGGCTTCCATGGTCGAGTCCACGATGCATTTCTGCTTCACACTCTTCCAAATTACGGCTCCACCTCCTAAGGTGAACACATATCCTGAAGTAGATTTTCTCAAGTCCTGATCAGCTTGAAAGTCTGAGTCAGTATATCCCAAAGGACAGAGCTCGGGTGCATTGTAAACTAGAGCATAGTCCTTAGTCCGTTTAAGGTACTTGAGTATGTTCTTTACGGCAGTCCAATGTCCTTGGCCTGGATTTGACTGATATCTTGCCACCAAGCCAACAGCAAATCAAATATCTGGTCTAGTACAAAGCATAGCATACATGAGACTTCCAACTGACGAAGCATATGGAATCCTTCTCATTGCTTGTATCTCAGACGGCGTTTTAGGGCACATCTCTTGAGATAAATGGATGTCATGTCTAAAAGGTAAGAAACCTTTCTTGGCGTCCTGCATGCTAAAATGACTAAGTACTGTTTCGATGTAAGATTCTTGAGATAAGCACAACATCTTCTTCTCTCGATTCTGAAAAACCTTGATCCCGAGGATGTCTCCCGCGTCTCCCATATCCTTCATCTCGAACTGGTTTGATAACCATGTTCGAACTGATGACAAAATCTTTTTATTGTTTCCAATTAGAAGAATGTCATCTACATATAAAACTAAAAACACCACATTCCCCTTATCAACTTTCTTATACACGCAGCTTTCACTTGGGCACTTTTCGAATCCAAACTTGCAAACAGTTTGATCGAAACATTGGTTCCACGATCTGGATGCTTGTTTGAGGCCATAAATGGCCTTCTTAAGCTTCCAAACCATGTGTTCTTTGCCCTTTATGACATATCCTTCGGGTTGTTCCATGTAGATGGTCTCCTCAAGACTGCCATTTAGAAATGCAGTCTTAACGTCCATCTGCCATACATCCCAATCCATATAAGCTGCAATAGACAACAGTATCGAGATCGATTTGAGCATGGCCACTGGGGAGAAGGTCTCATCATAATCGATGCCTTCCTTTTGGGTATACCCCTTGGCCACTAGTCTTGCTTTGTAGACTTTAACTCGTCCATCGGGTCCACGTTTACGTTTATATATCCACTTGCTTCCAATGGCAGTACAACCTTCGGGTAGGACGGACAAATCGTAGACGTCTTTGTCTATCATAGATTGTAGTTCCGAATCCATTGCTTTTACCCATTCGCAATGATCGATATGTTCCTGCGCCTCCGCAAAGTTCCAGGGATCTAATACATTGCTGTCCGAGGAGTGATCCATAGATTCTCCCAAACCAATGTATCTGTCGGGCTCATGTGAGACCCTCCCGTTGCGGCGCGGCACTACAATATTTTGAGTAGAAGTTGAAGTTTCGGGAATTGTTTGTACACTTGGTACTTGTTCTTGGTTAATGGAACTTGTGACAGAAGTTAGCTCATCAAGAGCCACTTCACTGCTGGGTTTATGATTCATTACATAGTCTTCCTCTAAGAATGTCGCGTGAGTGCTCACAATGACTTTCTTATCTCGGAGACTAAAGAATTCATAACCTTTCGTTCCTTTGGGGTATCCTATAAACAAACATACCTCCGTCCTAGATCCTAGCTTAGTTGGATCCTTTTCCAATACATGAGCCGGGAAACCCCAAACCTTGAGATGTGCTAGATTGGGCTTACGCCCAGTCCACAACTCATATGGAGTTTTAGATACGGATTTTGATGGTAAATTGTCTAAAATGTGACTTGCGGAAAGCAAGGCATGTCCCCAAAACGAAATAGGCAGACGTGCATAACTCATCATCAATCGAACCATGTTTAATAAGGTCTTGTTCCTTCTTTCAGCCACGCCGTTCTGCTGGGGCGTGCCCGGCGCAGTCAGTTGGGATTGAATTCCCACTTCCGATAAGTAGTCCAAAAATTCGGCACTGATGTATTCGCCTCCACGATCAGATCGTAGGCATTTGATATTCTTCCCATGATACTTCTCCACAAGAGTCTTAAAGTCTTTAAACTTGTCAAAAGACTCTGACTTGTGACACATCAAGTAGACATATCCAATTTTTGAGAAGTCATCAATAAATGTGATGAAGTATCGAAAACCACCTCTTGCCTCAGTTGACATTGGTCCACATACATCGGAATGAACGAGCTCAAGTACTTCCTTGGACCTATTGCCCTTAGCCTTAAAAGGCCTCTTGGTCATCTTGCCTTCTAAGCATGACTCACACTTATGAAAAGGTTCCTCCTCTAGACCTTTGATAAGATCTTGTTGAACAAGAGAATGGATCCTCCTTTCATTGGCATGACCATGTCTAAGGTGCCGCAAGTACGTTTCATTCATTGAACTTGAAGATTCCTTTCGTTTCTTTGAAATTTTTGATGTTGTATTGAGTTCTGATTTGCGATTATTAAACTGTGTAGAAGTTATTGTGTACAGATTGTTTTCCATGATACCACGACAGATATAAGAACCATCTTTCTGAATAACGCAGTTGTCATTAAAAGAAATCGAATATCCATCATAAACCAATTTAGAAACTGAAATTAAATATCTTCTAAAAGAAGGTATCAACAAAACATTTTTCAAAATAAAAAATCTATCACTACTAAAACGCAAATAAATGTCTCCCACTGCAACGGCCGCCACTTTGGTAGCGTCGCCCAGCTGGACTTCGATCTCACTATCATGTAGCCGTCTTGTCACCTGCATTAAGTCAGGATCAAAACAAATATGATCAGTGGCTCCTGTGTCAATAACCCAAGTGCAAATTAATGTCGAAGTCAAATAAGACTCGACAACTAGAGCCTGGTGCGTACCTGTAGCCTTGCCCCGTTTAGGACAGTCTGGCTTCCAATGCCTCTTTTTTCCACACTTGAAACACTTCCCCGTGGGCTTCTTGTTAGCCCTCTTCTTCTTCTTTCCCTTAGCTATCTTGGCCGGTCCTGAGTTCGATGCCTGCCTTTTTTCCTTTGCCAGAGGAACGAGGCGCCGAAGTCATCATGGCCGCCTTAGCCTGGACCAGGTCCTCTGCCGACTGAAGTTCAGTCAACAACTCTGCCAAGGTGTAATTCCTTTTGTTCATCTCGAAGTTGAGCTTGAACTGTTGGAAGCTAGGGGGAAGACTTCGAAGGATGATAGTTACCTGGGACTCGGGATCGATTGTCCCTCCCAAGACCTCAATTTGGTTGAGGTGGCCCATCATCTCGAGGACGTGTTCCCTCACAGACGAGCCTTCCTTCATTGTCTTCGACATAATACTCCGAAAGGCTTGAGACTTCGCCGTTCGATTCTGAGTACCAAAAAGATTTTTGAGATTCTGCATAATCTCGGCGGCTGTTTCTATGGCTGAATGTTGATGCTTGAGTACTGAAGACATAGAAGCCAACATGTAGCACTTAGCCATCTCATTCGCCTTATGCCGCCGTCTGTGTGCATCTTTGACTCCTGCCGCAGCGGTAGCCGCCGGCACTGGAGGTCGCGGGGTGGTGAGCACAAAGATGTACTCATCTGCTGTGAGAACGATGTCCATATTTTGTTTCCATTCTATGTAATTTTGGCCCTCGAGTTTATTTTCTTTGAGAATTGCGGAAAGAGGATTAACCGACATAATGACGATTTGATTTGCACTGCAAAACAGAGTATTTTACTATTATCATAAACTTATGTAAGAAGTTTGATTAGATTAACCATGAAACTTTTCAAAATCTTACAACTGTAAAATTAAAATTTTGTACCCTCTAGAGGAAGTCAATACGCATTAAAATCTTACAATTTTACTGGTCACAACACCGACGAATAGTCCAGAGACCACAGAGTGGCATGGCCGCCTAATGTTGCCTAAGCAAGACCATCTCTTTAGCATTACAGAGTCTCATTTCTACAACACACTCCCATAACAATGCTCATGTGCTGCTAACAAGATCAAGCTATCTCATAAATCCTGTGTGAACTTCTGAATCTCGCAGTTTCTTAGGGTTATTATCCCCACAGAGCAGGTGGCGATAATATTGGAAACTACATTCTAGTTCATACTATTTATATTTGAGAAGTCCGCCCTCATGAACTTGCTATTTTCTTAGGATTATTGTCCCCACAGAGCAGGTGGCGATAATATTGGAAAAAGGCTTCATAAATTGCAGACCAATTGATGGAGACCATACACAAACGTTGAGTTCGTAATTACAGCTTAGATATTTTGGGTTATGGTTTTACTTTAATTATCCTTAGCCTTGAGGCAGTTTAAGGCTTAATTAAATTCTGTTGGTATTTAATCTACTGGATAATTAAATCTTTTATTAATTGGTATCTTCCTTTAGGGAATAATTATTCTAGAATATAATTCTTATTCATGTCTACTATAAGATTTGACTAAAATAAATGAATTATTTTTTTCTTAATAAGACATGAAAAATTAAATTCAAATTAATTCCATGTTCAAGATTAGGAAGAGATATTTCATTATTTAATGTATTCATACATATCTATCCTTTTTAGGATCTTAGATATATAAATATTAGGAAATTATTAAATTATTCTTATCCATATCATCTAGGAATCAAAATATTATTATTTATTTTCATAGATATAGAAAATAATAAAAATATTCCTTAAATCTAGATAATTATAGGAAACTATTAAATTATTCTCATCTATATCATCTAGGAATAAAATAACATTATTTATTTCCATAGATATAGATAATAATAAAAATATTCCTAAAATCTAGGTAAATCTTCCAAAAAGATTTTATTTCCATTAAATAATAATATTTTAATGATATCTTTTAATAAAATAATTAAATAATCATTAAAATAATCTTTCATCGTTATCTCATCGTACGAGGTTCGCACAAACGATGAACGACGAAAATCCGACGAGTTCTTCGTCGGACCACGATGCACGTAGCGTCTCGGCCACCAGCGCGCAGATGGCGCGCCAGCGTCTCGGCCACCTGGCTCGTCGGGTGTCGCAGCTTCTCGGCCAGGCGCTCACACGGCGGCACGCGCCTCTCGGCCAGCTGTTCGACGCCCGTCTCGGCCCGCCATCTCGACGGGTGGCGTGAGCTCTCAGCCAGCGGCGCGCGCGGTGACGCGGCTGCTCTCGGCCAGCTCAAGCGCCCGTCTCGGCACGTCGGGTGACGCAGTTCTCGGCCAGGAGCTTGCGCAGTGGCGCGGCTCCTCTCGGCCAGTGTCTCGTCGCCAGGCTCGACCCTCCCGAGCCTGGATTCTCCCCTTGTCTCGGCACGTCGCGCCATATGGCGCACACGTCTCGGCCACGACTGGAGCTTCGTCTCGGGAAGCCTTCCGACTAGGGTTGGCCTGGTGTCTCGTGGTGTCTCGGTGGTTCTCGGACGAACCACCACTCCGCGCCAGTCACCGTCGTGTCGGCCTCGACCCGGATGCCGTCTGGTGCGTGTGGTCTCGGCCGGCGGCGCGCACGAGTCCCCACTCGTCTGCGCGTCGCCCCATGATCACAGCTCCGGCTCCCACTGTCTCGACATCCCTACCTCGATCGCACGTGGTGCTTTCGAGCAATTCAAGTTCTTTGATTCGATAGTTCTTGAGTTCATCATGCATAAAATTTAACAAAAACACCAAGAACATGCTTCGCAATCAAATAACACATGCATACATGAATTTCACGAAATTTAAATCCAAATAATCAGAGCCAAAGACTGGCTCTGGTACCATCTGAAGGGTCTGGCAGCGGAAGCGTGCGTTCATAACGGATCACATGAATTTGATCTATTTAGCAGATTATTTAGACAAAATCTATTCGCGTAATTATCACATGTATCATGCTCATAACTTGAATTAAAACATGCTTTAGCACATAAAATCCCTAAAACATGCTTACTGCGGAATTAGCCAATTTACCTCGTTGATTCAATCAAGAATCGTTGATGGCTTGCTCCGTCTCCACGTGAAGATCTTCAATACAAGACCTCGGATCTTCTGACTGGTGTCCCGGACTATACGCTGATATTTTTGTGGGCAAATCTCACCAACGTACTAGGACTCGAATAATGGAAGACAGAAACTGCTCACGGAGGGAGCACAATTTTCGAAATCTCTCTTTAGAGGGGGGACGAAAATTTTAACAAAATAATGGTTGTGTTTTCTGTCTCCTTTATTCTCCTATTTATATAAGTCACATATTGGGCCCAGTCAGGGATCTAAGGAAGAATTTGGAACAGGCCTCACCCAATTAACTTTTTACTAATTAAATTGAACCCACAATTTAATATAAGCTTATATTGGAATATTACGAGCAGCCACTACAGAAGTAATATTGCACTGCCTTCCAAATCTGAAATTACAAGTATTCTGGGTTTCCTTTAATTGCATTTGATTTATTTTCCGCGCTTAAGATAGAAACATCCATTAATTAATTAATGTCTGCTATAGACTTAATTAATTAACATATTTCGAATTCCAAGAGTGGACTTAACAAGAAACTCTTATTTATTATTAATAGAGTAATCAAACTCCAACTAGCTAGGTTCCGAATAATAAAACCTCGTTTCGAGCTCCTCTTGTGGATGTTATCAAACGAGACTCTCCTCGCGCACGTTTCAACATAATAGCAATCCTAGCACATCTAGATAATGATCACCACTACCCAATATACCTGGATCGTTGGGTTATGAAAAAACCCGCACCTTTGGTAAGTCAAAGTAGTGGATACTCAATATCGAATGCTCAATGCTAACGTACATTGATTAAGAAATTAATTATCAAGACCTCGTCTTTCTGTAGATAGCCTAAAGACTCGTCTTGCTGTTAGATCCATTCAGTGCTATACCACACCAACGTCATCTTATTTCAATAAGGTTTAGAAATAATCGGACTGACATTGCAACCTTTCGCGATAGGTAGTCTAGGCCTATCTAGGTTGTGAAATTCTTATTTTTCTTTGTTTAGAACTGACCGTGTTACCTTAAATTGGACGACGCCCACAACCGGTCTACTAAAACAAAGACTTAGACTTTGTTACGTTTGCTCATACATTTAAATATGCAATAAACAACCATTAAATGTAAGACATAACAACATTATGACAAAAATAATCTGTTGCATTTATTGGAAAATAACCATTAGAGTTTTACAGTATCCAATCACTCGAAAGATGATTTCTAGTATACAAAACCCTAACACTAAATTCATGGGCAAAGAGAGTAGAGAGTGACCTTGAGGTCGCAACCACCCATCAACTCTATTACCACGATATATCGAGCGGCCTGAACCCAACATCAGTAAGGATTGCTCAAGCAACTCAAACCAACAACTCGTCCACCTTCTTTGAAGCATGCGTTGCTTGAGCAGCGGGGTGGTTGTTGGTTTGAGCAAAACAATTATTTGAAGGATTGCTCAAGCAACTCAAACCAACAACTCGTCCACCTTCTTTGAAGCATGCGTTGCTTGAGCAGCGGGGTGGTTGTTGGTTTGAGCAAAACAATTATTTGAAGGATTGCTCAAGCAAAACAATTATTTGAAGGGGTTGGCAGCGGAAGCATGCGTTCTAACGGATCACATATATGGATCTATTTTGCATATTATTTAGACAAATTCTATTCGCGTAATTATCACATGTATCATGCTCATAACTTGAATTTCAAACATGCTTTAGTACTAAAAATCCCTAAAACATGCTTGCTACGGAGTTAGCCAATTTACCTCGTTGATTCTCCAAAGAATCGTCAATTGCTCGCGCCTTCTCCACGATGATCTTCAATACTAGACCACAAATCTTCTGACTGGTGTCCCGAACTGTATTTCGACATCAGGGTGGGTTGATCTTATCGAAACACTAGGACTCGAATAAAGAAGACACAAATTCCTCACGGAGGAGGAGCTGAAAAACTCACGGAGGAGATTTTTCTAAGGAAAAATTGTCCTTCTCTTTAAAATAAGAGTGGGCGAAAATTTCCACTAAAAATTATTTTTTTTTCTATCTCCTTTATTTTCCTATTCATAATAGTTACATATTAGGCCCAGTCAGGGATCTATGGAAGGTTTTGGATATGGGCTCCCCCAATTAGTTTTTTACTAATTAAATTGAACCCACAATTTAATACAAGCTTATATTGGAATATTACAAGCAGCCACTACATACGTAATATTGACCTCCCCATCCAAATCAGAAATTACAAGTAATCCGGGTTTCCATTTTGTTTATTATTTATTTCACGCGCTTAAGATATAAATATCCATTAATTAATTAAAGTCTGCTATGGACTTAATTAATTAACATCTTATTAATTCCAATAGTGGACTTAACAAGAAACACTTGTTTATTATTCATAGAGTAATAAAACTCCAACTGGCCAGTTTCTGAATAATAAAACCTTGTTCAAGCTCCTCTTGAGGACATTGTCAAACGAGACTCACCTCGCGCACGATTCAACATAATAGCAATCCTAGTACCGCTAGATAATGATCACCACTACCCAATATACCTGGATCGTTGGGTGACGAAAAACGCACCTTTGGTAAGTCAAAGTAGTAGATACTCAATATCGTATGCTCAATGCTAACGTACATTGATTAAGAAATAGATATTTATCAAGACCTCGTCTTTTAGTAGATAGCATAAAGACACGTCTTGCTGTTAGATCCATTCAGTGCTATACCACACCAACATCATCTTATTTCAATAAGGCTTAGAAATAATCGGACTGACATTGCAACCTTTCACGATAGGTAGCCAAAGCCTATCTAGGTTGTGAAATTCGTCTTTTTCTTTTGCAAAGCATTGCATAGAATGGACTTTAGTTACCTTAAAGTGGACGACGTCCACAACCAGTCTACTAAGCAAAAGTCTTAGGCTTTGTTTACTTCTTAGGCATTTAAATGTTTATAAAACATCTTATAAACGCACAAGCAAACACAATGTAATAATATATTGATTCTATTCGTGCAAACTGCTCGAATGATACTGAATCGGGTCAAAAGTGGATTGTATAGTTTTTCCGTACACAAGCAATATTCTATTCGTGCGAAGTCGCTCAAAACATGCTTTCAGTATACTAACCCTAACAATCTCCCACTTATACTCAAAACATGCTTTCGAGTATACCCACTACCAAAAACTCTCCCACTTATACACAAAGCAGGTCTTGGAGCTAGATATATCGTACTACCATTCATTTCACATCATGTTTGAAACATGTTGCCACAAAGGAAATTTATGTGAAAAATCTGCTTGGTTGTTCTCTGATAATATCTTCTCCACCACTATGTCTTTGCTGCGTACTTGATCTTTAATTAATTTCATCTCTCTATGCGATTGCTTAGCTTATGATCTCGTTTTCCCTTGAGTTAGCCTTTGCTAGAGTAAAAATACTCATAGGCATACTCAAACTTACGATCAAAGCTTCTAGGAGTATACTCCTAATGTAAACACATATAATGAGGATGACTTACTAGATCACTGATTAGTCATGAGACTTAGTCAGTGTAACCCCAAGGACATTACATGAATGACTGGTAAACTAGAATATAGCCATTAGTCTTTCTCAAGTACTATAGTATATCCATTACCTCAATCAAAGTCCTTTGCCATGGTTAAAATGATATATACTTGCTATGCAAAAGCACAACTGGTATCAAACTTAGTACACATTATAGCATACATGAGACATCTATCTGCGAAACGAGTCTCATAATTCTTGTTCTCACTAAGTGTCAAACGACACTTGACTAGAGACAAGACAATTCCATCTTGAATGGTAACAACCTTTTCATGGAATTTCCAATGCTAAATGTTCCAAGCTATGTATAGATATAGGATTCCTAAGAGAATCTCAACATTCTTTCTAGCAATCGTAAAGAATTAGATGCTTAGAATGTAATTAGTTTCTCTTAAAACCTTTATCTTAAACTGGGTAGATAACCAGTTTCCTACGCTAGATGCCAATCTTAGTTGTGATATTTCTCTTTCGGCATAGCCCATTGTTACTGTCTAGCCATTTGAGATCCATATTTATACTTGCAATTAAACTAGCTCCTACTGACTGACGCAACCTGTAGGTAGTATTGCAAGTCTTGTAAAACTTGTTGTCTATCTAAGATTGTAGTTTGGAATCTATCACCTTTTCAAGGACGAATATCCAAATGAACCAATTCTACATTGTAGTTAAAGGGATTATGTTCAAGTTAATCTAAGACCGAGTCTTGCGATACTCTTAGACCCATGAACTTGTTATGTTCCTAGGAACGCTCCCACTACGACATGGTTCTAACAATCTTAGGTGTTGAAGTTCATTTTATTAGTGCATAAGCTTTAGTCCTTGGCAACGTGGAAAATTCGATATCTCTCTTTGTACTGAGAGTTATCACACTGTTAGGATTTTAGTTCTTTTCTTGATCTTCATACAAGAATTCAATCTTTGAAGATTACAGAACTTATAACCTTACATTATTTGGGAAACCTTAAAACATGCATGATCAGTACTCAACTCCAATTACTTGGATACCTTTCCAACATGCATTGGAACAACATTACACCTTGAGATGTGCTAGACTAGAGATGCTCTAGTCCACAACTCGTGTTTTATAGAAGGTACTGATGATGGTAGCTTCTTTAAGGGTATCTCGTTATATTTAACGCTTGTCCCATCAATGATAAGATTTTCATGATTACAACTCATCATTTGATCAAACTTGTCTTAGAAAGTCTTCGATTCCTTCTTACATAATTATCTCATTCTTTGAAAGAATACTTGGATTTGTTAATGGAGATTAGACTCCCACTACTGATCATAACGCTTTGCTCGTCTCCTCATTGGTGTAAACCATTGAGAACAGCCACATCAGATAGGCACGTTAAAACAAATCACGGCATTATAATCGCTTAAAACCACCCTTATAGCTCCACAGTCATACGTAAAAGAGTTTTTTAATAAAAGAGAACCCACACATAGTGTAGGGTAGAAAAGTAGCCCACCTCGACTGTTTTTTAATAAAAGTAGCCTTTCCTTTGTTATCACGCTTCGCGCACGAGTTATTACCTTTAGATAATATATATATAACTTATCAGTCACAACCATTGACTTAATATTATGCATGTCCCTATCGTTTTCCCTTTTCACATCTTTGAACATCACATCACGTCATCACATATATCAATCATGTAATTCACTTATAGTAACATAGTGTTTTTGTAAAGATAGAAATCTGGCAGCACTGCGCAACCATTTTATAAAATTTACTAAAAGTTCACCCGACTTCCGTTGGGGCTAAAATTTTACCACAACGCAGTATACTCATCAAATAATTTCCAGTTAAAAATTCATATCAAAATAACCATTTTAGGTCGGTCAAATTGAAAACGTAACCTACTGGTCGAGAAAACACTTTCTGCCAGAAATGCACAGTAAACTTTAAAAATTCACCAAAAATTCATCTTTCGTCTAAATGAGTTGAAATTCACACAAAACACATAAAACATAATGAAGTTTACTCAGGAAAAAGAATAGGTTAAATCGGAGTTAATTTGCTCGGTCAAAAACGAGTCGGAACTTACTGTTCGGGATCACAGTTCCTCATGCTTTTAGAAATTCGAATTAGGATTTACCCCCACTTATTCAAAATCAACCTTTTCATGGTTTTAACATACAACCATGCTCAAAAGAGTCCTTATACTCATGCTTTCATAACATCATATATCATTCGCCATAGATTCATTAAATCATCAAACGATTCATTCAAAACGCAATCATATACACAATCACAAATTCCCACCGATTAAAACCCTTAGATTTGAAATCCTACACCCACTAGATGCATGAGGGAACAAAAGAAGAGTTGGGATGGAGAGGAATGAAGAATAGAGTCCGATCTTTACCTCTCTTGGACGAAACAAACGGTAGGAACGAATAAAAGTCTTGATTCTTCAATAATCTCTTGGAAATTCGAAAGGATCTTGAGTAGAGTGGAAGAACAAGTGCGGGAGAGGTGGAGCAAGGGAGAGTGGCATGTGATTGAGGTGGGAGGCGTGTGATTGAGAGGCTAGGTTTAGGTTAGTATCTTATTTATAGGCTTGAAGAATATCCCATAATTAATTTGGAGAATAAATCAAATTAAAAATGAGAGATTGGATGGAGGGGAAATTGGCGTTAATTTGAGGGAAAATAAGGGAGAATATTTCGAAAATCATGGCTATTTAATTAGCCATGATTTAATTTAGTATTTTTACGGAGCAGAATAAAATAATACGGAGCAATAAAATTAATAAAAATCCTCCCAAATAAGATGGAAATAGGTGTGTTATTCAATTCATCCCACAAGGAATAATTTCCAAACTTTAATAAATAAGGTAGGGAAAGATTTGCTAGGATATTCCAATTAAAACATGGAAAGAAATAATTGAGGGATCAAAATAAATAATGAATAATTTCTTCTCCCACAAGCTAGGAGATTTCGAAATCTCCTTAGGAATAATAGTGGGGGGCGATTTTTCCTCAAGAAGGAAATAGGATAATTAGGCTTTGGATTTAATTGGATAATTATCCCCAAAACAAATAATTACATCCAAGATAATAGAATTCCTCTCCGGAAAATAGTAGTGGTCGAAATTTTCTCAATAAAAAGGCAAGGTAATTATTTATGATTCTATTTAAATCTCACACCCCAAAGATAATATAATTCACCGCAAAAAATATATTCCATTCCATATCAATTAGTTATAACCACGTCATAAAATCAACGGTTTTGACTTGGTCAAAATAAATTAGGTCACCAAAGTATACACATAATAAATTCGTCATTTAATTGCGGCAATCAAAGCAATAAATACAACGTCTTAGGGTTCGAAAATTAGGGTTCGAAAAGCGGGGCGTTACATCCTACCACTCTTAAAAGAAATTTCGTCCTGAAATTTGGTACTCTCATGGGAAGAGTTCTGGGTATAATTCCATCATCTTGTCCTCAAGCTCCCACGTGGCTTCTTCGTGCCCGTGGTTTCTCCACTGTACCTTCACGTAAGCAACTGGTTTATTTTTAACGTTCTCGATCTTTCGGTCTAGAATCGTTTGGGGTTTCTCCTCATAGCTCAAGTCCGGGTTCAACGCGACTTCTTGGTAGTGAATCACGTGCCTCGGGTCAAACACGTATTTCCGCAACTGCGACACATGAAAGACGTTGTGCACGTTCCCAAGGTTTGGAAGTAGCGCCAAGCGGTATGCAACAGGACCCACTCCTTCAAGGATTTCATAAGGTCCAACGAATCGCGATTTTAGTTTTCCCTTGACACCAAAACGCGCTATCCCTTTCGACGGGGATACCTTGAGAAAGACCTTGTCGCCCGCTTGAAATTGTAAGTTGGTTCGTCGCGCATCCGCGTATGACTTCTGTCTGTCTTGAGCTTCTTTTATCCTCGTACGAATTTGTCGGACAATTCCAACCATTTCTTCGACTGCGTCGGCCCCGAGTACCCTTCTCTCACCGACTTCGTCCCAGTAGAGCGGGGATCTACACTTTCTCCCGTACAAGGCTTCGTACGGCGCCATGTTTATCGTTGCTTGGAAGATGTTGTTGTAGGAGAATTCGATCAATGGGAGTGCGGACTCCCAACTCCCTCCTCGGTCCAACACCACGGCTCTTAACATATCCTCGAGGGTTTGGATCGTTCTTTCGGATTGCCCATCCGTCTGCGGGTGAAAAGCCGTGCTGAAGTTCAGTCGAGTGCCTAGCTCACGTTGTAGGCTAATCCAAAATCTTGACGTAAACTTCGGGTCATGGAGCAGAATAAAATAATACGGAGCAAGAAAATTAATAAAAATCCTCCCAAATAAGATGGAAATAGGCGTGTTATTCAATTCATCCCACAAGGAATAATTTCCAAACTTTAATAAATAAGGTAGGGAAAGATTTGCTAGGATATTCCAATTAAAACATGGAAAGAAATAATTGAGGGATCAAAATAAATAATGAATAATTTCTTCTCCCACAAGCTAGGAGATTTCGAAATCTCCTTAGGAATAATAGTGGGGGGCGATTTTTCCTCAAGAAGGAAATAGGATAATTAGGCTTTGGATTTAATTGGATAATTATCCCCAAAACAAATAATTACATCCAAGATAATAGAATTCCTCTCCGGAAAATAGTAGTGGTCGAAATTTTCTCAATAAAAAGGCAAGGTAATTATTTATGATTCTATTTAAATCTCACACCCCAAAGATAATATAATTCACCGCAAAAAATATATTCCATTCCGTATCAATTAGTTATAACCACCTCATAAAATCAACGGTTTTGACTTGGTCAAAACAAATTAGGTCACCAAAGTATACACATAATAAATTCGTCATTTAATTGCGGCAATCAAAGCAATAAATACAACGTCTTAGGGTTCGAAAATTAGGGTTCGAAAAGCGGGGCGTTACATCCTACCACTCTTAAAAGAAATTTCGTCCTGAAATTTGGTACTCTCATGGGAAGAGTTCTGGGTATAATTCCATCATCTTGTCCTCAAGCTCCCACGTGGCTTCTTCGTGCCCGTGGTTTCTCCACTGTACCTTCACGTAAGCAACTGGTTTATTTTTAACGTTCTCGATCTTTCGGTCTAGAATCGTTTGGGGTTTCTCCTCATAGCTCAAGTCCGGGTTCAACGCGACTTCTTGGTAGTGAATCACGTGCCTCGGGTCAAACACGTATTTCCGCAACTGCGACACATGAAAGACGTTGTGCACGTTCCCAAGGTTTGGAAGTAGCGCCAAGCGGTATGCAACAGGACCCACTCCTTCAAGGATTTCATAAGGTCCAACGAATCGCGATTTTAGTTTTCCCTTGACACCAAAACGCGCTATCCCTTTCGACGGGGATACCTTGAGAAAGACCTTGTCGCCCGCTTGAAATTGTAAGTCGGTTCGTCGCGCATCCGCGTATGACTTCTGTCTGTCTTGAGCTTCTTTTATCCTCGTACGAATTTGTCGGACAATTCCAACCATTTCTTCGACTGCGTCGGCCCCGAGTACCCTTCTCTCACCGACTTCGTCCCAGTAGAGCGGGGATCTACACTTTCTCCCGTACAAGGCTTCGTACGGCGCCATGTTTATCGTTGCTTGGAAGCTGTTGTTGTAGGAGAATTCGATCAATGGGAGTGCGGACTCCCAACTTCCTCCTCGGTCCAACACCACGGCTCTTAACATATCCTCGAGGGTTTGGATCGTTCTTTCGGATTGCCCGTCCGTCTGCGGGTGAAAAGCCGTGCTGAAGTTCAGTCGAGTGCCTAGCTCACGTTGTAGGCTAATCCAAAATCTTGACGTAAACTTCGGGTCACGGAGCAGAATAAAATAATACGGAGCAAGAAAATTAATAAAAATCCTCCCAAATAAGATGGAAATAGGCGTGTTATTCAATTCATCCCACAAGGAATAATTTCCAAACTTTAATAAATAAGGTAGGGAAAGATTTGCTAGGATATTCCAATTAAAACATGGAAAGAAATAATTGAGGGATCAAAATAAATAATGAATAATTTCTTCTCCCACAAGCTAGGAGATTTCGAAATCTCCTTAGGAATAATAGTGGGGGGCGATTTTTCCTCAAGAAGGAAATAGGATAATTAGGCTTTGGATTTAATTGGATAATTATCTCCAAAACAAATAATTAAATCCAAGAAAATAGAATTCCTCTCCGGAAAATAGTAGTGGTCGAAATTTTCTCAATAAAAAGGCAAGGTAATTATTTATGATTCTATTTAAATCTCACACCCCAAAGATAATATAATTAACCGCAAAAAATATATTCCATTCCATATCAATTAGTTATAACCACGTCATAAAATCAACGGTTTTGACTTGGTCAAAACAAATTAGGTCACCAAAGTATACACATAATAAATTCGTCATTTAATTGCGGCAATCAAAGCAATAAATACAACGTCTTAGGGTTCGAAATTAGGGTTCGAAAAGCGGGGCGTTACATCCTACCACTCTTAAAAGAAATTTCGTCCTGAAATTTGGTACTCTCATGGGAAGAGTTCTGGGTATAATTCCATCATCTTGTCCTCAAGCTCCCACGTGGCTTCTTCGTGCCCGTGGTTTCTCCACTGTACCTTCACGTAAGCAACTGGTTTATTTTTAACGTTCTCGATCTTTCGGTCTAGAATCGTTTGGGGTTTCTCCTCATAGCTCAAGTCTGGGTTCAACGCGACTTCTTGGTAGTGAATCACGTGCCTCGGGTCAAACACGTATTTCCGCAACTGCGACACATGAAAGACGTTGTGCACGTTCCCAAGGTTTGGAGGTAGCGCCAAGCGGAATGCAACAGGACCCACTCCTTCAAGGATTTCATAAGGTCCAACGAATCGCGGTTTTAGTTTTCCCTTGACACCAAAACGCGCTATCCCTTTCGACAGGGATACCTTGAGAAAGACCTTGTCGCCCGCTTGAAATTGTAAGTCGGTTCGTCGCGCATCCGCGTATGACTTCTGTCTGTCTTGAGCTTCTTTTATCCTCGTACGAATTTGTCGGACAATTCCAACCATTTCTTCGACTGCGTCGGCCCCGAGTACCCTTCTCTCACCGACTTCGTCCCAGTAGAACGGGGATCTACACTTTCTCCCGTACAAGGCTTCGTACGACGCCATGTTTATCATTGCCTGGAAGCTGTTGTTGTAGGCGAATTCGATCAATGGGAATGCGGACTCCCAACTCCCTCCTCGGTCCAACACCACGGATCTTAACATATCCTCAAGGGTGTGGATCGTTCTTTCGGATTGCCCGTCCGTCTGCGGGTGAAAAGCCGTGCTGAAGTTCAGTCGAGTGCCTAGCTCACGTTGTAGGCTAATCCAAAATCTTGACGTAAACTTCGGGTCACTGTCGGACGTGATCGTCACGGGGACTCCATGTAGTCGCACTATTTCCTTTATATACACTTGAGCTAGCTTGTTTGATCCATAGGTTATGGGCATCGGTATGAAGTGCGCACTCTTGGTGAGTCGGTCTATAACTACCCATATGACAGTATTCCCTCTTTGCGTCTTTGGCAAGGCTGTCACAAAGTCCATGGCAATGTGCTCCCACTTCCACTCGGGGATTTCTAGTGGTTGCAACCTCTCATACGGTAGTTGATGTAGAGCCTTCACCTGTTGGCAGGCTAAGCAGCGCTCCACGAAGGCCGCTATGTCCCTCTTCATACCATTCCACCAAAAGGACTTCTTCAAGTCTTGGTACATTTTTGTACTTCCTGGGTGGGCGGTGTAAGGGGTCTCATGAGCTTCGCTCATCACTTCATTTTTGAGCTCTTCGTCGTCCGGTATGCACAGTCTTCCTTTGAAGGTAAGCGCGTTGTCACCTTCTTCATTAAAGTTCCCAGATTTGCCGGTTCGCACTTCTATACGAACTTCCTCTAGTTTCGCATCTATTCGTTGTGCTTTAACAACTCTTGTCCTTAGATCAGGTTCAACAACTAAAGTGGCGATTCGAGCTTCCACTGTTTCTGGTGCTCTCACCACTTCCTAACGCATCTTACTAAACTCGTGGACTAGGCTTTCTTCTTTGGTGAGCATAGTGGTCAATTGGGAATGACTCTTCCGGCTCAAGGCATCTGCCACTACATTTGCCTTGCCAGGGTGGTAGTTGATGCCACAATCGTAGTCCTTCACCAACTCGAGCCACCTTCGTTGTCGCATGTTTAAATCCTTTTGCTCGAAGAAATATTTCAGGCTTTTGTGGTCCGTAAAGATTTCACATCGAACTCCGTAGAGATGATGTCTCCAAATCTTTAAGGCGTGTACCACTGCTGCTAACTCCAAATCGTGGGTTGGATAGTTCAACTCGTGTGGCCTCAATTGCCGGGATGCGTAAGCAATCACCTTGTTGTTTTGCATCAACACACATCCAAGTACCACCTTCAAAGCGTCCGTGTATACCACGTCGTTCACTCCAGGTTCTGGTACGGCTAAGATTGGTGCACTAGTTAGCTTCAAGAGTTGGAAACTAGCCTCGCACTCGGGAGTCCAATTGACTTTCACTCCCTTCTTGAGTTGTTGTGTCATGGGTGTCGCTATCTTAGAGAACCCTTCTATAAACCTTCGATAGTATCCCGCCAAACCTAGAAAACTCCGAATCTCGTTTGGTGTCGAAGTTGCTTTCCACTGTTGCACCGCCTCAACCTTAGCGGGATCTACTCGAATTGCTTCTTTCGACACGATGTGGCCAAGGAAATTTACTTCCTTTAGCCAAAACTCGCACTTGCTGAATTTGGCGTACAACTTCTCACTCCTCAAGGTCTCCAAGGTGATTCGCAGATGTTCCTCGTGCTCTTTCTCGTTCTTCGAGTAAACTAGCACGTCATCAATGAACACCAAGACAAACTTATCCAAGTAGGGATGAAACACTCGGTTCATCAAGTCCATGAATACCGCAGGTGCATTCGTCAAACCGAACGGCATTACGTCAAATTCATAGTGACCAAATCTCGTTCGAAAGGCCGTCTTTGGTATATCCTCTCTTCGGACTCTCAACTGATGGTACTCGGACCTTAAGTCCATCTTAGAGAATACACCGGCTCCTCGAAGTTGATCGAATAGGCCATCTATCCTCGGTAGTGGATATTTGTTCTTGAGCGTCATCTTGTTCAGCTCCCTATAATCAATACACATTCTCATCGATCCATCCTTCTTTTTTACAAAAAGCACCGGCGTGCCCCATGGTGAAACACTGGACCAAATAAAACCCAGGTCCATAAGCTCTTGGAGCTGTATCTTGAGTTCTTCTAACTCCTTAGGCGCCATTCTGTATGGTGCCTTAGATACAGGTGCCGACCCTGGTGCTAGATCGATTGTGAAGTCCAATTGCCGATCTGGCGGTGGTCCAGGCAAAGCTTCGGGAAAAACATCCGGAAATTCCTGCACGACGGCTACGTCTTCCATTTTCCTTTCTCCTTTCTCCTCTCCTTGTAGATAGACGAGATAAGCAGGATGTCCTTTCCTCACCAGCGTACTAGCTTGAAGCGCGGAGATGATAGAGGTTCGCCGGTTCATCGAGATTCCATGGTACAAGGCGGGTTCCTCGCCCGGGGCTTGTAGAGATATTTGTCTCTCCTTACAACGAATCGTCGCAAAATTCGAGGTCAACCAATCCATCCCTAAAATTACGTCAAAGTCCCCAATCGCCATAACTTGCAGATTGTGAGCGACTAACTTAAGGCCTCCCATCATAATTTCTACGTTCGGGCATGTTCGTGAGATTTCTATTGTCCCACCCACTGGTGAAGACACTATCATCTTATGTTCAGATTTGTTAACAGGCAAGCTCAAAGTATCCACACATAAGTCAGATATGAATGAATGCGATGCGCCCGTATCAAACAACACAATGATAGGAGTGTCGAGGATTTTGCCCATACCTGCCAGGTTTCAGTTCTCCTGATTCCCTTGTTCGGTCTTGGGCTGACTCAAGGCGTATGCTCTAGCCTGAGAGGGAAGTCTTGGGCGGTAGGGCTGCTGCTGTCGCGGAGGTTGGTCGCGATTTCCCCTTGATTCTATTTGCGGCGCTCTTGGCTGCATCCGGGGTCCTTGAGGGTTCTGCCTCGATTCCATTGCTACCCTCTTACTCGGACACTCTCTAGAGAAGTGCCCGTTTCCTCCACAGTTAAAGCACTTAGGGGTGCCCTGGATTCTACACTCTCCAAAATGGTACTTGGAGCACACGTTGCATTGGGGTGGCTTAGGTCGGAAGTCGCCTCTCTGGCTAGACGAGTTCTGCCCTCCACTATACTGTGGTCGGTTCTGGGTGGCCTGGTACCTCCTGTTGTCGTACGGGATTCCATGCCCCTCCCACTTCCTCTTCTCTCGGGAGTGGTGTGGTGGAGGTAGTGCCATGGTAGTGTTTTCCTTCACTCTCTCCTTAGGCATAGCTGCCTCAATGTCTAGAGCAAGGGCCAATGCTTCCACGTAAGGAAGTCTCCCTCGACTGGCCAACGACATCCTTATCTCTGGTCGTAGTCCCTCCCGAAACTTCTCGGCCAGTTTCTCATCGGTATCGACTTGGTCAGGTGCTTACCGGGTCATGTTGTTGAGCGCACGATCATACTTGGTCACTGTCATGCGTCCTTGGGTCTGATTGTAGAACTCTGATGCCTTCGCCTTCCGATAGCTCTTGGGCACATACTTATTGTATATCTCTGTCTTGAAACCTTCCCAGGTCATCCCCTCTGCTTGATCTCGGGGCATTGTTTTCATCCTGGTGTCCCACCAGAAGTCAGCGGCCTCGGTTAGTTGGTAGGTCACACAACTCAACCGTTCCTTATCGTTGCACCCTAGGATTGCGAAGATGCACTCCAGTGCGCGTATCCATGATTCGGCCTTGGCTGGCTCCCCCATTCCATCAAAGACGGGAGGTTTCTGACCTAAGAACAACTTCACGATCTCACGGTCAACCGGAGGTGGAGAAGGTGGTGGTGGAGGGATGGGTTGCGTCACACTCTCCTCCATCGCCTGAGGGGTAGGTTCGGGGTTCCCACGTCTTATGTTACGTCTGGGCGGCATTCTGATTAACACGAGAATTATTAATGCATTTATTCGAAATCCCAAAAAAAGGGTGGTATAGTTGAAGAGTGGAAATTAAAGGGCAATTGTATCACAGAATAATAAGGTGCTTTTTGCAAGACAAGGTATCGAATATAACCGCATAAAATGATAGCAAGAGAGCAACCACCGAATGGTGTAGCAAGAGGCAATTGCATCGCAAGGTAGCAAATGAGTGATTGCTCTACAGGATAGTAAGGGTAATTGTTTTTAATGCAACAAGAGACAGTTTGTGTAATGAAATGGTTAGGGTGATCTCAAATTATGGCATGAAGCAATTGTCCAATCAAGTAGCAAAGATAGTACGTCAAGGGAAATTGTGCAATTGGGAAAAGGATAATTTCAATATAGTATAACAAAAGGTAATTGCGCCATAAATTAGAAATAAAAGGTAATCGCGCAATTAGACAATAAGAAATGGTACCAAATCATTGCACAATGGAATAGCAAAGAAAAAATTTCCATACAATTATCAAACGTTGCCTCTAAGAGGTCTTAGTTCCATCATAACGAAAACAAAAGGACAAAAATGATGTCAAGGTCAAGCAAAAACGGTAAAGTATCCAAAACATGGGAAATCGAAATAAAATATTCTAGAATTATTAGGTTTAATCTTTTCCATCCTCATCCTGTTTCTCCACGGTTTCTCCAACGCTCTCTCTATTTGGGTCCTCCTCCTCTTCGGGATCCTCTTCTTCACTTTCCTCTTCCTCACTTTCTTCCTCGATACCTACGGGTGGAGGTACTATCCCGAGCATCCCATCGACCTCTCTGTCGATTCTTAGAGGGGCTGAAACGCGCATCTCGAGTCTCATTCTCTTAGGAACACGGGGGACATGTGGCTCCATGTCGCAGCGATTCCTTCACATGCGGGCTTGAATCGGCGGAAAGACATGTGGAGGTGGATCACGTGGCGGTCCATTAAATGCCGCTGTCATGGCCGGAAGCAGTACCTTTACAAGGCCAACCAAATCTCCCTGCGCGGTGTAATCGGGCGGGCTATACCATATGAAAAACCGAGATGTCTGAGCGGTCCACTCATCCCAAGGAGATGGTAAAGTGTGGATGAGCTTTTGGATCCCTTCGTGATGGGTAGCTCCCCCGTACGCGTATGCGTTCATCCATTTACTATAAAACTCGGTGACGTAGGACATGAGGAAGAGCTTCTCGTCCCACTCAAAATCTCGGTAGCGCTCAACCGGGTGGTCCCTTTCGCTGGAGTAGCGATTACGCATCGGGGCATAATACCTTTGAGCCATCTAAAAAGAAAGAAAACTCAGCATCAGCACAAGGATCGAAAGAATAATAGTGTATGAGGTTTCGAATGATGCAGAGAATGTGATGGGTGCGTATATGTATAAAAAAATCTCCAACGATGGAGGTGTGGGGGTAGTATCATATCAAGAATGAATGGGATTTCGTTTCCAAGGTAAAAAGGTTCGTGCGGTTTCGTGTTTCGCTAAATCACAAAATGTTCCCACGCGTCGCTTGCCTTGCGTTAGGCGTTTCGTGCCTCCAAGTTCGGCATTATCTCAAAATTTTCATTCATTCATGATTTTCACAATTATACATAGCAGCACGCTCAAGTTCTTTCACATAGATATTGTTTCATAAAGAAATCGCATAACAATCATCATATAATCTCATCTAACTTATATGTGTTTAACACGTATTCGAGTAACATATACAAGTTCATTGTCATAACAACATTCGTCATCTTGGGCACAAGCGCAAATATCAATTTCATATCCATGCATTCTCATCAATACATATCTCAAGCAAGATTTTCAACATGACATATGCATAATCCTTGATCCCCATAGAAGTACTTTCATTCACACATGAGCAATATTCCCATCGATATTTCCAACATTTCAAAGTTCATCTCAAAATCTATTAAAATACTTGTTACCTCATTCTTCTTGGTTGGGCAAGGACGAGTTGTGGTGTTGAGCTTCCGATGTTTATCATTTTGCCAAATTACACATGCATAGATTTTGACTCAAAAAGACTCTTGGGTCCAGAGTGGAAAGAACTGAGGCTCTGATACCAAACTGTCACGACCGCCCCCCTAGGGTTAATAAAAGCGGGCGATCGCGACTTAAAGGGGTTTAAATGAACGGGCTTAGAAGGCTAGGGTTTCGATAAAAGTCTGACCAAAATTTAAGTCTAATAATTAAACGACCGAAGATATCTATATTAAAATAAATGAAAAGACCAAAGGTTTGACATTAATAAAAAGGGTAACGAGTTCTCAACATTTAATCAAAAAGATCCATAGTTAAGTAAAAATGTACGTAAGGAAAATATCACAGCGGAAGCATCCAAGAGAAGAGTGAAGTCATGTGTGAAGACACAACGACACTCGAAGTTTCAAAACAACCATATTATTATTTCTGCTCAACACCACCAACCCCTCGACGCTGCTCAACCTGCACATAGAGAAAACACACCCCTCGACGCTGCTCAACCTGCACATAGAGAAAACATATGCAGGGCTGAGTACTTTTGAAAATACTCAGTGGCTCATGCCCGAAAACATTTTAAATAAAAGTATATGTTATCATGCCATACGTAAGTAACCATCGGGGTTTTACTTTGGAAAGGCCCGAGGCACCAAAATATTTTCCATTGTTCAAAATAGCGACTGCTCAGTCATTTTTCCCATCGTCGTCCATATCTGCCAATACATGACAAGGAATGCGGCCGCAAACCAGGTCACTAGACCGGCCAGCCCGTACGCTAGCACACAGTCTACCATAGGTGTACACTAATCCAAGTAGGGTTTGCGGCCCTACGAGGACCCGAATTCGATTTATATAACAGTGGCAACAGCCACATCAGATAGGCACGTTAAAACAAATCACGGCATGATAATCGCTTAAAACCACCCTTATAGCTCCACAGTCATACGTAAAAGAGTTTTTTAATAAAAGAGAACCCACACATAGTGTAGGGTAGAAAAGTAGCCCACCTCGACCGTTTTGGTTTCAACTACTGCCTTTCCTTTGTTATCACGCTTCGCGCACGAGTTATCACCTTTAGATAATATATATATATAACTTATCAGTCACAACCATTGACTTAATATTATGCATGTCCCTATCGTTTTCCCTTTTCCCATCTTTGAACATCACATCACGTCATCACATATATCAATCATGTAATTCACTTATAGTAACATAGTGTTTTTGTAAAGATAGAAATCTGGCAGCACTGCGCAACCATTTTATAAAATTTACTAAAATTTCACCCAACTTCCGTTGGGGCTAAAATTTTACCACAAGGCATTTCATATCAAAATAACCATTTTAGGTCGGTCAAATTGAAAACGTAACCTACTGGTCGAGAAAACACTTTCTGCCAAAACTCCATCTTTCGTCCAAATGAGTTGAAATTCACACACAACACATAAAACATCATGAAGTTTACTCAGGAAAAAGAATCGGTTAAATCGGAGTTCATTTGGTCGGTCAAAAACGAGTCGGAACTTACTATTCGGAATCACAGTTCCTCATGCTTTTAGAAATTCGAATTAGGGTTTACCCCCACTTATTCAAAATCAACCTTTTCATGGTTTTAACATACAACCATGCTCAAAAGAGTCCTTATACTCATGCTTTCATAACATCATACATCATTCGCCATAGATTCATTAAATCATCAAACGATTCATTCAAAACGCAATCATATACTCAATCACAAATTCCCACCGATTAAAACCCTTAGATTTGAAATCCTACACCCACTAGATGCATGAGGGAACAAAAGAAGAGTTGGGATTGAGAGGAATGAAGAATAGAGTCCGATCTTTACCTCTCTTGGACGAAACAAACGGTAGGAACGAATAAAAGTCTTGATTCTTCAATAATCTCTTGGAAATTCGAAAGGATCTTGAGTAGAGTGGAAGAACAAGTGTGGGAGAGGTGGAGCAAGGGAGAATGGCGTGTTGAGAGACTAGGTTTAGGTTAGTATCTTATTTATAGGCTTGAAGAATATCCCATAATTAATTTGGAGAATAAATCAAATTAAAGATGAGAGATTGGATGGAGGGGAAATTGGCGTTAATTTGAGGGAAAATAAGGGAGAATATTTCGAAAATCATGGCTATTTAATTAGCCATGATTTAATTTAGTATTTTCACGGAGCAGAATAAAATAATACAGAGCAAGAAAATTAATAAAAATCCTCCCAAATAAGATGGAAATAGGCGTGTTATTCAATTCATCCCACAAGGTAGGGAAAGATTTGCTAGGATATTCCAATTAAAACATGGAAAGAAATAATTGAGGGATCAAAATAAATAATGAATAATTTCTTCTCCCACAAGCTAGGAGATTTCGAAATCTCCTTAGGAATAATAGTGGGGGCCGATTTTTCCTCAAGAAGGAAATAGGATAATTAGGCTTTGGATTTAATTGGATAATTATCTCCAAAACAAATAATTAAATCCAAGAAAATAGAATTCCTCTCCGGAAAATAGTAGTGGTCGAAATTTTCTCAATAAAAAGGCAAGGTAATTATTTATGATTCTATTTAAATCTCACACCCCAAAGATAATATAATTAACCGCAAAAAATATATTCCATTCCATATCAATTAGTTATAACCACGTCATAAAATCAACGGTTTTGACTTGGTCAAAACAAATTAGGTCACCAAAGTATACACATAATAAATTCGTCATTTAATTGCGGCAATCAAAGCAATAAATACAACGTCTTAGGGTTCGAAAATTAGGGTTCGAAAAGCGGGGCGTTACAAATACACCCAACCATTTTTTCTCACTCCTATTAAAATATTCATATTTCTTTCTCTCTCTATTTTAATACTTACACCTATATTTTTTCTCTCCAATTAAATACTTTAATCAATAACTCTTAAAATTTCATGCCGGCCAAGAAATGTGTCATCTTAGGGAGTACTACTCTACCAAATATTTATGCCTAGTAGATGTAGAGACCAACAAGATTATCTTTTCGTATAATATAACTCACCTACTTGCTAGTACCCATTTCCCCCTACTTCGAAAAGCGGGCGTTACAAATACACCCAACCATTTTTTCTCACTCCTATTAAAATATTCATATTTCTTTCTCTCTCTATTTTAATACTTACACCTATATTTTTTCTCTCCAATTAAATACTTTAATCAATAACTCTTAAAATTTCATGCCGTCCAAGAAATGTGTCATCTTAGGGAGTACTACTCTACCAAATATTTATGCCTAGTAGATGTAGAGACCAACAAGATTATCTTTTCGTATAATATAACTCACCTACTTGCTAGTACCCATTTCCCCCTACTAGTTATATTCAACTAAAAGTTCCTTTCTTAGCCTAGTCAACCAATATAAAGATTTCCATATTCCCACACAGAAAATCAAGTTTGTGGTAAGTAAACTATTTTCCACACTTAGAAAAATCAAACCACAATATAAAGATTTCCATATTTTCCGCCTCTATCCAGAGCAGTGCAACTGCTCCATCACATAATAAATAAATAAATAAAATTAAAAACTCATTTCCATGCCCAATACATATACAAATCTCACACCATCAGCGACACAATTCTTCCAACCACAAAATGGAACTTCAAAATCTTACTATCACACTTGTAATTATTCTTGTTTCCAACATTTTCACATGTGTTCAATCCCAGACAAGTGATCAAACCCTATGGGCCAAGCGCAACGAAACCGGAAAGGAAGTGATCACAGCCCTGCAATTCTACTTCCACGACGTCGTTAGCGGCCCGAACGCCACAGCTACTCGGATCGCCCAGGCTGCCGAAACCAACGCCTCGTCCACCCAGTTTGGTGGTCTATGGATGGTCGATGACCCATTGACCGAAGGGCCCGAGCCATCGTCCAAGCTCATCGGGCGGGCCCGGGGCCTATATGGGTCGGCCGGGCAGACCGACTTTGGGCTTATCATGGCCCTTAGCTATGTCTTTACTGATGGCGTCTATGATGGTAGCTCGTTTAGCCTTCTTAGTTTCAACCCGGTTATGAAATCTGGCCGGGAGATGGCCGTGGTCGGAGGCACCGGGCTTTTTCGGCTTGCCCGGGGATACGCGATTGCGAATACGTACCAAGCTAATGCTAGCGGAGATGCTATTGTTGGATACAATGTTACTATTATTACTTATGTTTAAGAGTTGATGATGACATGTTGTATCGTAATGGTTATTACATTTACTTGTTTCGTATAATTCGTTTTTTATGACAAGATATGTCTAGCTACTATTGGAATCGTAATTACTACTATGAAAAATTCTGATCTCGATTGACTTTAATGTTGGAGACTTGAATATGCATATGTTTTAATGAAAGTTTTTGAAAATTAATAAAATGTTCATTATTTAGTATATTATTACCAGCTATATATAGATGTTTAGGATGTTGGAGTATTACTTATGCACTCTATTATTATATTAAGTACTACTGCCTCTGTTTTATAGTAGTTGATGCGTTTCTTTTCGGTTTCTTTTCAGCACATAAATTAAGAAAAATGTTTGTAATGTATATTAAATAAAAGATAATAAAGTAGCAGAGAAGAAACAATAGAAATGATAAAGTAAGAGAGAATAACTCTACTATTATATATTGAACGCTCAAAATGGAAAAATGACTCTACTGCTATGAAATGAAAAGAATAATTAATTTGTTGATTTCCCATTTGGTGAGGCCAATTTTGTCGATACGAAATTCACACTTAAGTAAAAACATGCATTACATCCAATTTCTGATAACCAGTATTCAATGTACTTCATCTTGTCCAAAATTAATTTATTTTGTCATGATTCAGCAGGTTAACATCTCTTACCATATCAGTATAGACTCCCAACATATGAAATATATTAGTACTACTAATTAATTTCCATCTATGTAATGATTAATAACCACTACTTATATAGGTAGGTAGTTTCTTCTTTCAAATAATTCCAACTAAACTAATAAAAATATGACATGTCATCATAGCTCTCTATAAGAACTTCTCCACTTTTACCTATGGGGGTTGGTGGGCAACTTATCAATTTCTGATGAAAACATAAGATTTTTCAATATTCACACATCTACTTTGTCAAAAAATTCTAGAAGACTTTTCTTAACTAACTTATACGTCCAAGTTGAATTAGCTCAACAACTCGAGAAAAATATGTGTAAGCCCACCCAATCCCCCAAACAAACACTATATCCTAATCAACATTAAATTTGATACATTTCATCAAGAATCAAAACTATCATCCCCAAAAATGAAAATCCAAAATCAAATTTCATGTCTCATAATTCTTGCTTCAACCATAGCCTATTCGGCTCAAGCCCAAAGTAACGACCGATCGACATGGGCCAAGCGAGTTGACTCAGGCAATCAAGTGATCACAACTCTCCAATTCTATTTCCACGACAAACTCAGTGGGCAAATCCCAAGTGCAATCCAAATAGCTCAACCTTTACAAAGTGGCACCTCGCCCAATCTCTTCGGGAACCTCTTGATGATCGATGATGCGTTAACCGTTGGGCCTGACCCGTCTTCAAAGCTCGTGGGTCGTGCCCGGGGGATGTATGGGTCAGCCGGGCAGACCGAGATGAACTTAATCATGGCACTTAGCTACGTTTTCACTGATGGGATATATGATGGGAGCTCTTTGAGCCTTCTTAGTATCAATTCAGTGATGAATTCGCCGCGGGAGATGTCTGTTGTGGGTGGGACCGGGCTTTTCCGGCTGGCCCGCGGCTATGCCATCGCACAGACCTATTCGGCCAATGCTAGCGGCGACGCCATTGTTGGGTACAATGTTACTATTGCTACCAATATTTGAGAGCTTGATAGAAAAAAGTACAAAAATAACTCACTGATGGTTTTAGTAGTCAAGGCTGATTTTTCCTTTTGTTGAATTGAGTTTTTGGAAGAGTAATTCCATTCTATTCTCAATGTTTACTCATCTTCTATGGTCTTTGCGTTTCATTAGATAGGCAATATGCAATATTCATTGTCACACCATGGAAAGAAATACAACCTATTTGGTTAGTATTTAATCAAAATATGCTTTTGTTTATGTAAAATAAATTAAAGAATGGATTACGAAAATATGGACTTTGAACCGAAAACATCCTTGTGCATATCGTTGCGCCTTCCAATTCTTTGGAATTTACATAATACTCCTTGAGTCATTTCTCTTTTTGACTAAAAACAAAAATCTAATCACATCACTTTATTCTTACTTTTACTTTGCCCTCTCTCCTCTCTTTTTCTCTCTTACTTTATTCTCTCTTCTACTTTATTTTATTTTATTTTATTGAACTCACTAAAAACACAACTTTCTTAAATAACGTGCCGAAAAGAAACGCCTCAAGTAACATGTGACGGAGGGAGTATTCTATTTGTCACAATTTAGAAGTACCGATTTTCTATTTTAGTTCATCCCATATTAGGAGTTCACTCCTTTCCTAATTGATTATAGGTCCTACATTACATTAACCACATCCTATTTATAGTTTATTCTTATATTTTATTATAAAATTAATATTCAAAAATGAGACTCACATTTTATTTATTTTTTCACTAATTTTTATTTATATTTCTTCGATATGTAGTAGGACTCAATTATAACTCCTAATATAGAATGGAGAGAGTTTCATTTTTCTTATTCTGACATGTAAAAACAACCTTATTTTATTTACTCAAAAGTAATGTCACTAAAAAAAGTGAATCACAAAATATGTCACACAGTCCTTTCTAGGATTAATAAATGCGGGGATGTGACTAATAGGACTTTAAAAAAGGGAAATATTCAAGGGTTTCAATAATGAGTTTGACCAAAATATTTAATATTCACATGACGGGGGAAAATCAGAGAAATGCTTAGCATTTAAATCCAAGTCAACAGTTATCATAATTAATAATCCAAGAGTAAATGGGTTTCAAAACGTAATTGTGAAAAATAGTATTATCTCAGCGGAAGCGTTCAAGAGAAAGAGTGACGTCATGTATGAAGATACAACGTCACTTGAAATAATAACCAGCAAGACTTCAATTTAAGATCAACACCACCCAGCTCGTCGCCGCTCAACCCGCACATAGGAAAAACACATATAGGGCTTAGTACTATAAAATACTCAGTGGACTTATGTTGAAAACACAGTTATCAAAAATATTATATTTATCATGTCATTTTCAAGTAACCATCGGGGTTTAAGCTTTAGAAAGGCTCAATACACCAAAATATTCCATCGTTCAAAATTACGGCTGCGCAACCAATTTCCCATAGACATTTACCATATCTGCTCATACATGACTTTGAATGTGGCCACAAACCAAGTCACTAGACCGACCAACTCATGAGATGACACACGGTCTACCTTAGGTGTACACTAATCCAAGTAGGGTTTGCGGCCCTACAAGGATCTGAATTCAATTTAAATAATACATGGCAAAGCCAATTCAGATAGACACGTTAGAACCAAAATACTGCATGATAATCACAAAAACCAACCTCGAGTGCTTAGATCGAAATTATATTCTTTCCCGTGCGATCACGATTCACTTGCGAGATATCACCTTTGAATTTGAAACAATACATAGATCGACACAAGGAATCAAGTGAACAAATAAGATGCATGCATTCTAAGGATTTGATTATTTTATCGATAAGATTATAAATTTTTCCCAATTAGAAGATTAGGTATTTCGATTAATTTCGGTCGCCCAACGCATCGCAATGACACCGGCTGGCCACTCACGTTCCCAACAATTTTTGTGAAGAGATAGTTTATTCATGGGAATTTAAGTGATGACTCAAAGAAAAGGAAAAGTTTAAAAAAAAACTCCCTTCATTATAGTTAAAAAGTACTCCCTCCATCCCATATAAGATGTCACACTTATGGGATGGCACGAGATTTTAAGAGGTTTATTTTGTGTGTTAGGTGAAAAGAGAAAATATATTGTGAGAGAGAACTTTTTCTAAAATAGAAATGTGACATCTTTAGTGGGACAAGCTAAAAAGGAAACTTAGACATCTTTTATAGGACGGAGAGAGTATCAACCACTAAAATATTAAAGGAAAGACAATTAAGAATAAAATATTCCCTTTCCTCTCGCTCTCCCTCACTCTTCTTCCCCAATTTGCAAAACAACATTCCTAATTCACCTCTCTCCCTCTACTGTATTTCTCATAAAAGGACACACCCAAATTCCTCAAATTTGCAACACTCAAAATGAAGATAATAGAGGTACACACACTGAATCCCATCACTCTCTCCCTCGATTTTTCTCACAAATTGAACAAACCCAGACCCCTACTTAGCCGATGCGACATCGCCATTGGACAGACACCGTTGTTCGAGTCGCCAGCCTCGGTCAGCAGCACCGTCGTTCGCCTGGGTCCGAGAGCAGCCGCTGCTGTCCGGCCCATCACTCTATCGTAGCGTCAAGATCGGCAGCCCCGATTCCACACCGAAGTAGCACCGCAGATAAGTTATCACCTTAGGGGGTGTTTTGTAGGGGTAGATAAGAAAAGATAGTTGAGTTATCAGCCTTAAATGAGCGTTCGGTAGCCTAGACAAAATATAAGTGCGTCCCGTGTTAAATAGACGGTCTGATCAAAGCAAACAAAAAATAGCTATCTCATTATTATAAATAATAAGGAAAAAAATGGTGTGATTGTGTATCTCTCTTCCAATTTATGCTGTTGACTTTAATAGCTCTCTCTCTACTATCTCCCTCCCCCCACCACACCCCCAAAAAAAACCCCTACCACCCCCCCAAAAAAAAAAACCGCAGCCCCACCCCCACCCCCACCCCAACCTGCGACTCCCCAATTCAACCCAACCACCCCCCTCCTTTCTCTCTACTCTCTCTCCCCCCACCCAACCTGCTACTCCCTAATTCAACCCAACCCCCTCCCTCTCTGTCTCTACAACGCTGTCTCTCCCCTCTGCCTATCTCCCACCCCCTTACTGCTGTCAC
Source organism: Salvia splendens (assembly GCF_004379255.2). Taxonomy (NCBI): domain Eukaryota; kingdom Viridiplantae; phylum Streptophyta; class Magnoliopsida; order Lamiales; family Lamiaceae; genus Salvia; species Salvia splendens. The sequence continues at coordinate 26,583,725 of NC_056036.1, read as the reverse complement.
TAATCCCCCCTCACTCCTCTCTCTGTCCCCCACCCCCACCCCCCCAAAAAAACTAAATTGGCTAATTTAAAAATACAAGTAATAAATTTTGGAGTACAATTTGCATGAAAATTTGGTGGGAAACGGCGGAAATTATGTTGTTAATTAATAATTGAAAGAGAAATCATGTAGTGTATAAATATAAGAAGGGCATACACGTCTTTTCATACATGTAAACAAATCATCTCATTTCATATCTTAAGCTATCAAACACTAGGTAAAATTATGTTATCTTATAAAACTAAGACAAATCATCTCACTTTGAGTTAAGACATATAGCCTACCAAACACCCCCTTAGTTTCAATTAGAGGCTTGATTTACGTTTAGATCGATCCTTTACACCATTATACTAGCTAGTAGAAATGGGTTGAGGTTTTGATAAGAGAAGTTTATGCATAGTCCCAACGACACGACTAAGTCTAGGTATCCTCCTGGCCAGTTGAAGCATACCCAAGCACACTAAACCCAAGCACAAACTTTCTAAGCTTATCAAATGGCGCTGTTGCCGGTGATGGATGACGTTGTTGCATACATTTGTTGCATGATACTTTGGTGTATACATATTGTTAATAATTCCCTCTTCTTGTATTTTCTTAGTTTATGAGAAGAGGCTCGAATTTCGAGCATTGGATACTTGCACGAGGAAGAATATCAAGTTGGGTAAGAAGAGAGGTGACATAGCCCGTCACCACTAGTTTTGGACTGTCTACTGCCTTGCCTGTTGATCTATGCTCAAGCAGCGACGAGGACAGAGGGACACTGATAAAGAAGGAACCCGAGTCAACTACTGATTCAGAGGAAGAACCAACCAACATTGCTGACAACATTGAGCATGATCCAGAAATTGGGTCATTCAATGCTCATTCCGATGGCGAACCTCCTCAAGCTATCGTTGTTACCAGCTGGGCAAGCAACGTGTAATGTCAAGTTGCACGTCATTGCAGTTTTGACCTCTTTTCATGGGAAGAGCTATAAAGGCCCGTACGAGTTTCTACATGAATTTTGCAAAATCTGCACAACACAGAAATGGTCAGCAGGGTCAAGTGAGGATGATTATCGATTGAAGGGAAGGGAGAGGCCAAAATATAGATCTTGAGGCTGCCACCCAACTCCATCAGGACGTGGGTCGATTTCAAAATTGCCTTCTTAGATCAGTTCTTCGCATCCATTTAGACGAGTGTACTAAAGAATAAGATCTTAGGGGTTACGCAAGATTATGATGAAACCCTAAGTGAGGATTGGGCGAGGTATATGAGTCTGCTGGATGCATGCCCAAAGCATCGCATGTCGGAGGCGGAGATCTACTCCACTTCCTACGATGGAATGAACAAGGAAACCAAGGATTTGGCAAATTCATCTAGCGAAGGAGGTTTTCCGTACCTAAAAGTCAGCGAGGCCAAGGAGGTTATAGGGAAGCGACAACCCACGTGTGTCCCACACAAGGAGAGTGGTTGCAAGTATCTAAGTAGCCGAAAAAGATGATAAACTAGAGATGCGGATGGAGAAGTTGGAGTAGGCACTCTTGACAGCGATAGAGAAGAATGCACTATCTCTTCTGGATGAGAACAAGCAGATCACTTACCCAGGAAGCCAAGGCCCAAATTATGATAAGTAGGAGGATATAGATGGTGTTGGGCATTGGAACCCCAAAAGTAGTTGGAATCCTAGGAGATAAAGGAACACACTATGGAGAGAACAACTAAATTTTACATGGAGTGAGGGGAACCAGAATCAACCCAACCCATCTCAAAATACCTACCATGGCCCATCAACTCAAGACCACCAATCTACCTAGTCAGGAAGGAACCAACCACTTCAAGGCCAACACCATAACCAAAACCCACAAAATTCAAACCAAGGTCCTACCTATATACCTCTCCACCAAAGGAAATACCAAAATCATCCAAAGCAGAATACCCAACACTACCAAAACCACCCAAACCCCAATTAAACCAAAACCAGAACCAACAACACAACCCTAACCAATTCGATCAATATCCTCCATACCAAAATTAGCAGAATCATTCCTACCACCCGAATTCTCAAAATTAAGATCAACACACTAATGCCCATCATTACCCTCACCACCAGCTGAATCCCAACCACTTCCCGAACCAGAATAAGCAAGGGAGATCTATGGAAGAGATGATGGGGGAGTTACTAATTTCACAACAAAACATGAGGAGCGATTTTCAGTCTAAAAATGAGATGGTGCAGGGAATGCAAAATGCCCAGAGGGAGAATAAGGCAAACATAGACATGACGAACAAGAAACTGTCCTAGCTAGATAATTCCATGAGCGAGATGAAATGGGAATTCAGGGAGACTCCCGTCGACGGTGCATATACCAGAGAAAACAAACGTGAGTAAGATCACACTAAGGTCAGGCACATTGTACAAGGAGCCAGAGATGAAGGTTTCGCTGGGATGACCAAGCAAGATGGAAGGTACAAGTGACAGTTTAATTACGGGAAGTAACCATACAAGGTCTGGTGATACCATCTCGTCAAAGGATCTGAAGAATCCACTACCTCAGATAAAGGATCCTATTTTCCTAAAGGGAGAGCCGAGTGAAGTGAAGGATGGAGAAGACGGACTAGCCAAGAAAGGTTGGAGGCAATGGAGGAGAGTACAGTGGAAAACCCTAAAAGGGCGGATGAGGTAGTGAAGGAAGAGAAACCATTTCCATATCGTTTTGTAAAGAAAAGTAAGAAAGAAGATCCAATGGATTACCTGTCTATCTTTGGGAAGCTTGGCGTGACCATATCATTTCTCTAAACTGTGAAGCTACCTCCATTCGGTAAATTCATAAAAGAGCTAATAGTCGGGAAGGCGAAGGGGAATGATAAAATCGTAGTGAAAAGAATCGCTTCAGCTATTGCCCAAGAAAAGGTACCACCAAAGTGAGATGACCCAGGTGTGATTGTTAGGATCGAGCATGCTACTTGTGATTTAGGAGCATCTATAAATGTCATGCCATTGTCAGTTTATAACCGGTAAAAAGGGGTGAAGTTGACAAACACTAGGGTAAAAAGGGGTGAAGTTGACAAACACTACAGGTTTCTTATGAGCAAGCCGACTAAGAAGCCGCAGCATGATGGGATTACTGACCAGTAGATTGAAGAAGCCAATAAGGAATTTTGTCAAAAGCCTGAATTTGCTGGAGCCACTGGTGCTTGCCTACTGGTCGGTGTGAAGAAGCCTCCATATCTCGATGATCTAAAAAGGAAAAATGCAGAAAAAAATCCATTGCCTTCGGAAATATTACCGCCACAGGTTGAGCTGAAGAAGTTTCCATCTAATCTGAAGTATACCTTCATGGAAGAAGAGGATCGCTCCCCGTAATCATTAGTAGTAAGCTGACCAAGGAACAAGAGGTGATGTTGCTGACCACGCTGGGTAGGAACAAGAAAGCGATAGGATGGAGTCTAGCTGACATGGTAGAAATAAGCCCAGACATCTGCATGCACCATATTAGGCTAGAAGAAGGAGCTAAGGCACACAGAGACCCCCAACGAAAACTGAATTCAAACATGCGCGAGGAGGTTTTGAATGAGATCCTAAAGTTATTATCTCTAGGGATCATCTATTATGTCCTGTATAGCGAATGGGTGAGCCCAGTTCATATGGTCCCCAAGAAGTCAGAAACCAGGTGGTCACAAATGATAAAAACGAACTAGTACCTACTCGACTAGTTACAAGATGACGGATGTGCATTGATTATCGCAAGTTTAATGCCGCCAACCGAAAGGATCATTTTCCTATGCCCTTCAATGATCAGATTCTGGAGCGACTGGCTAGGGAACAATATTTCTGTTTTCTAGATGGAAATAGTTGGTAATTCAAGATTTATATATATCCTGAGGACCAGGATAAGACTACCTTCACCTGCCCGTTTGGCACTTATGCTTATAGAAGGATGTCGTTTGGGTTGTGTAACGCTCCCGAAACGTTTCATAGTTGCATGATGAATATATTTTCATATTTATTGGAAGAATGTAACGAGATCTCCATGAATGACTTCATACAGTTTATGGGGATTCATTCGATTTTTGCCTACACCATCTGGACGTTGTATTGGAGAGGTGCCAAGAGAACAACTTGGTCTAAAACTTTGAAAAATGTCACTTCATGGTTCCTGAAGGTATTGTTCTAGGCCATGTCGTAGCGAAAAGGGGGTTCCAAATTGATAAAGGGAAGGTGGAGGTAAATTCTAAATCGACATACCTGACTAACTAGAAGGAGATCGAAGTTTTCTAGGCCATGCAGGATTTTACCAAAAATTCATTAAGGATTTCGCCAAGGTCGCACAACCATTGAGTCGAATTCTTCAAAATAAAGTGGAGTTTATCTTCGAAGATGCATGCAATACAAATTTCCAATTGCTCAAGAACAAACTAGTGTCAGCCCCAATCATCTACGCACCCAACTGGGATTATCCATTTGAAGTGATGTGTCACACAAGCGACTACGTCGTGGGAGCTATGTGAGCTGCTACGCATCGAAAACCCATATTCAAGCCCATATGAATTATGACACCACGGAGAAAGGGATGCTGGATATCGTATATTCATTTGAGAAAATTCTGACAATACTTGTTGGGATCGATGGTGTGTTGCGATTGTTGAGATACAAGTCTTGCCGGACGAAATTACAATGGAAAATAAAGGAAATTACACGGAAAACTTGTGGAAAGAGGTAAGCCGAGTCGAGGAGTCCTCTTTCCGCAAGCCGAGATACGCCCCGGTAGTGCTCACGGTTTGGCGTGTCGTCCCCAAAGATAAAATGGCTTCGTCTCTGAAGTAGCAGCACCGCCAGCAGCAGAGCTCCAGCGAACGAGAGTGAGGAGGGGGGGCAGAGCTTCGACATGAAGTTTATGCAGAGAGGGAGAGAGCGTGTATGCAAAATGCGTAAGTATGTTATATGTAGAATGCAATGGATGCATGCCTATTTATAGGCCAAGTCCACCTGCAGGGCATTGATAGAGTCAACAGCCATTATGTGTTCCATGATGGCCTGACTGTAACCGCCGGGGGTTATTGAATGGTGCACTAGCCAGTGGGAGCTGAAGAGACACGACGCACCTGGACATGCTACACGATGGTATACACCATGGACCGACGGGGTCCATCGGGGACCTTTTGTCTCCCGTTATTTGTTGGGGTCCAGCGGGGACCTTTTGACTCCCGTTGTGAGTCAGGCTCCAGCAAGGACCTTTTGACTCTCGTTATGCGTCGGGGTCCATGACGTGGACCAGGACCCGTCGGGGATAGCGTGGAGTTTGGGTTGGTATAAAAAGAACAAGCGGGGCACGAACCACGCTCAATGACTAGCTCCAAAGAACAGCCCAAAGTCCACCAAAAGATTAATTGCCAAGATCAAAGATACAAGATCCAAGGCACAAGGCACAAGGCACAAGGCATCAGGACCCCGGTACCCGGGGCACGGGGCACGGGTCACAGGTCACGGGTCACGGGTCATGGGTCACAGGTCACGGTGCGCGGTGCACGGGTCACGGGTGGCGGCGGTGCGCGTGTGGGCTCTGTCACTCTTCTTATTCCACGATAATTATTACACATGATAATTCATGTGTAATAAATACTTCATCCGAGAATTTTATCATCCCCGATGTGGGATAATTAACACCTAGTTAATTAATCCCTTAGTCTTTTCACATAGCTCATTTCTGGCTTTATTATGACCAACTTTAATATATTATTTCTCACTCACCGGAAATCGGATTTGAGAAAATGAATATACTACGGTCATCTACTCGGAACGTAGATCGACGTTATTGCATTTAATTTCATAAAATTAAATGTCTTGTAACATTTATTATTAGTCAAAAACATTTGACCAAGCACGATTCTAACAATCCCCCACATGAGTGGAAATTGCCAAATGCATATGTATGAAGACTTAAATTGAACCCTCAAGAGGTATGTAAGCATAAGGATAGGTTGTGTTTGGCTTTGAACCATCCATAGTCAATACCATCGGATACACAGGCGGACTAGTAGCGCGATGCTTTGAACTATTCCTCGACGGCGTATACCGAGACAATGATGTTAACACTTAAACACCTCAACCTCATCCGTTCTCACGTTTTGTGTCCATTTCAGGCCTTGGACACCACTTTGGATTCATAAGTGTATTGTTTGAAGCGGCCCCACTTCACACTTACATAGGTGATTCCTCGTTAAGTATCCTGCCATACTTAGTCTCCTTGAGAACTTCTTTTCAACGAGATCCTTTAGGGATCATTAAAAGTCATAGACTTAACCTCACCACTAGGCAAGTTTTCCAACACTCTATTGTGCTCTAGGGAATAGATGTAGATGAGTGTTTCACACGAACTCTCATAGCTTAGTTTTTCCATTGAACCAAGTTCTTGGGATCTCCACTCATCATGGTTGGGTTACCACTATGACAATTCTTTAGGTTGTGGATTTCAAACCATTCCCTCTAGCAATTTATTCATTTGATCACGATATAACCCTTTGGTTAGCGGATCCGCTAGATTATCCAATGACTTCACGTAGTCAATTGTAATATCCCCTGTTATGATCAAATGTCTCACGGTATTATGTCGTCGACGAATGTGTCGAGACTTACCATTGTACAAGCCACTGTTTGCCCTCCCAATAGCGGCTTCGCTATCACAGTGAATTAACACTGGAGGCATGGGCTTTGACCAACATGGAATATCTTCAAGGAAGTTTTTAAGCCATTCGGCTTCTTCCGCGGCTTTATCTAAAGCTATGAATTCAGATTCCATAGTGGATCGGGCTATACATGTCTGTTTCGTGGATTTCAACGAGACAGCACCACCCCTAATAGTAAAGACATATCCATTTGTTGAAAGTGAGTCTTTGTTATCGGATATCCAATTTGCATCGCAGTACCCTTCAAGTATCGGGGGTATCTCGAAAAGTGTAGCCCATGATTTTGAGTATACTTGAGATATCTCAAAACTCTTACAAGAGCTTTCCAATGCTCTTTACTTGAATTGCTCGTATAGCGGCTCAACTTGTTCACGGCGCAAGCAATATCAGGTCGAGTGCAATTAGTAAGATACATAATGCATCCAATGACCCGTGCATAATCTTCTTGTGCAACGGGCTCACCCCTGTTCTTTGCTCAAGTGAACATTGAGCTCTATAGGCGTCTTAGCCGGGATGCCATCATAGGCGTTGAACCTCTTTAATACTTTATCAACATAATGAGATTGTGTTAATGTGATTCCTTCGGATGTTCTTAGAATTTTCATTCCAAGTATTACATCGGCTAGACCCATATCCTTCATGTCGAAGTTCCTCTTCAACATGGTCTTCGTGTCGTTAATCACTTGGGTGTTACTACCCATGATTAACATCTCATCAACGTAGAGACACACTATAACGTATCCATTATCAGTGTTCTTAATGTAGACACATTTGTCACATTCGTTGATTTTAAATCCATTTGATAACCTCACGTTATCGAATTTCAAGTGCCACTGCAACGGCGCTTGTTTCAATCCATAGAGGGATTTAACCAGCTTGCATACCTTTTTCTCTTGTCCAGGTACTACAAAACCTTCAGGTTGTTCCATATAGATTTCATCTTCAAGGTCACCATTTAGAAACGCAGTCTTGACATCCATTTGATGAATCTCAAGATTGTGTACAGCAGCAATCGCGAGAAGCACTCGAATTGATGTAAACCTTGTTACAGGTGAGTAGGTATCGAAGAAATCGTACCCTTCCTTTTGCTTAAAGCCTTTGACTACCAGTCTAGCTTAGTCTAGCTTTATACTTGTCCACTGTTCCATCGGCCTTAAACTTTCTTTTAAGGACCCATTTGCATCCTAAAGGTTTAGCACCTTCAGGTAGATCAACCAACACCCACGCGTGGTTTAGCAAACTGAATCAATTTCGCTTTGAACAGCTTCTTTCCTATGCAACCTGTCTGGGCCAGCAAAGGCTACTTTTATTGATGTTGGCTCTTCATCCAACATAAATGCAATATAGTCAGGACCAAATGTCTTTGGTGTTCTGACCTGCTACCACGTCTTGGTACCGCATCGTTTGGATCAGGCCTTGTTCGCTTGCGGATTCTGGCTCTTCATCCACTAATTTAGAACTAGTGGTTTCATCCTCAATTTTCGTCTCAGAATTGGGTGAAATATTTTCCTTGTCTTTGTGAGGAAATATATTTTCAAAAAATACAACATTTCTTGACTCGATTGTTGTTCCCACGGTCACAGTCTGTATTTCAGACTTGTGGACAACAAACCGATATGCACTACTATTAAGTGCATACCCAATAAAGATACAATCAATCGTTTTAGGACCGATTGTAACTTCTTTGGGCGGAGGAACCATTACCTTAGCCAAACACCCCCACACTTTGAGGTATTTGTAGGATGACTTCCTTCCCTTCCATAGCTCATAAGGAGTAACGTCCTTACCTTTGCGTGAGATTTTGTTTAGGATGTAGTTGGCTGTCAAAATAGCTTCCCCCCACATATTCTGGGGCATCCCTGAACTGATTAGTAACGCATTCATCATCTATTTGAGAATTTGATTCTTGCGTTCTGCAATACCATTAGATTGTGGTGAATATGGTGCTGTCGTTTGGTGAATTTTACCACTTGTGTTGCATAATTCCTCAAACGAGGATACGTATTCACCCCCTCTATCACTTTGAATCATTTTGATTTTACATCCAAGTTGATTTTCGACTTCGTTCTTATAATTTTTTAACGCTTCTATTTCTTCGTCTTTACTTCTTAAAAGATAGACATAACAATATCGTGTGCAATCATCTATGAATGTGATAAAATATTTTTTACCACCTCTCGTTTGCACCAATTTTAAGTCACATACATCCGTGTGAATTAATTCAAGGGGTTTTGTGTTCCGTTCAACCGAATGAAACTGTAACTTAGTCATTTTCACCTCAAGACAAATTTCACATTTGTTTTGAGTTTCTACTTCATTTGCCTTTAGTAAATCTAAACGTACTAATCTTTTAATTGCATTTGGATTTACATGTCCCAATCTATTGTGCCACAAGTTAAAACACTCAGCCAAGTAAGAAGAAGTAGATGCGTTCTTATTATTAGCCAACGGCTTAGGGACATGGCATACAACTACACTAAGCTTGAAAAGTCCGTCGGTTACAAAGCCTTTTCCGAGTAACTTTCCAAACTTGTACAAAGAAAACCTATCAGATTCAAATATAAGTTTAAACCCTTTATTCACTAGTATTGATCCTGACACTAGGTTCTTGCGGATGTCCGGGACGTGCAACACATCCTTCAAAGTGATGGTAACGCCGGACGTCATCATGAGAATCACGTCTCCAATGCCGAGGACTTGAGACGAGGCTTGATTCCCCATGCTGATTTTCATCCCTTCAACAGCGGTGTAGGAGGCGAACTTGCTCTTATCGGCACAGACGTGGGCAGTAGCTCCAGTGTCGATATACCAGCCACCTTTGTTGTAAACAAGGTTGACTTCTTCCGTGACCACAACAATAAGGTCACTTTCATCCCAATCCTTGAACTCTTTTTCAACAACGTGGGTAGCCGGCTTCTTCTTCGGCTTGCGGCAGTCCTTGGAAAAGTGGTCAGGTTTGCCACTGTTGTAGCAGTTGCCTTCAACCTTCCTCGCAGGCTGCTTCTTCTTGCCCTTGTCCTTTGCAATTGGACGAGAGCGTTTGTTGGAGGAACCGCCCCGCTCCAACAGATTGGCCTTAGCAACAGGTGGGCAATGGCCCTTAGCCAAACCATCGCGTTTGCGCACGTCTGACTCGATGCTCAGCTTCACGATCAAGTCTTCAAGATTCATCTCCTTTCGCTTGTGCTTAAGGTAGCTGTTGAAGTCCTTCCAGTCGGGTGGAAGTTTATCAATGACCGTGCCCACCGTGAAAGCTTTAGGCAGGGCCATTCCTGAAGGGGCTGGCAGCGGAAGCGTGCGTTCAAAACGGATCACATGAATTTGATCTATTTAGCAGATTGTTTAGACAAAATCTATTCGCGTAATTTAGCAGATTATTTAGCAGATTTATTTCCATAGATATAGAAAATAATAAAAATATTCCTTAAATCTAGATAAATATTATGAAACTATTAAATTATCCTCATCTATATCATCTAGGAATAAAATAATATTATTTATTTCCATAGATATAGATAATAATAAAAATATTCCTAAAATCTAGGTAAATCTTCCAAAAAGATTTTATTTCCATTGAATAATGATATTTTAATGATATCTTTTAATAAAATAATTAAATAATCATTAAAATAATCTTTCATCGTTATCTCATCGTACGAGGTTCGCACGAACGATGAACGACGAAAATCCGACGAGTTCTTCGTCGGACCACGACGCACGAAGCGTCTCGGCCACCAACGCGCAGATGGCGCGCCAGCGTCTCGGCCAGCGGCTCGTCGGGTGTCGCCAGCGTCTTGGCCAGCGGCTCGTCGGGTGTCGCCAGCGTCTCGGCCAAGAGCGTGCGCGGAGGCGCGGCTCCTCTCGGCCAGTGGTGAGCACCCGTCACGGCGTCTCGCCTCGTCAGGTGCCGACGCTTCTCGTCTAGGCGCGCACGCGGCGGCGTGCGCCTCTCGGCCAGCGTCTCGGCGCCCGTTTCGGACATCCGAGCCGTCGGGTGGCGCGAGCTCTCGGCCAGCGGCCCGCACGGTGGCGCGCCCGCTCTTGGCCAGCTCCAACCTTCCGCCTAGGGTTCGGCCTGGCGTCTCGGCACCTCGGCACGTTCTCGGTTGAACTGCCGTGCCACTCCATCAGCCGTGTCGACCTCGACCCGGGTTCCGTCTGGTGCGTGTGGTCTCGGCCGGCGGCGAGCACGAGCCCTACTCGTCTGCGCGTCACCCCGTGATCACGGCTCCCGGCTCCCACTATCTCGACATCCCTACCTCGACCGCACGTGGTGCGTTTGAGCAATTCAAGTTCTTTGATTAGATAGTTATTGAGTTCATCATGCAAAAAATTAAACAAAAACACCAAGAACATGATTCACAATCAAATAACACATGCATACATGAATTTCGCGAAATTTAAATCCAAATAATCAGAGCCAAAGACTGGATCTGATACCAACTGAAGGGGCTGGCAGCGGAAGCGTGCGTTCAAAACGGATCACATGAATTTGATCTATTTAGCAGATTATTTAGACAAAATCTATTCGCGTAATTATCACATTATCATGCTCATAACTTGAATTATAACATGCTTTAGCACATAAAATCCCTAAAACATGCTTACTACGGAATTAGCCAATTTACCTTGTTGATTCAATCAAGAATCGATGATGGCTTGCTCCGTCTCCACGTGAAGATCTTCAATACAAGACCTCGGATCTTCTTACTGGTGTCCCGGACTATACGCTGATATTTCTGTGGGTAAATCTCACCAACGTACTAGGACTCGAATAATGGAAGACAGAACTCAGCTCACGGAGGAGGCGCAAATTTCGATCTCTCTCTTTAGAGGGGGACGAAAATTTTGATAATAAATTGTTATATTTTCTGTCTCATTTATTCTCCTATTTATATAAGTCACATATTGGCCCAGTCAGGGATCTAAGGAAGAATTTGGAACAGGCCTCACCCAATTAGCTTTTTACTAATTAAATTGAACCCACAATTTAATATAAGCTTGTATTGGAATATTACGAGCAGCCACTACAGAAGTAATATTGCACTGCCTTCTAAATCCGAAATTACAAGTATTCCGGGTTTCTTTTAATTGCATTTGATTCATTTCCCGCGCTTAAGATGGAAACATCCATTAATCAATTAATGTCTGCTATAGACTCAATTAATTAACATATTTCGAATTACAAGAGTGGACTTAGCAAGAAACTCTTATTTATTATTCATAGAGTAATCAAACTCCAACTAGCTAGGTTCCGAATAATAAAACCTCGTTTCGAGTTCCTCTTGTGGATGTTATCAAACGAGACTCTCCTCGCGCACGTTTCAACATAATAGCAATCCTAGCACCTCTAGATAATGATCACCACTACCCAATATACCTGGATCGTTGGGTTACGAAAAACCCGCACCTTTGGTAAGTCAAAGTAGTGGATCCTCAATATCGTATGCTCAATGCTAACGTACATTGATTAAGAAATTAATTTTCAAGACCTCGTCTTTCAGTAGATAGCATAAAGACTCTTCTTGCTGTTAGATCCATTCAGCGCTATACCACACCAACGTCATCTTATTTCAATAAGGTTTAGAAATAATCGGACTGACATTGCAACCTTTCGCGATAGGTAGTCTAGGCCTATCTAGGTTGTGAAATTCTTATTTTTCTTTGTTTAGAACTGACCGTGTTACCTTAAATTGGACGACGCCCACAACCGGTCTACTAAAACAAAGACTTAGACTTTGTTACGTTTGCTCATACATTTAAATATGTAATAAACAACCATTAAATGTAAACCATAACAACATTATGACAAAAATAATCTGTTGCATTTATTGGAAAATAACCATTAGAGTTTTACAATATCCAATCACTCGAAAGGTGATTTCTAATATACAAAACCCTAATAATCTCCTACTTATACTCAAAACAGCTTTCAAGTATACAAAATATTAGTGCACACGTCTAAATTTCTTCCACTTATACTGAAAGCGAGTTGAGGTCTTGAATGAGTCAAACTCCCATCCCTTCAACGTGGCACTCGAACGGTTTTACCGCCAAAGCCTTTGTAAAAGGATCTGCCAGGTTGTTCTCTGACGCAATCTTGACCACTTTTATAACTCCTCTGTAAAATCCCAAACTTTTGTGACTTTTATTTAATAAGTTGATTTGAAATTTCAATTATGAAATTTTTGTTCTTATGTGATTAAGTGAATTATGTGAAATATTTATCGTGGGTGATGTGGAATGAAGTGGTTGATAATTTTTAAATTTTCCGATGAGGGGAAATAATTAATAGGATCATGCATTTACTTTTGTTCGAGTCAATTCATTGGATCTTTCGGCCTCTTCAAAATTATTGGAATTAATATTCTCTTCTTGGATTTAATTAATTGTTTTGGGATATTTATCCAAATTAAATCCAAACCAAATTATCCCTAATTTATGCTACATGAAATTCGAACTCTAGCTATTTTTTTTGGGAGTTGCGAAAAATCCCCTATTTAATAGGAATATGAATTATTTTTCTTTGATTTAATTGGTGCCTTATTGATTCCCTTCTTTTATTTCAAATCCAATTAAATCATGCCACATTTTATTTCCTCACTCTAATTGAATTGATATTTGAAATATTTCCTTGGCTATTTGAGCCAAATAATTTTCGGCCCCTTCACTAATTTTTGGGAGAGTAATTTATTTGTTTCCTATTTTGTGGAATCCCTTTTTATTCAAATAAATACCTATGTCTAATTAATTGGGGATGTGAATATTTTCCTTCTATTTGGTCTCCACCCCACACACCCCTATGCCTTATTTTTCATTGAGGGAATTTAATTATTTGTTACCTATTTCATGGGAGCCTTTTTCCTATAACGAAATTTCCTAAGTTAAATCCTATTCTATTTAATTGGGGATTTAAATAATTTCCTTGTGCATTCCTCCTCAAATTTTCGGCCACTACCTCATGTTTCCTACTTGGAGATTTAATTTATTTGTTCCCATGTATTCATTATTTTTATTTCCTAAGTTATGAATATATCCTTCAAGTAAATACCAAATAAATTCCTTGTTGTGTATACATGGAGTTTTCAAAAATTCCCTCATCTACCACATGCCTATTTTATTCTTTTAATTATGGGACTTTTTATTTAATTTGACCATTATTTTATTCCCCCATAATTAAGTAAATATTCCTTAAAACTTTAACCTAATACTACAAAAAAAAACACTTAAACAAACCCTAGTCCCCTTTCTCAAAAAAAAAAATGCCACCCCCTCTCCCTCATTCTCTCCCACACGTCTTCTCTCCTCTCCCACTCTCCCATCTCCAAAAATCCTCCATCCAACTCTTGTTATTGCAATCCGTTGAAGTTTATTTTTAAGAGTCTCCGACGAATCGCATCGTCCATCGTTTCTACCGATTCGTTTTGTCAAAGGAAGGTATATTGTTCACTTTTCCTCATCCTATCCGTTTTAAACATGTTCTTGAGTCCTACATGCATTTAGTGGGTGTAGGTTTGATAGATCGCAAGTTTTAACAGGGGGAAAGTGTGTTTTCGTAAGAACTTGGATGATATTGTGTTTTGATTGAAATCATGTGTTGTTGGATTGGAATATTTGGTGAATAATATGAGTTTATGTGCAAATATAAGTATGAGGAACTTGCAAGCATGGTTATGTGTTTTCGAGCATGAGAAATCGATGGTTGTGTGATGTAAGATGAAAACCCCTATTTACGAACTTGAATCTGAAATCTGTGGTGCACGACCAGTGGCTTATGATCTGTAATTGACCCATCAACCGAATGAGTTTTGCTATGAAATTTTTACTGAGTAAACTTCAAGATGTTTTCTGTGTCTCGTGTGATCTTCAGCCCTTTTTATCGAAAAATGAATTTTTAATAAATTTTTGAAGTTGACTGCGCAAATCTGCCAGAAACTTGAGTTCTCGCCATGAATGTTTCGTTTTCTGTTTGAATGACCAAATGACCTCCGATTAATGTGATTCTTGAACTATATGAAAATTTGAAGTGTCTTCTGAGTCGTTTTAAATTATCAGCCTTTTTGGGCATTGGATGAAATTACGGTAAATTTTTCAAATGAACTGCGCAATACTATCAGAAATTGTATGTTCCGACCAGAGAGTTTAATATGTGATATGACTGACTAAATGACGTGATTTCTGTGTGAACATTTTCATGGATGAACTTGAATGTGTCCTCTGTATTGTGACCAAAATTTAGCTTCTTTTGAGGTCGGGTGAATTTATAGTGGTTTTTACAAAACGGTCGCGCAGTTCTGCCAGTTTTCTGCCTTGTTAAAATGACACCTAGTTTCAAGTTTAAAAGTATTATATGATGCACGTATGTCTAAGGAACGTGTTTAAATGTTGAAATCACTTCTGATAAGTTGGAATGTGTTACGTGTGTCTTTACACCTTTGTGACGTATGTTGGGTTAGGGAATTTGAGAGAAAACGATAGGACATGCATAGTAAAATGTTGTTGTGGAAGGCTGACTTGTGTTGTCGTTGACAAGGGTGTTGTGTACTCGTGAACTCGAGGATCGAGAGTTGCTATAAGTTGGGTTGTGAATTTGCTAAGCGATCGAGGTGGGTTTTCTTTTCAAACCTCTTAACTTTTCCGAAAATTATTATGTGGCGATATAAGAGTGGTTTAACTGTTATGTCATGTTATGTTGTTTTTATTATGAGATTGTGTGCCTGATGCCTAGTTCGTATGAGTTCACTTCGTTAGGCTATATGGCTGTGTTGTGAAACGAATTCGGGTCTGAGTAGGGCCGTAAACCCTATCAGGCTGTGTACACTGGTGGGATCTTGAGCCCTCCTTGCAAGTCGGCCGGTCTCGTGGGCGAATAGTGTGGCCACACTTTCGTCGCACTGTGATGTGATTGATGGATTGATGTGAAAAGTGGGGAGATAAATTGTCTGGCCAGACTTGCATGTTTTTGTGTTTCTCGTGATATTTTCTTACTACTTAAAACTCGAGATCACTGGTATGGATGACATAACTTATTAAAATGTTTTCGGCATGAGCCCATTGAGTACAACAAGTACTCAGCCCTGCATATTATTTTTCTTATGTGCAGGTTGAGCGGGATGCTGCGGTGGATGTTGAGCTGGCTTAAGTACTTAGGATGCGTTGTGTCTGCATACATAAGCGTTATCCATGACTCTCCTTAAACCTTATTTTTCCGCTGCTAAGATTTGAACTATGACTCAAGACCTAAATCTTTTCTTTATGTTTTGTGTTTGAACATGTATGGTGGTGATGAGTTTTAAATAAGTATCTAAGTTGTCTTTTGAAAATGGTATTCTTCGAGATTTAGGTTAAGTGTTTGTTCTACTTTAGTTATTAGTTGTTGTATTTCTGAAGTCTAATTTTTTTTCCCGTTGTCCTTTTTAAAAGTATTTTACCTTATGTCTTTTCGAAAAAAATATAACCTTAAAATCTTTAAACTAAGTTGTTTTCCTTTCTTTAAGTTAATTAAGTTGTTCTTTTTAAATTGTTATCCGTGCATGTCGGTCACGATCGCCGCGTTTGTGGTATCCCTAGTATGGGCGGTCGTGACAGAGTGGTATCAGAGTTTCGTTCTTTCGCTCTGGTCCGAGAGTCTTTCTTTTACCTTAAGTCAAAATAAGTGAACCTCAGACTAGAAGTGTCACGAAGGCTCAAATCCACAGCATCACGCTCAACCAAAGAAAGTGAGGTATGTTTCAAGTTGTTAAAGGAATATGAGAACGATGTATAAAGTCTGATGATGATATGACGAGGATGTTTTGGGCAGAGGTATGCATGAACATGGAATTATGTGATGATGTGATGTTATTGTCATGTTGTAATTGGAGTATAAATGATGTGATGACATACATAAGTCGAATGTGAGCATGATTGGCATGATTATCTAAACACGTGTTATATGTGTGAAAATTATATTGTGATAGTGTGATTGTATGGAATATGAGCATGATTGGCATGATGATCTAAACACGTGTATTATGTGAAAACAATATTGTGATAGTATGAATATGTGGAATATGAGCATGAATTGACAATATGATTTAAGCAAGTGTTGTATGTATGAACATGATATTGGTATGGTATGAGTATGTGAGACATGAGCAAGATTGGCATGATGACCTAAGTATATGTTATGTGTGAGTAAGTGATATGACGAAGGCATGTGAGCATAGGATGATGGAGTGTTTTACACGAAAGATGAAGATTGATGAGTTGTTTTGAGAATGTTGTAAAAAAATTTTAAAAAAAAATGAGTCATTTAAAAATGTTTGTTTCAAACATATATTTGAAGTGCATGAGTGTTTTGTTCGGAATACAAATGTGTTATCAGTTTTGAAAAATTTGCATGGTTTGATATGTAGAAAAAAAAAGGAAAAAGGATTTTATGGTTGATGTTTTGCAATATTAACGACTAGTTGTTCTAGTGGAGTTTGATTGAGGAAAAATGTTTATATTATGGAAAGTTGTTGGAAATTTTTGTGAAAGAAAAAAAAAATATATCTTTGAACATTTAATGAAAACATGTTAGTTCTTTCTTTTGGGAAAATTAATTGATCAATGAAATTTTTTTGTTTATGTATTGTTCAAAAAAAAAAAAAAATTTACCTTTTCGATTGGAAAATTTAGCCATGGAAGTGTGATGTTATATATGTTATGAGGTGTGAAGTATGATGCGTTATTCTATGGAGTGTTTTATACGAGTGATGAAAGTTGATGCGAAAGTACGTTTTAGTCTGAGTCAAAACTTTTACCTTAAAATTGAGATGTGGAAAAAAAAATTTTGGAATGTGTGAAAGTGTAAAGAAATATTGTTTCAAAAGTTTTGAATAGAATTGTGAAGTTCGAAAGTGTTTTGCTATGGGATGTGAAAATGTTGTGTGTTTATATTGGGGTATGAATGACGTAAATTGTGGTAGATGATGATCTATGAGATGATGAATTGTGTTGTGAACTTAGAGTACCTAGAATATAAGCCTAGTTGACCGTGCGAATCGTAGTTCTAACTTGAAAACTTAACTATTGCTTCTCTGAGCAATGAAACGTACGAGAATATGAAAGTTAAGGCAAACCCTTAAGTCAAGGTGCGAGACAAGAAGAGTTGAAGCTAAGTGATATTTTCCATGCAACGACGAGCGGTCATACTCGTGATTTAAATTAGTACAGTGTAATCTTGTGTAAGTGGCAACACGATGGAGATGATCTTCATACCTTGCTAAGGAGCACGAGGATGACAACAATATCCTACGAGGATAATCATTATGACATGCAGAGAGCTTTATGAAGATATGGATTCTGACTATCATTATTAGTGGCAATGACACGAAGAATCTCAGCGTGGAATCCACAATTCTTAGGGCGATGTTACCAGTTTCGGCTTGCAAAAGATGAACGAGGAGGTGCGACTTTAATAACTAGAACAAACTATTCTAATCAATAGTTCTTACTTGGATTCTAAGAAGTTATTTTTTTCAAGGTCTTTCAAATAGCCGTGAGCCACTGTCTATTTAACAGATGTTTCATTCATGCCTTGCAAGTGAGGCATATTATTTCTTTTCCTCCATAGAGTCACAACTCACTTTCAGTTCTTGGAAAGTGGGGTTGCCCTCATAACTTCGGACACCTGGATTGATTGTAGTCTTCTTTGATCTATTATTTATGCAACAATATTTTGACTTTGTGAGCCTTTGCTATTGAACTTCATTCCTAAGACTGCTTGCAGTTATGTCCTTCAATACGATCACGTTTCGCAGACATGTTTTCTGTGGGATATTTCTCTTGGAACTTTTGTTCAACTTTTCATTTGGTCACCATGTCTGTGTCAAGTTCTTTCTTACTGAGTGAAATTCTTTTTGTTCAGTTCCACTATATGTATCATTTCCATAATAGGACCTTTCTTTCTACAGAACGAAGTTAAGGCCTACATTTTGTACCTTGCCTTAACAAACTTAATGCACTTGATTTTTTTTCAAAAGCCCCTTTGACTTTGGTTGTCTTTCACAAACTTATGAACCCGTGAATCTATCATTCCATATTAAGATTTTCGTTGAACCATGATCTGTACTGCTTTGTGACAACTGCCTACATTTCTCAATCCTTACGCAACTAATCCTTTTTTATCCTCAACTCTTTAAGTAATTATCCATTGATGTGTGGACCCTCCAAATTTGGTCGAACAACTGAATTATCTGTTGGTAGCCTACTATGAGAATTGACATTTATTTGATTTCATCCCATATTCATGACCTATCTTATGTTCTTTCAAGCTCCGTGGGGATGATCATAACCAATTGTTATATTTCAAAATCGGTTCATATCCAAGTTAAGACTGTTTGACTAAAGTTTGTGTTAGGAGAGTTAAGAGTAGTAGCTCGACTTTTACACGTCATGCCTTGGAGAGCGTTGACATAATTTTGGGAATGGATTGGCTTGCCGAGAACCACGCGACGATTCACTGTAAAGGGAGGCAGATTTCTTTTCAAGCCCCGGGCAAAGAGCCGACCATCTTATATGGGATCTCCATGAACCGACGAACCACCATAATCTCCGCATTGCAAGCAACCACGATGATAAGAAAAGGGCGTCTGGCGTATCTTGTGTACTTGAACGGGGAGGAAAAGAAGGATTTGAAGGAGAAAGGCGTGGCAGTAGTACGAGACTTTACTGACGTGTTCCCTGAAACTATGCCTAGACCACCGCCTAATAGGCAAGTGGAGTTTACCATCGACTTAGAACCTGGATCTGCGCCAGTATCGAAGGCGCCATACCGAATGGCCCCTAAAGTGTTGGCAGAATTTAAGATTCAGTTGCAAGAACTGTTAGACTTGGGTTTCATTCGACCTAGTGTGTCACCGTGGGGAGCGCCAGTGTTGTTCGTTAAGAAAAAGGATGGCACGATGAGGATGTACATCGACTATCGTGAGCTCAACAAGATGACCTTAAGGAATAACTACCCACTGCCGAGGATTGATGATTTGTTTGACCAACTTCGAGGAACAAGCGTATTCTCGAAAATAGATTTGAGATCATGGTATCATCAACTAAAGGTCCAACGAGAGGATGTGCCTAAGACTGCTTTTCGCACTCGATATGGCCATTATGAATTCATCGTGATGCCATTTGGGCTGACGAACGCCCCGGCTGTCTTCATGGATTTGATGAACCGAGTTTTTCACGAGTATCTCGACAAGTTCATGTTAGTCTTCGTCGACGATGTGTTAGTGTACTCGAAGAATGAGGAGGAACATGAAGGGCTTCTACAAACAGTGTTGGAAACTTTGCGAAAGGAGAAACTTTATGCCAAGTTTAGTAAGTGCAAGTTTTGGTTGACTCGAGTGAACTTTCTTGGTCATCGAGGCCGTGCAGAATTGGAAATCGCCGAAAACACCGAGTGAAATCCGCAGTTTCTTGGGATTGGCGGGATACTATCGACGTTTCATTGAAGGATTCTCTAAGATTGCGAGACCGATGACGCAACTGCTAAAGAAAGGAATCAAAGTGGTTTGGACGCCAGAGTGCGAGGCGAGTTTCCAACTGTTGAAAGAGAAATTGACTATAACACCAGTCCTAGCGGTGCCAGAACCCGACAAGGAGTTCGCCGTCTATACGGATGCGTCGAAGGTGGGACTAGGATGCGTGTTAATGCAAGATGGGAAAGTAATAGCATATGCTTCCCGACATTTGAGACCGAATGAATTGAATTTTCCGATTCATGATTTGGAGTGAGCAGCAATGGTCCATGCCTTGAAAATTTGGAGATATCATCTCTATGGAGTGAGATGCGAAAGATATACGGATCACAAGAGTCTCAAGTATTTCTTCGAACAAAAGGAGCCAAACATGCGACAGTGACGTTGGTTAGAGATTGTGAAAGATTATGACTGTGGTATTCACTATCATCCGGGCAAGGCTAACGTAGTAGCTGATGCTTTGAGTAGGAAGAACCAACCGCAATTGGCTTATTTTCTAACGCAAGAGGAAGCGTTGATTCGCGAATTCGACAAAATGAGTTTGGAGATAGTGAAAGCGCCCGAGACAGCAGGAGGAAGAATAGCGACGCTAGTGATTGAGCCAAATTTGAGAACCAAGCTCATAGAAGCCCAACGACATGATGAAAAGTTGGAAGAATTACGTGTGAAGGTGAGAGCAGAGAAGCTTGATCATTACCGTGAGGAGGCGGATAATGCTTCGACGTACGATGGATGATTGTGTGTGCCGAGCGATGAGGCGCTAAAAGAAGAGATTTTGATTGAAGCGCACGACACGCCTTACAGTGCTCACCCCGGAAGCATGAAGATGTATCGAGACTTGAAGCAACGATTTTGGTGGAATGGAATGAAAGGGGACGTAGCGTCATATGTGGAACGATGTCTAGCAGCCTTACACCAATGGCCATATGGGAAGTTACAATCGCTTGAAATTCCCGAATGGAAGTGGGAGCATCTAGCTATGGGTTTCGTGACGGGTTTGCTAAAGTCACAGAAGGGCAACACCGCGATTTGGGTGATCATCGATTGACTTAATAAAAGCGCGCACTTCTTACCGATTAAGATTACTTATGGCATGGACAAGTTAGCTAAGCTCTAGGTGAACGAGATTGTGCGATTGCATGGAGTGCCAAAGACCATTGTGTCCGACAGCGATACGAAGTTCACATCAAAGTTTTGGATGAGTTTGCAACGAGAATTGGGCACGCAATTAAACTTCAGCACTGCTTATCACTCGCAATCGGACGGGCAGTCAGAGAGGACAATTCAAACGCTTGAGGATATGCTGCGAGCTGTTGTCCTAGATCGAGAGGAAAGTTGGGAAACTGTTCTACCGTTGGTTGAATTCGCCTACAATAATAGCTACCAAGCGACGATCGATATGGCCCCGTATGAAGCCTTGTATGGCAGGAAGTGTCAATCCCCACTCTTTTGGGATGAGGTTGGTGAGAGGAAGATGTTAGGACCCGACTCTATAAAGGAAATGACCGAAATTGTGCATCAAATCCGCGCAAGGATCAAGGAAGCTCAAGATAGGCAGAAGTCGTATGCTGACGCGCATCGAATGGAAATCAAATTCGATGTTGGTGACAAAGTGTTCTTGAAAGTATCCCCGACGAAAGGAGTTGTGAGGTTTGGAGTGAAGGGCAATCTAAAACCGCATTTTGTAGGGCCGTACGAGATTATCGACGAAGTAGGTCCTGTGGCGTATCGATTGGCGTTACCTCCCAGCTTTGGGAATGTGCACAACGTGTTCCATGAGTCGCAGTTGCGCAAGTACGTGTTCGACCCCAAACATGTGATTCACCAAGAGGAAGTGATTTTAACCCCCGACATGAGCTACGAGGAAAGACCCGAAGCAATCCTAGATCGGAAGGTACAAGAGCTACGAAACAAGTCGATAGCATCCGTGTAGGTGTTGTGGAAGCACCATGGTCCCGAGGAAGCCACGTGGGAGTTAGAAGATAAAATGAAACAAAAGTTTCCCGAGTTGTTTATGTGAGACGATCAAATTTCGGGACAAATTTCTGTTTGAGGGGAAGGATGTAACATCCCAAACTTTTGTGACTTTTATTTATTAAGTTGATTTAAAATTTCAATTATGAAATTTTTGTTATTATGTGATTAAGTGAATTATGTGAAATAATTATCGTGGGTGATGTGGAATGAAGTGGTTGATAATTTTTACATTTTCCGATGTGGGGAAATAATTAATAGGATCATGCATTTACTTTTGTTCGAGTCAATTCATTGGATCTTTCGGCCTCTTCAAAATTATTGGAATGAATATTCTCTTCTTGGATTTAATTAATTGTTTTGGGATATTTATCCAAATTAAATCCAAACCAAATTATCCCTAATTTATGCTACATGAAATTCGAACTCTAGCTATTTTTTTTGGGAGTTGCGAAAAATCCCCTATTTAATAGGAGGATGAATTATTTTTCTTTGATTTAATTGGTGCCTTATTGATTCCCTTCTTTTATTTCAAATCCAATTAAATCATGCCACATTTTATTTCCTCACTCTATTTGAATTGATATTTGAAATATTTCCTTGGCTATTTGAGCCAAATAATTTTCGGCCCCTGCACTAATTTTTGGGAGAGTAATTTATTTGTTTCCTATTTTGTGGAATCCCTTTTTATTCAAATAAATACCTATGTCTAATTAATTGGGGATGTGAATATTTTCCTTCTATTTGGTCTCCACCCCACACGCCCCTATGCCTTATTTTTCATTGAGGGAATTTAATTATTTGTTACCTATTTCATGGGAGCCTTTTTCCTATAACGAAATTTCCTAAGTTAAATCCTATTCTATTTAATTGGGGATTTAAATAATTTCCTTGTGCATTCCTCCTCAAATTTTCGGCCACTACCTCATGTTTCCTACTTGGAGATTTAATTTATTTGTTCCCATGTATTCATTATTTTTATTTCCTAATTTATGAATATATCCTTCAAGTAAATACCAAATAAATTCCTTGTTGTGTATACATGGAGTTTTCGAAAATTCCCTCATCTCCCACATGCCTATTTTATTCTTTTAATTATGGGACTTTTTATTTCATTTGACCATTATTTTATTCCCCCATAATTAAGTAAATATTCCTTAAAACTTTAACCTAATACTACAAAAAAAAAACACTTAAACAAACCCTAGCCCCCTTTCTCAAAAAAAAAAACGCCACCCCCTCTCCCTCATTCTCTCCCACACGTCTTCTCTCCTCTCCCACTCTCCCATCTCCAAAAATCCTCCATCCAACTCTTGTTATTGCAATCCGTTGAAGTTTATTTTCAAGAGTCTCCGACGAATCGCATCGTCCATCGTTTCTACCGATTCGTTTTGTCAAAGGAAGGTATATTGTTCACTTTTCCTCATCCTATCCGTTTTAAACATGTTCTTGAGTCCTACATGCATGTAGTGGGTGTATGTTTGATAGATCGCAAGTTTTAACGGGGGGAAAGTGTGTTTTCGTAAGAACTTGGATGATATTGTGTTTTGATTGAAATCATGTGTTGTTGGATTGGAATATTTGGTGAATAATATGAGTTTATGTGCAAATATATGTATGAGGAACTTGCAAGCATGGTTATGTGTTTTCGAGCATGAGAAATCGGTGGTTGTGTGATGTAAGATGAAAACCCTATTTACGAATTTGAATCTGAAATCTGTGGTGCACGACCAGAGGCTTATGATCTGTAATTGACCCATCAAACGAATGAGTTTTGCTATGAAATTTTTACTGAGTAAACTTCAAGGTGTTTTCTGTGTCTCGTGTGATTTTCAGCCGTTTTTATCGAAAAAAGAATTTTTAATAAATTTTTGAAGTTGACTGCGCAAATCTGCCAGAAACTTGAGTTCTCGCCATGAATGTTTCGTTTTCTGTTTGAATGACCAAATGACCTCCGATTAATGTGATTCTTGAACTATATGAAAATTTGAAGTGTCTTCCGAGTCGTGTAAATTTTTCAAATGAACTGCGCAATACTGTCAGAAATGGTATGTTCCGACCAGAGAGTTTAATATGTGATATGACTGACTAAATGATGTGATTTCGGTGTGAACATTTTCATGGATGAACTTGAATGTGTCCTCTATATTGTGACCAAAATTTAGCTTCTTTTGAGGTCGGGTGAATTTATAGTGATTTTTACAAAACGGTCGCGCAGTTCTGCTAGTTTTCTGCCTTGTTAAAATGACACCTAGTTTCAAGTTTAAAAGTATTATATGATGCACGTATGTCCAAGGAACGTGTTTAAATGTCGAAATCACTTGTGATAAGTTGGAATGTGTTACGTGTGTCTTTACACCTTTGTGACGTATGTTGGGTTGGGGAATTTGAGAGAAAACGATAGGACATGCATAGTAAAATGTTGTTGTGGAAGGCTGACTTGTGTTGTCGTTGACAAGGGTGTTATGTAATCGTGAACTCGAGGATCGAGAGTTGCTATAAGTTGGGTTGTGAATTTCCTAAGCGATCGAGGTGGGTTTTCTTTTCAAACCTCTTAACTTTTCTGAAAATTATTATGTGGCGATATAAAGGTGGTTTAACTGTTATGTCATGCCATGTTGTTTTTATTATGAGATTGTGTGCCTGATGCCTAGTTCGTATGAGTTCACTCCGTTAGGCTATATGGCTGTGTTGTGAAACGAATTCGGGTCTGAGTAGGGCCGTAAACCCTATCAGGCTGTGTACACTGGTGGGATCGTGAGCTGTCCTTGCAAGTCGGCCGGTCTCGTGGGCGAATAGTGTGGCCACACTTTCGTCGCACTGTGATGTGATTGATGGATTGATGTGAAAAGTGGGGAGATAAATTGTCTGGCCAGACTTGAATGTTTTTGTGTTTCTCGTGACATTTTCTTACTACTTAAAACTCGAGATCACTGGTATGGATGACATAACTTATTAAAATGTTTTCGGCATGAGCCCATTGAGTACAACAAGTACTCAGCCCTGCATATTATTTTTCTTATGTGCAGGTTGAGCGGGATGTTGCGGTGGATGTTGAGCTGGCTTAAGTACTTAGGATGCGTTGTGTCTTCATACATAAGCGTTATCCTTGACTCTCCTTAAACCTTATTTTTCCGCTGCTAAGATTTGAACTATGACTCAAGACCTAAATCTTTTCTTTATGTTTTGTGTTTGAACATGTATGGTGGTGATGAGTTTTAAACAAGTATCTAAGTTGTCTTTTGAAAATGGTATTCTTCGAGATTTAAGTTAAGTGTTTGTTCTACTTTAGTTATTAGTTGTTGTATTTCTTAAGTCTAATTTTTTTTCCCGTTGTCCTTTTTAAAAGTATTTTACCTTATGTCTTTTCGAAAAAAAATATAACCTTAAAATCTTTAAACTAAGTTGTTTTCCTTTCTTTAAGTTAATTAAGTGTTTCTTTTTAAATTGTTATCCGTGCATGTCGGTCACGATCGCCGCGTTTGTGGTACCCCTAGTATGGGCGGTCGTGACAGAGTGGTATCAGAGCTTCGTTCTTTCGCTCTGGTCCGAGAGTCTTTCTTTTACCTTAAGTCAAAATAAGTGAACCTCAGAGTAGAAGTGTCACGAAGGCTCAACATCCACAGCATCACGCTCAACCAAAGAAAGTGAGGTATGTTTCAAGTTGTTAAAGGAATATGAGAACGATGTATAAAGTTTGATGATGATATGACGAGGATGTTTTGGGCAGAGGTATGCATGAACATGGAATTATGTGATGATGTGATGTTATTGTCATGTTGTAATTGGAGTATAAATGATGTGATGACATACATAAGTCGAATGTGAGCATGATTGGCATGATTATCTAAACACGTGTTATATGTGCGAAAATTATATTGTGATAGTGTGATTGTATGGAATATGAGCATGATTGGCATGATGATCTAAACACGTGTATTATGTGAAAACAATATCGTGATAGTATGAATATGTGGAATATGAGCATGAATTGACAATATGATTTAAGCACGTGTTGTATGTATGAACATGATATTGGTATGGTATGAGTATGTGAGACATGAGCAAGATTGGCATGATGACCTAAGTATATATTATGTGTGTGTAAGTGATATGACGAAGGCATGTGAGCATAGGATGATGGAGTGTTTTACACGAAAGATGAAGATTGATGAGTTGTTTTGAGAATGTTGTAAAAAATTTAAAAAAAAACGAGTCATTTAAAAATGTTTGTTTCTAACACATATGTGAAGTGCATGAGTGTTTTGTTCGGAATACAAATGTGTTATCAGTTTTGAAAAATTTGCATGGTTTGATATGTAGAAAAAAAAAAGGAAAAAGGATTTTGTGGTTGATGTTTTGCAATATTAACGACTAGGTGTTCTAGTGGAGTTTGATTGAGGAAAAATGTTTATATTGTGGAAAGTTGTTGGAAATTTTTGTGAAAGAAAAAAAAAATATATCTTTGAACATTTAATGAAAACATGTTAGTTCTTTCTTTTGGGAAAATTAGCCATGGAAATGTGATGTTATATATGTTATGAGGTGTGAAGTATGATGCGTTATTCTATGGAGTGTTTTATACGAGTGATGAAAGTTGATGCGAAAGTACGTTTTAGTCTGAGTCAAAACTTTTACCTTAAAATTGGGATGTGGAAAAAAAAATAAAAATTTTGGAATGTGTGAAAGTGTAAAGACATATTGTTTCAAAAGTTTTGAATAGAATTGTGAAGTTCGAAAGTGTTTTGCTATGGGATGTGAAAATGTTGTGTGTTTATCTTGGGGTATGAATGACGTAAATTGTGGTAGATGATGATCTATGAGATGATGAATTGTGTTGTGAACTTAGAGTACCTAGAATATAAGCCTAGTTGACCGTGCGAATCGTAGTTCTAACTTGAAAACTTTACTATTGCTTCTTTGAGCAATGAAACGTACGAGAATATGAAAGTTAAAGCAAACCCTTAAGTCAAGGTGCGAGACAAGAAGAGCTGAAGCTAAGTGATATTTTCCATGCAACGACGAGCGGTCATACTCGTGATTTAAATTAGTATAGTGTAATCTTGTGTAAGTGGCAACACGATGGAGATGATCTTCATACCCTGCTAAGGAGCACGAGGATGACAACAATATCCTACGAGGATAATCATTATGACATGCAGAGAGCTTTATGAAGATATGGATTCTGACTATCATTATTAGTGGCAATGACACGAAGAATCTCAGCGTGGAATCCACAGTTCTTAGGGCGATGTTACCAGTTTCGGCTTGCAAAAGATGAACGAGGAGGTGCGACTTTAATAACTAGAACAAACTATTCTAATCAACAGTTCTTACTTGGATTCTAAGAAGTTATTTTTTTCAAGGCCTTTCAAATAGCCGTGAGCCACTGTCTATTTAACAGATGTTTCATTCATCCCTTGCAAGTGAGGCATATTATTTCTTTTCCTCCATAGAGTCACAACTCACTTTCAGTTCTTGGAAAGTGGGGTTGCCCTCATAACTTCGGACACCTGGATTGATTGTAGTCTTCTTTGATCTATTATTTATGCAACAATATTTTGACTTTGTGAGCCTTTGCTATTGAACTACATTCCTAAGACTGCTTGCAGTTATGTCCTTCAATACGATCACGTTTCGCAGACATGTTTTCTGTGGGATATTTCTCTTGGAACTTTTGTTCAACTTTTCATTTGGTCACCATGTCTGTGTCAAGTTCTTTCTTACTTAGTGAAATTCTTTTGGTTCAGTTCCAATATATGTATCATTTCCATAATAGGACCTTTCTTTCTACAGAACGAAGTTAAGGCCTACATTTTGTACCTTGCCTTAACAAACTTAATACACTTGATTTTTTTTCACAAGCCCCTTTGACTTTGGTTGTCTTTCACAAACTTATGAACCCGTGAATCTATCATTCCATATTAAGATTTTCGTTGAACCATGATCTGTACTGCTTTGTGACAACTGCCTACATTTCTCAATCCTTAAGCAACTAATCCTTTTTTATCCTCAACTCTTTAAGTAATTATCCATTGATGTGTGGACCTTCCAAATTTGGTCAAACAACTGAATTATCTTTTGGTAGCCTACTATGAGAATTGACATTTATTTGATTTCATCCCATATTCATGACCTATCTTATGTTCTTTCAAGCTCTGTGGGGATGATCATAACCAATTGTTATATTTCAAAATCGGTTCATATCCAAGTTAAGACTGTTTGACTAAAGTTTGTGTTAGGAGAGTTAAGAGTAGTAGCTCGACTTTTACACGTCATGCCTTGGAGAGCGTTGACATAATTTTGGGAATGGATTGGCTTGCCGAGAACCACGCAACGATTCACTGTAAAGGGAGGCAGATTTCTTTTCAAGCCCCGGGCAAAGAGCCGACCATCTTATATGGGATCTCCATGAACCGACGAACCACCATAATCTCCGCATTGCAAGCAACCACGATGATAAGAAAATGGCGTCTGGCGTATCTTGTGTACTTGAACGGGGAGGAAAAGAAGGATTTAAAGGAGAAAGGCGTGGCAGTAGTACGAGACTTTACTGACGTGTTCCCTGAAACTATGCCTGGACCACCGCCTAACAGGCAAGTGGAGTTTACCATCGACTTAGAACCTGGATCTGCGCCAGTATCGAAGGCGCCATACCGAATGACCCCTAAAGAGTTGGCAGAATTTAAGATTCAGTTGCAAGAACTGTTAGACTTGGGTTTCATTCGACCTAGTGTGTCACCGTGGGGAGCGCCAGTGTTGTTCGTTAAGAAAAAGGATGGCACGTTGAGGATGTGCATCGACTATCGTGAGCTCAACAAGATGACCTTAAGGAATAAGTACCCACTGCCGAGGATTGATGATTTGTTTGACCAACTTCGAGGAACAAGCGTATTCTCGAAAATGGATTTGAGATCAGGGTATCATCAACTAAAGGTCCAACGAGAGGATGTGCCTAAGACTGCTTTTCGCACTCGATATGGCCATTATGAATTCGTCGTGATGCCATTTGGGCTGACGAACGCCCCGGCTGTCTTCATGGATTTGATGAACTGAGTTTTTCACGAGTATCTCAACAAGTTCATGTTAGTCTTCGTCGACGATGTGTTAGTGTACTCGAAGAATGAGGAGGAACATGAAGGGCATCTACAAACAGTGTTGGAAACGTTGCGAAAGGAGAAACTTTATGCCAAGTTTAGTAAGTGCGAGTTTTGGTTGACTCGAGTGAACTTTCTTGGTCATCGAGGCTGTGCAGAATTGGAAATCGCCGAAAACACCGAGTGAAATCCGCAGTTTCTTGGGATTGGCGGGATACTATCGACGTTTCATTAAAGGATTCTCTAAGATTGCGAGACCGATGACGCAACTGCTAAAGAAAGGAATCAAAGTGGTTTGGACGCCAGTGTGCGAGGCGAGTTTCCAACTGTTGAAAGAGAAATTGACTATAACACCAGTCCTAGCGGTGCCAGAACCCGAGAAGGACTTCGCCGTCTATACGGATGCGTCGAAGGTGGGACTAGGATGCGTGTTAATGCAAGATGGGAAAGTAATAGCTTATGCTTCCCGACATTTGAGACCGAATGAATTGAATTTTCCGATTCATGATTTGGAGTGAGCAGCAATGGTCCATGCACTGAAAATTTGGAGACATCATCTCAATGGAGTGAGATGCGAAAGATATACGGATCACAAGAGTCTCAAGTATTTCTTCGAACAAAAGGAGCCAAACATGCGACAGTGACGTTGGTTAGAGATCGTGAAAGATTATGACTGTGGTATTCACTATCATCCGGGCAAGGCTAACGTAGTAGCCGATGCTTTGAGTAGGAAGAACCAACCGCAATTGGCTTATTTCCTAAAGCAAGAGGAAGCGTTGATTCGCGAATTTGACAGAATGAGTTTGGAGATAGTGAAAGCGCCCGAGACAGTAGGAGGAAGAATAGGGACGCTAGTGATTGAGCCAAATTTGAGAACCAAGCTCATAGAAGCCAAACGACATGATTAAAAGTTGGAAGAATTACGTGTGAAGGTGAGAGCCGAGAAGCTTGATCATTACCGTGAGGAGGCGGATAATGCTTCGACGTACGATGGACGATTGTGTGTGCCGAGCGATAAGGCGCTAAAAGATGAGATTTTGAGTGAAGCGCATGACACGCCTTACAGTGCTCACCCCGGAAGAACGAAGATGTATCGAGACTTGAAGCAACGATTTTGGTGGAATGGAATGAAAGGGGACGTAGCGTCATATGTGGAACGATGTCTAGCAGCCTTACACCAACGGCCATATGGGAAGTTACAACCGCTTGAAATTCCTGAATGGAAGTGGGAGCATCTAGCTATGGGTTTCGTGACGGGTTTGCTAAAGTCACAAAAGGGCAACACCGCGATTTGGGTGATCATCGATCGACTTACTAAAAGCGCGCACTTCTTACCGATTAAGATTACTTATGGCACGGACAAGTTAGCTAAGCTCTAGGTGAACGAGATTGTGCGATTGCATGGAGTGCCAAAAACCATTGTGTCCGACCGCGATACGAAGTTCACATCAAAGTTTTGGATGAGTTTGCAACGAGAATTGGGCACGCAATTAAACTTCAGCACTGCTTATCACCCGCAATCGGACGGGCAGTCTGAGAGGACAATTCAAACGCGTGAGGATATGCTGCGAGCCGTTTTCCTAGATTGAGAGGAAAGTTGGGAAACTGTTCTACCGTTGGATAATAGCTACCAAGCGACGATCGATATGGCCCCGTATGAAGCCTTGTATGGCAGGAAGTGTCAATCCCCACTCTTTTGGGATGAGGATGGTGAGAGGAAGATGTTAGGATCCGACTCTATAAAGGAAATGACCGAAATTGTGCATCAAATCCGCGCAAGGATCAAGGAAGCTCAAGATAGGCAGAAGTCGTATGCTGACGCGCGTCGAATCGAAATCAAATTCGATGTTGGTGACAAATTGTTCTTGAAAGTATCCCCGACGAAAAGAGTTGTGAGGTTTGGAGTGAAGGGCAAGCTGAAACCGCGTTTTGTAGGGCCGTATGAGATTATCGACGAAGTAGGTCCTGTGGCGTATCGATTGGCGTTACCTCCCATCTGTGGGAATGTGCACAACGTGTTCCATGTGTCGCAGTTGCGCAAGTACGTGTTCGACCCCAAACATGTGATTCACCAAGAGGAAGTGATTTTAACCCCCGACATGAGCTACGAGGAAAGACCCGAAGCAATCCTAGATCGGAAGGTACAAGAGCTACGAAACAATTCGATAGCATCCGTGAAGGTGTTGTGGAAGCACCATGGTCCCGAGGAAGCCACGTGGGAGTTAGAAGATAAAATGAAACAAAAGTTTCCCGAGTTGTTTATGTGAGACGATCAAATTTCGGGACGAAATTTCTGTTTAGAGGGGAAGGATGTAACATCCCAAACTTTTGTGACTTTTATTTAATAAGTTGATTTGAAATTTCAATTATGAAATTTTTGTTCTTATGTGATTAAGTGAATTATGTGAAATAATTATCGTGGGTGATGTGGAATGAAGTGGTTGATAATTTTTACATTTTCCGATGTGGGGAAATAATTAATAGGATCATGCATTTACTTTTGTTCGAGTCAATTCATTGGATCTTTCGGCCTCTTCAAAATTATTGGAATTAATATTCTCTTCTTGGATTTAATTAATTGTTTTGGGATATTTATCCAAATTAAATCCAAACCAAATTATCCCTAATTTATGCTACATGAAATTCGAACTCTAGCTATTTTTTTTTTTGGAGTTGCGAAAAATCCCCTATTTAATAGGAGGATGAATTATTTTTCTTTGATTTAATTGGTGCCTTATTGATTCCCTTCTTTTATTTCAAATCCAGTTAAATTATGCCACATTTTATTTCCTCACTCTAATTGAATTGATATTTGAAATATTTCCTTGGCTATTTGAGCCAAATAATTTTCGGCCCCTTCACTAATTTTTGGGAGAGTAATTTATTTGTTTCCTATTTTGTGGAATCCCTTTTTATTCAAATAAATACATATGTCTAATTAATTGGGGATGTGAATATTTTCCTTCTATTTGGTCTCCACCCCACACGCCCCTATGCCTTATTTTTCATTGAGGGAATTTAATTATTTGTTACCTATTTCATGGGAGCCTTTTTCCTATAACGAAATTTCCTAAGTTAAATCCTATTCTATTTAATTGGGGATTTAAATAATTTCCTTGTGCATTCCTCCTCAAATTTTCGGCCACTACCTCACGTTTCCTACTTGGAGATTCAATTTATTTGTTCCCATGTATTCATTATTTTTATTTCCTAATTTATGAATACATCCTTCAAGTAAATACCGAATAAATTCCTTGTTGTGTATACATGGAGTTTTCGAAAATTCCCTCATCTCCCACATGCCTATTTTATTCTTTTAATTATGGGACTTTTTATTTCATTTGACCATTATTTTATTCCCCCATAATTAAGTAAATATTCCTTAAAACTTTAACCTAATACTACAAAAAAAAAAACACTTAAACAAACCCTAGCCCCCTTTCTCAAAAAAAAAACGCCACCCCCTCTCGCTCATTCTCTCCCACACGTCTTCTCTCCTCTCCCACTCTCCCATCTCCAAAAATCTTCCATCCAACTCTTGTTATTGCAATCCGTTGAAGTTTATTTTCAAGAGTCTCCGACGAATCGCATCGTCCATTGTTTCTACCGATTCGTTTTGTCTAAGGAAGGTACATTGTTCACTTTTCCTCATCCTATCCGTTTTAAACATGTTCTTGAGTCCTACATGCATGTAGTGGGTGTAGGTTTGATAGATCGCAAGTTTTAACGGGGGAAAGTGTGTTTTCGTAAGAACTTGGATGATATTGTGTTTTGATTGAAATCATGTGTTGTTGGATTGGAATATTTGGTGAATAATATGAGTTTATGTGCAAATATATGTATGAGGAACTTGCAAGCATGGTTATGTGTTTTCGAGCATGAGAAATCGGTGGTTGTGTGATGTAAGATGAAAACCCTATTTACGAACTTGAATCTGAAATCTGTGGTGCACGACCAGTGGCTTATGATCTGTAATTGACCTATCAAACGAATGAGTTTTGCTATGAAATTTTTACTGAGTAAACTTCAATGTGTTACCTGTGTCTCGTATGAATTTCAGCCCTTTTTATCGAAAAATGAACTTTTAATAAATTTTTGAAGTTGACTGCGCAAATCTGCCAGAAACTCGTGTTCTCGCCATGAATGTTTCGTTTTCTGTTTGACTGACCAAATGACCTCCGATTAATGTGATTCTTGAACTATATGAAAATATGAAGTGTCTTCCGAGTCGTGTTAAATTTTCAGCCTTTTTGGGCATTGGATGAAATTACGGTAAATTTTTTCAAATGAACTGCGCAATACTGTCAGAAATTGTATGTTCCGACCAGAGAGTTTAATATGTGATATGACTGACTAAATGACGTGATTTCGGTGTGAAAATTTTCATGGATGAACTTGAATGTGTCCTCTGTATTGTGACCAAAATTTAGCTTCATTTGAGGTCGGGTGAATTTATAGTGATTTTTACAAAACGGTCGCGCAGTTCTGTCAGTGTTCTGCCTTGTTAAAATGACACCTAGTTTCAAGTTTAAAAGTATTATATGATGCACGTATGTCCAAGGAACGTGTTTAAATGTTGAAATCACTTGTGATAAGTTGGAATGTGTTACGTGTGTCTTTACACCTTTGTGACGTATGTTGGGTTGGGGAATTTGAGAGAAAACGATAGGACATGCATAGTAAAATATTGTTGTGGAAGGCTGACTTGTGTTGTCGTTGACAAGGGTGTTGTGTACTCGTGAACTCGAGGATCGAGAGTTGCTATAAGTTGGGTTGTGAATTTGCTAAGCAATCGAGGTGGGTTTTCTTTTCAAACCTCTTTACTTTTCCGAAAATTATTATGTGGCGATATAAGGGTGGTTTAACTGTTATGTCATGCCATGTTGTTTTTACTATGAGATTGTGTGCCTGATGCCTAGTTCGTATGAGTTCACTCCGTTAGGCTATATGACTGTGTTGTGAAACGAATTCGGGTCTGAGTAGGGCCGTAAACCCTATCAGGCTGTGTACACTGGTGGGATCATGAGCCGTCCTTTCAAGTCGGCCGGTCTCGTGGGCGAATAGTGTGGCCACACTTTCGTCGCACTGTGATGTGATTGATGGATTGATGTGAAAAGTGGGGAGATAAATTGTCTGGCCAGACTTGAATGTTTTTGTGTTTCTCGTGATATTTTCTTACTACTTAAAACTCGAGATCACTGGTATGGATGACATAACTTATTAAAATGTTTTCGGCATGAGCCCATTGAGTACAACAAGTACTCAGCCCTGCATATTATTTTTCTTATGTGCAGGTTGAGCGGGATGTTGCGGTGGATGTTGAGCTGGCTTAAGTACTTAGGATGCGTTGTGTCTTCATACATAAGCGTTATCCTTGACTCTCCTTAAACCTTATTTTTCCGCTGCTAAGATTTGAACTATGACTCAAGACCTAAATCTTTTCCTTATGTTTTGTGTTTGAACATGTATGGTGGTGATGAGTTTTAAACAAGTATCTAAGTTGTCTTTTGAAAATGGTATTCTTCGAGATTTAAGTTAAGTGTTTGTTCTACTTTAGTTATTAGTTGTTGTATTTCTTAAGTCTAATTTTTTTTCCCGTTGTCCTTTTTAAAAGTATTTTACCTTATGTCTTTTCGAAAAAAAATATAACCTTAAAATCTTTAAACTAAGTTGTTTTCCTTTCTTTAAGTTAATTAAGTTGTTCTTTTTAAATTGTTATCCGTGCATGTCGGTCACGATCGCCGCGTTTGTGGTACCCCTAGTATGGGCGGTCGTGACATCCTCTCTGCACTATATCTCTAATGATATGATACTTCCGCTCTATGTGTTTGCTCGCTTTGTGAGCTCTTGGTTCTTTCGAGTTTGCCACAGCACCAGAATTGTCACAATAAATGGTGATGCTCTTGGGCAGATTCGAAACCACACCTAAATCCATAAGGAAGTTCTTGAACCATACAACCTCTTTTGCATCCTCCGAAGCTGCCATATACTCGGCTTCCATGGTTGAGTTCGCGATGCATTTCTGCTTCACACTCTTCCAAATTACGGCTCCACCTCCTAAGGTGAACACATATCCTGAAATAGATTTTCTCGAGTCCTCATCATCTTGAAAGTCTGAGTCAGTATATCCCAAAGGGCAGAGCTCGGCTGCATTGTAAACTAGAGCATAGTCCTTAGTCCGTTTAAGGTACTTGAGTATGTTCTTTACGGTAGTCCAATGTCCTTGGCCTGGATTCGACTGATATCTTGCCACCATGCCAACAGCAAAGCAAATATCTGGTCTAGTACAAAGCATAGCATACATGAGACTTTCAACTGCCGAAGCATATGGAATCCTTCTCATTGCTTGTATCTCAGACGGCGTTTTAGGGCACATATCTTGAGATAAATGGATGCCATGTCTAAAAGGTAAGAAACCTTTCTTGGCATCCTGCATGCTAAAACGACTAAGTACTGTTTCGATGTAAGATTCTTGAGATAAGCACAACATCTTCTTCTCTCGATTCCGAAGAACCTTGATCCCGAGGATGTGTCCCGCGTCTCCCATGTCCTTCATCTCGAACTGGTTTGATAACCATGTTCGAACTGATGACAACATCTTTTTATTGTTTCCATTTAGAAGAATGTCATCTACATATAAAACTAAGAACACCACATTCCCTTTATCAACTTTCTTATACACGCAGCTTTCACTTGGGCACTTTTCGAATCCAAACTTGCAAACAGTTTGATCGAAACATTGGTTCCACGATCTGGATGCTTGCTTGAGGCCATAAATGGCCTTCTTAAGCTTCCAAACCATGTGTTCTTTGCCCTCTATGGCATATCCTTCGGGTTGTTCCATGTAGATGGTCTCCTCAAGACTGCCGTTTAGAAACGCAGTCTTAACGTCCATCTGTCATACATCCCAATCCATATAAGCTGCAATAGACAACAGTATCCGGATCGATTTGAGCATGGCCACTAGAGAGAAGGTCTCATCATAATCGATGCCTTCCTTTTGGGTATACCCCTTGGCCACTAGTCTTGCTTTGAAGACTTTAACTCGTCCATCGGGTCCATGTTTACGTTTATATATCCACTTGCTCCTAATGGCAGTACAACCTTCGGGTAGGACGGACAAATCGTAGACGTCTTTGTCTATCATAGATTGTAGTTCCGAATCCATTGCTTTTACCCATTCGCAATGATCGACATCTGTCTGCGCCTCCGCAAAGTTCCAGGGATCTAAAAATTGCTGTCCGAGGAGTGATCCATAGATTTTCCCAAACCAATGTATCTGTCGGGCTCATGTGAGACCCTCCCACTGCGGCGCGGCACTAGAATATTTTGAGTAGAAGTTGAAGTTTCGGGAATTGTTTGTACACTTGGTACTTGTTCTTGGTTAATGGAACTTGTGACAGAAGTTAGCTGATCAAGAGCCACTTCACTGCTGTGTTTATGATTCATTACATAGTCTTCCTCTAAGAATGTCGCGTGAGTGCTCACAATGACTTTCTTATCTCGGAGACTAAAGAATTCATAACCTTTCGTTCCTTTGGGGTATCCTATAAACAAACATACCTCCGTCCTAGATCCAAGCTTAGTTGGATCCTTTTCCAATACATGAGCCAGGCAACCCCACACCTTGAGATGT
Source organism: Salvia splendens (assembly GCF_004379255.2). Taxonomy (NCBI): domain Eukaryota; kingdom Viridiplantae; phylum Streptophyta; class Magnoliopsida; order Lamiales; family Lamiaceae; genus Salvia; species Salvia splendens. Next base: position 26,546,811 of record NC_056036.1, on the reverse strand, counting down.
GCTAGATTGGGCTTACGCCCAGTCCACAACTCATATGGAGTTTTAGGTACGGATTTTGATGGTAAATTGTCTAAAATGTGACTTGCGGAAAGCAAGGCATGTCCCCAAAATGAAATAGGCAGACGTGCATAACTCATCATCGATCGAACCATGTTTAATAAGGTCATGTTCATTCTTTCAGCCACGCCGTTCTGCTGAGGCGTGCCCGGCGCAGTCAGTTGGGATTGAATTCCCACTTCCGATTAGTAGTCCAAAAATTCGGCACTGAGGTATTCGCCTCCACGATCAGATCGTAGGCATTTGATATTCTTCCCATGATACTTCTCCACAAGAGTCTTAAAGTCTTTAAACTTGTCAAAAGACTCTGACTTGTGACGCATCAAGTAGACATATCCAATTTTTGAGAAGTCATCAATAAATGTGATGAAGTATCGAAAACCACCTCTTGCCTCAGTTGACATTGGTCCACATACATCGGAATGAACGAGCTCAAGTACTTCCTTGGCCATATTGCCCTTAGCCTTAAAAGGCCTCTTGGTCATCTTGCCTTCTAAGCATGACTCATACTTATGAAAAGGTTCCTCCTCTAGACCTTTGATAAGATCTTGTTGAACAAGAGAATGGATCCTCCTTTCATTGGCATGACCAAGTCTAAGGTGCCACAAGTACGTTTCGTTCATTGAACTTGAAGGTTCCTTTCGTTTCTTTGAAATTTCGATGTTGTATTGAGTTCTGATTTGCGATTTTTAAACTGTGTAGAAGTGATTGTGTACAGATTGTTTTCTATGATACCACGACAAATATAAGAACCATCTTTCTTAATAACGCAGTTGTCATTAAAAGAAATCGAATATCCATCATAAACCAATTTAGAAACTGAAATTAAATTTCTTCTAAAAGAAGGTATCAACAAAACATTCTTCAAAATCAAAAATCTATCACTACCAAAACGCAAATAAAAGACTCCCACTGCAATAGCTGCCACTTTGGTAGCGTCGCCCAGCTGGACTTCGATCTCACAATCATGTAGCCGTCTTGTCACCTGCATTAAGTCAGGATCAAAACAAATATGATCAGTGGCTCCTGTGTCAATAACCTAAGTGCAAATTGATGTCGAAGTCAAACAAGACTCGACAACTAGAGCCTGGTGCATACCTGTAGCCTTGTCCCGTTTAGGACAGTTTGGCTTCCAATGCCCCTTCTTTCCACACTTGAAACACTTCCCCGTGGGCTTCTTGTTAGCCCTCTTCTTCTTCTTTCCCTTAGCTATCTTGGCCGGTCCTGAGTTCGGTGCCTGCCTCTTTCCTTTGCTAGGCTTTAAGCCAGAGGAACGAGGCGCCGAAATCATCATGGCCGCCTTAGCCTGGACCATAAGGTCCTCTGCCGACTGAAGTTCGGTCAACAGCTCTGCCAAGGTGTAATTCCTTTTATTCATCTCGAAGTTGAGCTTGAACTGTTGGAAGCTAGGGGGAAGACTTTGAAGGATGATAGTCACCTGGGACTCGGGATCGATCGTCCCTCCCAAGACCTCAATTTGGTTGAGGTGGCCCATCATCTCGAGGACGTGGTCCCTCACAGACTAGCCTTCCTTCATTGTCTTCGACATGATACTCCGAAAGGCTTGAGACTTAGCAGTTCGATTCTGAGTACCAAAAAGATTCTTGAGATTCTGCATAATCTCGGCGGCAGTTTCCATTGCAGAATGCTGATGCTTGAGTACTGATGACATAGATGCCAACATGTAGCACTTAGCCATCTCATTCGCCTTATGCCACCGTCTATGTGCATCTCTAACTCCTGCCGCAGCGTTAGCCGCCGGTACTGGAGGTCGCGGGGTGGTGAGCACAAAGATGTACTCATCTGCTGTGAGAACGATGTCCAAATTTTGTTTCCATTCTATGTAATTTTGGCCCTCGAGTTTATTTTCTTTGAGAATTGCAGAAAGAGGATTGAACGACATATTGACGATTTGGATTGCACTGCGAAACATAGTATTTTACTATTGTGATAAACTTATGTAAGAAGTTTGATTAGATTATTGTCCCCACAGAGCAGGTGGCGATAATATTATAAAAAGGCTTCATAAATTGCAGACCAATTGATGGAGACCATATACAAACGTTGAGTTCATAATTATAGCTTAGATATTTCGGTTATGGTTTTTCTTTAATTATCCTTAGTCTTAGGGCAGAGAAAGACTTGGTCAAATTCTGTTGGTATTTAATCTACTGGATAATTAAATCTTTTATTAATTGGTATCTTCCTTTAGGGAATAATTATTCTAGAATATAATTCTTATTCATGTCTACTATAAGATTTGACTAAAATAAATGAATTATTCAATTCTTAATAAGACATGAAAATTTTAATTCAAATTAATTCCATGTTCAAGATTAGGAAGAGATATTTCATTATTTAATGTATTCATACATATCTATCCTTTTTAGGATCTTAGATATATAAATATTAGGAAACTATTAAATTATTCTTATCCATATCATCTAGGAATCAAAATATTATTATTTATTTCCATAGATATAGAAAATAATAAAAATATTCCTTAAATCTAGATAAATATTAGGAAACTATTAAATTATTCTCATCTATATCATCTAGTAATAAAATAATATTATTTATTTCCATAGATATAGATAATAATAAAAATATTCCTAAAATCTAGGTAAATCTTCAAAAAATATTTTATTTCCATTAAATAATAATATTTTAATGATATCTTTTAATAAAATAATTAAATAATCGTTAAAATAATCTTTCATCGTTATCTCATCGTACGAGGTTCGCACGAACGATGAACGATGAAAATTCGATGAGTTCTTCGTCGGACCACGACGCACGAAGCGTCTCGGCCACCAGCGCGCAGATGGCGCGCCAGCGTCTCGGCCAGCGGCTCGTCGGGTGTCGCCAGCGTCTCGGCCAGGAGCGTGCGCAAAGGCGCGGCTCCTCTCAGCCAGCGGCGAGCACCCGTCACGGCGTCTCGGCTCATCGGGTGCCGACGCTTCTCGGCCAGGCGCGCACGCGGCGGCGTGCGCCTCTCAGCCAGCGTCTCGGCGCCCGTCTCAGATATCTGAGCCGTCGGGTGGCGCGAGCTCTTGGCCAGCGGCGCGCACGGTGGCGCGCCCGCTCTCGGCCAGCTCCAACCTTCCGCCTAGGGTTCGGCCTGGCGTTTCGGCACCTCGGCACGTTCTTGGTTGAACTGCAGTGCCACTCCATCAGCCGCGTCGACCTCGACCCGGGTTCCGTCTGGTGCGTGTGGTCTCAGCCGACGGCGCGCACTAGCCCTACTCGTCTGCGCGTTGCCCCGTGATCACGGCTCCCGGCTCCCGCTGTCTCGACATCCCTACCTCGATCGCACGTGGTGCGTTCAAGCAATTCAAGTTCTTTGATTCGATAGTTCTTGAGTTCATCATGCATAAAATTAAGCAAAAACACTAAGAACATACTTCGCAATCAAATAACACATGCATACATGAATTTCGCGAAATTTAAATCCAAATAATCAGAGCCAAAGACTGGCTCTGATACCAACTCAAGGGGCTGGCAGCGGAAGCGTGCGTTCAAAACGGATCACATGAATTTGATCTATTTAGCAGATTATTTAGACAAAATCTATTCGCGTAATTATCACATGTATCATGCTCATAACTTGAATTAAAACATGCTTTAGTACATAAAATCCCTAAAACATGCTTACTACGGAATTAGCCAATTTACCTTGTTGATTCAATCAAGAATCGATGATGGCTTGCTCCGTCTCCACGTGAAGATCTTCAATACAAGACCTCGGATCTTTTGACTGGTGTTCCGGACTATACGCTGATATTTGTGTAGGCAAATCTCACCAACGTACTAGGACTCGAATAATGGAAGACAGAACTCAGCTCACGGAGGAGGCACAAATTCCGAGCTCTCTCTTTAGAGGGGACGAAAATTTTGATAATAAATTGTTATGTTTTCTGTCTCCTTTATTCTCCTATTTATATAAGTCACATATTGGGCCCAGTCAGGGATCTAAGGAAGAATTTGGAACATGCCTCACCCAATTAGCTTTTTACTAATTAAATTGAACCCACAATTTAATATAAGCTTATATTGAAATATTACGAGCAGCCACTACAGAAGTAATATTGCACTGCCTTCCAAATCCGAAATTACAAGTATTCCGGGTTTCCTTTAATTGCACTTGATTCATTTCCCGCGCTTAAGATGGAAACATCCATTAATTAATTAATGTCTGCTATAGACTTAATTAATTAACATATTTCGAATTCCAAGAGTGGACTTAGCAAGAAACTCTTATTTATTATTCATAGAGTAATCAAACTCCAACTAGCTAGGTTCCGAATAATAAAACCTCGTTTCGAGCTCCTCTTGTGTATGTTATCAAACGAGACTCTCCTCGCGCACGTTTCAACATAATAGCAATCCTAGCACCTCTAGATAATGATCACCACTACCCAATATACCTGGATCGTTGGGTTACGAAAAACCCGCACATTTGGTAAGTCAAAGTAGTGGATCCTCAATATCGTATGGTCAATGCTAACGTACATTGATTAAGAAATTAATTTTCAAGACCTCGTCTTTCAGTAGATAGCATAAAGACTCGTCTTGCTGTTAGATCCATTCAGTACTATACCACACCAACGTCATCTTATTTCAATAAGGTTTAGAAATAATCGGACTGACATTGCAACCTTTCGCGATAGGTAGTCTAGGCCTATCTAGGTTGTGAAATTCTTATTTTTCTTTGTTTAGAACTGACCGTGTTACCTTAAATTGGACGACGCCCACAACCGGTCTACTAAAACAAAGACTTAGACTTTGTTACATTTGCTCAAACATTTAAATATGTAATAAACAACCATTAAATGTAAATCATAACAACATTATGACAAAAATAATCTGTTGCATTTATTGGAAAATAACCATTAGAGTTTTACAGTATCTATTCACTCGAAAGGTGATTTCTAGTGTACAAAACCCTAACATCTTATTCCACGATAATTATCACACATGATAATTCATCTGATTAAATACTTTATCAGAGAAGTTTATCATCCCCGATGTGGGATAATTAACACCTAGTTAATTAATCCCTTAGTCTTTTCACATAGCTCATTTCTAGCTTTATTGTGACCAACTTTAATATATTATTTCTCACTCACCGGGAATCGGATTTGAGAAAATGAATATACTATGGTCATCTACTCGGAACGTAGATCGACGTTATTGCATTTAATTTCACAAAATTAAATGTCTTGTAACATTTATTATTAGTCAAAAAACTTTTGACCAAGCACGATTCTAACACGGTGATCGTCTATACTGATAGGTATCAAATACCTTATTGCAAAGCCACAAGTTTCCGCCATGGCTCTTGCCTCAAAAATGAACAAATAAGAAATCATCGTGTATTCGCCATGCTTGTGTTTTTTCTTTGAGAGAAAATTATTATCATCAATCTCTTAGAAGAAACAAATTTTCTAGACTGTAAAGTTGTTGACATTCCAATCATAATGAATCGTTAAATTAGTGATTCTGGAAAGGGCAAAATCGAACTTGGTTGGGAAAGTGATTTACTTCTTGAATACTCGACCATATATAATTTATGTTGTCGATAGTAGTTGTCCAGTTCATAGGTACACCATTGTTGACTGGATAAGCAACCCAATTGCCATAAAGTCTACCATTGGATACTTGAAGAACAAGAAACAAAATGTAATGGCTTGATGGTGCTGATGAGAATTTCGAGAAGAAACAAGTGGCTTGATAAACCTTTTGTAGAAAAGAAGGCTACTATGAGAAACTGTATTTCCTTCTCCACGTAAAATCAAATTATTTGTCACAAGGAGGCGCCAATTATCATTTCCGAAAATCTGATCCAAAATAATGGAACCAAACATGCGGAGACATATCAACATTTTATAATGCGAAGATTGAGGATAGCATCGTGGAACTTCCCTTCATCCGGTTAGAGGATAATTAGAAGATATCTTTACAAAGCAGTGAAATTTTAGGAGCTTCATTGTTGATCTTCAAGTGTAGCACATATCATTGTTTGACTTGATTTATTGATAAATTATGTATGATTTCGATGTAATTAATTTGTATTAGTATATATTTCCTTATAAAGGTAATAATTCTCTCTATATAAAGAGTGTGACTGTTAAGGACCCAATTCCTTAACGAGGATCGACGGCAAATTGCTCGACGATCAAGACAAACTCCCGGCGTCCTTCTAGAGGATCGGCGGTGATTTACTAGCTTCAAACCGTGCGCGGAACTCCTCCGTCGGGCGGCTATGAATCTAGGTTGACGTGATTCACGTGAATTGTGGGCAAATAGCTTAAGTTTTTATTGATAATTGAATTAATGAACATAGCCCTATTTATAGACTAAGGACCCTAGGGTTGGTTCGACTCCTAATCCTAACGTATCCCGGGAAAGAACCAACAAAGAAAACCCGAAATAAATAATTAACAAAAATAAACTAATAACCAAAAATAAGAAATAAATAAAAGGAAATAAATAAAAGATGACGCTTCTTTATGACGCTACTGTGGGACGTAGTCTCCGAACAAGTCTGGCAGACGTCGATTCCTTCGTCCCTTGGTCGTCGCGATTGACGGAGGCACGTTCCTCTCCGCCGGCGCCTCCGCCTCCCGTGTAGCCTCTTCATCCGGTGCTGGGGGCTCTAGTGTCGGGTCCGTATCAACCCCCCCCTCCATAGCAACCTCCTTGTCCTCAAGGAGTACGTTAGGAAATCTGCGCTGCACTAATTCGAGCGGTTCCCAGGATGGCGACGCGGAGCCATCGGACCAACGTACCAACACATGTTCCATAGGTCTATCCTCGTGCCACAAAACGCGCCTATCCAACACCCTTACTGGATAAACAACCGGCCGGTCTCCAAAGAACTCCGACGGCAGCTCCATGCCCGCGTCAGAGTCGCCACCTGCCACGAACTTGCGAAGGAGGCTCACATGGAAGACGTTGTGAATCCTACTCCCCTCCGGCAAGCGTAACCGATACGCGACCTGGCCAATACGCTCTAACACCTCAAACGGCCCATAGTATCGCCGTGCCAGCTTGGCAGACTGAGGGCGCGCCACCGAATGTTGCCGATACGGCTGGAGCTTCAATAGTACCAAGTCGCCCGAGACAAACTCTAAATTTCGACGGTGTTTGTTGGCCGACTCGCGCATTCGTTGCTGGGCGCGCTCCAAATTACGACGCAACTCCACCAATAACTCGCCCCGTTGACGGATCACTTCTTATGCTGACGGAGGCGTTGCCCTTTAGGGAGCCGAAAAGATCAAGTTCGGGGGCTCTCGGCCATAGAGGGCCTTATAAGGAGACATGCCTAATCCTGAATGATGGAAGCAATTCAAGGCTAGTTCCGCCCATGGAAGAAAATTTGCCCATTTGGATGGGCGATCGGAGGTGAACGCCCGCAGGTACTGTTCTAATCCCCTGTTCCGGACCTCCGTCTGGCCGTCCGATTGCGGGTGATAAGCTGTCGAAAAATTTAATTTCGTGCCACTGAGGCGCATCAAATCTTTCCAACACTGGTTTAAGAAAACCGAGTCCCTGTCGGAGACCAACGTTTTTGGAAAGCCATGGTAGCGAACAACCGTATTGATAAACAGATAGGCCACCTTTAACGCATCAAACCTTGTGGGTAATGGGGCAAAATGCGCATATTTAGACAAACGGTCTACGACCACCATGATCACTGTGTAGCCGCGGGATTGAGGCAAGCCGGTTATAAAGTCCATGGACACGTCCTCCCAAACCTGGGTCGGAATTGGTAGCGGCTGCAGTAACCCGGCTGGCTTCTGGGTAGAGTATTTCGTTGTTTGGCACACAATGCATGATTCCACAAAACTTTTTACATCTTTCTTCATGTTCGGCCAGTAAAAATCCGCAGTCACGCGGCGCCACGTGCGCTCGAACCCGGGGTGACCTGCTGACTACGAGCTGTGATATTCGGTCAATATAGGCATCCGGGCTGAAGAACGCGAGCTCACAAATATGCGGCGGTTATAGTAAACCAGTCCGTCCACCAAGGATAAATGCGGCGCCGACCGCCCCTGATAGCGCGTGATAGCGCGTCCGCTGCTCGATTCGTGATCCCCTTCTTATACTCGATAACGAACTTATAACCCATAAGTTTCCGTACGTACAGTTGCTGTTCCGGCGTCTGCACTATTTGTTGGAGCAATTCTTTCAAACTCTTCTGATCACTCCTAATGACGAACTCTCTCCCCAGTAGATACTGGCGCCATTTTTGCACTGCCTCGACGATTGCGTATAACTCTTTGTGATAAGTTGACGCGACCCGGCGACGAGGGCCAAGCTTTTTGCTAAAAAATGCAATCGTGTGATTCTCTTGGAGTAATACTGCGCCAATGCCTGTGTCAGAGGCATCCGTCTCGACGCAGAAAGGCTTTTCAAAATCCGGTAGACGCAGTACTGGGGCAGTGGTCATGGCTGCCTTAAGGTCCCCGAAGCTAGAATCCGTCTCCGGGGTCCACATAAACGCATCCTTCTTTAACAAATCGGTCAAGGGTGACGCAATGAGTGCGTATCCTGCTATGAAGCAACGGTAATAGCCGGTTAGGCCTAAAAACCCGCAGAGTTGTCTAACATTCCTCGGCTTTGGCCAAGCCGTCATTGCCCGAATCTTGCTGGGGTCGGCCATAAGGGAGCCGTTGCTGATCAAGTGCCCCAAATACTCCACGGTGGAGCTGCAAAATGAGCATTTGGATAACTTGACGAAGAAACTGTTGTCCCGTAGATCCCTCAAAACCGCGGACAAGTGCTCACAATGCTCCTCCAGATTTGGGATGTAGACCAGTATGTCGTCGAAGAATACAATGACGAACCTCCTGAGCATCGGTTGGAAAATTGCATTCATTGCAGCCTGGAATGTCGACGGAGCATTTGTTAACCCAAAAGGCATCACCAAAAATTCAAAATGGCCGTCGTGGGTTCGAAAGGCAGTCTTAAATACATCCTCCCCCTGCATCCTGATCTGGTGGTAGCCCGACCGCAAATCAAGCTTCGTAAATACTCGTGCCTTCCCCAATTCGTCAAAAAGCTCGTCTGCCGTGGGTATGGGAAAGTGGTCCGGTACCGTTGCAGCGTTCAACGCACGATAATCAATGCAGAAGCGAAAAGAACCATCTTTTTTACGAATCAGTAGTACTGGTGACGAGAATGGACTGTTGCTTCTCTGTATAATCCCTTGGTCAAGCATGTCTTTGACCTGTCGTTCTTTCTCATTTTTTTGAAAATAAGGATAGCGGTACGGTCTGACATTGATCGGTTTCGTGCCCGGCAGTAGATGGATGCGGTGATCATAAGGTCGTGATGGTGGCATCCCGGACGGCATGCTGAACACCGGTCTGTAAGATTCCATAACCGCTGCTATGGCCGGTGGAAGATCAGCCGGAAACTCCTCGGGAACCCCGGGCGTGGTGATGGTAGTTTCTGGTTCCAGGAGCATGATCTCGTACCCCTCCAAACATCCCGACGGGGACATTAAGGCTGCCAATGAGGCTCCATCGATCTGACGGGCAGGTGGCGTAATCCCCGTCAGCTTAATACGGCTCTCCCCGTGAACAAATTCTAATGTTTTTCCCGCGAAATCCGCAGTTACTTTCCCCAATGATTCCAGCCAGTCCATACCCAGAAGCATATCCGGACCGTGAATAGGGAGAATATGGAGATCCACCATGAAAACCGAGCCCTGCACCTCCAATTTTGTCTGTCTGGAAACATGTGTGCAAAGAAGGGCTGCCCCGTTGCCCACAATCACCTTGAATGGGCGAATAGGTGAGAGTGGCAAGTGCAAGGCTTCCGCCACCTTCGGGTGGAGAAAATCTCGGTCGCTCCCCGTGTCAATTAGGGCACATACCTCGCGATTGTGTATCACTCCCATGACCTTCATTGGCCGAGACCGGCGACCCCCGTCCATCGCGTGAACGTGCGACACGTCCGTGGGCACAGTCTCATCCGTCGGACATTCATCCGATTCCTCATCACCTCCCTCTTCGTCCTCCGCGTAGCATAGCTGTCTCTGCTTGCACACGTGGCCGACAATCCACTTCTCGGGGCAATAGTAACACAAGCCCTGACGCGCGCGTTCTGTCTTTTCAGCTTGGGAAACCCGAATCGCGCCGGGACGCGGGCTCTCCCCACTGCGCCCCACGGATCCCGGGCTCCGTCCTGTGGCTGGGGTGCCCGTTGCCGCTGTGGGTGTTGCGGAGTAACTTGCCTGTCCTCGGTTATCGCGGTTCAGCCATGGCCGGCGTGGCACGACAGATGAAGCCGGCTGTGGGACCTGATCATGCGTGTCATCCGTCCATTCCAAAATTAAGGCCATCGCGGCTGCCAAAGACTCCGGTCTGTGCAACTTCACGCGTTCCTGAATGTCTCGTTTGAGACCTGCCACAAACAAGGTGAAAAACTCCGACTCCGGGACCCCGTGGACCTGATTCAAATATTTCTCGAACGTATTGTGGTACTCCAACAGTGAGTCGGTTTGCGTGAGTTTGGCCAACAGCCTGAAATAATTCTGAAAACTCCTCCTATCGAAACGGTGGCAAACATCCCCCAGGAACTCATTCCACGTAACGAATTCGTTATTCGCACAGTAATTAAAGACCCATTCCGCTGCAGGTTGATCAAATAGCATTACCGCGTAGTGCAATCGTTGAGCCTCGGGCAGCATAAGGTGATTGAAATAGTATTGGACTCTAGAGATCCAATTTGCCGCGTCTGACCCGTCGAAACGTGGCGGATCCATCTTCACCCCTGGCTGTCTCTCGACACCCTGCCCATTACCCTGATATCTCTGGGGCGGGTCCCAACATGATGGTGGACGATCGTATGACTGATCGAATCCCCCATACGTATTTCTCTGGCTGCGGAACCCCTGCGTCGTCCAATCGGGTCCATTATGACTCGGGGTATCGCGTCGCGGTCTGGACACATACAGTCCCTCGCGATAACCCCATGCAGGGTGTCTCCCGCGACCGGTCCTCTCGCCGGGTCTCAGGCGACGGGCGTCGTCGTACTCCCCATCATCGCCGTCGTCAAAGCCCGAGGGAGGATCTGCCTCACGTGACCTAGATGGGTGAGGATTCTGAAAACGGCGGTCGGCATCGTCCCGCCCCGTCTCGAATCTCTCCAACCTCTCTAATCTCTCCAAAACGTGATCCAATGTCGGCGGCCCGGCTTCCTCTTGCCGCGGCTCTTCTGGCTGGCGAGCTTCCCCCTTGCCATCGTCCATATGGTGTCTATTGAGTCCTCCCACGTCACGGCGGCCCGCCCTTGGCTGGCAGTTCCCGAACCTATACGTTGGGTAGGAATCTTGGCGGCTTGCGCCCCAAACGGCCTTGCCGTTGTTGTCGTAACGCTTCATGAGTACTGGATGAAAGCACCAGATGTTAAGGACCCAGTTCCTTAACAAGGATCGACGGCAAATTGCTCGACGATCAAGACAAACTCCCGGCGTCCTTCTAGAGGATCGGCGGTGATTTACTAGCTTCAAACCGTGCACGGAACTCCTCTGTCGGGCGGCTATGAATCTAGGTTGACGTGATTCACGTGAATTGTGGGCAAATAGCTTAAGTTTTTATTGATAATTGAATTAATGAACATAGCCCTATTTATAGACTAAGGACCCTAGGGTTGGTTCGACTCCTAATCCTAACGTATCCCGGGAAAGAACCAACAAAGAAAACCCGAAATAAATAATTAACAAAAATAAACTAATAACCAAAAATAAGAAATAAATAAAAGGAAATAAATAAAAGATGACGCTTCTTTATGACGCTACTGTGGGACGTAGTCTCCGAACAAGTCTGGCGGACGTCGATTCCTTCGTCCCTTGGTCGTCGCGATTGACGGAGGCACGTTCCTCTCCGCCGGCGCCTCCGCCTCCCGTGAAGCCTCTTCATCCGGTGCAGGGGGCTCTAGTGTCGGGTCCGTATCAGTGACTAACATTTAAATCGTCAATAAACACAATAATATTTTAGCATATGAATATCTATATTTTGTCTAGATTACTATCTAAGAAAAAACATATATACATGTAATATTCAGTTTTGAATGGAAAAAATTAAAGATCATTTTACGGTGGAATGAAATGTTATGTGGAATGTGATTTACTTTGTATCCCACTTTTTTCGACTAAAATTTATTGTCAAAGAAAATAAAAATAGTCATAAATGAAACGTCTATATTAGAACTCCCAAAATCATGTTCTGGTTCATTTTAAGACAGCACATTTTCATAATCCAAAATTTACTCAACATGAAATTTGTATTCGACTCAGAATCTTTTGCATGCTTAGAACCGATGAATGTGCCGCTTTAAGTGATTTCTTTTATTAATCTCGTCGGACCAAATAAATAATGAACACATGAAAGAAAGAGTAATGACTAATGATAAATGTTATCGTGTAATGATGGACTTGGATTAATATATTAGGTGTCTTGCTCCTTAAAAAAGGTATAAGCTTTTAATTTAAATCTAGATTAATATTTTTTATGCACATGGTGTTACTATACTAAGTCACCATTAACACATTATTTAGTACAGAATATCCGATATTAGGTGTCACTATTATCGCTATAACTTTTCCAAAGCAACTAGCAAGTACATGCAAGAAGAATAAAACATACAAATGTCAAATCCTTTCTAAACTTGGCTAAGGAGAGGAGTGAAGTTTGAACTTCATCATTTACAACCCTGCACTCTCCAGATATCTCATTTTGGAAATTATAAATTCCTTTTTTAGACGCGTTTTATATGAAATTATAAATATATAAACTACACATTGCCTGAATAAAATTATTATATGAATACATCCAAATATACGAATCTCTAATAATTCATCTAGATCGACATATATTTCCATCTCCCATTATTCTCTCCTAATTATTTTTTTAAGAAAAACACCTATATAACGTCTTTTTTAATGCACCTCTATGCATGTTATAAGGATAACAAAGTCGTAAACTATCCTCTACGAAATATAATAAATTTGCCTTAAAACTAAGTTACACATTTTTTAATTTATAACTCTCTATATAACCCCCTCCTTCTCTTAATTAGGCACAACAACCACATTATATCTACATAAATATTTTTTAATTAATTTCCACAAAGGTTTAATTTGTTCCAATGGATGTCAAAGAAGAAACATGGTTCAAAGCCGCCGTCATGACCCACCCCGAAGAAAAATCCGCCGTGCTCCACTTCTACGTCCAGGATTTTCGAGCGGGTAGTGGCCCGGGCGCCACCGTCTACGTGGTGGCGGAATCTTCAATCTCAGCCACCTCCCCCACCGACTTTGGGGAAATCCACGTCACAGACGACCTGATAACGACCCGACCAGAAGTCAACTCCGAGGTGATTGGAAAAGTACAAGGCACCACTATCTCTGCCGATTTCCTCGTCTCCGGCGAGACAATGTACCTCAATTTTTACTTTACGGCAGGAGAGTACGCTGGCAGCACACTCACGATGCTCGGTCGGAACGAGATCATGAACGAGGAGCGGGAGATGCCGATCGTTGGTGGAACTGGATTTTTCCGGCTGGCGCGTGGGTACGCACTGTCAAGGACGTATTCATACGACGTAGAGAGGCGCTATGCCGTTATGGAGTACACGCTCTATGTGAGCTACGTCGGAAAATTTGACGTGGAATTAAAGAGATCGCCGGCGACATAGGTGGGCATATGTGGGATAGAAAAACTATGTGCATGCAAGGATGTGTGTTTATTATTTTAATTTAGAATAATGGGTTGTTGGCGCAACCTCGATTATATTTTATGTGTATATATCTTTGTATACTTCGTATTTAATTTGGGATTTGTGTTTGTTTTGTTGGTAATAAGAACGTTTTTATCTGTGATTTTATATTCACTGCAACAAAAAATCCTCTTGATTTTTTGCTTATATGAGTTTTTTCAGTACTTCACTCAAGAGATCAAGAACTCCTAACCGCATTCTTCGGATATTAGCACTCAGTTGACTCCTTCTATAGATAGATAAGGCGGAGCGTCGTTGTTTTTAATGTATTTAAGGATGCTAATTTGAGTTTCCAAATAAACCATCAACGCTTCAAAAGACGTCCTTGTTATTGATGTCCCAACTAAAATTAAAAAACGTAAATAATTGTGTCATAAAAGCAAATTGTCACGACCGGCCTTTTTAGGGTTAATAAATGTGGGTGGTGGCGACTAATGAGACTTTAAGAAAGAGGAATTTTCTAGGGTTTCAATAAAAAGTTTGATCAAACATAAATATTCAAATAACAGTGGCAAAATCAGTGTATTGTCTCAACATTTAAATCCAAGACAACGATTATCGAAATAAATAATCCAACAGTAAATGGGGTTCAAACAGGGATGGAACCAGAAATACAAATTAGCCGGTGCTGAAATTTAATAAAATAATAATATTATTATTAATATATAATATTATATACTCCTTCTGTCCCTTGCTACTTGCATATTTCATTTCCGGACTATCCCAAACTATTTGCACTATTTCCCAGCCGGTCGGGAGGACGACCGGACAAATCCGATCTGTGGTACCACTGCCAAAGACCCAAGCACACATACGAGACGTGCTTCAAACGACTCGGATACCCGGAGTGGTGGGAGGAGAGATAGAGGACGAGGGCGGCGCAGCCGCAAGCAAAAATTGTTAGGGTTTGTATACTAGAAATCACCTTTCGAGTGATTGAATACTGTAAAACTCTAATTATTATTTTCCAATGAATGCAACAGATTATTTTTGTCATAATGTTGTTATGTTTTACATTTAATGGATGTTTATTGCATATTTAAATGTATAAGCAAACGTAATAAAGTCTTAGTCTTTGCTTTAGATTATTTTTAGCAGTTCTAAACAAAGAAAAATAAGAATTTCACAACCTAGATAGGCCTAGACTACCTATCTTGAAAGGTTGCAATGTCAGTTCGATTATTTCCAAGCCTTGGCGTGGTATAGCACTGAATTGGATCTAAACACCAAGACGAGTCTTTATGCTATCTACTGAAAGACGAGGTCTTGGAAATTAATTTCTTAATCAATGTACGTTAGCATTGAGCATACAATATTGAGTATCTACTACTTTGACTTACCAATAGGTGCGGGTTTTTCATCACCCAACGATCCTGGTATATTGGGTAGTGGCGATCAATATCTAGCGATGCTAGGGTTGCTATTATGTTGAATCGTGCGCGATGTGAGTCTCGTTTGATAACATCCACAAGAGGAGTTCGAAACAAGGATTATTCGGAACCTAGCTAGTTGGAGTTTGATTACTCTATGAATAATAAATAAGAGTTTCTTGCTAAGTCCACTCTTGGAGATTAAAATATGTTAATTAATTAAGTCCATAGCATACATTAATTAATTAATGGATGTTTCTATCTTAAGCACGGGAAATAAATTACACACATAAAAAGGAAACCCGGAATACTTGTAATTTCGGATTTGGAAAGACAGTGCAATATTACTTCTGTAGTGACTGTTTGTAATAATCCAATATAAGCTTGTATTAAATTTTGGGCTCAATTTAATTAGTAAAAAGCTAATTGGGTGAGGCCATATCCAAATTCTTCCTTAGATCCCTTATTGGGCCAATATGTGACTTAATAAAAATAGAAGAATAAAGGAGACAGAAAATACACTTGTGCACATACACAATTTTCGTCCCCCTCATCCTAGAGAGAGAAACAAAATTTGCTTTCCTTCCGTGAGCAGGATTCTGTCTTCTTTATTCAAGTCCTAGTATTCTGGTGAGATTTGCCCACACAAATATCACTTTACAGTCCGGGAAAGTAGTCAGAAGATCCGAGGTCGAGTTCTCAAGATCTTCACGTGGAGAAGACGCAAGCCATCTTCGATTCTTAAGTGAATCAACGAGGTAAATTGGCTAACTCCGTAGCAAGCATGTTTTAGGGATTATTTGTCCTAAAGCACGCTTAAAATTCAAGTGATGAGCATGATACATGTGATAATTACGCGAATAGAGTTTATCTAAGTAATCTGCTAAATAGATATGTTTTAAATTGGTATCAGAGTCAGTCTTTGGTTCTGATTATTTGGATTTAAATTTCGCAAAATTCATGTATGCATGTATTATTTGATTGCGAAGCATGTTCTTGGTGTTTTATTAGTTTACTACGAGACGTGTGATCCGTCGATGCTCGCGCCGAGACGGATCGCACCACGCGCGATCAGGATAGTGATGTCGAGACAGTGGGAGCAGAGGGCGGCGATCATGGGGTGACGCGCAGATGAGCGAGGGCTTGTGCGCGCCGCCGACCGAGACCCCGGAAGCTCTATGCAGATTCCAGAACTGCATCGACGGAGGATGCAGAGGCGTGGCATGGTGGCTCCTCCGTGAGCTGCCGAGACGCTGGGCCAGCATGCCTCGAACCCATGGCAGAAGGTCGCGGAGACGAGGCTCCAGCCGCTGGCCGAGAGCGACGCACCTTCGTGCGCGCAGCTGGCCGAGGCAGTGGGAGTTTCGGGTCTCGGTGTGCCGAGACGGGCGATGAACACCGGCAGAGAGCAGCGGCATTGTCCTGCACACTGCTGGCCGAGCAGCCGCGTCACCCGACGTGCTGAGACGACGAGCAGCAGGGACCGATGGGCCGAGAGCAGCAGCCCTATGCGCTCGTGCAGCTGGCCGAGGTGTGGTCAGGCTCGATGCATCATGATACGGCAACAAACTCGTCGGATCTTCTTCGTTCATCGTTCGTGCGAACCTCGTGCGATGAGATAACGATGAAAGATTATTTTAATGATTATTTAATTTTTTTAATTAAAAGATATCATTAAAATAATATTATTTGATGGAAATCAAATCTTTTGGGAAGATTTCCCTAGATTTTGGGAATATTTTTATTATTATCTATTTCTATGGAAATAAATAATATTATTTTATTCCTAGATGATATGGACAAGAATAATTTAATAGTTTCCTAATAGTTATATATCTATAATCCTAATTAGGATAGATATGTATGAATACATTAAATTATAAAACTTCTCTTCCTAATCGTGAACATGGAAATAATTTGAATTTAATTTTCCGTATCTTATTAAGAATTAAATACCTTAATTATTTTAGATATATCATATAGTAGACATGAATAAGAATTAAATTATAGAACAATAGTTTCCTAAAGAAGATACCAATGAAAATAAAAGATTTAATTATTTAGCAAATTAAATGCCAACAGAATTTAATTAAGCCTTAATCTGCCTCAAGGCCAAGGATAATTAAAGAAAAAGCATAACTCAAATATCTAAGCTATAATTACGAACTCAACGTTTGTATATAGTCTCCATCAATTGGTCTGCAATTTATGATATTTTTTTTCCAATATTATCGCCACCCATAACGTGGAGACAATAATCCTAAGAAATAACGAGTTCATGAGGGCGGACTTCTCAAAAATAAATAGTATGAACTAGAATGTGGTTTCCAATATTTTCGCCACCCATAATGTGGGGACAATAATCCTAAGAAACTACAAGATTCAGAAGTTCACACAGGATTTATGAGATAGCTTGATCTTGTTAGCAGCACATAAGCATTGTTATGAGAGTGTGTTGTAGAAATAAGACTCTGTAATGCTAAATTCGATGGTCTTGCTTAGGCAACATTAGGCGGCCATGCCATTATGTGGTCTCTGGGCTATTCGTCGGTATTGTGACCAGTAAAATTGTAAGATTCTAATGCGTATTGATCTCCTCTGGAGGGTAAAAAAATTTAATTTTACAGTTGTAAGATTTTGAAAAAGTTTTATGGTTAATTTAATCAAACTTCTTACATAAGTTTATGACAAATAGTAAGTACTCTTTTGCAGTGCAAATCAAATCGTCAAGATGTCATTCAATCCTCTTTATGCAATTCTTAAAGAAACCAAACTCGAGGGCCAAAATTACATAGAATGGAAACTAAACTTGGACATCGTTATTACAGCAGATGAGTACATCTTTGTACTCACAACCCCGCGACCTCCAGTGCCGCTGGCTAATGCTGCGACAGGAGTCAAAGATTCACACAGACTGTTGCATAAGGCGAATGAGATAGCTAAGTGCTACATGTTGGCTTCTATGTCTTCAGTACTAAAGCATCAACATTCTGCCATGGAAACAGCCGCCGAGATCATGCAAAATCTTAAGAATCTTTTTGGTACTCAAAATCGAACAGCTAAGTCTCAAGCCTTTCGGAGTATCATGTCGAAGACAATGAAGGAAGGCTCGTCTGTGAGGGACCATGTCCTCGAGATGATGGGCCACCTCAACCAGATTGAGGTTTTGGGATGAACGATCGATCCTGAGTCCCAAGTAACTATCATCTTTCAAAGTCTTCCCCCTACCTTGCAATAGTTCAAGCTTAATTTCGAGATGAACAAAAGGAATTACACCTTGGCAGAGCTGTTGACTGAACTTCAGTCGGCAGAGGACCTTATGGTTCAGGCTAAGGCGGCCATGATGACATTGGTGCCTCGTTCCTCTGGCTCCAAGCTTAGCACAGGAAAAAGGACGGCACCGAACTCAGGAGCGGCCAAGATGGTTAAGGGAAAGAAGAAGAAGAGGACAAACAAGAAGAACCAAATTATCCCTATGTTATTCTACATATTTTTTGACCCCTTGTCCATTCCTTGAGAATTTTCGAATTCTCCTATTAATTAGGAGAAAGAATTATTTTGTAGATTTAATTGGTATCTTATTATTTCCTTCTTTGAATCAAGATCCAATTAAATCTTACCATATATTGCGAAATCTTTCCTTATCCTATTTAAATTAGGATTTAAATTATTTCCTTGTGGAAATAATCACCATTTTAGATCCATCCCTAATATTTTAAAGGGATTAATATTTTGTTCTTATTTTGTGGGATTCTTTCTCTCCAAGTAAATTTGATTTGAATCATATCTCTATTTAATTTGTCAAAAAATCCCATAACCCTATTCTCTCTCAACCTACACGCCTACTTCCATTCTCCCTATATTTTTTTCCACATTTTTTTAATTGTTTTATTTAAGTGTGAATAAATCCTTGAAGATATATATACGAAACCCTAACCCTAATTCTCCCCTCTACCTCACGCCTCCCTCACTCTCTCCCTCTCTCCCACACGCCACCCCCTCTTCCCCTCTCTCTTAAGTGCCTCCAAATTGATTCTTCACAAAATTCTTCATCCTTGCCTTGATTGGAGTTGGAAACTCAAGATCTGTTGAAGAATCAAACCACTCGTCGTTTCTACCGATTGTTCTCCAAGGGAAAGGTATATTTTGATCCATCTTTCTCATTCTTACCATTTAATCCGTAATTTTGAACCCCCATGCATATAGTTGAGTGGAGAATTGTAAATCTAATAACTAAATGGTTGGGAAGGAAGTTTTGCACAAGATTATGAATGTATGAGGGTGTGTGTGCGTGTATGTATGTGTATGCATGTGGATGTATCAATTGTGAATATTATGTGTTATTAGGAAGGCAAGGTTGTGAATCTGTTTCGGAAGCATGAATATGTATGTGTGGAAGTATGATAGACAAACTAGGGTTTGTGGGTGTTAAACATGAAAACTGTTGTGTGCGGGCAGTAGGTTCCGACGACGGTTAGACCAACCAAACGATCTTATTTTGGCACGAATTTTTAATTGGACGAGGTTTTAGATGTCTTCTGTGTTGTCTCCAAATTTTGGTTTCAATCGATGATGGATGAATTTTTAACGAATATTACAATTGAACTACGCCGTCCTGCCAGAATTTTGTTTTGCTACGTAACAGTTCAGTTAGTTTCGACTTTGGTTTGACCGATCGAAAGATATGATTTTGGTGCGAAATTTTGACTGGATAAACCCTTATGTGTCTACGGTGTGGTGACCGAATTTTAGCTTCAAATGATATCGGATAAAATTTTAATGATTTTTACAGAGGGACTGCGTTGTTCTATCAAATTCATGTTTTGCTGTAATAGTCCTTGTTGACAAGTTTTGAATGAAGTGCATGATACATGTATGAGTAAGGATTTGATCCTATGAAGTGGTTATGTGTTGCACGTTGATGTATGCTAAGTGATAATTTTTTTTTATAATTGTGAACGATTATGATGGGCAATGTAAGAAAACGATGAAAGGAACGATAGGGCATGCATGATTAATGTGTTGGTGGAAAACTGATTGTGTTATTCGCTTATGATGTTGACAAGGGTTATTGCGCGTACGTGAGTATGAAGAAGCAAGAGTTGTGATAAAGTTGTGAACTGTGAATTATAAGCAAGAGAGGTGGGCTTTCTTTTACTAAAACTCTTTTACGCTTTCAAAAGTATGATTATGGTGTAATAAGGGTGGTTTAATTGTTATGTCATTCCATGTTTGTTTGATGATGAGAATTTTGCCTGATGCCTAGTTTGTGAGTTTGCTCCGTTAGGCTGTAGTGCTATGTTAAATAAATTCGGGTCTGAGTAGGGCCGCAAACACTATCAGGCTAGTGTACACAGGTGAGATCGTGAGCCATCCTTGCTAGTCGGCCGGTCTCGTGGGCGAATAGTGTGGCCACACTTTCATCGCACTATGGTAAAAGGTTGTGGTTGATTGGTTGTTGAGAAAAGGAGGAGATTGTTTTGACTGGCCATTCTATGATATTGTTTTGTGTGTTCTCGATTATTTTTCTCAAGTTAAAACTTGAGTTCACTGTGGTATGTATGACATAACTATTATCAACTGTTTTCGGCATAAGTCCACTGAGTATATTAAGTACTCAGCCCTGCACGTGTTTTCCCTATGTACAGGTTGAGTGATGATGTTGCGGCGGATGTTGAGTCGAGCCTTGTTAATTTTCGGATGCGTCGTGTCGTCATACATGGGCGTTATCCCCTGACTCTCTAGATACCTTTATTCCGCTGTCTTGTTTTGATTTGTTTTTCTAAAGTCTTCCGCTTTACCCTAGACTACTTTTATGACATTAAATACTTTGAGATATTAATTCCGTTGTTTGACTATTTAATAGTATGAAATATTCCTTTTGAAATTTAGTTAAGTTTTGAGTTAAATGTTGTCTTTTATTATTTCCCCCATTTCTTCCCCGCTTCTTAGTTCCTCCCCTAGTCACGATTTCCCCGTCTTTACTATCCTTAGTAAGGGCGGCCGTGACATTTGCAGTCTACACACTTCTCCTCCTTGAAACTCGTTAGTGAATCCAGGCGGGGGCTTCATAAAGACCGGTTTGGCAATTCCCCAAGTAGAAAGACATTTGTCACATCAAATTGGTGAAGTGGCCAATCCTTGTTGGCAGCGTTCGAGAATAGACCCCTTACAGTGTTAATTTTTACCACGGGCTAAAAAGTTTCAGCGTAGTAGAAGCCTTATGTTTGGGTGTATCCCTTTGCCACGAGTCTGGCTTTATATCTCTCTATTGTGCCATCTGGCCTCCTCTTTGTTGTGAACACCCATCTACAACCAACAGTTCTGCCTCCTTCAGGCAACTCATCTTTGACCCACGTATTATTCCTCTTTAGTGCCTTCATCTCAGTAAGCATGGCCTCTCTCCAGTGTTTATGGTTCATTGCCTCCTCGGCTGACTACGAAATCTCTTCTTCGTCATATAGGGCAGCCTCGAATGC
The DNA here is from genome assembly GCF_004379255.2 of Salvia splendens. Classification (NCBI taxonomy): domain Eukaryota; kingdom Viridiplantae; phylum Streptophyta; class Magnoliopsida; order Lamiales; family Lamiaceae; genus Salvia; species Salvia splendens. The sequence goes on along the minus strand of NC_056036.1, from coordinate 26,525,114 downwards.
TCTTTCCATTTTTTCTAGATTTCCTTGCACAAAATTTGCCACTCCGTATCTGCTTTTCTTCCCAATCTTCCCACGGGAATATCTCATTGGTGGGATTTCTCTTGTGCTACTGGGAGGAAAGACACATCTCCCAGTGTCACTATCAACTGTGTTGTCTTCTTCCGACATTTCTGCATTTACCGGGTCAGTATCAACCGTATGGATATTCAGTTCAGTAATTACCTCGGATATCGGCGGAAAAGGATCGAGAGATCGCGGTTGAGAAGACTCGCTTGACGAGACATGCTTGACGGTAGTGAAAACTAGTTCTGTTAGATCCTCAATCGAAGAATTTGGAAGTGGCACAACCCAACTTAGATAGTCCACAGAATTATCGGACTCATTCTCCCCCTGACTACTAAGGGGGGTATGGTAGAAAAATTCGGTCTCCAAGAAATTACAATTTGTGGTAGTGGTGATCATTCTGGTGCTGGGATCAAAGCATCGGTAGCCCTTTTGGTTCACCCCGTACCCAACGAAGACACATTTGGTAGCACATGGGGATAATTTGGTTCTCTCGTGTTTGGCAATATGGACATAGACCGTGCAGCCAAAAATCTTGGGTTGAAGGTTCAAGTGTTGGGGAATTTTGGTAGACAGATGTGGCTATGGTAGGCGATATCAAGTGGAGTTTTTTTGTTTAGGATTTTCTTTGGTAGGCGATTCATGAGGTAGACAGATGTGGCTATGGCTTCTGGCTAAAAATGTTGAGAGACTTTGGATTCAATCATTAGGGCTCGGGCTAATTCCGGAATTGTCCTATTTTTTCATTCGGCTACCCCATTTTGTTCAGGTGTATAAGCACAAGAAGTTTGATGGACCATTCCCTTTTCTTGAAACAATTTCGTCATAGGGTCATTAATAAATTCCCTCCCATTATCGGATCAAAGAGTTTTGATTGAAGTATGAAACCATTTTGAAAAACAAGACAAACTTATCCATAACCTCAGACTTATGTTTCATGAAATAGATCCAAGTCATCCTAGTGCAATCATCAACAAATATAATGAAGTATCGAAAACCATTCCCCCCAGTAAAAGGTGCAGGACCTCACACATCAGAATGTACCAAAGAAAAAATAGATTGCACACGAGTGTTTGAGAGCTTAAACGATTGTCGGTGGCTTTTAGCCAAAACACAAGTTTCACAAAAGAAATCATTAGGAACAGACAGGTTTGGAAAAAGTAGTTTAAAGTAACCAGGGGAAGGATGTCCTAGTCTTCGGTGCCAGAGCCAAATTTCTTGTTTCATAGACCCAGGAGCCAGCATCGTACTACCAGTTTGAGCAAAATGAGCCAAACATGCGAAAGATATACGGATCACAAGAGTCTCAAGTATTTCTTCGAACAAAAGGAGCCAAACATGCGACAGTGACGTTGGTTAGAGATCGTGAAAGATCATGACTGTGGTATTCACTATCATCCGGGCAAGGCTAACGTAGTAGCCGATGCTTTGAGTAGGAAGAACCAACCGCAATTGGCTTATTTCCTAACGCAAGAGGAAGCGTTGATTCGCGAATTTGACAGAATGAGTTTGGAGATAGTGAAAGCGCCCGAGACAGTAGGAGGAAGAATAGGGACGCTAGTGATTGAGCCAAATTTGAGAACCAAGCTCATAGAAGCCCAACGACATGATTAAAAGTTGGAAGAATTACGTGTGAAGGTGAGAGCCGAGAAGCTTGATCATTACCGTGAGGAGGTGGATAATGCTTCGACGTACGATGGACGATTGTGTGTGCCGAGCGATAAGGTGCTAAAAGATGAGATTTTGAGTGAAGCACACGACACGCCTTACAGTGCTCACCCCGGAAGAACGAAGATGTATCGAGACTTGAAGCAACGATTTTGGTGGAATGGAATGAAAGGGGACGTAGCGTCATATGTGGAACGATGTCTAGCAGCCTTACACCAACGGCCATATGGGAAGTTACAACCGCTTGAAATTCCCGAATGGAAGTGGGAGCATCTAGCTATGGGTTTCGTGACGGGTTTGCTAAAGTCACAAAAGGGCAACACCGCGATTTGGGTGATCATCGATCGACTTACTAAAAGCGCGCACTTCTTACCGATTAAGATTACTTATGGCACGGACAAGTTAGCTAAGCTCTAGGTGAACGAGATTGTGCGATTGCATGGAGTGCCAAAGACCATTGTGTCCGACCGCGATACGAAGTTCACATCAAAGTTTTGGATGAGTTTGCAACGAGAATTGGGCACGCAATTAAACTTCAGCACTGCTTATCACCCGCAATCGGACGGGCAGTCAGAGAGGACAATTCAAACGCGTGAGGATATGCTGCGAGCCGCTTTCCTAGATTGAGAGGAAAGTTGGGAAACTGTTCTACCATTGGTTGAATTCGCCTACAATAATAGCTACCAAGCGACGATCGATATGGCCCCGTATGAAGCCTTGTATGGCAGGAAGTGTCAATCCCTACTCTTTTGGGATGAGGTTGGTGAGAGGAAGATGTTAGGATCCGACTCTATAAAGGAAATGACCGAAATTGTGCATCAAATCCGCGCAAGGATCAAGGAAGCTCAAGATAGGCAGAAGTCGTATGCTGACGCGCGTCGAATGGAAATCAAATTCGATGTTGGTGACAAAGTGTTCTTGAAAGTATCCCCGACGAAAAGAGTTGTGAGGTTTGGAGTGAAGGGCAAGCTGAAACCGCGTTTTGTAGGGCCGTACGAGATTATCGACGAAGTAGGTCCTGTGGCGTATCGATTGGCGTTACCTCCCATCTGTGGGAATGTGCACAACGTGTTCCATGTGTCGCAGTTGCGCAAGTACGTGTTCGACCCCAAACATGTGATTCACCAAGAGGAAGTGATTTTAACTCCCGACATGAGCTACGAGGAAAGACCCGAAGCAATCCTAGATCGGAAGGTACAAGAGCTACGAAACAAGTCGATAGCATCCGTGAAGGTGTTGTGGAAGCACCATGGTCCCGAGGAAGCCACGTGGGAGTTAGAAGATAAAATGAAACAAAAGTTTCCCGAGTTGTTTATGTGAGACGATCAAATTTCGGGACGAAATTTCTGTTTAGAGGGGAAGGATGTAACATCCCAAACTTTTGTGACTTTTATTTAATAAGTTGATTTGAAATTTCAATTATGAAATTTTTGTTCTTATGTGATTAAGTGAATTATGTGAAATAATTATCGTGGGTGATGTGGAATGAAGTGGTTGATAATTTTTACATTTTCCGATGTGGGGAAATAATTAATAGGATCATGCATTTACTTTTGTTCGAGTCAATTCATTGGATCTTTCGGCCTCTTCAAAATTATTGGAATTAATATTCTCTTCTTGGATTTAATTAATTGTTTTGGGATATTTATCCAAATTAAATCCAAACCAAATTATCCCTAATTTATGCTACATGAAATTCGAACTCTAGCTATATTTTTTTTGGAGTTGCGAAAAATCCCCTATTTAATAGGAGGATGAATTATTTTTCTTTGATTTAATTGGTGCCTTATTGATTCCCTTCTTTTATTTCAAATCCAGTTAAATCATGCCACATTTTATTTCCTCACTCTAATTGAATTGATATTTGAAATATTTCCTTGGCTATTTGAGCCAAATAATTTTCGGCCCCTTCACTAATTTTTGGGAGAGTAATTTATTTGTTTCCTATTTTGTGGAATCCCTTTTTATTCAAATAAATACATATGTCTAATTAATTGGGGATGTGAATATTTTCCTTCTATTTGGTCTCCACCCCACACGCCCCTATGCCTTATTTTTCATTGAGGGAATTTAATTATTTGTTACCTATTTCATGGGAGCCTTTTTCCTATAACGAAATTTCCTAAGTTAAATCCTATTCTATTTAATTGGGGATTTAAATAATTTCCTTGTGCATTCCTCCTCAAATTTTCGGCCACTACCTCACGTTTCCTACTTGGAGATTCAATTTATTTGTTCCCATGTATTCATTATTTTTATTTCCTAATTTATGAATACATCCTTCAAGTAAATACCGAATAAATTCCTTGTTGTGTATACATGGAGTTTTCGAAAATTCCCTCATCTCCCACATGCCTATTTTATTCTTTTAATTATGGGACTTTTTATTTCATTTGACCATTATTTTATTCCCCCATAATTAAGTAAATATTCCTTAAAACTTTAACCTAATACTACAAAAAAAAACACTTAAACAAACCCTAGCCCCCTTTCTCAAAAAAAAAAACGCCACCCCCTCTCCCTCATTCTCTCCCACACGTCTTCTCTCCTCTCCCACTCTCCCATCTCCAAAAATCTTCCATCCAACTCTTGTTATTGCAATCCGTTGAAGTTTATTTTCAAGAGTCTCCGACGAATCGCATCGTCCATTGTTTCTACCGATTCGTTTTGTCAAAGGAAGGTACATTGTTCACTTTTCCTCATCCTATCCGTTTTAAACATGTTCTTGAGTCCTACATGCATGTAGTGGGTGTAGGTTTGATAGATCGCAAGTTTTAACGGGGGAAAGTGTGTTTTCGTAAGAACTTGGATGATATTGTGTTTTGATTGAAATCATGTGTTGTTGGATTGGAATATTTGGTGAATAATATGAGTTTATGTGCAAATATATGTATGAGGAACTTGCAAGCATGGTTATGTGTTTTCGAGCATGAGAAATCGGTGGTTGTGTGATGTAAGATGAAAACCTTATTTACGAACTTGAATCTGAAATCTGTGGTGCACGACCAGTGGCTTATGATCTGTAATTGACCTATCAAACGAATGAGTTTTGCTATGAAATTTTTACTGAGTAAACTTCAATGTGTTACCTGTGTCTCGTATGAATTTCAGCCCTTTTTATCGAAAAATGAACTTTTAATAAATTTTTGAAGTTGACTGCGCAAATCTGCCAGAAACTCGTGTTCTCGCCATGAATGTTTCGTTTTCTGTTTGACTGACCAAATGACCTCCGATTAATGTGATTCTTGAACTATATGAAAATATGAAGTGTCTTCCGAGTCGTGTTAAATTTTCAGCCTTTTTGGGCATTGGATGAAATTACGGTAAATTTTTTCAAATGAACTGCGCAATACTGTCAGAAATTGTATGTTCCGACCAGAGAGTTTAATATGTGATATGACTGACTAAATGACGTGATTTCGGTGTGAACATTTTCATGGATGAACTTGAATGTGTCCTCTGTATTGTGACCAAAATTTAGCTTCATTTGAGGTCGGGTGAATTTATAGTAATTTTTACAAAACGGTCGCCCAGTTCTGTCAGTGTTCTGCCTTGTTAAAATGACACCTAGTTTCAAGTTTAAAAGTATTATATGATGCACGTATGTCCAAGGAACGTGTTTAAATGTTGAAATCACTTGTGATAAGTTGTAATGTGTTACGTGTGTCTTTACACCTTTGTGACGTATGTTGGGTTGGGGAATTTGAGAGAAAACGATAGGACATGCATAGTAAAATATTGTTGTGGAAGGCTGACTTGTGTTGTCGTTGACAAGGGTGTTGTGTACTCGTGAACTCGAGGATCGAGAGTTGCTATAAGTTGGGTTGTGAATTTGCTAAGCGATCGAGGTGGGTTTTCTTTTCAAACCTCTTTACTTTTCTGAAAATTATTATGTGGCGATATAAGGGTGGTTTAACTGTTATGTCATGCCATGTTGTTTTTACTATGAGATTGTGTGCCTGATGCCTAGTTCGTATGAGTTCACTCCGTTAGGCTATATGACTGTGTTGTGAAACGAATTCGGGTCTGAGTAGGGCCGTAAACCCTATCAGGCTGTGTACACTGGTGGGATCGTGAGCCGTCCTTTCAAGTCGGCCGGTCTCGTGGGCGAATAGTGTGGCCACACTTTTGTCGCACTGTGATGTGATTGATGGATTGATGTGAAAAGTGGGGAGATAAATTGTCTGGCCAGACTTGAATGTTTTTGTGTTTCTCGTGATATTTTCTTACTACTTAAAACTCGAGATCACTGGTATGAATGACATAACTTATTAAAATGTTTTCGGCATGAGCCCATTGAGTACAACAAGTACTCAGCCCTGCATATTATTTTTCTTATGTGCAGGTTGAGCGGGATGTTGCGGTGGATGTTGAGCTGGCTTAAGTACTTAGGATGTGTTGTGTCTTCATATATAAGCGTTATCCTTGACTCTCCTTAAACCTTATTTTTCCGCTGCTAAGATTTGAACTATGACTCAAGACCTAAATCTTTTCTTTATGTTTTGTGTTTGAACATGTATGGTGGTGATGAGTTTTAAACAAGTATCTAAGTTGTCTTTTGAAAATGGTATTCTTCGAGATTTAAGTTAAGTGTTTGTTCTACTTTAGTTATTAGTTGTTGTATTTCTTAAGTCTAATTTTTTTTCCCGTTGTCCTTTTTAAAAGTATTTTACCTTATGTCTTTTCGAAAAAAAATATAACCTTAAAATCTTTAAACTAAGTTGTTTTCCTTTCTTTAAGTTAATTAAGTTGTTCTTTTTAAATTGTTATCCGTGCATGTCGGTCACGATCGCCGCGTTTGTGGTACCCCTAGTATGGGCGGTCGTGACATCCTCTCTACACTATATCTCTAATGATATGATACTTCCGCTCTATGTGTTTGCTCGCTTTGTGAGCTCTTGGTTCTTTCGAGTTTGCCACAGCACCAGAATTGTCACAATAAATGGTGATGCTCTTGGGCAGATTCGAAACCACACCTAAATCCATAAGGAAGTTCTTGAACCATACAGCCTCTTTTGCATCCTCCGAAGCTGCCATATACTCGGCTTCCATGGTCGAGTCCGCGATGCATTTCTGCTTCACACTCTTCCAAATTACAGCTCCACCTCCTAAGGTGAACACATATCCTGAAATAGATTTTCTCGAGTCCTCATCAGCTTGAAAGTCTGAGTCAGTATATCCCAAAGGACAGAGCTCGGCTGCATTGTAAACTAGAGCATAGTCCTTAGTCCGTTTAAGGTACTTGAGTATGTTCTTTACGGCAGTCCAATGTCCTTGGCCTGGATTCGACTGATATCTTGCCACCATGCCAACAGCAAAGCAAATATCTGGTCTAGTACAAAGCATAGCATACATGAGACTTTCAACTGCCGAAGCATATGGAATCCTTCTCATTGCTTGTATCTCAGACGGCGTTTTAGGGCACATATCTTGAGATAAATGGATGCCATGTCTAAAAGGTAAGAAACCTTTCTTGGCATCCTGCATGCTAAAACGACTAAGTACTGTTTCGATGTAAGATTCTTGAGATAAGCACAACATCTTCTTCTCTCGATTCCGAAGAACCTTGATCCCGAGGATGTGTCCCGCGTCTCCCATATCCTTCATCTCGAACTGGTTTGATAACCATGTTCGAACTGATGACAACATCTTTTTATTGTTTCCATTTAGAAGAATGTCATCTACATATAAAATTAAGAACACCACATTCCCTTTATCAACTTTCTTATACACGCAGCTTTCACTTGGGCACTTTTCGAATCCAAACTTGCAAACAGTTTGATCGAAACATTGGTTCCACGATCTGGATGCTTGCTTGAGGCCATAAATGGCCTTCTTAAGCTTCCAAACCATGTGTTCTTTGCCCTCTATGGCATATCCTTCGGGTTGTTCCATGTAGATGGTCTCCTCAAGACTGCCGTTTAGAAACGCAGTCTTAACGTCCATCTGCCATACATCCCCATCCATATAAGCTGCAATAGACAACAGTATCCGGATCGATTTGAGCATGGCCACTGGGGAGAAGGTCTCATCATAATCGATGCCTTCCTTTTGGGTATACCCCTTGGCCACTAGTCTTGCTTTGAAGACTTTAACTCGTCCATCGGGTCCACGTTTACGTTTATATATCCACTTGCTCCCAATGGCAGTACAACCTTCGGGTAGGACGGACAAATCGTAGACGTCTTTGTCTATCATAGATTGTAGTTCCGAATCCATTGCTTTTACCCATTCGCAATGATCGACATCTGTCTGCGCCTCCGCAAAGTTCCAGGGATCTAAAAATTGCTGTCCGAGGAGTGATCCATAGATTCTCCCAAACCAATGTATCTGTCGGGCTCATGTGAGACCCTCCCACTGCGGCGCGGCACTAGAATATTTTGAGTAGAAGTTGAAGTTTCGGGAATTGTTTGTACACTTGGTACTTGTTCTTGGTTAATGGAACTTGTGACAGAAGTTAGCTCATCAAGAGCCACTTCACTGCTGGGTTTATGATTCATTACATAGTCTTCCTCTAAGAATGTCGCGTGAGTGCTCACAATGACTTTCTTATCTCGGAGACTAAAGAATTCATAACCTTTCGTTCCTTTGGGGTATCCTATAAACAAACATACCTCCGTCCTAGATCCAAGCTTAGTTGGATCCTTTTCCAATACATGAGCCAGGCAACCCCACACCTTTAGATGTGCTAGATTGGGCTTACGCCCAGTCCACAACTCATATGGAGTTTTAGGTACGGATTTTGATGGTAAATTGTCTAAAATGTGACTTGCGGAAAGCAAGGCATGTCCCCAAAATGAAATAGGCAGACGTGCATAACTCATCATCGATCGAACCATGTTTAATAAGGTCCTGTTCATTCTTTCAGCCACGCCGTTCTGCTGGGGCGTGCCCGGCGCAGTCAGTTGGGATTGAATTCCCACTTCCGATTAGCAGTCCAAAAATTCGGCACTAAGGTATTCGCCTCCACGATCAGATCGTAGGCATTTGATATTCTTCCCATGATACTTCTCCACAAGAGTCTTAAAGTCTTTAAACTGGTCAAAAGACTCTGACTTGTGACTCATCAAGTAGACATATCCAATTTTCGAGAAGTCATCAATAAATGTGATGAAGTATCGAAAACCACCTCTTGCCTCAGTTGACATTGGTCCACATACATCGGAATGAACGAGCTCAAGTACTTCCTTGGCCATATTGCCCTTAGCCTTAAAAGGCCTCTTGGTCATCTTGCCTTCTAAGCATGACTCATACTTATGAAAAGGTTCCTCCTCTAGACCTTTGATAAGATCTTGTTGAACAAGAGAATGGATCCTCCTTTCATTGGCATGACCAAGTCTAAGGTGCCACAAGTACGTTTCGTTCATTGAACTTGAAGGTTCCTTTCGTTTCTTTGAAATTTTCGATGTTGTATTGAGTTCTGATTTGCGATTTTTAAACTGTGTAGAAGTGATTGTGTATAGATTGTTTTCTATGATACCACGACAAATATAAGAACCATCTTTCTTAATAACGCAGTTGTCATTAAAAGAAATCGAATATCCATCATAAACCAATTTAGAAACTGAAATTAAATTTCTTCTAAAAGAAGGTATCAACAAAACATTCTTCAAAATCAAAAATCTATCACTACCAAAACGCAAATAAATGACTCCCACTGCAACAGCTGCCACTTTGGTAGCGTCGCCCAGCTGGACTTCGATCTCACGATCATGTAGCCGTCTTGTCACCTGCATTAAGTCAGGATCAAAACAAATATGATCAGTGGCTCCTGTGTCAATAACCCAAGTGCAAATTGATGTCGAAGTCAAACAAGACTCGACAACTAGAGCCTGGTGCATACCTGTAGCCTTGCCCCGTTTAGGACAGTCTGGCTTCCAATGCCCCTTCTTTCCACACTTGAAACACTTCCCCGTGGGCTTCTTGTTAGCCCTCTTCTTCTTCTTACCCTTAGCTATCTTGGCCGGTCCTGAGTTCGGTGCCTGCCTCTTTCCTTTGCTAGGCTTTAAGCCAGAGGAACGAGGCGCCGAAATCATCATGGCCGCCTTAGCCTGGACCATAAGGTCCTCTGCCGACTGAAGTTCGGTCAACAGCTCTGCCAAGGTGTAATTCCTTTTATTCATCTCGAAGTTGAGCTTGAACTATTGGAAGCTAGGGGGAAGACTTTGAAGGATGATAGTCACCTGGGACTCGGGATCGATCGTCCCTCCCAAGACCTCAATTTGGTTGAGGTGGCCCATCATCTCGAGGACGTGGTCCCTCACAGACGAGCCTTCCTTCATTGTCTTCGACATGATACTCCGAAAGGCTTGAGACTTAGCAGTTCGATTCTGAGTACCAAAAAGATTCTTGAGATTCTGCATAATCTCGGCGGCAGTTTCCATAACAGAATGCTGATGCTTGAGTACTGATGACATAGATGCCAACATGTAGCACTTAGCCATCTCATTCGCCTTATGCCACCGTCTATGTGCATCTCTAACTCCTGCCGCAGCGTTAGCCGCCGGTACTGGAGGTCGCGGGGTGGTGAGCACAAAGATGTACTCATCTGCTGTGAGAACGATGTCCAAATTTTGTTTCCATTCTATGTAATTTTGGCCCTCGAGTTTATTTTCTTTGAGAATTGCAGAAAGAGGATTGAACGACATATTGACGATTTGGATTGCACTGCGAAACAGAGTATTTTACTATTGTGATAAACTTATGTAAGAAGTTTGATTAGATTATTGTCCCCACAGAGCAGGTGGCGATAATATTATAAAAATGATTCATAAATTGCAGACCAATTGATGGAGACCATATACAAACGTTGAGTTCGTAATTATAGCTTAGATATTTCGGTTATGGTTTTTCTTTAATTATCCTTAGTCTTAGGGCAGAGAAAGACTTGGTCAAATTCTGTTGGTATTTAATCTACTGGATAATTAAATCTTTTATTAATTGGTATCTTCCTTTAGGGAATAATTATTCTAGAATATAATTCTTATTCATGTCTACTATAAGATTTGACTAAAATAAATGAATTATTCAATTCTTAATAAGACATGAAAAATTTAATTCAAATTAATTCCATGTTCAAGATTAGGAAGAGATATTTCATTATTTAATGTATTCATACATATCTATCCTTTTTAGGATCTTAGACATATAAATATTAGGAAACTATTAAATTATTCTTATCCATATCATCTAGGAATCAAAATATTATTATTTATTTCCATAGATATAGAAAATAATAAAAAGATTCCTTAAATCTAGATAAATATTAGGAAACTATTAAATTATTCTCATCTATATCATCTAGTAATAAAATAATATTATTTATTTCCATAGATATAGATAATAATAAAAATATTCCTAAAATCTAGGTAAATCTTCAAAAAATATTTTATTTCCATTAAATAATAATATTTTAATGATATCTTTTAATAAAATAATTAAATAATCATTAAAATAATCTTTCATCGTTATCTCATCGTACGAGGTTCGCACGAACGATGAACGATGAAAATTCGATGAGTTCTTCGTCGGACCACGACGCACGAAGCGTCTCGGCCACCAGCGCGCAGATGGCGCGCCAGCGTCTCGGCCAGCGGCTCGTCGGGTGTCGCCAGCGTCTCGGCCAGGAGCGTGCGCGAAGGCGCGGCTCCTCTCAGCCAGCGGCGAGCACCCGTCACGGCGTCTCGGCTCATCGGGTGCCGACGCTTCTCGGCCAGGCGCGCACGCGGCGGCGTGCGCCTCTCGGCCAGCGTCTCGGCGCCCGTCTCAGATATCCGAGCCGTCGGGTGGCGCGAGCTCTTGGCCAGCGGCGCGCACGGTGGCGCGCCCGCTCTCGGCCAGCTCCAACCTTCCGCCTAGGGTTCGGCCTGGCGTTTCGGCACCTCGGCACGTTCTTGGTTGAACTGCAGTGCCACTCCATCAGCCGCGTCGACCTCGACCCGGGTTCCGTCTGGTGCGTGTGGTCTCAGCCGACGGCGTGCACTAGCCCTACTCGTCTGCGCGTTGCCCCGTGATCACGGCTCCCGGCTCCCGCTGTCTCGACATCCCTACCTCGATCGCACGTGGTGCGTTCGAGCAATTCAAGTTCTTTGATTCGATAGTTCTTGAGTTCATCATGCATAAAATTAAGCAAAAACACTAAGAACATACTTCGCAATCAAATAACACATGCATACATGAATTTCGCGAAATTTAAATCCAAATAATCAGAGCCAAAGACTGGCTCTGATACCAACTCAAGGGGCTGGCAGCGGAAGCGTGCGTTCAAAACGGATCACATGAATTTGATCTATTTAGCAGATTATTTAGACAAAATCTATTCGCGTAATTATCACATAACTTGAATTAAAACATGCTTTAGTACATAAAATCCCTAAAACAGGCTTACTACGGAATTAGCCAATTTACCTTGTTGATTCAATCAAGAATCGATGATGGCTTGCTCCGTCTCCACGTGAAGATCTTCAATACAAGACCTCGGATCTTCTGACTGGTGTCCCGGACTATATGCTGATATATGTGTAGGCAAATCTCACCAACGTACTAGGACTCGAATAATGGAAGACAGAACTCAGCTCACGGAGGAGGCACAAATTCCGAGCTCTCTCTTTAGAGGGGACGAAAATTTTGATAATAAATTGTTATGTTTTCTGTCTCCTTTATTCTCCTATTTATATAAGTCACATATTGGGCCCAGTCAGGGATCTAAGGAAGAATTTGGAACATGCCTCACCCAATTAGCTTTTTACTAATTAAATTGAACCCACAATTTAATATAAGCTTATATTGAAATATTACGAGCAGCCACTACAGAAGTAATATTGCACTGCCTTCCAAATCCGAAATTACAAGTATTCCGGGTTTCCTTTAATTGCACTTGATTCATTTCCCGCGCTTAAGATGGAAACATCCATTAATTAATTAATGTCTGCTATAGACTTAATTAATTAACATATTTCGAATTCCAAGAGTGGACTTAGCAAGAAACTCTTATTTATTATTCATAGAGTAATCAAACTCCAACTAGCTAGGTTCCGAATAATAAAACCTCGTTTCGAGCTCCTCTTGTGTATGTTATCAAACGAGACTCTCCTCGCGCACGTTTCAACATAATAGCAATCCTAGCACCTCTAGATAATGATCACCACTACCCAATATACCTGGATCGTTGGGTTACGAAAAACCCGCACATTTGGTAAGTCAAAGTAGTGGATCCTCAATATCGTATGGTCAATGCTAACGTACATTGATTAAGAAATTAATTTTCAAGACCTCGTCTTTCAGTAGATAGCATAAAGACTCGTCTTGCTGTTAGATCCATTCAGTACTATACCACACCAACGTCATCTTATTTCAATAAGGTTTAGAAATAATCGGACTGACATTGCAACCTTTCGCGATAGGTAGTCTAGGCCTATCTAGGTTGTGAAATTCTTATTTTTCTTTGTTTAGAACTGACCGTGTTACCTTAAATTGGACGACGCCCACAACCGGTCTACTAAAACAAAGACTTAGACTTTGTTACATTTGCTCATACATTTAAATATGTAATAAACAACTATTAAATGTAAAACATAACAACATTATGACAAAAATAATCTGTTGCATTTATTGGAAAATAACCATTAGAGTTTTACAGTATCTATTCACTCGAAAGGTGATTTCTAGTGTACAAAACCCTAACATCTTATTCCACGATAATTATCACACATGATAATTCATCTGATTAAATACTTTATCAGAGAAGTATATCATCCCCGATGTGGGATAATTAACACCTAGTTAATTAATCCCTTAGTCTTTTCACATAGCTCATTTCTAGCTTTATTGTGACCAACTTTAATATATTATTTCTCACTCACCGGGAATCGGATTTGAGAAAATGAATATACTATGGTCATCTACTCGGAACGTAGATCGACGTTATTGCATTTAATTTCACAAAATAAAATGTCTTGTAACATTTATTATTAGTCAAAAAACTTTTGACCAAGCACGATTCTAACACGGTGATCGTCTATACTGATAGGTATCAAATACCTTATTGCAAAGCCACAAGTTTCCGCCATGGCTCTCGCCTCAAAAATGAACAAATAATAAATCATCGTGTATTCGCCGTGCTTGTGTTTTTTCTTTGAGAGAAAATTATTATCATCAATCTCTTAGAAGAAACAAATTTTCTAGACTGTAAAGTTGTTGACATTCCAATCATAATGAATCGTTAAATTAGTGATTCTGGAAAGGGCAAAATCGAACTTGGTTGGGAAAGTGATTTACTTCTTGAATACTCGACCATATATAATTTATGTTGTCGATAGTAGTTGTCCAGTTCATAGGTACACCATTGTTGACTGGATAAGCAACCCAATTGCAATAAAGTCTACCATTGGATACTTGAAGAACAAGAAACAAAAGGTAATGGCTTGATGGTGCTGATGAGAATTTCGAGAAGAAACAAGTGGCTTGATAAACCTTTTGTAGAAAAGAAGGCTACTATGAGAAACTGTATTTCCTTCTCCACGTAAAATCAAATTATTTGTCACAAGGAGGCGCCAATTATCATTTCCGAAAATCTGATCCAAAATAATGGAACCAAACATGCGGAGACATATCAACATTTTATAATGCGAAGATTGAGGATAGCATCGTGGAACTTCCCTTCATCCGGTTAGAGGATAATTAGAAGATATCTTTACAAAGCAGTGAAATTTTAGGAGCTTCATTGTTGATCTTCAAGTGTAGCACATATCATTGTTTGACTTGATTTATTGATAAATTATGTATGATTTCGATGTAATTAATTTGTATTAGTATATATTTCCTTATAAAGGTAATAATTCTCTCTATATAAAGAGTGTGACTGTTAAGGACCCAATTCCTTAACGAGGATCGACGGCAAATTGCTCGACGATCAAGACAAACTCCCGGCGTCCTTCTAGAGGATCGGCGGTGATTTACTAGCTTCAAACCGTGCGCGGAACTCCTCCGTCTGGCGGCTATGAATCTAGGTTGACGTGATTCACGTGAATTGTGGGCAAATAGCTTAAGTTTTTATTGATAATTGAATTAATGAACATAGCCCTATTTATAGACTAAGGACCCTAGGGTTGGTTCGACTCCTAATCCTAACGTATCCCGGGAAAGAACCAACAAAGAAAACCCGAAATAAATAATTAACAAAAATAAACTAATAACCAAAAATAAGAAATAAATAAAAGGAAATAAATAAAAGATGACGCTTCTTTATGACGCTACTGTGGGACGTAGTCTCCGAACAAGTCTGGCGGACGTCGATTCCTTCGTCCCTTGGTCGTCGCGATTGACGGAGGCACGTTCCTCTCCGCCGGCGCCTCCGCCTCCCGTGTAGCCTCTTCATCCGGTGCTGGGGGCTCTAGTGTCGGGTCCGTATCACCCCCCCCCTCCATAGCAACCTCCTTGTCCTCAAGGAGTACGTTAGGAAATCTGCGCTGCACTAATTCGAGCGGTTCCCAGGATGGCGACGCGGAGCCATCGGACCAACGTACCAACACATGTTCCATAGGTCTATCCTCGTGCCACAAAACGCGCCTATCCAACACCCTTACTGGATAAACAACCGGCCGGTCTCCAAAGAACTCCGACGGCAGCTCCATGCCCGCGTCAGAGTCGCCACCTGCCACGAACTTGCGAAGGAGGCTCACATGGAAGACGTTGTGAATCCTACTCTCCTCCGGCAAGCGTAACTGATACGCGACCTGGCCAATACGCTCTAACACCTCAAACGGCCCATAGTATCGCCGTGCCAGCTTGGCAGACTGAGGGCGCGCCACCGAATGTTGCCGATACGGCTGGAGCTTCAATAGTACCAAGTCGCCCGAGACAAACTCTAAATTTCGACGGTGTTTGTTGGCCGACTCGCGCAGTCGTTGCTGGGCGCGCTCCAAATTACGACGCAACTCCACCAATAACTCGCCCCGTTGACGGATCACTTCTTATGCTGATGGAGGCGTTGCCCTTTAGGGAGCCGAAAAGATCAAGCTCGGGGGCTCTCGGCCATAGAGGGCCTTATAAGGAGACATGCCTAATCCTGAATGATGGAAGCAATTCAAGGCTAGTTCCGCCCATGGAAGAAAATTTGCCCATTTGGATGGGCGATCGGAGGTGAACGCCCGCAGGTACTGTTCTAATCCCCTGTTCCGGACCTCCGTCTGGCCGTCCGATTGCGGGTGATAAGCTGTCGAAAAATTTAATTTCGTGCCACTGAGGCGCATCAAATCTTTCCAACACTGGTTTAAGAAAACCGAGTCCCTGTCGGAGACCAACGTTTTTGGAAAGCCATGGTAGCGAACAACCGTATTGATAAACAGATGGGCCACCTTTAACGCATCAAACCTTGTGGGTAATGGGGCAAAATGCGCATATTTAGACAAACGGTCTACGACCACCATGATCACTGTGTAGCCGCGGGATTGAGGCAAGCCGGTTATAAAGTCCATGGACACGTCCTCCCAAACCTGGGTCGGAATTGGTAGCGGCTGCAGTAACCCGGCTGGCTTCTGGGTAGAGTATTTCGTTGTTTGGCACACGATGCATGATTCCACAAAACTTTTTACATCTTTCTTCATGTTCGGCCAGTAAAAATCCGCAGTCACGCGGCGCCACGTGCGCTCGAACCCGGGGTGACCTGCTGACTGCGAGCTGTGATATTCGGTCAATATAGGCATCCGGGCTGAAGAACGCGAGCTCACAAATATGCGGCGGTTATAGTAAACCAGTCCGTCCACCAAGGATAAATGCGGCGCCGACCGCCCCTGATAGCGCGTGATAGCGCGTCCGCTGCTCGATTCGTGATCCCCTTCTTATACTCGATAACGAACTTATAACCCATAAGTTTCCGTACGTACAGTTGCTGTTCTGGCGTCTGCACTATTTGTTGGAGCAATTCTTTCAAACTCTTCTGATCACTCCTAATGACGAACTCTCTCCCCAGTAGATACTGGCGCCATTTTTGCACTGCCTCGACGATTGCGTATAACTCTTTGTGATAAGTTGACGCGACCCGGCGACGAGGGCCAAGCTTTTTGCTAAAAAATGCAATCGGGTGATTCTCTTGGAGTAATACTGCGCCAATGCCTGTGTCAGAGGCATCCGTCTCGACGCAGAAAGGCTTTTCAAAATCCGGTAGACGCAGTACTGGGGCAGTGGTCATGGCTGCCTTAAGATCCCCGAAGCTAGAATCCGTCTCCGGGGTCCACATAAACGCATCCTTCTTTAACAAATCCGTCAAGGGTGACGCAATGAGTGCGTATCCTGCTATGAAGCAACGGTAATAGCCGGTTAGGCCTAAAAACCCGCGGAGTTGTCTAACATTCCTCGGCTTTGGCCAAGCCGTCATTGCCCGAATCTTGCTGGGGTCGGCCATAAGGGAGCCGTTGCTGATCAAGTGCCCCAAATACTCCACGGTGGAGCTGCAAAATGAGCATTTGGATAACTTGACGAAGAAACTGTTGTCCCGTAGAACCCTCAAAACCGCGGACAAGTGCTCACAATGCTCCTCCAGATTTGGGCTGTAGACCAGTATGTCGTCGAAGAATACAATGACGAACCTCCTGAGCATCGGTTGGAAAATTGCATTCATTGCAGCCTGGAATGTCGACGGAGCATTTGTTAACCCAAAAGGCATCACCAAAAATTCAAAATGGCCGTCGTGGGTTCGAAAGGCCGTCTTAAATACATCCTTCCCCTGCATCCTGATCTGGTGGTAGCCCGACCGCAAATCAAGCTTCGTAAATACTCGTGCCTTCCCCAATTCGTCAAAAAGCTCGTCTGCCGTGGGTATGGGAAAGTGGTCCGGTACCGTTGCAGCGTTCAACGCACGATAATCAATGCAGAATTGCTCGACGATAAAGACAAACTCCCGGCGTCCTTCTAGAGGATCGGCGGTGATTTACTAGCTTCAAACCGTGCACGGAACTCCTCTGTCGGGCGGCTATGAATCTAGGTTGACGTGATTCACGTGAATTGTGGGCAAATAGCTTAAGTTTTTATTGATAATTGAATTAATGAACATAGCCCTATTTATAGACTAAGGACCCTAGGGTTGGTTCGACTCCTAATCCTAACGTATCCCGGGAAAGAACCAACAAAGAAAACCCGAAATAAATAATTAACAAAAATAAACTAATAACCAAAAATAAGAAATAAATAAAAGGAAATAAATAAAAGATGACGCTTCTTTATGACGCTACTGTGGGACGTAGTCTCCGAACAAGTCTGGCGGACGTCGATTCCTTCGTCCCTTGGTCGTCGCGATTGACGGAGGCACGTTCCTCTCCGCCGGCGCCTCCGCCTCCCGTGAAGCCTCTTCATCCGGTGCAGGGGGCTCTAGTGTCGGGTCCGTATCAGTGACTAACATTTAAATCGTCAATAAACACAATAATATTTTAGCATATGAATATCTATATTTTGTCTAGATTACTATCTAAGAAAAAACATATATACATGTAATATTCAGTTTTGAATGGAAAAAATTAAAGATCATTTTACGGTGGAATGAAATGTTATGTGGAATGTGATTTACTTTGTATCCCACTTTTTTCGACTAAAATTTATTGTCAAAGAAAATAAAAATAGTCATAAATGAAACGTCTATATTAGAACTCCCAAAATCATGTTCTGGTTCATTTTAAGACAGCACATTTTCATAATCCAAAATTTACTCAACATGAAATTTGTATTCGACTCAGAATCTTTTGCATGCTTAGAACCGATGAATGTGCCGCTTTAAGTGATTTCTTTTATTAATCTCGTCGGACCAAATAAATAATGAACACATGAACGAAAGAGTAATGACTAATGATAAATGTTATCGTGTAATGATGGACTTGGATTAATATATTAGGTGTCTTGCTCCTTAAAAAAGGTATAAGCTTTTAATTTAAATCTAGATTAATATTTTTTATGCACATGGTGTTACTATACTAAGTCACCATTAACACATTATTTAGTACAGAATATCCGATATTAGGTGTCACTATTATCGCTATAACTTTTCCAAAGCAACTAGCAAGTACATGCAAGAAGAATAAAACATACAAATGTCAAATCCTTTCTAAACTTGGCTAAGGAGAGGAGTGAAGTTTGAACTTCATCATTTACAACCCTGCACTCTCCAGATATCTCATTTTGGAAATTATAAATTCCTTTTTTAGACGCGTTTTATATGAAATTATAAATATATAAACTACACATTGCCTGAATAAAATTATTATATGAATACATCCAAATATACGAATCTCTAATAATTCATCTAGATCGACATATATTTCCATCTCCCATTATTCTCTCCTAATTATTTTTTTAAGAAAAACACCTATATAACGTCTTTTTTAATGCACCTCTATGCATGTTATAAGGATAACAAAGTCGTAAACTATCCTCTACGAAATATAATAAATTTGCCTTAAAACTAAGTTACACATTTTTAATTTATAACTCTCTATATAACCCCCTCCTTCTCTTAATTAGGCACAACAACCACATTATATCTACATAAATATTTTTTAATTAATTTCCACAAAGGTTTAATTTGTTCCAATGGATGTCAAAGAAGAAACATGGTTCAAAGCCGCCGTCATGACCCACCCCGAAGAAAAATCCGCCGTGCTCCACTTCTACGTCCAGGATTTTCGAGCGGGTAGTGGCCCGGGCGCCACCGTCTACGTGGTGGCGGAATCTTCAATCTCAGCCACCTCCCCCACCGACTTTGGGGAAATCCACGTCACAGACGACCTGATAACGACCCGACCAGAAGTCAACTCCGAGGTGATTGGAAAAGTACAAGGCACCACTATCTCTGCCGATTTCCTCGTCTCCGGCGAGACAATGTACCTCAATTTTTACTTTACGGCAGGAGAGTACGCTGGCAGCACACTCACGATGCTCGGTCGGAACGAGATCATGAACGAGGAGCGGGAGATGCCGATCGTTGGTGGAACTGGATTTTTCCGGCTGGCGCGTGGGTACGCACTGTCAAGGACGTATTCATACGACGTAGAGAGGCGCTATGCCGTTATGGAGTACACGCTCTATGTGAGCTACGTCGGAAAATTTGACGTGGAATTAAAGAGATCGCCGGCGACATAGGTGGGCATATGTGGGATAGAAAAACTATGTGCATGCAAGGATGTGTGTTTATTATTTTAATTTAGAATAATGGGTTGTTGGCGCAACCTCGATTATATTTTATGTGTATATATCTTTGTATACTTCGTATTTAATTTGGGATTTGTGTTTGTTTTGTTGGTAATAAGAACGTTTTTATCTGTGATTTTATATTCACTGCAACAAAAAATCCTCTTGATTTTTTGCTTATATGAGTTTTTTCAGTACTTCACTCAAGAGATCAAGAACTCCTAACCGCATTCTTCGGATATTAGCACTCAGTTGACTCCTTCTATAGATAGATAAGGCGGAGCGTCGTTGTTTTTAATGTATTTAAGGATGCTAATTTGAGTTTCCAAATAAACCATCAACGCTTCAAAAGACGTCCTTGTTATTGATGTCCCAACTAAAATTAAAAAACGTAAATAATTGTGTCATAAAAGCAAATTGTCACGACCGGCCTTTTTAGGGTTAATAAATGTGGGTGGTGGCGACTAATGAGACTTTAAGAAAGAGGAATTTTCTAGGGTTTCAATAAAAAGTTTGATCAAACATAAATATTCAAATAACAGTGGCAAAATCAGTGTATTGTCTCAACATTTAAATCCAAGACAACGATTATCGAAATAAATAATCCAACAGTAAATGGGGTTCAAACAGGGATGGAACCAGAAATACAAATTAGCCGGTGCTGAAATTTAATAAAATAATAATATTATTATTAATATATAATATTATATACTCCTTCTGTCCCTTGCTACTTGCATATTTCATTTCCGGACTATCCCAAACTATTTGCACTATTTCCCAGCCGGTCGGGAGGACGACCGGACAAATCCGATCTGTGGTACCACTGCCAAAGACCCAAGCACACATACGAGACGTGCTTCAAACGACTCGGATACCCGGAGTATTGGGAGGAGAGATAGAGGACGAGGGCGGCGCAGCCGCAAGCAAAAATTGTTAGGGTTTGTATACTAGAAATCACCTTTCGAGTGATTGAATACTGTAAAACTCTAATTATTATTTTCCAATGAATGCAACAGATTATTTTTGTCATAATGTTGTTATGTTTTACATTTAATGGATGTTTATTGCATATTTAAATGTATAAGCAAACGTAATAAAGTCTTAGTCTTTGCTTTAGATTATTTTTAGCAGTTCTGAACAAAGAAAAATAAGAATTTCACAACCTAGATAGGCCTAGACTACCTATCTTGAAAGGTTGCAATGTCAGTTCGATTATTTCCAAGCCTTGGCGTGGTATAGCACTGAATTGGATCTAAACACCAAGACGAGTCTTTATGCTATCTACTGAAAGACGAGGTCTTGGAAATTAATTTCTTAATCAATGTACGTTAGCATTGAGCATACGATATTGAGTATCTACTACTTTGACTTACCAATAGGTGCGGGTTTTTCATCACCCAACGATCCTGGTATATTGGGTAGTGGCGATCAATATCTAGCGATGCTAGGGTTGCTATTATGTTGAATCGTGCGCGAGGTGAGTCTCGTTTGATAACATCCACAAGAGGAGTTCGAAACAAGGATTATTCGGAACCTAGCTAGTTGGAGTTTGATTACTCTATGAATAATAAATAAGAGTTTCTTGCTAAGTCCACTCTTGGAGATTAAAATATGTTAATTAATTAAGTCCATAGCATACATTAATTAATTAATGGATGTTTCTATCTTAAGCACGGGAAATAAATTACACACATAAAAAGGAAACCCGGAATACTTGTAATTTCGGATTTGGAAAGACAGTGCAATATTACTTCTGTAGTGACTGTTTGTAATAATCCAATATAAGCTTGTATTAAATTTTGGGCTCAATTTAATTATTAAAAAGCTAATTGGGTGAGGCCATATCCAAATTCTTCCTTAGATCCCTTATTGGGCCAATATGTGACTCAATAAAAATAGAAGAATAAAGGAGACAGAAAATACACTTGTGCTCATACACAATTTTCGTCCCCCTCATCCTAGAGAGAGAAACAAAATTTGCTTTCCTTCCGTGAGCAGGATTCTGTCTTCTTTATTCAAGTCCTAGTATTCTGGTGAGATTTGCCCACACAAATATCACTTTACAGTCCGGGAAAGTAGTCAGAAGATCCGAGGTCGAGTTCTCAAGATCTTCACGTAGAGAAGACGCAAGCCATCTTCGATTCTTAAGTGAATCAACGAGGTAAATTGGCTAACTCCGTAGCAAGCATGTTTTAGGGATTATTTGTCCTAAAGTTCGCTTAAAATTCAAGTGATGAGCATGATACATGTGATAATTACGCGAATAGAGTTTATCTAAGTAATCTGCTAAATAGATATGTTTTAAATTGGTATCAGAGCCAGTCTTTGGTTCTGATTATTTGGATTTAAATTTCGCAAAATTCATGTATGCATGTATTATTTGATTGCGAAGCATGTTCTTGGTGTTTTATTAGTTTACTACGAGACGTGTGATCCGTCGACGCTCGCACCGAGACGGATCGCACCACGCGCGATCAGGATAGTGATGTCGAGACAGTGGGAGCAGAGGGCGGCGATCATGGGGTGACGCGCAGATGAGCGAGGGCTTGTGCGTGCCGCCGACCGAGACCCCGGAAGCTCTATGCAGATTCCAGAACTGCATCGACGGAGGATGCAGAGGCGTGGCGTGGTGGCTCCTCCGTGAGCTGCCGAGACGCTGGGCCAGCATGCCTCGAACCCATGGCAGAAGGTCGCGGAGACGAGGCTCCAGCCGCTGGCCGAGAGCGACGCACCTTCGTGCGCGCAGCTGGCCGAGGCAGTGGGAGTTTCGGGTCTCGGTGTGCCAAGACGGGCGATGAACACCGGCAGAGAGCAGCGGCACTGTCGTGCACACTGCTGGCCGAGCAGCCGCGTCACCCGACGTGCTGAGACGACGAGCAGCAGGGACCGATGGGCCGAGAGCAGGAGCCCTATGCGCTCGTGCAGCTGGCCGAGGTGTGGTCAGGCTCGATGCATCATGATACGACGACAAACTCGTCGGATCTTCTTCGTTCATCGTTCGTGCGAACCTCGTGCGATGAGATAACGATGAAAGATTATTTTAATGATTATTTAATTTTTTTAATTAAAAGATATCATTAAAATAATATTATTTGATGGAAATCAAATCTTTTGGGAAGATTTCCCTAGATTTTGGGAATATTTTTATTATTATCTATTTCTATGGAAATAAATAATATTATTTTATTCCTAGATGATATGGACAAGAATAATTTAATAGTTTCCTAATAGTTATATATCTATAATCCTAATTAGGATAGATATGTATGAATACATTAAATTATAAAACTTCTCTTCCTAATCTTGAACATGGAAATAATTTGAATTTAATTTTCCGTATCTTATTAAGAATTAAATACCTTAATTATTTTAGATATATCATATAGTAGACATGAATAAGAATTAAATTATAGAACAATAGTTTCCTAAAAGAAGATACCAATGAAAATAAAAGATTTAATTATTTAGCAAATTAAATGCCAACAGAATTTAACTAAGCCTTATTCTGCCTCAAGGCCAAGGATAATTAAAGAAAAAGCATAACTCAAATATCTAAGCTATAATTACGAACTCAACGTTTGTATATAGTCTCCATCAATTGGTCTGCAATTTATGATATTTTTTTTCCAATATTATCGCCACCCATAACGTGGAGACAATAATCCTAAGAAATAACGAGTTCATGAGGGCGGACTTCTCAAAAATAAATAGTATGAACTAGAATGTGGTATCGAAAAACAAGACAAACTTATCCATAACCTCAGACTTATGTTTCATGAAATAGATCCAAGTCATCCTAGTGCAATCATCAACAAATATAATGAAGTATCGAAAACCATTCCCCCCAGTAAAAGGTGCAGGACCTCACACATCAGAATGTACCAAAGAAAAAATAGATTGCACACGAGTGTTTGAGAGCTTAAACGATTGTCGGTGGCTTTTAGCCAAAACACAAGTTTCACAAAAGAAATCATTAGGAACAGACAGGTTCGGAAAAAGTAGTTTAAAGTAACCAGGGGAAGGATGTCCTAGTCTTCGGTGCCAGAGCCAAATTTCTTGTTTCATAGACCCAGGAGCCAACATCGTACTACCAGTTTGAGCAATCTCGTCCACGTAGTAGAGTCCACAATTGTCAGCGCCACGCCCAAGTATCCTCTTTGTCCGAATATCCTGTAAAATGCAGAAATTCAGGTGCATCAGAAGAGTACAATTCAATTCTCTCGTTACATGACTGTGATAAAGCTCATTTCATGCATCGGTTTTAGGGGTAAAACATATACTACTTGATCGGTTTAACGTGCAAACAAGTGTTAAAATGTGCAGAAATGCTACTTGTCCAAGGCAGCAAGGCCGAAATGATCAAGCACGTACAAAAGGCGAAAAAGGCCAAAAATCGGGGGAGTTGATCAAGGGGCGAGGTCAAGCAGTTAAAGTGGGGACCGCTGGTTTCTAGAAGGAAAACGTGAGGAAATGAGCTGGATGTGGCGCACCATTCTGTTACCCAGGACGACGTTCTAGAAGGGGACACGTGCCAGCTTGTGAAGACGCCAGGATAAACCGATCAAAAATTTGTTATCCAAAAGCAACGTTATTCTAGAAGAAAGAGCACGTAGCAATCAATGAGCCCCTCATCCTCTGCATGAGTGAATATTCCCTGTCAAGATCGTTATCCAGCTGGAGGCTGAATCGAGCTTATAAATAGAGGTTGCGCCACCACAAGAAAGTATCCGAGACTTTACTTTCCGCATAGTTTAGCTTAGTTCAGCTCTCTAGCTTAGTTTAGCTTAGTTCTGCTCTCTTAGCTTAGTTTAGTTCAGATCTCTAGTTTAGCTTAGATAGCGTAGTTAAAAGGGCGACCGTAAGGAGCGCTGCAGAATAACCATTTCTGTCGGCGTAACTTAAGTTTCCCGCTGATATTCTTCTCAGTTTACCGCTTTCTTTATTTTCGAAGTGTTAGCTTAGTTTATTTTCACGCTATAATCGTATCTTAGTTTAATCGAAGTTATTCTCTCTTTTAAATCACGCATTTACTTTTCTGTTATTACCTGCAATTTACTTGACCCAGTGTTTAAATTTCCGTTGATCAAGCTAGCTAGTTTGAATTCTGCCTAGATAAAAACCGTAGTTAAAACTCCCAAGTTAAAGCGTGGCAGCAGCCAACCCCCCTGTTCACTACTCACACACTCGACACACCAACTTCTCTGTGAGATCGACCCCGAACTTGCCACTTTACTGTTAAAGTAGTGCGAAATTGAGAGTTATAAATATTATCTTTGGATCGTTTCGGTTCGAGGATTGATTCGATTAAGTGGCAAAGACAATTTGCTAACTGGTCCAACCGATTCAGTTATCCTCCATATAACTTGATCCAATCTTAATCCGCGCATTTGCGAGCCCGCCAAAATGGCGCCGTTGCCGGGGAAGCATGGTGTTACTTTATATTTGTGTGTAGTGCGTAGGAGTAAATAGTTTATTTCTTTCTTTTCTTATTTGTTTTTCCTGCTGTTGATGAGAAGGTACCACCAAGGCGATTACTGGAATCATCCTTTGATATATAGAAGAACTAACAATCGTTGGAAAGTCCAGGAAGCCGGCGTAGTTACCACTCGTTACAAAGCAGCTTTAGAGGCAGCAGCAGCAGCTGAGCAAAACCCACTACCACCACCACCAAAGCAAACAGAAGCAGAGATGGCCGTTGTCATCGACGACTCGAGAATCGGCTCTTTGCACGCTCATGATGAGAAGGAGCCCACACATGCCATTGCCGCCACTCCTGGGATGCGGACCATCGCTATCAAATCAGGAGTGCTGGCCGTCTTGACCCACTTCTACGGTCTCTCGAAGGAATGTCCGTACGCCTTTCTAAAGGAGTTCTGCCGATACTGCGATATTCAGCCCGTCCCGGCTGGATCCACGTCTGAAGATTACAGGCTCAAGGCTATCCCCATCGTTTTGAAAGGGGACGCAGGTGTATGGCTGTCAAGGCTACTAGAGGAATCCATCAGGACTTGGGCGGAATTCCGCATGATATTCCTCGACCGTTTCTTCCCAACATCAAAGACAAGTGCCCTAAAAAGGGAGATTACAGAGGCCAGACAAGAGTACGACGAGCCCCTCGGCTACTACTGGGACAGATTTCAAGGGCTGCTTCAAGCATGCCCCAACCACAAGCTGGGAGAAAAGGAGATCTACTCGATCTTCTACGACGGACTCACGGTGGACAGCAAGAACGACCTCAACCTCGCAGCTCAAGGGGATTTCTCAAAAACCTCTTTTAGCCAAGCTAAGAATATTATGGAGAGGCTGATCGAGGCCAAGCGGTCGTATGAGACAACCCGAGGGCAGTACAGACGAGGGGCAGTGCACGCAGCAGAGGCGCGCAATGATGAAAAGCTAGAAGCTCGATTTGAGCAAATGGAGAAAAGGCTGCTGGAGGCAGTGGAGAAAGCCAGACCACCACCACCAACTGCACCCAAGGAAACGCAGTATGTGCCGCAACCACCGCCGCCAGAGGAACATCATTACTACTACTGCGAGTTTCCCCCTGAGGTTGAGCAAGTGAATGCTGCAGGCTACTGGAATGCAAATGGAAACTGGATCCAGGGGAAGCAGAGAGATGCTCCATGGAGGGATCACCCAAACTTCAGATGGACCGATCAAAATCAGAACCAACCACAACTACCCCATCCACAACAGACGCACTCCTCTGACGGGCAGTCCAACTGGCCGTCCCGAATCATGGGTAGACCAAACACTGGAGGAAACAGAGTACAAGGAGGTCAGGCAGGTTGGTCAAGTGCCCCTCAAGGGAACTAGTCAAGCGGAGGATAATCCAATTGGTCAAGCCGACAAAAGGAAGGAGACTGGGGAGGATACCAACACCAAATCCCCCAGTATAGCAACCAGGGAAGGAAATCAAGTAACCAAATGGTGAGTTATGTTCCACAGTACTTCCAAGGGAACCAACAAAACCACCAGTTCCAGAGCCAATCGGAGCAGTATGGATCATCCGGTTTCTATCAGCAAGGTTATGGAGGAGGCCGATTTAATCAGAGAAATAACAGGCAGCAAAATGAAAATCCAGGGGATATGACGATTCCACATCAGCCCAATGATGCTGTGCGGGAAATACAGGAAGCCTAGAAAGAACAGAGAGCCGCATTAGAAATGCTCACGAAGCAGTTATCTCATGTCGCCATGTCACTAGACGAGCTAAGAGGTAATGATGGGAAGATTCTGGCTACAGCGCAACCTCCAACAGGGCGAGAGGTTGTTAACACAGTCTCTCTGAAATCAGAAGGAGTTTATCAGAGCTCAACTGCAAGTTTTCCAGCATCCAGGGCAAGTCTTAATGAAAGCCTTGAACCCAGCGCCCTTGATCAAGTCATAGCGAAAAAAGAGTCTAACATAAGTGGACATGGTGCTGAAAAGAGGAGGAGGATCGAAGCAGAAGAAGTAACCAGTGAAGTCCAACCTGGTGATCTTCCCTCAAAGAAAACTGACCCAAGAGTATTTACGCTTCCAATCTCCATCAGAGAAGTTCTAAGGGAACAGACAATGTGCGACCTAGGAGCTTCCATCAATATGCAATATTCCGTGTATAAAAAGCTTGGTGAGCCAAGGCTAGTAGAAACTGACTTAGAAATACAGCTGGCAGATGGGTCTTGTATTTACCCCGAGGGAGTTCTGGAGAATGAAATCGTCAAGGTGGATAAATTTATGTACTCCATCGACTTCTTTGTTGTAAAAATGACTGAGCTAGGAGCGGAGGAATCTGTTGGAATCCCTTTAGGGAGACCTTTCCTGTCTACAGCCAGCACAGTTATTAACGTTTGCCATGGAACGATGAATTTGGAGTACAAAGGAGAGCGACTTACCATTGACAGCGCAGCAAGAAAACCACAAGACAGCGAGAGCATATAGTCAGTGGATACTGTCAAACCTCTGGAACAGAAAAATCTGGAAAATGAACTCTTCATTAAAAAATCCTCCGAGTCCACTGATGATGAAGAACTTGAAAAGGAGGCATCTGACTGGTTCAAAACAACGATGACTGGGGAAATGAATGATGAAGCCATAGAAAAGGCAATTATGGATTTCTGCAGGCCAACACGACCAACCAAGACGGCAGAAAACACTCAACTAGGAAGAATTGAAAAACCTCCAGACCGAACCGCCCCACTAAAAGGAATGCTGAAAAGGGATCTCTCGCTTACAAGGCAACTACTCCCCCAACATCCCTCCCAGCTGATGCCTAAGAAGCGAAGTTCAACTTGGTTGGACCTTCGAGTAGTCACGGAAAAACTTCCATACCCCATTGACCAAGAGGAGGTCAGAGCATCGTTAAGACGCGCTGGAGCCCATAGAAGATCATAAAGGATTTCGCCGAAAGAGCACAGGTCCTGACGAAGTCACCCCGGAGCAACGTTAAATATTCTAATGTCTGCGAGACCGCGTTCCCGTTTCTAAGAGATCGATTCAGGAGTTATTCTATGATACGCGGTCCTGACTGGAATCACTCTTTTGAAGTGATGTGTGAAGCTGGTGACCATGCAATCAGAGCAGTACTGAGTCAGAGAATCCGAGGGAAGAGTCAAGTAGTCCTCTACGCGTCAAAAACATTGGGTCAGGTGCAAAAAACTATGATGCGACCAAAAAAGAAGTGCTGGCAGTAGTTTTTGCATTTGAGAAGTTCAGACAGCACCTTCTTGGTTTGAAGGAATTTGAGTGGGAGGCAGTTGATAGGAACAAATGTGAAAATACAGAGGCGAATCACCAGCGCCGAGCTCTGCAGGAAGAAAAAAAGGGGGGGCTTTTAGACAGAATCCCTGAAAAGCACTTGTATTTGATCAAGTCCAAGTCTGAGAAACAGCGAGTCTACCAAAAAGGAAGGACTGATCAAGGAAGACAGAACAACTAGGAACGACTTGAATCTAAGAAGGCAAGGATCGCAAGTAGCAACGGATTGAAGGAATAAGGGTTACCCGGAAAGGACAAAAGGGAGGCGTTTGTAGTGGACTACATGTAACTACCAACGCCTAGCTCGCACCAGTAAACATGTAAAAGGAGTGATCGAGTATTCATGGATAGTCTACTTGATCAATCGATAATGTCTAAATTTCTTAATCTGATCAAATGAAAGGATCGAGTATTCATGGAGAGTCTACGTGATCAGTGCAAGTTGAGTTTAATTAGTGGTGCAGGGATTGAGTTGATTAAAAACAAGAGATGATAAGAAGTGTGCAGTAATTAGAGGAGTATCAGGCGGCGCCGACTGTTGAAATGAAAGGACACCCTGAAGAGAGAGGAACGAAGCGTGTCGGGGAAGCTTTGCCACCTGGCATTCTAAAAAGGTGCATCGGTATGCGAAAGGCCGCAGAGACTTCGATAGGAAGGAATCTCAACAGTCGGAGCTCAAGCATAAAAGGGATCTTTCGGATCTCACTTTCCATTAGCTACATCTTTACTATGTATATCTAATTCTCTCCAATGCAAATCACCTGCAAACATAATCAGAAGAGACGAAGGACAATCAACTCGAAATTTCCAGTACCTCCTCATTTTCTTCAGGAGCCGACATCAACAGTGATAATCAGAGATCCTTGTTACCGCCCAACCCACCAACAACCAGAACCCCTTTATTACCTCCTAGGGTCATCGGCCCACTCCCAGTTATGAGCCCGACTGACATAAGGCGTGTGGGTTTCTTACTCAGAAGTTTCCCCGCCGGCGCTGACCCCGTGGAAAGACACATCGCCGTCAAGGTTCGCCAAACAATTTCTCGACCAAAGGACTTCTCTACGCCGCCACCGACGGAGGGTATTGTAACATCCCAAACTTTTGTGACTTTTATTTAATAAGTTGATTTGAAATTTCAATTATGAAATTTTTGTTCTTATGTGATTAAGTGAATTATGTGAAATAATTATCGTGGGTGATGTGGAATGAAGTGGTTGATAATTTTTACATTTTCCGATGTGGGGAAATAATTAATAGGATCATGCATTTACTTTTGTTCGAGTCAATTCATTGGAATTTTCGACCTCTTTAGAATTATTGGAATTAATATTCTCTTCTTGGATTTAATTAATTGTTTTGGGATATTTATCCAAATTAAATCCAAACCAAATTATCACTAATTTATGCTACATGAAATTCGAACTCTAGCTATTTTTTGGGGAGTTGCAAAAAATCCCCTATTTAATAGAAGGATGAATTATTTTTCTTTGATTTAATTGGTGCCTTATTGATTCCCTTCTTTTATTTCAAATCCAATTAAATCATGCCACATTTTATTTCCTCACACTAATTGAATTGATATTTGAAATATTTCTTTGGCTATTTGAGCCAATTAATTTTCGGCCCCTTCACTAATTTTTGGGAGAGTAATTTATTTGTTTCCTATTTTGTGGAATCCCTTTTTATTCAAATAAATACCTATGTCTAATTAATTGGGGATGTGAATATTTTCCTTCTATTTAGTCTCCACCCCACACGCCCCTATGCCTTATTTTTCATTGAGGGAATTTAATTATTTGTTACCTATTTCATGGGAGCCTTTTTCCTATAACGAAATTTCCTAAGTTAAATCCTATTCTATTTAATTGGGGATTTAAATAATTTCCTTGTGCATTCCTCCTCAAATTTTTGGCCACTACCTCATGTTTCCTACTTGGAGATTTAATTTATTTATTCCCATGTATTCATTATTTTTATTTCCTAATTTATGAATATATCCTTCAAGTAAATACCAAATAAATTCCTTGTTGTGTATACATGGAGTTTTCGAAAATTCCCTCATCTCCCACATGCATATTTTATTCTTTTAATTATGGGACTTTTTATTTCATTTGACCATTATTTTATTCCCCCATAATTAAGTAAATATTCCTTAAAACTTTAACCTAATACTACAAAAAAAAAACACTTAAACAAACCTTAGCCCCCCTTTCTCAAAAAAAAAAACGCCACCCCCTCTCCCTCATTCTCTCCCACACGTCTTCTCTCCTCTCTCACTCTCCCATCTCCAAAAATCCTCCATCCAACTCTTGTTATTGCAATCCGTTGAAGTTTATTTTCAAGAGTCTCCGACGAATCGCATCGTCCATCGTTTCTACCGATTCGTTTTGTCAAAGGAAGGTATATTGTTCACTTTTCCTCATCCTATCCGTTTTAAACATGTTCTTGAGTCCTACATGCATGTAGTGGGTGTAGGTTTGATAGATCGCAAGTTTTAACGGGGGGAAAGTGTGTTTTCGTAAGAACTTGGATGATATTGTGTTTTGATTGAAATCATGTGTTGTTGGATTGGAATATTTGGTGAATAATATGAGTTTATGTGCAAATATATGTATTAGGAACTTGCAAGCATGGTTATGTCTTTTCGAGCATGAGAAATAGGTGGTTGTGTGATGTAAGATGAAAACCCTATTTACGAACTTGAATCTGAAATCTGTGGTGCACGACCAGTGGCTTATGATCTGTAATTGACCCACCAAACGAATGAGTTTTGATATGAAATTTTTACTGAGTAAACTTCAAGGTGTTTTCTGTGTCTCGTGTGATTTTCAGCTCTTTTTTTATCGAAAAATGAATTTTTAATAAACTTTTGAAGTTGACTGCGCAAATCTGCCAGAAACTTGAGTTCTCGCCATGAATGTTTTGTTTTCTGTTTGAATAAACAAATGACCTCCGATTAATGTGATTCTTGAACTATATGAAAATTTGAAGTGTCTTCCGAGTCGTGTTAAATTTTCAGCCTTTTTGGGCATTGGATGAAATTACGGTAAATTTTTCAAATGAACTGCGCAATACTGTCAGAAATTGTATGTTCCGACCAGAGAGTTTAATATGTGATATGACTGACTAAATGACGTGATTTCGGTGTGAAAATTTTCATGGATGAACTTGAATGTGTCCTCTGTATTTTGACCAAAATTTAGCTTCTTTTGAGGTCGGGTGAATTTATAGTGATTTTTACAAAATGGTCGCGCAGTTCTGCCAGTTTTCTGCCTTGTTAAAATGACACCTAGTTTCAAGTTTAAAAGTATTATATGATGCACGTATGTCCAAGGAACATGTTTAAATGTTGAAATCACTTGTGATAAGTTGCAATGTGTTACGTGTGTCTTTACACCTTTGTGACGTATGTTGGGTTGGGGAATTTGAGAGAAAACGATAGGACATGCATAGTAAAATGTTGTTGTGGAAGGCTGACTTGTGTTGTCGTTGACAAGGGTGTTGTGTACTCGTGAACTCGAGGATCGAGAGTTGCTATAAGTTGAGTTGTGAATTTTCTAAGCGATCGAGGTGGGCTTTCTTTTCAAACCTCTTTACTTTTCCAAAAATTATTATGTGGCGATATAAGGGTGGTTTAACTGTTATGTCATGCCATGTTGTTTTTATTATGAGATTGTGTGCCTGATGCCTAGTTCGTATGAGTTCACTCCGTTAGGCTATATGGCTGTGTTGTGAAACGAATTCGGGTCTGAGTAGGGCCGTAAACCTTATCAGGCTGTGTACAGTGGTGGGATCATGAGCCGTCCTTGCAAGTCGGCCGGTCTCGTGGGCGAATAGTGTGGCCACACTTTCGTCGCACTGTGATGTGATTGATGGATTGATGTGAAAAGTGGGGAGATAAATTGTCTGGCCAGACTTGAATGTTTTTGTGTTTCTCGTGATATTTTCTTACTACTTAAAACTTGAGACCACTGGTATGGATGACATAACTTATTAAAATGTTTTCGGCATGAGCCCATTGAGTACAACAAGTACTCAGCCCTGCATATTATTTTTCTTATGTGCAGGTTGAGCGGGATGTTGCGGTGGACGTTGAGCTGGCTTAAGTACTTAGGATGCGTTGTGTCTTCATACATAAGCGTTATCCTTGACTCTCCTTAAACCTTATTTTTCCGCTGCTAAGATTAGAACTATGACTCAAGACCTAAATCTTTTCTTTATGTGTTGTGTTTGAACATGTATGGTGGTGATGAGTTTTAAACAAGTATCTAAGTTGTCTTTTGAAAATGGTATTCTTCGAGATTTAAGTTAAGTGTTTGTTCTACTTTAGTTATTACTTGTTGTATTTCTTAAGTCTAATTTTTTTCCCGTTGTCCTTTTTAAAAGTATTTTACCTTATGTCTTTTCAAAAAAAAATATAACCTTAAAATCTTTAAACTAAGTTGTTTTCCTTTCTTTAAGTTAATTAAGTTGTTCTTTTTAAATTGTTATCCGTGCATGTCGGTCACGATCGCCGCTGATAAGGCTAATTTCATGCATCGGTCTAGGGGTTTTATTTCGTGAAATTACTGGGTCTAACGCACGATTTAAGCCAGGTGTGTGAAGATTTTCGCTAGATCCAGGAAAAGAAGAGGACGCTTGCATGGTCCTAGGAAACTGGCGAAAAAGTGGACATTATGAAGGAAATTGCTTGACGGAGGAAGCCTCGGAGTTGAAGGGTAGAATAGGGATTTCTACGAAGACTCTAGAAGGCTATGTCCGCATCTATAAAAGGAAGAAGCATGCAAGCTGGAGGGATCTTCTCGGTGGAGACCTTGCTAACAGCCTGTAGCTTAGTCCATTCTCTTCACACTCTTGGGTTCTTTCGGTGGGAAATTCAGGGCACACTAGGGGGTTCACCTCTAGATTTCATACATTTTCGATCTGGTTGTAACACCGTCCTTCTTTAGGGCGAAGAAACAATTTATTTTCCGCTTTCGTTTCTGCTGAATTCGCCGAGCTTCGCTGTTCGAAGCTCGGACCTCTTTTGTTTCTAGATATTTCTTACTTTTATGCAAGTTTCGTTTTCGTTTACGTCGATCGTGATGGTTCCTGTTGTTTGATTGTGTTTACTTGAATTCTGGAGTTGGATTGTTGGAGTTGGTTGATTTCTGGATTATTGCAGGTTAATGGTTGAATCTGGGAGAATGGAGCTGGTTTGTGAATGAATCGGGGTTTTGTCTGGTTAATGTTGTGGAGTTGTTCGTGATTGTTGGAATTTGGCGGTGATCGGAGCAGATTTGTTAGAATCGGAGTTATGGAGTTGATTTTGCTGATTGTTGAGTTTGGATTGCTTGGATCCGGAGTGGATTAAGCGTCCTACGTGATTCTGAGCAGGAGTGTTTAATTTTATGCCGCGCTTACGTGTTTTCATTTCATTTCGCCTAGTTTATGTAGATCTGGTGTATTTCCGATTCATAGCAAGTTTCCGGCGTCCAAATTTCTATATTCTGTTCGAATCCAGGAGTATGCTCTGTTTTCTGCATTTACGCGTCTGAGTTGGTTAGGAAATTGCATGGGTTGGTTATCTGCAGCTTTTACCGTACTTGCTATTTCTGGAAACATGGTCCCCACTGTTAGTTGCTTTCTGTTTAGCTAGATTAGGTAATTGTTTACTTAGTCTAGGGAGTAATTGTGTCTTTCGGATTTGATGTCTGATTCCAGTAAGTTTTCTGTGTCCTAGGTCTAGCGTTTACATTTCTTGCCTAGATCTAGTGATAGGTAAAATCTCAACCCCTTTGCGTGGCAGCAGCCGTTTGTTTCCATAGTCTCTTAGCACTACTTTGCGAATCCATCTCTGTGGGATCGACCCCACTTCCCTATACTAATTCATAGTATTCGGGTTGAGGGATTTATTTTTGAAGGGGAGTCGAGTGTGTCCAACGATAAAAACACTGTAGTTCTCTTGAGTTCCTGGACCCAGTGATCCAGTGGATTTAAGGAGCGTTGTGTCTGGACCGAGCTTTGCATTAATTCTCATATGTGCACACTTGCTTACTCCTGAGTCCAGTCATTCGACATTAGAGTCGAGTGAGAGGACCACCACTTCAGCCGCGTTTGTGGTACCCCTAGTATGGGCGGTCGTGACAGGTATGCTTGCTCAGAACACCAAGTCACTACCCAGTGGCAAGGACCTTATGCACCTTCACGAAGGGGTGCCTCTTCCTAGTAATCCCCTATGGCAACGGAAGGAGACAGAATGTAACCTTTCTTTGACTATAGAGGTTTACTCCATCCCGAAAAGGACGCGTCACCAGACTCCGAACCAACTGCTTCTTGAAGCTGAGGGTTCAAGGCAGCAGGTGGATGAGAAGAGACAAGTAGACCGAGGGACCATGCCAGCCGCAGAAGCAAGCAAGACTGTGGGAGGCAGCCAAATTAGAGCAGAGGAAGGAAGTGTTCTTCCTGCTCCGAAGAAGGACCACCATACCAGTCAAGGTGTGAAAGTCCACTAACGCCGCCAGCATAAGTCTTCCCCTCCCAAGGAGAAAAAGAATAAAAATTCCAAAGAGGAGGAGCTCCAATAAACATAAGAACCATGGAGGCAATAAGGAAGGCCTGTGAAATGGAGGCTATAAGGAAGGCGTGCAACAACCCCTGATCCAACCATCCAGAAGGCAACAGTATCATCCTCAACTATGTTTCTTTGTGCAAATTGCGTTTTGACTCCACTCTCACACTTAGTTCTAAGTCGAGACTAAGTGTGAGAAGTTTATGGAAAATTGTTTTTAGTTTTGCTTAAGTGTTTTGTGTTTCTTAGCATGTTTTGATTATTGGCACCGCCTCACACTTAGCACAATGCTTGGTCTAAGTGTGAGAAGTTTCCCTTGTTTGTTTTTGTGCAAATTGCCTGTACCTAACCATTCTTTCCACTGCATCCAGTCCCTCGAGGACGAGCTAATATGCAGTGGGGAGGGGGGACGGGTTAGTTACAGAAAATTCATACATGCTAAGATTTTTCAAAAATAACAAATTTTAGATAGCAATAAGATAGGAAATATGCATGAAATCAGATAAATAAAAGACTTGATTACTTCTTGGAAGAGTTAGAGAAAGGATTCAGTACGCTCATATGTAAAACTTGATTGCAAAAACTTAATCAATTTGAATGACGCAAGTAAGATGGAATCGCTCAATTTCTAAACCAACTGTGAAGCCTCTCTATATGTGAGTTATAAGCCAAAAGTAGAACAATTTCTACTACTCTTTACAAAAGAAAAATTACGAGAGGCTAACTTTTAATATTGAGATGAAAATTGCACAAGTAGTGAGGACTAAAGGCATTAGGATTTAACCAGTTGAGCCGTTTTTCTTCCTTCATTCCACGAACCCGCCTCATTACTAAAGGCACCCCTTAGTTAGCCACTTTGAGCCCATACACTCTTACCCATTCTTTGAAACCTTAAAACCAAAAATTTTCGTATCACATGAGGGAAGAGGGTCAAGGAGATGAAATTTATTAAGGGGAACAAAAGGGGATAGCAATAGAATAAAAAAAATTAAATGGTATCCGGGTCGATCAAGTTAGACAATCAGGTTGATCATATAAAAAAATTGAGAAAAGGTTTAAGAAAAGAAAGGGGCTGGAAATAGTGCAACCTGACCTAGGAAAAAAATAAAATAAAGCCGAAAGTTATAAGGCTAAGGGTCAACATTGACCGAGAAGGAGCATCAAGTGGAAGAAGAAATAAACACCCCAAATTTGATCCAGCAAGTTTAGTCAAATCTTTGGCTTTTTGACCCATGTGATATTCTCTTTTAAACTTAGAACCCCTAGGACCCTACCCTAACAAGTTACTACCCCTGAGCCCTGTTACAACCCGAAACAAAGACCTTAAGGAACTTTCTAGTGCAGTCCGATTCAAAGTATTAAATTTGTAGCAACACCTAGTGAACAATCCTAACATCTCTGGTGAGAAATGAGTGACTGAGTAAATCCAACAGTGGTTTTTAAATTGAGCAATCTTGACAAGCCGACTCCTTGATCAAGCAGAAGCGTAAAAAAAAACATAAGCTACTTGTTAATGGTATGACCTCGACCTCGGGTATGATTGTTGGAAAATTATTCGGTCCAATGCATACATGTGAATACGTGTTTTTAGTTCTTGTTCTTCTTTCTTTTGCTTGTGAAATAAGTAAACCATGCCTGAAATTTACCTTATCTTTTTCTCTTTCTTTTTCTTTCTCTTTATACTTGAGGACAAGTATGTTTTAAGTGTGAGCAGTTTGATAAGGCTCATTTCATGCATCGGTTTTGGGGAAAAACATATACTACTTGATCGGTTTATCGCGCAAACAAGTGTTAAAATGTGCAGAAATGCTACTTATCCAAGGCAGCAAGGCCGAACTGATCAAACACGTACAAAAGGCGAAAAAGGCCAAAAATCGGGGGAGTTGATCTAGGGGCGAGGTCAAGCAGTTAAAGTGGGGACCGCTGGTTTCTAGAAGGAAAACGTGAGGAAATGAGCTGGATGTGGCGCACCATTCTGTTACCCAGGACGACGTTCTAGAAGGGGACACGTGCCAGCTTGTGAAGACGCCAGGATGAACCGATCAGAAATTTGTTATCCAAAAGCGTCATTATTCTAGAAGAAAGAGCACGTAGCAATCAATGAGTCGCTCATCCTCTGCATGAGTGAATATTCCCTGTCAAGATCGTTATCCAGCTGGAGGCCGAATCGAACTTATAAATAGAGGTTGCGCCACCACAAGAAAGTATCCGAGACTTTACTTTCCACCTAGTTTAGCTTAGTTCAGCTCTCTAGCTTAGTTTAGCTTAGTTGTGCTCTCTTAGCTTAGTGTAGTTCAGATCTCTAGTTTAGCTTAGATAGCGTAGTTAAAAGGGCGACCGAAGGGAGCACTGCAGAATAACCATTTCTGTCGGCGTAACTTAAGTTTCCCGCTGAGATTCTTCTCAGTTTACCGCTTTCTTTATTTTCTAAGTGTTAGCTTAGTTTATTTTCACGCTGTAATCGTATCTTAGTTTAATCGAAGTTATTCTCTCTTTTAAATCGCGCATTTACTTTTCTGTTATTACCTGCGATTTACTTGACCCAGTGTTTAAATTTCCGTTGATCAAGCTAGCTAGTTTGAATTATGCCTAGATAAAAACCGTAGTTAAAACTCCCAAGTTAAAGCATGGAAGCAGCCAACCCCCCTGTTCACTACTCACACACTCGACACACCAACTTCTCTGTGGGATCGACCCCGAACTTGCTGCTTTACTGTTAAAGTAGTGCGAAATCAGGAGTTATAAATAATATCTTTGGCGCGTTTCGGTTCGAGGATTGATTCGATTAAATGGCAACGACAATTTGCTAACTGTTCCAACCGATTCAGTTATCCACCATATAACTTGATCCAATCTTAATCCGCACGTTTCCGAGCCCGCCAGACTGATATACATCTATCGCTGAGATAAGGTTGGAACATATAAACAGTTCTTGAGACGCAAAGTAGGAGATATTTCAACAGTGCCAGCCTTCAACAATGATCAACTCCCCACTAGTTGTTTTAATATAAGTCTTGGTAATCTTACTCATATAAATAAAGTCATTCCTATCTAGGGGCATAGTATATGTTGCCCCACAATTAAAAATCCAACCATTTGTCATATTTGCCTGTTTATTTAAATGAAATCCTGCGGAAATTTTTTCTAGGGGAGCAAAAGGATTTTTTGAATCAAAAACACATATATGGTGGCTAATATTCGAACTTTTATCACAATGGGGATCAAAATGCAATTTCAAATATTCTCGAGGACTTTTTTCAAAATAGGGGGTTGAAATTCTAATTTTGAATACTTAAGGGGGAGGCTGGTGTGATTTAAAAAAAGGCATAGGATTTGGTTTTAAACCAAACCCGTTACCTCCATATGTCGCCGTCGCTCCTTCCCTTCCGGTGAAATTGCCAGCTCCCCGGATGTTGCCGCCGTCGGTTGGGCCCTCCGGGTTTTCAACTGGTCTGCGATCGGTCGTCCCCCCACGATTTCCAATTTGATTTCGTGGTTGACCCTCCTCGGTGACTTCGACGGCCATTTTTGAAAGGGTTGGTAGCGGAAGCGTGCGTTTCTAACGGATCACATAAAACTGATCTATTTAACATATTACTTAGATAAACTCTATTCGTGTAATTATCACATGTATCATGCTCATCAGAATTTTAAACATGCTTTAGCACAAATAATCCCTAAAACATGCTCGCTACGGAGTTAGCCAATTTACCTCATTGATTCACTTAAGAATCGAAGATGGCTTGTGTCTTCTCCACGTGAAGATCTTGAGAACTCGACCTTTGATCTTCTGACTATTTTCCCGGACTGTAAACTGATATTTGTGTGGGAAAATCTCATCAGAATACTAGTACTTGAATAAAGAAGACAGAATCCTGCTCACGGAAGGAGAGCAAATTTCGATTCTCTCTCTAGGATGAGGGGGACGAAAATTGTGTATGTGCACAAGTGTATTTTTGTCTTCTTTATTCTCCTATTTATATTAAGTCGCATATTGGGCCAAGACAGGGATCTAAGGAATAATTTGGATATGGCCTCACCCAATTAGCTTTTTACTAATTAAATTGAACCCATAATTTAATACATGCTTATATTGGAATATTACAAGCAGCCACTACAGAAGTAATATTGCACTGCCTTTCCAAATCCGAAATTACAAGTATTTCGGGTTTCCTTTTTATATGTGTAATTTATTTCCCGTTCTTAAGATAGAAACATCCATTAATTAATTAATGTCTGCTATGGACATAATTAATTAACATATTTTAATCTCTAAGAGTGGACTTAGCAAGAAACTCTTATTTATTATTCATAAAGTAATCAAACTCCAACTAGCTAGGTACCGAATAATAAAACCTTGTTTCAAGCTCCTCTTGTGGATGTTATCAAACGAGACTCTCCTCGCGCACGATTCAACATAATAGCAATCCTAGCATCGCTAGATATTGATCGCCACTACCCAATATACCAGCATCGTTGGGTGACGAAATACCCGCACCTATTGGTAGGTCAAAGTAGTAGATACTCAATATCGTATGCTCAATGCTAACGTACATTGATTAAGAAATTAATTGTCAAGACCTCATCTTTCAGTAGATAGCATAAAGACTCGTCTTGATGTTTTGATCCAATTCAGTGCTATATCACACCAACGTCATCTTATTTCAATAAGGCTTAGAAATAATCGGACTGACATTGCAAACTTTCACGATAGGTAGTCTAGGCCTATATAGGTTGTGAAATTCTTATTTTTCTTTGTTCCGAACTGACCGTGTTACCTTAAATTGGACGACGCCCACAATCGGTCTACTAAAACAAAGACTTAGACTTTGTTACGTTTGCTTATACATTTAAATATTCAATAAACATCCATTAAATGTAAAACATAACAACATTATGACAAAAATAATATGTGGCATTCATTGGAAAATAATAATTTGTGTTTTACAGTATTCAATCACTCGAAAGGTGATTTCTAGTATACAAACCCTAACAATCTCTCACTTATACTCAAAACAGCTTTCGAGTATACAAAATGTAGTGCACACATCTAAAACTTCTCCCACTTATATTGAAAGCGAGTTGAGGTATTGAATGAGTTGAACTGCCATCCCTTC
The DNA here is from genome assembly GCF_004379255.2 of Salvia splendens. Lineage (NCBI taxonomy): Eukaryota > Viridiplantae > Streptophyta > Magnoliopsida > Lamiales > Lamiaceae > Salvia > Salvia splendens. The sequence continues at coordinate 26,484,806 of NC_056036.1, read as the reverse complement.
AACGTGGCGTTCGAACGGTTTCACTGCCAATGCCTTTGTAAAAGGATCTACCAGGTTGTTCTCTGACGCAATCTTGACCACTTGTATCTCTCCTCTCTGCACTATATCTCTAATGATACGATACTTCCGCTCTATGTGCTTGCTCGCATTGTGAGCTCTAGGTTCTTTCGAGTTTGCTACAGCACCAAAATTGTCACAATAAATAGTGATGCTCTTGGGCAGATTTGAAACCACACCTAAATCCATAAGGAAGTTCTTGAACCACACTGCCTCTTTTGCAGCCTCCGAAGCGGCCACATACTCGGCTTCCACGGTCGAGTTTGTGATGCATTTCTGCTTCACACTCTTCCAAATTACGGCTCCACCTCCTAAGGTGAACACATATCTTGAAGTAGATTTTCTCGAGTCCTGATCAACTTAAAAGTCTGAGTCAGTATATCCCAAAGGACAGAGCTCGGCTGCTTCGTAAACTAGAGCATAGTCCTTAGTCCGTTTATGGTACTTGAGTATGTTCTTTACGGCAGTCTAATGTCCTTGTCCCGGATTCGACTGATATCTTGCCACCATGCCAACAGCAAAGCAAATATCAGGTCTAGTACAAAGCATATCATACATGAGACTTCCAACTGCCAAAGCATATGGAATCCTTCTCATTTCTTGTATCTCAGATGTCGTGTCTAAAAGGTAAGAACTCTTTCTTGGCGTCCTGCATGCTAAAACGGCTAAGTACTATGTTGATGTAAGGTTCTTGAGATAAGCACAACATCTTCTTTTCTCAATTCCGAAGAACCTTGATCCCGGGGATGTGTCCTGCGTCTCCCATATCCTTCATCTCGAACTGGTTTGGCAACCAAGTTCTTACCGATGACAACATCTTTTTATTATTTCCAATTAGAAGAATGTCATCTACATATAAAACTAAGAACACTACATTCCCCTTTTCAACCTTCTTATACACGCAACTTTCATTTGGGCACTTTTTGAATCCAAACTTGCGAACAGTTTGATCGAAACACTGGTTCCACGATCTAGATGCTTGCTTAAGGCCATAGATAGTCTTCCTCTAATAGTCACTTCATTGCGGGTTTATGATTCATTACAATAGTCTTCCTCTAAGAATGTCGTGTGAGTACTCATAATAATTTTCTTGTCTCGGAGACTAAAGAATTCATAAGCTTTCGATCCTTTAGGGTACCCTATACATAAACATACCTCCTTCCTTGATCATAGCTTAGTTGGATCCTTTTCCACTACATGAGTCGGGCAACCCCAAATCTTGAGATGTGCTAGATTGGGCTTGCGCCCAGTCCACAACTCATAAGGAGTAGTAGGCACGGATTTTGACGGTAAGTTGTCTAAAATATGGCTTGCAGAAAGCAAGGCATGTCCCCAAAATGAAATAGGTAGTCGTGCAAAACTCATCATCGACCGGACCATGTTTTGCAAGGTCCTGTTCCTTCTTTCAGCCACGCCGTTCTGCTGGGGCGTGCCTGGCGCAGTCAGTTGGCATTCAATTCCCGACTCTGATAAGTAGCCCAAAAACTTGGCACTGAGGTATTCGCCCCCACGATCAGATCGCAGGCTTTTGATACTCTTTCCATGATACTTCTCCACATGAGCCATAAAGTCTTTGAACTTGTCAAAAGTCTCTGACTTGTGGCGCATCAAATAGAGATATCCAATTCTCGAGAAGTCATCAATAAATGTGGTGAAATATTGAAAACTACCTCTTGCTTCTGTAGACATTAGTCAACATACATCGGAATGAACGAGCTCAAGTACTTCCTTGGCCCTATTGCCCTTAGCCTGAAAAGGCCTCTTGGTCATTTTGTTAGGGTTTGTATACTAGAAATCACCTTTCGAGTGATTGAATACTGTAAAACTCTAATAATTATTTTTCAATGAATGCAACAGATTATTTTTGTCATAATGTTGTTATGTTTTACATTTAATGGGTGTTTATTGCATATTTAAAGGAACATAACATAATCCTTAAACGGACTAAGGATTATGCTCTAGTTTACAATGCAGTCGAGCTCTGTCATTTGGGATATTCTGACTCAGACTTTCAAGCTGATCAGGACTCGAGAAAATCTACTTCAGGATATGTGTTCACATTAGGAGGTGGAGCCGTAATTTGGAAGAGTGTGAAGCAGAAATGCATCGCGGACTCTACTATGGAAGCCGAGTATGTGGCCGCTTTGGAGGCTGCAAAAGAGGCTGTATGGTTCAAGAACTTCCTTATGGATTTAGGTGTAGTTGCGAATCTGCCCAAGAGCATCACGGTTTATTGTGACAATTCTGGTGCTGTGACAAATTCAAAGGAACCAAGAGCTCACAAAGCGAGCAAACACATAGAGAGGAAGTATCATATCATAAGGGATATAGTGCAGAGAGGAGACATACAAGTGGTCAAGATTGCGTCAGAGAACAACCTGGCAGATCCATTTACAAAGGCATTGGCGGTAAAACCGTTCGAGGGCCACGTTGAAGGGATGGGAGTTCGACTCATTCAAGACCTCAACTCGCTTTCAGTATAAGTGGGAGAAATTTGACGTGTGCACACTATTTTGTATACTCGAAGGATGTTTTGAGTATAAGTGGGAGATTGTTAGGGTTTGTATACTAGAAATCACCTTTCGAGTGATTGAATACTATAAAACTCTAATAATTATTTTCCAATGAATGCAACAGATTATTTTTATCATAATGTTGTTATGTTTTACATTTAATGGGTGTTTATTGCATATTTAAATGTATAAGCGAGCATAACATAAGTCTAAGTCTTTGTTCTAGTAGACCGGTTGTGGGTTGCGCTCAATTTAAGGAACGCGGTCAGTTCTGAAAAAAGAAAAATAAGAACTTCACAACCCATATAGACCTAGACTACCTATCATGAAAGGTTGCAATGTCAGCCCGATTATTTCTAAGCCTTATTGAAATATGATGACGTTGGTGTGGTATAGCACTGAATGGATCTAACAGCAAGACGAGTCTTTATGCTATCTACTGAAAGACGAGGTCTTGATAATTAATTTCTTAATCAATGTACATTAGCATTGAGCATACGATATTGAGTATCTACTACTTTGACTTACCAAAGGTGCGGATTTTTCGTCACCCAACGATCCAGGTATATTGGGTAGTGGTGATCATTGTCTAGCGGTGCTAGGATTGCTATTATGTTGAATCATGCGCGAGGAGAGTCTCGTTTGATAACATCCACGAGAGGACCGCGAAACGAGGTTTTATTATTCGGAACCTAGCTAGTTGGAGTTTAATTACTCTATGAATAGTATATAAGAGTTTCTTGCTAAGTCCACTCTTGGAGAATAAAATATGTTAATTAATTAAGTCCATAGCAGACATTAATTAATTAATGGATATTTCTATCTTAAGCGCGAGAAATGAATTAAACAAATAAAAGGAAACCCGGAATTCTTGTAATTTCGGATTTGGAAAGGCAGTGCAATATTACTTCTGTAGTGGCTGCTTGTAATATTCCAATATAAGCTTATATTAAATTGTGGGTTCAATTTAATTAGTAAAAAGCTAATTGGGTGAGGCCATGTCTAAATTCTTCTTTAGATCCCTGACTGGGCCCAATATGTGACTTAATATAAATAGGAGAATAAAGGAGACAGAAAACATAATTATTGTAGCAAGAATTTTCGTCCCCCTCTAGAAAGAGAGAGAATTCAAAAATTGCTCTCTTTGTGAGCTGAGTTCTGTCTTCGTTATTCAAGTCGTAGTATTCTGGTGAGATTTGCCCACACAAATATCAGTATATAGTCCGGGACACCAGTCAGAAGATTAGAGGTCGAGTACTGAAGATCTTCACGTGGAGACGGAACAAGCCATCATCGATTCTTGATTGAATCAATGAGGTAAATTGGCTAATTCCGTAGTGAGCATGTTTTAGGGATTTTATATGCTAAATCATGTTTTAGTTCAAGTTATGAGCACGATACATGTGATAATTACGCGAATAGAATTTGTCTAAACAATCTGCTAAATAGATCAATTTTATGTGATCGGATTTCATGCACGCTTCCGCTGCGAACCCCTTCAATCTTGCCTTCTAAGCATGACTCACACTTATGAAAGGGTTCCTCCTCTAGACCTTTAATAAGATCTTGTTTCACAAGAGAATGGATCCTCCTTTCATTGGCATGACCAAGTCTAAGGTGCCATAAATACGTTTCGATCATTGAACTTTAAGGTTCTTTTCGTTTCTTTGAAATTTTCAATGTTGTGTTGAGTTCTGATTTGCGATTATTAAACTGTGTAGATGTGATTGTGTACAGATCGTTTTCCATGATACCACGACAGATATAAGAACCATCTTTCTTAATAACGCAATTGTCATTAAGAGAAATCAAATATCCATCAAAAACCAATTTAGAAACTAAAATTAAATTTCTTCTAAAAGAAGGTATCAACAAAACATTCTTCAAAATAAAAAATCTATCACTACTGAAACGCAAATAAACGTCTCCCACAGCAACGGCCGTCACTTTTGTAGCGTCGCCCAGCTGGACTTCGATCTCACGATCATGTAACCGTCTTGTCACCTGCATTAAGTCAGGATCAAAACAAATATGCTCAGTTGCTCCTGTGTCAATAACCTAAGTGCTAGTAGATGTCGAAGCCAAACATGACTCAACTACTAGAGCTTGATGCATACAATTTGGATAAATATCACAAAACAATTAATTAAATCCAAGAAAGATAATATCATTTCCAATAAATAGGAGTGTCAGAAAATTCCAATAAAATGGTTGGAATAATTATGCATGATCCCGGTTAATTTAATTCACACATTGGAAATTAAATCACATTATCTCACATAACTCACAACATCTAAATTCGTATAATTAACTCAATCACATAGAAATTAAATTTCATAATTGAATTTCCCAATCAACATCCTCATCAATAAAATAAAATAAGTCACAAATTTTCAGGGTACTACAGCAGAAGACCCTATATGGGCTGAAATAGTCCCCGAGAGCCTGGTTTGGCAGGTTCACAGAGGTAATGAAAAAGTATGGGTACAAGCAATGCAATTCCGACCACACGTTGTTTATCAAGCGAACAGGGGATAAAATCACGTGTCTGATCATATATGTGGATCACATGATTCTTACCGGTGACTGCTGGCGCTCAGCGGCCGCCACTTCTGTAGCGGCCCTGTTTCGGGAAATCTGTGCATGGAATGAAGACACGCCCGGCGACCGCCGGGAAGTGTGTGGCTACCGCCACCATAACTGTGAACGCACATCCCTGGAATTCCCTTATCTCTATACTTTTATCTCCGTGATTTATTTGCATCTAGTTGTTTATTGCTTTCAAATTGCTCTTTGTTTTCAAAATTCTCAAAATCTTTCGGTTTTCCAAATAGTAATTGAGTTTTAGTAGGAGGTAGCCAATTTGTGATTGTTTTCCCCGTGATCGTTATCCGCTACTGACCTTTAACTATATTATTCCTACTCTGTATACTTGCAGGTATTTACAGTGCTAATAAAGTGCATCTAAAGGCAACTTGAGGTCGGCCTTCTTGAGCTTTTGCTTTTTCATCACCGCTTCCCTTAGGAATTTTGCGTACCTAGGGATTTCCTGCTATGTTTCAACAAGAGGAAGATTAGTGTGGACTTTACAAAACATGTTAAGAAAATGCTTGAATTTTTTTTCAAGCTTAAACTTTCTCTTTGGCTAAAAGGGAGAACAATCCCATTGTGCTGCACAGACTTTTTGGATTCGTGTGTCTCTGACTCTCGGCTAGTGGTCCGCTAGGAATTGCAAAGTCCCCGGATTTCATTCCGGAGGTGCTGGCTTCGTCCATTGGCTTCTTCTCTCCCATTTCTTGTTTATTTGAGCGACCCGTTCTGCTCCTTTGGCCATTTCCTTCTCCGCCTTCTTTTAGGTTTGATCTATTTGATTCTTGATAATTGAGACGGTGGAGGCTATGGTGTTCATCTCGGCCTTGTGGTTGTTAATCTCACCTGAACGACTCCAATCTTGGTTTCTAGCAAAATGAATGAGTGAATGGTCCTAACATTTCTGGTGAGGAATGAGTGACCGAGTGAATCCAACAGTTTTGGTAAGATTAAAGGCTATCTTGACAAACGGACAAACTGATTAAATGGAAGGAGGGAGGAGAAGGAATTCGAAACTGTAAACAATTGGATTGATCTTAAGCTTGTGGGGACGGTTGCCAAAATTTAAACCAGTTTTATACATATATGTCCCAATGCATTCCTATCTTTTGTGTGTTTTGAGTCTTTCTTTTCTTTGTGAGAGTCAGTCCATGTCTAGTCTTTCTTTTCCAACGCAAGTAATTGCGTCTCAATTTTTGTCTATATTTTATCGTGAGCGAAACTATTTAAAGGGGATAAAGTATATGAAATACGACCATTGCGACTGAAACTATTATTTTTCTCTAAATTTATGTATCATTAAACTTGTAGTTGATGCACTTTTTATTAGCTGATACAGAGTATACATAGTATATAGCCAATGGTCAGTACAGGATATCGAACACAGGGTAAACAGATACAAATTATCTACCTTTTGTTAAGTTTCTTTTACTATTTGGAAAACTGAAAGAATATGAGATTTTTGAAACTAAAAACTTGTAAAAACAGAAATAAACAACTATCGCAGATAAAACACAAAGATAAAACATATGAGATAAGGGAATTCCATGGATGTGTTTTAACTCCTATACGAAGGAGGAAATTACAAATAAACTCCTAAAGAAAGGAGGAAATTACAACTGATGTTAAGAGGGCCCGAACACGAATATGTAGCAAGTTAATAGATCATCACAGAATGCATCACTCAAACGTGAAACAATTATCCAGAACTTATAATAGAAAAGAAGTAATGAACAAAACATATATTAAATAAATAGGAACTGTATAACCAAAGTCGTTACTAACACATCTCCAGAATTCTATGAATTTAGTTACACATGATAGAATAATCTAAAGACATAGTTTTTAGGGAAAACAATGAAAACATAAAGACTAAAGCAAATAAAACCCAATGGTAGAATCCTTGAAGTCTGGATCTTCTCTTGAATCCTTCTTCAAAACCCTTGCACTTGATGAATAAAGTAGATCCTTGTTGGTGAGGTTTGAGGGGGTATTTATAGCCTCAAATTCATGTACCAAAAATATGGCAAATATTCAGCATAGTGTGGTAAATTTTGGGGAGAAAGTAGGTCAAATCTGTGTGCCACGTTTTCCCAGCGGGCAGCTGCACCTTGGCCAGCGGTCGCTGCACTTTGTTTCAGTGGTCGCTGGCAATCATCCCGTAGCTACTGGATATCTTGGAGCGGTCTCTGCGCACACCCTAGTGGTCGCTGGGCATGTTCTTCTTTTTAGCACAATTTTCCGGAAGTGGAACTCTATCTTTTCAGCCGTCGTTGACTGTGTTGCAGCAGACCGCTGGACCTCTCGAAAGCTTTAGATTTCCAACTTTGGCTTTTAACTATCTTTTTAGGCTCTAATTTGCACAGTTGTCACAAATCACGTCAAAAATACCAAAATAGATAAAATATGCAAAAATGGACGTGTAATGCAACTTTGACACTCAAAACGGACTAAATAATGGTCTTAAAACAGTGCAAAATTCGAGCATATTAGTAGCCTATACCACTCAACATGATACAAGAGCAATTCAGACTATGATTATCAGATGATTAATAACCACTCACTGAAGCCGACAAGTTTGCTAGACAGTTTGCCTAATTTATGCGCGTTAGTTTAGCGTTAACACAATCAACCATAGCTTCACTAACCACCTCTCAACCAGAAATCACACCACATAAAGTCAATGCCCAAACACTGGCTCTCGGATTTAAGTTGAATGGTGAGAACTACCTATTGTGGGCAGTACTAACCATCTCACGTCACTAGAGTTCCAGCCATCCTCCACGAACCGACCCAACCTTTCCCAAATGGCAACAAACGAACCAATGTCTCTTTATGTTGCTGTTCCAAACCTCAAAACGAAAGTTGTTTATTCGATTATTCCAACAACCGATGTCCTTGCTGGGGTTTGGTGCCCCTTGCACAGCCGAAGACTTGTACAAAACAAATAAATCAGACAAGAATCTATTTGACCGATTATGCGATTAATCAATTCACATGTTAAACAAATAATTGCATGATGGAACGCAAATAATTCATGCCTAAAGAATATAAATCCAAAAACATGATTTCTATGGTTTAGGGTTACCGATATGATTGTCCAGACAATCGTCGATTGCTTGCGCCTTCTCCACGATGATCTTCAATATTAGACCACAGATCTTCGGACAGGTTCCCAAACTGTATCTCGGTATCAGGGTGGGCTGATCATGATTAAACACCGAATCAAAGTCTAAAAAGTGAAACTGAACTGGAACAGTAAACAAGATGACGAAAACAAAACAACTCTGATTTTTATATCCAAAGCTCAGAACAGTGCGGTGAACATGCGGAATACAAAAAGATCAAAACTGGAACTACGGAACAACACAGAAATTTAAACTAAGCTAATAATTTCAGAAAGTAAGAAAGCGTGTAAGGCCGAGGAGCTCTAGGTTGGAACTTGAGACAACGCCGAACAAATATTAAGTAATCTGTCGTGCTCCCTTCGGTCGCTCTCTCTTTGACTGAACCTTTCTCTAACTAAGCTCTCTCGGAACTAGAATCTAAACTCAACTAGAAAAGGAAAATAAAAGAAGAAACTAAAAGGAAGATGTTAAAAAGAAGATTTTTAATTATGGTGGCATATCCTCTATTTATAAGCTCGCCGCAATGACCTCCAGTTGGATAACGATCTCGGAAGAGGATATTCGCTCATGCTGTGATTGAGCGTCTCATCGATTGATACGTGCCTTCCTTCTAGAATGACGTCGCTCCTCAATAACAGAATGATGACTCAGCTCCGTCCTTGCGTCTTGCGTTTCAGCACATGTCCCCTTCTAGAACGTCGTCCTTGATAACAGAATGATGATGATCATCAAGCTCTTAGCCTCACGTGTCCTTCTTCTAGAACGCAGTGGTCCCCGCCTAACTGCTTGATCACCCCCTTGATCATTTCACCTAATTTTTAGCCTTTTTCGCCTTTTATACCAACTTGATTGGCTTGGCCTTGTTGCCTTTGTCAAGCGGTATTCCTTCACAATTAACACTTGCTTTGCGCGATAAACTGATCAGGTAGCATACATTTTACCCCTAAACTGATGCATGAAATAGGCCTTACAATAGCATAATAATCATTGTTGTCTCGTGAAAGTTCATTTAAATCATAAATCTTAATATTTGGGTTAACTTGGCCAACAAGCATACTATTTCAATCAAACTGACCTACAAACTTTCATTGTATGATCTCTGTTAGTGCATCAAGATAGGATCATTTTGTTCGATATAACATCATAGTAATTGTCATATCTTAAAAGCTTGTCTCATAATATAACTCTTATATGCGTTTACTTAGCCAACAAGCAAATCTTTTAAATGAATCGAAAAAGATGTTCTCAATTTCACACTCAGTGTGTGCGAATTTCACATAGTGACCTCATTTTCAATGTGTGCGAATTTCACATAGTGAGTTTACTGTTCCTTCGATTCTCGGTTACTGTTCCTTTGATTTCTCAGTGGAATTCCTGGTCTCTGTTCTGGATTCCTCGATTTTGCGTTGGCGATTTGCTGGGATTTTTCATCTTTGTCGGATCTGCTGACTGGGGGTAGACTAGGGTTCTTGTGAGGTATGGAGGATCCGCTGGTGGGGGACTCGCTGGAGGGGGTGCTATCGAACTGTGCAACGGGATCTGGGGTCCTCCTCCCGGAGAATGGTGGGTGAGGGGGGTGACCTTGGATACGGGAGGTGATTTAGTATCGCCGGATGTCAGGAGCTCTGCGAGGAAAAAATCGCTTCGATCCTCTGCGGCGCGTGGTAGGTTAGCTAAGTCGAGGCCTAAATCGCCGTTGTTGAGGATGGCGGAGATGAGAAGAGGGGGATTGCGGGGAAGGACCTTGTGCCTCTCGGGAAGGATGGAGGGCTCGGGTGTGAAGGGGAAAAGGAGGGCACGAGAAAGGAGGCTGCAGGGGATGTCGCCCTTGCCTTCGATCCCAGAAGCGTCGGTTGATTTGGGGAGTTTGGCTGAAATGCCTGAAGTAGGTGCAGGAAATGCTGTCGTCCTTGGGGGCTCGAGTAAGGTGACGAGGGAGGTGTTGGGTGTTGATGGGGTCTGGGCGGTGAAGGTGTGGAGATGTTGGTGGATTCGGGTAGAAAGGCTCAGGGAGATTTGCAGCTGATGGGTAACTTGGAATGCAGTTCTGTTGAGGATTCGTTTGCGCAGAAAGCATTGATTCCTGCTGGGGATTCAGGTGATTTAGCTCTGGATCTCATTGAATCACGGCCGCTGCAGGAAATGAGCTTTATTGGGGAGCAAGTGGTGATGAAAATGGGTAATGATGCAGAGCAAGACAGTGGGGTTGAGGACGATTTTCCGGCCTTGAATGCAGATACCCTGAGATTGGCCAGGGAGAAAGAGAGGAACAGGAGAGGGGGAGGAAAGGAGGTGCCGAAGATGGGGGAGCAATCGGATAGGGACAAGAAGGCTAAGTCTGGTTCAAATTTTAAGGCCAACTTCGGGGCTGGGGGAAGGAATTACAAAGCTTCCTTGGCAGAGGGGGTGAGGAAAGTAGGAATCACGCCGGTGAGTTTTGAGCCAGATAAGATAACGAAGATGGGTGTGATGGGTGAGAGTTGTGGGCTCCCTTCAATCCATTAGTCCAATTTGCTTTGATTGAAGAGTATTCAAATGCTAAGCGGCCGTGTGGTGCAATTTGATAGGCCTTCCCATACAATTCTTTGAGAAATCTGCCTTATTTGCCATTGGGGGTCTTCTGGGAGAGCCATTACAGGTGGACCATGCAACAATTTCTCGTTCTAGACTGTCCTTCGCTAGACTATGCATCGAGATAAACATTTCTAGAACTCCGGCACAAGAGATCATGATAAACTTTCAAGGCAGGGAAATTAGGCAGACGGTAAAATGGGATCGCATTCCACTTTATTGCCATGAATGTAAGCATGTTGGGCATTCTAGTGAGGTATGTTATGCAAATGGTCAGAGGGAAAAGCCGGCGAGGAGGGATTACAAGAGGGCGTTTGAAAAAGGAAGCTTGGCAGGAGGGTGGGGACGAAGGTGCTCCGGAGAATGGGTCCTTGGTTGCTTCTGTGAGGCAGGAGGTGAGATCTAGTGCTGGGAAAGGGGTTGAGGTGGAGTAAGGTGGGGTGGAGGAGCTAGATAATGAGGGTTTTCTTTAGCAAGGGAGGAGGCGTGGGAAGCAGGGGCAGGGGAAGGGAGGGTGGGGAGTCTCGGGCTTGAAGGGTGGGAATCCTGGGGAAGGGGTTCAGCGGGGTGGTCTCGGGGATGGAGGGGATGGAGGGGGAGGTAGTATGAGTGTGGCTGTTGTGTCTGGAAACTCGGCTTTTTCTCCTTGGCCTGGTAGTTATGAAGGGGGATGAAGCAATGTAAGGGATCAGGCTGGAGGAGTGATGGTTAGGACAGAACGAGGAGGATCTGGAGAAAGCCCCCTTGCTTCTGAGAAAAGATTCTCGGTGTTGAATACTTTATCATTAGAATCAGAGAACATCTCCTTTGGACAACGGGCAACGGTCAATGGAGCATAATAAATTGAAAAAAGGAAGATTGAGTGAGGGGGCTGCCTTGGTGATAAGTTCTCATGTCGCTTAATATTCTAATTTGGAATGCCCGGGGTGTGGCTAATGTAAACACCCAGAATATGATCAAAAGATTAGTAAGAGATAACATGATTTCCATTTTGGCAATTATTGAACCTCTTGTACAACCGAGGCCAGATTTTTTTGGTAAAATCTTTGGGTTGCAATTCAAGGGGAAAAATAAGAATGGTCAGTTCTGGATTTTTGTCGCAGAAGGAATTGAGGTGGATGGATGGGATGATTCTGATCAAGTTTTGCATGGCATATATAAGACGTCATTTTTACCTGCTCCTTTGTTCATTTCGGTGACCTATGGTAAATGTTCTAGGGAGGGAAGGGTGGACATGTGGAATACACTCTGGGAGCTTGCAGCAAGGTTGGATGGTTGTCCTTGGTTGGTAGGAGGCGACTTTAACATATATGTTTTAGAGGAGGAAAAGGGAAATATGAAGAGGCAAGGTAGGAAGACCAGAGAAATGATGGAGTTCGCTGAGGCGATTAGTGATTGTCAATTGTTAGATGTGGGTGCGGATGGGCAGAAATTCACTTGGGCAAGGGGGAATACCTTGGAAAAACTGGATAGGGTGCTATTTAGGGAAGGTTGGGCAAATATCTTTGAGTCTACTAGAGTAACTAATCTCCCTAGAATCCTTTCGGATCATAGCCCTCTGTTGGTAACTTGTAGAGGCCTGGGTCCTCGGATCAAACCTTCCTTTCAGTTTCAAAATATGTCGGTGCGGCATCACCTGTTTCTTAAGGAAGTGGAAAGGTGTTGGAAGGATGAAACGGGAATGATTGGCATGATTAATATGCAACTCAAACTGAGCCGGCTAAAATGCAGCCTGAAGATCAGGAATCGGGTGGTCTTTGGCAACATCTTTGAGGGATTGAAAAAAGCTGAAATGGATATTAAGGAAGCCTCTGAGAGATTTCAGCAAACCCCTAGCTCGGATCTTCGAGAAGAAATGAGCAAAACTACGGCGGAATTTCTTTTAAAACTTAAAATGGTGGAGGATTTTTGGCGTCAGAAGGTGGCCTTGAGGTGGATGGCTGAGGGGGATAGGAATACAAAATTTTTTCAAGATTGGGTGAAGCAAAAAAGAACTGAATCAAGAATTCTTATTATTGGGGAGGGAGAACAGGTGCTCACTGACGAAATTGATATCAGAAACTCGGCAGAAAGATTCTTTAAAGGGCTTTTAACAGATGATGTGGGACTACTGGATGAACCTGACCTGGATATTCTCTCATCTCTTCCCCTGCACGTGAACATGGAACTGCTGGAGAAGGCTCCTTCGGTTGAAGAAATAAAGCAGACGGTTTGTAACATCCCAAAATTTTGTGACTTTTATTTAATAAGTTGATTTGGAATTTCAATTATGAAACTTTCGTTTCTACGTGATTAAGTGTTTTGCGTGAAATAAATTTTCGTGGTTAATGTGGAATGATGAGCTTGATGTTTTATATTTTCCAATGTGGGGAAATAATTAATAGGATCATGCATTTGTATTTTTCGAGCCAATTCATTGGAATTTTCGGCCCTTCCTAATTATTGAAATAATATTTCATTTCTTGGATTTAATTAATTATTTTGGGATACTTATCCAAATTAAATCCAAACCAAATGACCCCTAAATGGTACTACATGGAATTCGAACTCCATTTTTATTTTCCTTGGGAGTTTTCGAAAATCTCCTATAGGAGAAAGAATTATTTTCATTTGATTTAATTGGTGCTTTATTGACTCTCTTCCTTTGAATCTAATCCAATTAAATCATGTTATAATTTATTTCTTCACCTAAAATAAATAGAGAGTTGGGACATTCCTTGGTTAGCAATTTTCGGCCCCTCCACTAAATTTTGGAGGATATTTTATTTGTTTCCTAATTTGTGGAATCCCTTTTTATTCAAATAAATTCCTATGTCTAATTAATTGGGGATGTGAATATTTTTCTCCTACTTTTCTTCCATATCACACGCCCCCTATGCAATATTTTCCTTATGGGAATTTAATTAATTGTTGCCTATTTTATGGGAGCCTTTTTCCTATAAATAAATTGCCTAATTTAAATCCTATTCTTTTAATTGGGGATTTAAATAATTTCCTTGTGCAATTCCTTATGGAAATTTTCGGCCCCCACCATTATTTTCATACTTGGAGATTTAATTTATTTTGTTCCCTTGTTTATGAAATATTCACTTTTATTTCCTAAGTTGTGAATATATTCTCTCCAAGTAAATACCAAATAAATTCCTTGCTATTCCTACATGGAATTTTTGAAAATTTCCTCCCCTTCCCACATGCTTATTTTATTCCTTTAATTGTGGGATTTATTTAATTGTATTTTTCCCCACAATTAATTAATTAATTGATTTTAAACCTAACCCTAATCCTATAAAAACTCCTAAACTAAACCCTAGCCCCCATTCTCCCTCAATTTTCGTGCCTCCCCCCTCCCTCTCCACATTCTCTCCAAAAAAACCTCTTCCACCATTGTTTCTTGCATCCATTGAAGTTTATTTTCAAGAATCTCCGACGAATCACCTCGTTTCTTGGTTCTACCGATTCGTTTTGTCAAAGAAGGTATATTGGCTTCACTTTTCCTCATTCTTTTCATTTGAACCATGTTCTTGAATCCTACATGCATGTAGTGGGTGTAGGAATCGTAGATCGCAAGTTTAATTGGGGGAAAAATGAGTTTGCTTGAAAACCTTGATAAATATGCGTTTCAATTGAATTGTGAGAAGTTTGATTGGAATCTTTGGTGAATGATGTAAGTTTATGTGCAAACATGATTAAGAGAGTCTTATCAAGCATGATTGTGTGTTATAAGCATGAGAATTGGTGTTTGGATGATTGAGAAGGAAACCTTAATTTAGAAATTGTGTATCTGTTATCTGTGATGTTCGACCAGTAGCTTCTGATGAGTAATTGACCTACCAAACACCCGAATTTTGATATGAAAATTTTACTGAGTAAACTTCAATGTGTTACCTGTGTTTCGTATGAATTTCAGCCCTTTTTATCGAAAAATGAACTTTTAATAAATTTTTGAAGTTGACTGCGCAAATCTGCCAGAAACTTGTGTTCTCGCCATGAATGTTTCGTTTTCTGTTTGACTGACCAAATGACCTCCGATTGATATGATTCTTGAACTATATGAAAATTTGAAGTGTCTTATGAGTCGTGTTAAATTTTCAGCCTTTTTGGGCATTGGATCAATTTATGGTAAATATTTCAAATGAACTGCGCAGTGCTGTCAGAGATTGTATGTTCCGACCAGAGAGTTTAATATGTAATATGACTGAATAAATCACGTGATTTCGGTGTGAAAATCTTCATGGATGAACTTGAATGTGCCCTCTGTATTGTGACCAAAATTTAGCTTCATATGATGTCGGGTGAATTTATAGTGATTTTTACAAAACGGTCGCGCAGTTCTGTCAGTTTTCTGTCTTGTTAAAATGACACCTAGTTTCAAGTTTCAAAGTATTATATGATGCATGTATGTCCAAGGAACGTGTTTAAATGTTGAAATCACTTGTGATAAGTTGGAATGTGTTACGTGTGTCTTTACACCCTTTTGACGTATGTTGGGTTGGGGAATGTGAGAAAAACGATGAGAGAGAAAACGATAGGACATGCATAGTAAAATGTTGATGTGGAAGGCTGACTTGTGTTTTCATTGACAAGGGTGTTGTGTACTCGTGAACTCGAGGATCGTGAGTTGCTATAAGTTGGGTTGTGATTTTGCTAAGCGATCGAGGTGGGCTTTCTTTTCAAACCTCTTTATTTTTCCGAAAATATGATGTGGTGTTATAAGGGTGGTTTAAAGTGTTATGTCATGCCGTGATTGTTTTGATGTTGAGATTTTTGCCTGATGCCTAGTTCGTTTGAGCTTGCTCCGTTAGGCTATAGGGCTATGTTGAGATTGTGCTTGATGCCTAGTTTGTGAGTTCGCTCCATTAGGCTATAGGGCTATGATAAACGAATTCGGGTCTGAGTAGGGCCGCAAACCCTATCAGGCTGTGTACACAGAGGGGATCGTGAGCCGTCCTTGCTAGTCGGCCGGTCTCGTGGGCAAATAGTGTGGCCACACTTTCGTCGCACTATGGTAAGAGGATGTGATTGATTGATTGATGTGGAAAATGAGGAGATAAATTGTCTGGCCAGACTTGGATTTTTGTGTTCTCGTGATATTTCTTACTATATAAAACTCGAGATCACTGGTATGGATGACATAACTTATTAAAATGTTTTCGGCATGAGCCCATTGAGTACATCAAGTACTCAGCCCTGCATATTATTTTCTTATGTGCAGGTTGAGCAGGATGTTGCGGAGGATGTTGAGCTAGCCTTAGGATGCGTCGTGTCTTCATACATAGGCGTGATCCTTGACTCTCCCTTTGAACCTTATTTCCGCTGCTAGGTTTTTTACTTATGTTTCAATACTTAAATCTTTTCGTACTATGTTGAGCATGTTTTGGTCACGTTAGGTTTTAAACATCTATTTACATTATTGTCTGAAAAATGATGTCTTTCACGTGAAATAGACTACATGTTTTTCTTAGAAGTTAATTGGGTTTTTCATATTTGCCTCCCCCTTTTCTTCCCAGCTCCTTAGTCCCTCCCATCGTCACGTTTTCCCCGTCTTCACTATCCTTAGTAAGGGCGGTCGTGATACGGTTTTAAGCATCAATGCAGAAAGTGCCGCAGGTCCAGATGGGTATTCTGCCTTGTTTTTCCAAAGCTACTGGGAGATCATTGGAGGTGACGTGGTTGAGGCTGTGCTGGACTTCTTTGCTGGAACCCAGATTCCGCAAGGCATTGCGGCAACATTAATTGTTCTGGTTCCATAGAAGAAGAACCCGACGAGATGGGCTGAATTTAGGCCTATCAGTTTATTTAATGTAATGAACAAGATTATCTCCAAGATCCTTACTTCAAGATTGGCTCCTCTCCTCCCTATGCTTACTGTTCCAAACCAAAGCGGATTCATTAAAGGAAGGTTGCTTAGTGACAATGTGCTTTTGGCGAAGGAACTTTTTCATGAAATTTGGAAAAGTGTGCCGTCCCCGAACATGGTGCTAAAGCTTGACATGGAAAAGGCCTATGATCGCGTTCAGTGGCCATTCTTGATCAAAGTCCTTGGGAAGATGGGGTTCTCGGAGAAATGGGTAAAGATGATTGGAAATTGCATATCTTCTTGTTGGTTCTCTGTTTTAATAAACGGGAGTGTGGTGGGTTTCTTTAAATCGTCACGAGGACTCAGACAAGGCGACCCGATTTCACCCTCATTATTCATTTTAGCAGCGGATTATCTATCAAGGCTGCTAGATCATCTCATCATTGGCCGTAAGGAGATGATGTATCGCACGGCAAGGTATACTATGGGAATATCTCATTTGGCATATGCGGATGATATTATGATTTTCTCGCAGGCCAAAAGCTCCTCGATCTTACAGCTGATGGAGTGTCTGAGACATTACATGATGGTTTCTGGGCAGAAAGTAAATGTAGGTAAGAGATGCTTCTATTTAGATTAAAAACATGTTGCATGGGCAAGGGAGGTGAGGGAAGCTAGTGGGTTTCAACAAGGAAGCCTTCCTTTTACTTATCTGGGCTCCCCAATTTTTAAGGGCCGTAAAAAAACAAGTATGTTCCTCTTCATCAGAGATAAAATTTCGTCAAGAATTCATAGCTGGGGTCACAGGCATCTGTCGTTTGGAGGCCGGCTTACCCTGATAAGAAGTGTTCTCGGTGCTCTACCAATTCATATTTTTCAGGTGCTAGACCCGACAAAAGGGGCCCTAAAACAGATCGAGTAGGTGATGGCGTGGTTTTTATGGGGATCATGCAATACTTCGAAAAAGACTCATTGGATTAATTGGCAGAGAGTGTGTCTTCCTACAGATGAGGTCGGTTTGAGCATACGTAGTCTGGAAGATTCAGTGGAAGCCTTTAGCCTCAAGATGTGGTGGAGGTTTAGGGAACAAGACTCCCTGTGGGCAAGATATATGATGCATAAGTACTGCTCGGTTTCTTTACCATTGGTGATCTATAGATCTAATCGGTTCAGCCCGATGTGGAGGAGATTGTTTAAGGTTGGAGACCTTTGCAGGGAACATGTTAGATGGGTGGTGGGAGAGAGGAACATCAGTTTCTGGTTTGATTCTTGGGTGGCTAACTATCCCTTGGCAAGCACTTGTAATGCCAGACCAACTTGTAGCTCTTTGAAGGTTAAGGAGCTATGGGTGAGGGAGCAATGGAATGAATTGGAACTATGGAGAATGACAGAGGAAGAGGGGCTTCCAGAGGAGGTTGTGGAGAAGATTTTACAGATTCCGTTTGATACTGGAGTTAGAGATAGGGGTATATGGATATTGTCTGGGAATGGTGATTTTTCCACAGCATCGGCTTGGGAACTTGTGAGAAATAGAGCAGGGAAGAGATTGGTTTCTGAAATGATCTGGAATAAAAGTATCGGTCTGTCTATTTCATTTTTTCTTTGGAGACTTTTGGCTAATAGAATACCTGTGGACACAAAAATGCAATGGAGGGGAGTTTCCCTTGCTTCCATGTGTAGATGTTGTAAAAGTCCCTAGATTGAGTCTAGGCTACATCTTTTTGTTAATGGGGAGGCAGCAAGAAGAATTTGGCATTACTTTGCGAGGTGGTTTCCTCAAGTCTCGGAGTTTGGGTAGGTGGGAGAGAATTTGGAACTGAGGTTTAGGTAGTGGCAGAGACAGCTGGGTGTTCGGTCAGGTCAGCACTTATGTATCATTATACCTTGTTTAATTTGCTGGTATATATGGACAGAAAGAAATGAGAGTGTTCACAGGGAGAAAATTTTTGAGGTAGAAAATGTTGTCAAGAGAGTGAATTTACACTTGAGAAACATGGTGCTATCTCCAGATCAGTGGAGGGGATGCTGCCCTCAGCTGGATTTAATGTGCAGTGTGGAGAAGGTGACTCGGAGGGGGAAAGTTGGGAGGGTACAGTGGAGGCCGCTTGACCTGGGCTGGTTGAAACTTAATGCAGATGGAGCTTTATCTCTGGAAACACAAAGGGCAGGTGGGGGAGGTGTTGTGAGAGACCATGATGGTGAAATTTTAGTGGCTTATTCTACAGGTTTGCAGAGAGGTTCGAGCTTGGAGGCTGAAGACGGTGCTTTGTTGGTAGGGGTGATCCTGGCTAAACAGTAAGGCAGCAAGATCTGGATTGAATCAGACGCAGATAGAGTGGTGCGATGGTTATCAACTGAGCATTTTGGCCCGGCAGAAGTGTGTTCTGATCTGTGGAAGATTAGGAAGGAGCTGCAAGGGCTAGAATGGAGAGTGTCCCATTTATACAGGGAAGGTAACAAAGCTGTAGATTTCCTTGCAGATATTGGAGTTCTATCGGAGGAGAAGAGAGAATATACAACAAATTCGGCCCCTTGTGTTAGGGCATTGTGCAGATTAGACCAGCTTGGTCTCCCCAATTTCAGGTTTTGATCGTGGGTACTGGTGTTGCCTTTGGATAGTATAGAGTGTAATGATGGCTCGGGAGAGGATGGACATGAGTGTTTCGGCTGGCTCAGGCACAGGCTCACACAGCTGGACCAGATGGCTTCTTGCTTCGAATTTGATAGCTTGTTTACAGTTTTCCTTTGCTTTGTTGAAAGTAGTATGTTGCCTTTGTGTGACTGTCCACTTTTGGGATAGTTGGTGTATATACTTTCTGTTTGATGATATATATGAGATGAGGGACCTACTCAACCCTCCACCGTGAAGGTGTTCGATTGAAAAAAAAAGCAAACCTTTTAAATCGAAACTGCCCACACACATACTTTTGAATCAAAGTTGCCACCCACATGACAAACTTGAAAACTAGAACAATCATACGTTCTCTAGATTTTTCAATTTCTGTCTTGCAGAAATCGCTGATATCTTGAGTTTTACCCGCTGGAATTCATTCCAGTTTGTTTCGTCGGATTCCTCGTGTCTTTTTCTTACTTTCACAATTTTTGTTCTTTGGTTTGGGTAGGTTTTTGTGTCTTGGTGTCATTTTTCCGTTTATGGTGCGTCGTCATCATAGTCGCGGCTTTTCTGGTCACCGGGCCTCCTTTTCGGCGAGGTGCAGTCGTGGTCACGTTGGGGGGTCCTACTGGGTTGAATGGTGGTCGGGGTTGGGGCGGCGGCGATCTGTTGCGGAGGCGGTAGGTGGCGGCGCACATTAGGGTTTGTTTCTAGCTTTTCATGTTTTTCCTCCCGTCGGTCACCGGAACTGGTTTATCCGACCAGTTCTGGTCCTCCTTAGTCACGTCGGTCCTGGTGTTGGTCAGTTTGCTGGGAGTGGTCGGAGGTTGAAGGGTTTAAGGCGTGTGGAGTTGACGGCGGGTCACCTTTAGCGGCTAACCCTAATTTTCTAGGGTTCCGCCATGGCTGAACCACACGACGGAGGAGAGGGTCGAGATGGCGGCCGAGATGTAAAGAAAGAAGCCGGAGATGGAAGTCACTCGCCAGTGGCAGAAGCGGGGCCCCTCGTTGCTGAGGCCTGCCCATCGTCGCAATTGCCTTTCTGTTCGGTGACGAGCTCGCCGAACCCGTTGGAGGAATATGATGGAGAAGACGACACGGCTGCTGATCGAAATCTATGTGTTGTAAACGAATCCCGAAGAATCTTGTCGTCTACTAATTTTGTTGATCAAGAAATACATGCTTCCTATGACTTGGAAGAGTCACGTGCGCTACAATCTGATGTTGAAAAGCTCTCGAATTCTGTTGAGATCAGCCGTGCCATTGCAACTGTGGTGGGACCAGGTTCGATTGAGCGACAGTTTAGCACGTGGGAAAAAATTGAGGTAATCCTAGCATCCATCCCGGGGACAAAGACTGCGCCCATAACTAAAACGGCCTCTTTATTAAAGGTACGTGATTTCTGAAAAATACATTTCCAAGAAGCCCTAAATATAAACCCTTCGTCTATACACACATCACCCAAACATCCGAATCCTAAATTCAACCCCAAAGCAGCCCACCTTTTCTTATCTTCTTCCGACTCCCAACCCACAAAAAATCGGCCACCCAAATCCATACCCAACCCCAAACCCTTTTGCTAAAAATCCAAAGCCAAAAAAACTAACATATTCCCTACACCTTCCCCGGAATGGATGGCTATGATGGATCGCTCTCTGATACAAGACCCTAGTCAGGAAGGTTCTTCACGCACCTCGAAGGGTTCTAACAAAGTTAAGCCAGATCATTTGGTGAAGCCTACCATGACAATGGCGGATGTGCTTAAAAGCGGTCAACCAAGGATGTCGACCGAGCCTTTCATATTGGACCCCAATAAAGTGAAGCAAAGGGGCACGACATCCCAGGAGGACAGTATTCCTTGCCTTAATATACCTGACACTGATAATACTGAACTCGCAGGTTGCATGGGACTCGCCCTGATCAGAAAGTTCTCACACTCCATCCCAGCCCTCTACTTGATTCGAAAGGACCTGTCCAACTTCAAATTGAAAGGTATGCTAAATTGGGACTTCATTAATGTTAAACATATCCTCATTACCTTATCTGAGATTGATGATTATATTAAAATCTTATGTGGAGCTAGTAACAATAATACATGGTTTGTTGAGCATCACCCAATGAGAATATTTAAATGGACCCCTGATTTTGATCTCTATTGTGAAACCCCCATTGCCGAGGTTTAGTGTAATTTACATGCTTTACCTATACATCTTTTTGAAGAATCCATGTTATTTTCCATTGGTAAATTGTTTGGTGAGCCAATTCAGATTGATCATAACACTATCACACAAGCACGATTGTCATATGCACGCATTTGCATTGAAATAGATATCTCCAAGCCTGTTCCAGAAAAATACATGCTTCGAATTGGGGGAAAGGATGTGACTTTGCAGGTTAGATGGGATAAGATCCTGCAATACTGTACAGCTTGTAAACACGTTGGCCATTCAGAGGAACACTGCTATGTATTTGGAAAGAAGCAGGCACCACCAAAGAAAGACTATTCCAAACCGGCACAATCAAAACAGAATGAGATGAGAGGAGAGTAGGGGGATCAGCCCCGGGGAAAACAACCAGCTGTACAGACAGAGATAGATTCAGGTTGGAACCGTGTGGGGAAGAAAGGCTCAATTCTGAGAGAATCAGCGGCGCAGGAACAAAACATGGCCTCCCGGGCACCAAGGTATGAATACACAGTTGTAGCAAGTCGCCACGACAACAACCCTGGTACCAACCTACAGATTCGAGAGCCTCTCCTTGTTCCTAAATCGGGTATGCTTGACCAGCACCGAATTGATAAGGGAAAGAAAAAGAAGAAGAGAAGCCCAGAGAGCAGAGCTAGATATAGAGAAAGAAGAAGGTTGAGGAGGCTAGAGGAGGTGGAGGGCCGAGCTATGTCAGAGACTGAGGGCTCGGAGTTTGAGACTGATGAGGGGGGAGACACGGAGCAGACCGATATCTCTCTCACCTATCTCTAGAGGGAGTCGGTTGAATGACCTTGAAGACTACTCAGGGCTTGGAGCTCACAGTAACATGTTTGATATTTTGGTGGATGAGGAACTTGAGACAGATTCGTCTATGGCCTTGGTTCTGCATGACGGGACCGTGGATGATCAGATTATTCACGAGGCTAGACAGGCAAAGGGGGTTCGGAATGGGGCTGCTAGAAATGGGAGCTTGCCGATGGAGATCGCCAGCGATGGGGATCGCCGACCTGTGATTAAAGCACCGATGAAGAAAGCGAGGGTTTCTACCTTGCGCACAACCTAATTTTTCTCCTCATGACGAGCCAATTCCTAGTGTGGAACGCGCAGGGTGTGGCGAATGCCCGCACCAAGAGACATCTGAGATATTTGATTCGAAAACACAAGATTTTGTTTGCGGCAGTGATTGAACCACAGAGGATACCGCCAGACTTAGGCCGGAATTTCAAGGGCCTTCGGTTTGCGGGATCTAATGAAAGTGGTCACATTTGGATTCTTGCCCATGAGGATTGGACAGTGGAAGTGGTAGATGACTCGAGACAGGCTTTGCACGTTAAAGTCTCTGCCGCAGTCTTCCATTTCCCAATCTACATCACCATAGTCTATGGGCGGCATACGAGAGACACGAGATAGGCACTTTGGGAAAAGTTAGGGGATATACCGTGGCTTGTAGGAGGTGACTTCAACATGTTCCTGACCAATGAAGAGAGGCAGGGGAGTGACACAGACAGAAACAGAGACATGATGGAGTTTGCCGATGCTATTGCTGAGTGCCAGTTGATTGCCCCGGACTTTGATGGTCCGATCTTTATGTGGCACAGGGGGGGGGGCTTTGGGAGAGACATGAGTGCATCTTGATTGGAGAGCATTGGACATCATTTTTTGCCACGACCCGAGTGACACATTTGGTGAGATTCAGCTCTGATCATGCACCACTTTTGGTGAGATGTCAGTTTTCTGTCCAGACCACGAGACCGGCTTTCAGATTTCAGAATATGTGGGTGAGACATGAGACTTTTAGGGGCGAGATTGACAGAATCTGGGAGGCAGACCCAAGTTACAATGGCATGATGAACCTCCAGCTCAAGCTTATCAGGACCAAGAAGTTCTTAAAGGTTTGGAACAGAGAGGTACTTGGCAACACCATCCAGTACCTAAAGGATGCAGAGCAGGCAATTCTTGAGTCACTGATTTTATATGATATTGTCCCGACCCCTGCACATAGAGCCGAATTCAGTAGAGTGTCTACAGAGCTCATCATCACGGCCAAGATGGAGGAAGAATTTTGGAGGCAAAAGGTGGCGATTAGATGGGCTGCTGATGTGGAAAGGAACTCCAAATTCTTTCATGGATGGGTCAGACAGAAGAGAGTTAAGTCGAGGATATGTACGGTAGAGTTTGGGGGACAGGCACTGACGGAAGAGACAAAGATCAGAGAGTCGGTGGCAGCCTTCTTTCAGCAGCTTCTGACATCGGACGTGGGGGACCTTGCAGAGCCCGACTTATCTCTTATCCATACACTTCCAGACTCAGTTGATCAGGAGGCTCTGTGTTCGCCGCCGCAGGATAAGGAGGTTAGAGATGCAGTGTTTGGGATCAATGGTGATAGTGTGTCCGGGCCGGATGGGTTCACTTCGTTGTTCTTTCAGTCATGCTGGGACACTGTTGGGAGAGACGTGATTGCAGCTGTGGGAGACTTCTTCAGTGGGGCGTTTATACCCCG
Organism: Salvia splendens; assembly: GCF_004379255.2. Taxonomy (NCBI): domain Eukaryota; kingdom Viridiplantae; phylum Streptophyta; class Magnoliopsida; order Lamiales; family Lamiaceae; genus Salvia; species Salvia splendens. The sequence continues at coordinate 26,460,830 of NC_056036.1, read as the reverse complement.
AAGCTTCACGGCGACCATGATCGTCCTTATTCCGAAGAAGCCTAACCCGGTCACTTGGGGAGATTTTAGACCGATCAGCCTCTGCAATTGTTACGAACAAGATCATCACAAAGATTCTTGCCTCGAGACTTGTAGCACCCCGAAAATTAGCGAATTATTTTTTTTATTAATGTGGATGTTGATTGGGAAATTCATTTATGGAATTTGATTTCTATGTGATTGAGTTAACGATGTGAAATTTAGTTGTTGTGAGTTATGTGGAATAATGTGATTTTTTTTCCAATGTGTGAATTAAATTAAATGGGATCATGCATATTTGTTCTAGCCATTTTATTGGAATTTTCGGCCCTCCTATTTATTGGAAATAATATTTTTTTCTTGTATTTAATAAATTATTTTGGGATATTTATCCAAATTAAATCCAAACCAAAATATCCCCTAATTTTGACCTTTGCCCCATTCCTTGGAATTTTTGAAATTCTCCTATTATTTAGGAGAAGGAATTATTTTGTAGATTTAATTGGTACTTTATTTATTTCCTTCCTTGAATTAAAATCCAATTAAATCTTACCATATATTTCCTCACCCTATTTTAATTAGGATTTAAAATAGTTCCTTGTGGAAATAATCCTCAATTTTCGATCCACCCCTTGTTTTTAAAGGAATTAATATTTTGTTCCTATTTTGTGGGATCCCTTCTATCCAAATAAATATCAAATTAATTCATATGCCTAATTCATTGAGGATTTAAATATTTTTCTTGAATTAATCCCCATATTACACGCCCCCTCCCTCCTTTCCTACTTGGAGATTTTTGAATTGTCTTGTTACCTTATTTATGGGATACTCAATATCTTTTTACCTATTTTGTGAGTATATTTCTCTCCAAGTAAATACCATAATTTTCGAAAATCCTTCCCACACACTACACGCCTATTTTTATTAATTGTGGAGCTTATTCATTAACCTCTATTTTATTCTTCCACAATTTTAATTGTCTTAATTAAGTGTGGTAATAATCATTTAATAAACAAAACAAACCCTAACCCTAACCCTCATTTCACACGCCTCCCCTCCCTCTCCCTCTCTTCCCACACGCCTCTTCTCCCTCTCAATCAATCCTTCACAAATTCTTCGTTTTTGCTTCATTTTGGAGTTGAAAACTCAAGATCCATTGAAGAATCAAACCACTCGTCATTTCTACCGATTGTTTTTCAAGAGAAAGGTATACTTTGATTCATCCTTCTCATTCTTACCATTGAATCCATAATTTTTGAACCCCTCATGCATATAGTTGAGTGCAGAATCGTAAATCTAAGAATTAATTAATTGGGAAGGATGGTTGCACAAGAATGTGTGTGTGTGTATGCATGTATGTACATGTGTGTGTAAGTGTGTGGATGAATCAATTGTGAATGTTATGTGTGTTTAGGAAAGCATGGTTGTAATTTCATTTTTGAAGCATGAATACGTGTTGGAAGCATGAGTATGTATGTGTGAATGTATGTTAGACACACTAGGGTTTGTGAATGTTGAGCATGAAAACTGTTGTGTACGGACAGTAGGTTCCGACGAGTATTTGACCAATCAATCGATCCCTTTTTGGCACGAATTTTTAACTGGATGAAGTATTAGATGTCTTCTGTGTTGTGTCAAAATTTCAGCTTCAATTGATGACGGATGAATTTTTAACGATATGATTTCGGTGTGAAATTTTAACTGGATGAACCCTTATGTGTCTACTGTGTGGTGACCGAATTTTAGCTTCAAATGTTATCGAATGGAATTTTAATGATTTTTACAAAAAGACTGCGTTGTTCTGTCATATTCCTGTTTTGTTGAAATAATCTTTGTGACAAGTTTTGAATGAAGAACATGATACATGTGTGAGTAAGGAACTTATCCTATGATGTGATTATGTTATGTGTTGCACGTTGTTGTATGCTAAAGGGATCGTTCGGTTATGATGGTGAACGATTAGGATGGTTAATGTGAGAAAACAATGAAAGGAACGATAGGGCATGCATGATTAATATGTTGGTAGAAAACTGATTGTATTATGTGTTTATGATGTTGACAAGGATTGTTGTGCGTGCGTGGGTACAAAGAGCAAGTGTTGCATTAAAATTGTGAACTGTGATTTGTAAGCTAGTGAGGTGGGCTTTCTTTTACTAAACTCTTTTACTCTTTCAAAAGTATGATTATGGTGTAATAAGAGTGGTTTAAAGTGTTATGTCATGCCATGTTTGTTTTGATGATGAGATGGTGCCTGATGCCTAGTTTGTGAGTGCGCTCCATTAGACTATAGGGCTATGTTAAACAATTCGGGTCTGAGTAGGACCGAAAACCCTATCAGGCTAGTGTACACAGGTGGGATCATGAGCCATCCTTGCTAGTCGGCCAGTCTTGTGGGCGAATAGTGTGGTCACACTTTCGTCGCACTATGGTAAGAGGATGTGTTTGTTGATTGATGAGAAAGTGGGGAGATTGTTTTGACTGGTCAGTCTATGAAATTGTTTTGTGATACTCGATGCTATTCTTTTCTAAATGTAAAACTCGAGTTCACTATGGTATGGATGACATAACTTTTATCAAATATTTTCGGCATGAGCCACTGAGTATATTAAGTACTCAGCCCTGCACGTGTTTTCCCTATGTGCAGGTTGAGTGGTGATGTTGCGGGGTATGTTGAGTTGAGCCTTAAGAATTCTTGGATGCGTCTTGTCATCATACATGGACATCATCCTTTGACTCTCTAGATACTTTAATTCCGCTGCCTCGTTTGAAATTGTATTTCTAAATGTCTTCCGTTTTACTCCATACTGTTTTATGACATTAAATACCTTGAGACATTAATCCACTGCTTAACTATTTATTAGATTAAAATATTTCTTTTGAAGTTTAGTTGAGTTTCGTGTTGAATGTTGTCTTTTATTGTTCCCTCGTTTTCTTCCCCGCTTCTTAGTTCCTCCCCTATTCACGATTTCTTCGTCTTTACTATCCTTAGTAAGGGCGGTCGTGACAAGACTTGCACCTCTACTACCCCTTGTCATTGCATCGAATCAGAGTGGGTTCATAAAGGGCCGTCTGCTTAGCGACAATGCTCTTCTGGCTCAATAGTTGATACATGACCTGGGGAAGGAGCTCTCGAGTAGAGGGAGATCGCCCAATCTGGCTCTCAAGCTGGATATGGCAAAGGTGTATGCTAGAGTCCAATGGTCGTTCCAACTCATGGTTTTGGAAACAATGGGATTCTCAAGACCTGGGTGGATATGATTAGGAGATGCATCTCGTCATGTTGGTTTTCTGTACTGGTGAACGGAGGCCCGGCAGGCTTCCTTCATTCCTCTAGGGGGCTGCGACAAGGGGACCCCATATCACCTTCCCTCTTTGTATTGGCGGCAGACTACCTCTCGAGATGTCTCGATAGACTGATCAAGGGGGATAGAGAGATGGTCTACAAATGCCGGAAAAGGCCCCATTATCACTCACCTCTCCTATGCAGATGACATCATCATTTTCTCGAGGGCTCATAGAGAGGCGCTAGAGAAGTTGGTGGGGTGCCTGGATCATTACATAGCCGTGTCTGGCCAGATAGTGAATAATGGGAAAACTCAATTCTACTTGGCGAATGAGCACATGGAGTTCGCGGACATTGTGGAGGAGGTTGGAGGATTTCAGAGAGGGGTGATGCCTTTCACATACTTAGGGGTCCTGATTTTCCGAGGAGCGAGGAGGGCAGACAATCTGCTGCCCCTTAGGCAGAAGCTAATGGACAGGATCCACAGTTGGTCTCACCGACACCTTGCTTTTGGGGGTCGACTTGTGTTGATTAAGAGCACTTTAGCAGCCATCCCCCTACACATCTTACAGGTCATGAGCCCTCTGCTTGGCTTTCTAGACGAGCTGGAACAGATTCTAGCTAGATATTTTCGAGGGACAGTTGGAGAGAAGAGGAAGTTGCACTGGATCTCATGGAGACAGATTTGTTTGTCATTCGATGAGGGTGGCTTGGGTATTCGCCGCTTCAGGGAAGTGGCAGTGGCTTTTAGGTTTAAGCTATGGTGGAGATTCCTCGCTCAGGACTCTCTCTGAGCCCAGTTCATGACCCAGAAGTACAGTATCCTTCCTTGTCATTTGCATACATCTCCTTGTTGGTCGCATGATAGTCCTACTTGGAGTCGTTTGCGTCGTATTTGGTCATACATGCATGATTATATTCGTTGGTCCTCGGGTGAGGGGAAGAGCAATTTCTGGGATGATGTCTGGCTTGGGGCAAGCCCCATCTGGAGTTTGTGCGTCCCCGGAAATGATCCTCCTCAATCCCAGGCCGTTGCATCATACTGGCGTGAGCATGCATGGGGTGATGATATGTTGCATTGTTTGTCTTTCAGTGTTGGTGTACCTCCCGATGTGATAGACCAGATCAGAGCCACGCCGATCAAGTTGGGGGCGAAGGATGTGAGGCGGTGGATTCTGACTAGCCATGGCGAGTTCTCTGTGACCTTAGCCTGGGAGAGCATCCGGACTAGATTACCGTAGAGGGAGATTTTTGGTCTTATTTGGAATCAGGGGTTTACCCCTACTATCTCGGTGTTCATTTGGAGGTTACTTTTTGGTAGGCTGCCGGTGGATGAGATGTTGCAGAGGAAGGGGATTGAGTTAGCGTCTAGGTGAAAGTATTATAGGTCTCCTTCGGTCGAGTCTCTTAGTCATGTCTTTTTTTCAAGTCAATCGGCGGTTTCTGCATGGGACTATTTCGATGCCTGGTTTCCTTCCTCGCACATACCGATTCACACGAGCACTGATATTGCACTTAGACTAGGTCACTGGAGAGGGCTTCTTTCCAGAGGGCTCCCGCCATGCATATTAGTTTTCTTGTTCCTTGTTTGATTGCTTGGTTTCTTTGTACGGAGAGGAACGGCTGTAAGCATGGCGGTCGTCCTTTTCGTCATTCACATGTTATTTAGAAGGACACTCATCACCTGCATGTACTTGTTCTGGCCTGCAGGATCACCCCGACTCATTGGAGGGGATGCTCGCTGTCGGTTGATTTCATGCCTTTCTCCCCCAGACAGCGTGTTCTGCGGTCGCTCATGGTCCTATGGCATCCCCCTGATGTGCCTTGGGTGAAGCTGAACACTGATGGTGCCTTCTCTACATCGACACTGGAAGCGGGGGAGGGAGAATTGGTTCGTGGTTCTGATGGAGGCCTACTACAGGCCTTCTGTGCTCCGGCAACTGCATCATCGAGCTTTGAGGTGCTAGTTAGGATGGACCAGCTTGGATATCCTAACTTCTGTTTCTGACGCAGAGATGTGGGTTGACCCAGCTCCCTTAGTGTTCGGTTCTGATATTTTTTCATTTCTCCCTTTTGTGTATTTAGTCATCTTTTTTCCCCTTGATAGCATGGAGGATCCCGACTTGTGGGACCTCTATTTTGTATTTTCATGTTCTTGTTTGGAGCTTAGTCACTTTTGGGTTAAGCTCATGTATTTGGAACATTACATTTTGATCTTATTTACGGGTTGGAGGTCTGCCTAAACCTCACGCCCACAAAGGGCGTCATTGATTAAAAACAAAACTGCTCACACATATACATTTTGTGATGTCTGTAATGTAATGGCATCGAAGACAATATCATTTTGGTGTATAGAGCATAGTAATCATTGTTGTCTCATTTAAGTTCATTTAAACCATAACTCTTAATATTTGGGTTTACTCGGCCAACAAGTAGACCGTTTCAATCGCTAGGTTCTGAGGTCGGAACAGGGGATGGGTGGGAGCAAGGTGGAATGGATGAGCAGGGTAGAGGGGAGCTTCAGCTTCAAGGGAAAAGATGTGGAAGGCGTGGAGGATCTCCGGTAGGTTTGAAAGGGGATCGAGGAGGTGGGTTGGCTATGCGAGATCCGGCGGTGTCTCCTAGTGGAGTTTCGGTAGGTTGGGGGCTTAATGCCGCCTTCCGCAGCTACAGTGGGGGGCAGGGGAGTTTGGGTGTTTAGGTAGCTTGAGGTAGGGGCCAGGGGTGTGGGGGTTTGGCAGGGGAAGAAGGGATCTTGGCTGAAGGGGCAGAGGAGCCCTTGTTGAAATCCTCGGAAAATAGATTTCGGTTCTGGGCTCTCTCTCTTCGGATGCCGGAGAAAGTTCTTCTGGTTCTGCAGCAGGAGTATCTAAGTTTCAGCCCCTGTATTTGAAAATGCTACCAAATGGGGATTTCGATCCCGAGGTATATGAAGATGAGAAGGATTGGGATGAGGAGGAGGACATGGAGGATGACTCCAAGTTACAACAGGAACAAATTTTAGAAAAAAGGGGGGCCACCTCTAGTCTGGCTGCGATGCTGGAGGGAAAAGGCTTAAAGAAGAGAAGACTTAGTGATGGGGCTTCTTCGGACATGGTTGATCATGTCATTTAACATACTGATTTGGAATGCCAGGGGTGTAGCTAATGCAAACACCCAGAGCATCATCAAGAAAATGGTAAGAGACAACAAAATTTCAGTTCTTGCAATCATAGAGCCTCTAATCAAGCCAAGACCGGACTTCTTTAGTAGGGTCTTTGGGCTGACATTTAAGGGTCTAATAATAATGGACAAATTTGGGTGTTCGTGGCGGAGGGCTTTGAGGTAGATGAGTGGGATGACTCGGACCAAATTTTCCATGGACGGTATGTGTCTCATATATTATCTACCCCTCTTTTCATATCGATAGCTTATGGCAAGTGCTCTAGAGAAGGGAGGGTGGAGATGTGGGATAGACTCCGAGAACTTGCTTCGAAGATGGATGGTTTGCCCTGGTTCGTGGGGGGTGACTTCAATATATATGTATCTGAGGAAGAGAGACAAGGCAGTGTGAGAAGACAAGGAAGGAAAACCAGAGAGATGATGGAATTTGCGGAAACTATTAGCGACTGTCAATTATTAGATGTGGGAGCGGATGGACCAAAATTCACTTGGGAGAGGGGGGATATATTTGAAAGACTTGACAGAGTGCTCCTTGGGGAAGGCTGGGTAAACATCTTTGATTCGACAAGGGTAACTAACCTCCCCAGAATACTTTCGGATCATTGTCCTTTCTTGGTAGTATGCCGAGTCCCGGGGCCTCGGGTTAAGCCATCATTTCGCTTCCAGAATATGTGGGTGCGTCTGAGAACTTGCTTCGAAGATGGATGGTTTGTCCTGGTTCATGGGGGGTGAATTCAATATATATGTATCTGAGGAAGAGAGACAAGGCAGTGTGAGAAGACAAGGAAGGAAAACCAGAGAGATGATGGAATTTGCGGAAACTATTAGCGACTGTCAATTATTAGATGTGGGAGTGGATGGACCAAAATTCACTTGGGAGAGGGGGGATATATTTGAGAGACTTGACAGAGTGCTCCTTGGGGAAGGCTGGGTAAACATCTTTGATTCGACAAGGGTAACTAACCTCCCCAGAATACTTTCGGATCATTGTCCTTTCTTGGTAGTATGCCGAGTCCCGGGGCCTCGGGTTAAGCCATCATTTCGCTTCCAGAATATGTGGGTGCGTCACCCCCTGTTCCTTAAGGCAGTTGAAAGGTGTTGGATGGAGGAAACGGGAACTAGTGGCATGATTAATGTTCAGATTAAACTGAGCCGTCTGAAGAGAAGTTTGAGGATATGTAACCGTGTGGTCTTTGGCAACATCTTCGAGAGGCTAAAAAACGCTGAAGCGGAGGTCAAGGACGCATCAGAAAAGTATGAGCAGAGTCCTACTCCTGTACTTCGTGAGGAGATGAACAGATCGATAGCTGAACTTCTTTTGAGGCTTAGAATGGAGGAGGATTTCTGGCGTCAAAAGGCGGCTCTTAAATGGGTGGCTGAGGGGGAGAGGAATACAAGATTCTTCCAAGGTTGGGTGAAGCAGAAGCGGATAAAGGCGAGAATTCATATGATTGAAGATGGAGAACAAATTCTGACTGATGATGCGGAGATTCGAAACTCGGCAGCACGCTTCTTTGACAATCTGTTAACGGATGATGTAGGGCAACTGGAAGAGCCTGACCTGGAGATTATTCCCTCCCTTCCCCCTCACGTGAACATGGGTCTATTGGAAGAGGCTGCCTCGGCAGAAGAAATAAGGAAAACAGTGTTTAGCATCAATGCAAAAAGCGCAGCAGGACCGGATGGGTATTCTGCTCTGTTTTTTCAAAGATGCTGGGAGATCGTGGGGACAGATGTGATTCCTGCAGTCCTTGACTTCCTTGCTGGCGCTCAAATACCCAGAGGTATTGCGGCGACCTTAATTGTTCTAGTTCCGAAGAAGAAGAATCCTACAAGATGGGCTGAGTTTAGGTCTATTAGTCTGTGTAATGTGATGAACAAGATTATCTCTAAACTTCTTGCTTTAAGACTGCCCCCCCTGTTGCCGATGCTTACTGTTCCAAACCAAAGCGGATTCATTAAAGGGTGGCTGATTAGTGACAATGTGCTTTTGACCAAGGAGATGTTCCATGAGCTATGGAAAGGTGTGACGTCCCCAAATATGGTCATAAAACTGGATATGGAGAAAGCTTATGACCACGTGCAGTGGTCGTTTCTGATTAAAATTTTAAGGAAGATGGGGTTCTCGGAGAGATGGCTTGGCCTCATTGGAAACTGTATCTCACCTTACTGGTTTTCTGTCCTAATAAATGGGAGCGTGGCTGGTTTTTTTAAATCTTCTAGAGGACTCAGACAAGGGGATCCAATTTCTCCCTCTTTGTTCATCCTTGCAGCAGATTACTTATCAAGGTTGCTGGACCGACTCATCTTGGGTCGTAAGGAGATGTTGTATCGCACAGCGAGGTATACTATGGGGATATCACACTTGGCATATGCTGATGACATTATGCTTTTCTCGCAGGCCAAGAGTTCTTCAATTGTACAGTTAATGGAATGTTTGAACCATTACATGAACGTGTCGGGGAAGAAAGTTAGCGTGGGGAAAAGTAGCTTCTACTTGGACAAAAAGCTTGATACCTGGGCAAGAGAGGTGGGGGAGGTTAGTGGGTTTCAACAAGGTAGTCTTCCATTTGTTTATCTGGGAGTGCCAATTTTTAAAGGCCGGAAGAAAACAAGTCTATTTTTGTTCATCCGGGACAAGATCTTGGCAAGAATTCACAGTTGGAGACACAGACACTTGTTCTTTGGGGGCCGATTAACCTTGATAAAGAGTGTCTTGGGGGCACTCCCAATACATATTTTTCAAGTTTTAGATCCTACAAAGGGGGCACTAAAGAAAATAGAACAAGTAATGGCTCGGTTTCTTTGGGGGTCATGCAATACTTTGAGGAAGACTCACTGGATTAAGTTGCAGAGAATATGCCTCTCTACAGATGAGGGGGGGTTGGGCATACGAAGCTTGGCAGACTCTGTGGAAGCCTTTAGCATCAAGATGTGGTGGCGATTTAGAGAACAGGAATCCCTATGGGCAAGGTACATGATGCAAAAATATTGCTCTATCTCTATTCCTCTGGTGGCTTATCGATCAAATCGGTTTAGCCCGATGTGGAGGTGGCTTTTTAAGGTGGGAGAGCTTTGTAGGGAACATGTCAGATGGGTGGTGGGGGAGGGAAATATCAGTTTTTGGTATGATGCTTGGGTGACAAATTACCCTCTTGCACACGTAGACAGAACTAGGCCGGCTAACCCCTCTTTGAAAGTTAGGGATCTATGGGTGGGGGAACAATGGAATAACATGGAGCTGTGGATGATGGCAGAGGAGGAAGGATTGCCAGAGGAGGTTGTTGAGAGGATTTTGCAGATTCCTTTTGACAGAGGAGTTAGGGATAGGGGAAGATGGAAGCTGTCAGCAAATGGGGAGTTTTCATTAGCTTCTGCCTGGGAGATAGTGAGGAACAGAGCAGGGAAGAGGGTGATCTTTGAGATGATTTGGGGCAGAAGTGTTGGACTTTCTATATCCTTCTTTTTATGGTGGTTATTGGCTAATAGAATTCCCGTAGATACAAAGATGCAATGGAGGGGGATATCCCTGGCCTCTATGTGCAGATGTTGTCGAAAGCCACAAATTGAATCTCGATTGCACCTTTTTGTAAATGGTGAGGGGGCTAGGAGTGTTTGGCAGCATTTTGCGAGATGGTTCCCCCAGGTTGTGGAGTTTGGGGAGCCTGGTGTGAATTTGGAGTTGAGGTTTAGATGGTGGCAAAGGCATATGGGATCTCAAGCAGGTCAGCATCTCTGTACCATTTTGCCTTGCTTAATATTATGGTTTATATGGTTAGAAAGAAATGAGAGTGTATACAGGGAGAAGGTGTTTGAGGTGGAAAATGTGATCAGGAAAGTGAACTCGCAGTTGAGAAATCTGGTGTTATCTAAGATGATTTCTCCAAATCAGTGGCAGGGATGTTGTCCTAAACTGGAGGTGATGAGGGGTGTGGAAAATATGACCCGAAGGGGGAAAGTTGGGAGGGTGCAGTGGAGACCGCCTGACTTAGGTTGGGTTAAACTCAATGTGGATGGAGCTTTCTTCGTTGAGACACAAAGGGCAGGAGTGGGTGGTGTGGTGAGGGACCATGAGGGTGAAATTTTGACTGCATTTTCTGCAGGTTTTAAGGGAGGGTCGGGCTTGGAAGCTGAGGTTGGGGCTGTGCTAGAAGGGGTGATTCTGGCTAAGCAGAAAGGCAGCAGGATCTGAATAGAATCGGATGCTGAAAGAGTGGTGCGATGGCTGTCCGCTGAGCACCTTGGCCCGACTGAGGTATGTATAGAATTAAGGAAGATTAGAGAAGAATTACGTGGTCTAGAATGGAAAATTTCTCATATCTTTAGGGAAAGCAACAAAGCAGCAAATTTCCTAGCAGGTATCGGAGTCCAATCGCAGGAGAAAGTTTTTTATTCAAGCAGCTCGGCTCCTTCTCAAATGAAGGCCTTGTGCAGGCTGCATCAGCTGGGTTTACCCAATTTTAGATTTTAGTTTGTGTTGGTATATCCTTTTGTGGATCAGCTGGGACTCTTTTTTTTTGTGAGAGAAGCTGGGGAGGTGGATGTAGGTGGGTGGTGCTGGTCTGGGGTGGCGCTGGGTGGCTGGTTCGGTGACAGGGCTGATACAGATGGGGCAGGTTTTGATGCTGTAAGGGCCGGAACAGATGGCTTGGGTAGGCTTGATATTTGGATGGCAGGTGTTTATCTTTTGCTGATGGGCGGATGGGCAGGAGATTTTTGCTGATTCAAGCTCTGGTTGTCCAACTAGACAAGATAGTTTTTAGTTTTAGTTTTGATGGATTTTTAGTAGCCTTTCTTTTGTTTTGTTGATGGTAATTTGTTGCTCTTGTGTGACTGTCCACTTTTGGGATAGTGGTGTATAAAACTCTTCGTTTTGATGATATATAGGGGATGAGGGACCTACTCAACCCTCCACCGTGAAGGTGTTCGATTTTTTAAAAAAAAGTAAACCGTTTCAATCCAAATGACCTACAAACTTTCATTGTACGATCTCTTGTAGGTAATAGCATAAAGACTGGATCATTTTGTTCGATATAACATCATAGTAATTGTCATAAAGACTGGATGATTTCATTTTGGACAATAGAGCATAATAATCATTGTTGTCTAATGGAATGACATTTAATGGTTATCTCTTTATATTTGGGTTTACTTGGCCATCAAGCAAAGCATTTCAATCCAATTGACCTACAAACTTTCATTGCACGATAATTTCAGTCCAATTGACCCACAACTTTCATTGCACGATCTTTGTTAGGTAATAGCATCAGGACAGGATCATTTAGTAGACCGATCGGTGAAGATGATTAATATAAATAGTAAGCGTGCAACATCAGTAATGTACAATCATTTCGTGACATTATATGTTGGCCCAAGTGGGAGATTGTTGGAACACTTTAATATTGTAACGCCCGTACTTTTTATAGAAGATGACACGCGTAAATCGAGGAACGATCGAAGAAATTATATTTGGAACAACACCAAATATAAGTTGTGACGTTAGGCGTTCTTTAATTTTATCGGATGTGAAGAACAAGATAACGAAAGTTAATAAAGTTTTGTGAATTTTAATTATCGAAACAAATGCGAGAATATAAAGTATGTGTATATATTTACATTTGGGCTTCTCAATTTAAATTAGAGTCCAATGTTTATATAAAATGGCATTGGGCAATAGCAAACAAAAGAACTAACAATTTAAATATTATTAACTTGGGCTTCCAATTAAATTGAGCCCAACAACTTAGAATTTAATTATTACCAAGCCTAAAAGCCTTTTTCTTCTTCTTCCTCACCCATATAGCCGACGGTTTCCTCCTTCATGGAAGAGACTCTCCATTTTTCCACCCCACTATCTTCCACCATTACTTCCACAACTCAAGAGACAACCACTATCTCTTTAATCCATTCCCTAACACTTCACATTACACAACAAAGAAATCAAAGAGAAGGAAAGTGAGAGGGTCGAGAGGGAATTGCCGAGAGGAAGGGAGGAAGAGTTGGCCACCATCTTTTGTGTTTCTTCTACCATTTTCAACCATTTTGGAGGTATAATACATTCCTATCAAAGCATGAGTTTGTTTTAGCTTTGCATATATGTTTTTATACCTTCTTGTTCCATAACCAAACCAAATAACAATCCGCTAAGAATCAACCATACGATCGCCGCCGTACTTAACTTTATAACCATAACGTGTATTGCGGGACGTTTCGGAGTGGTTTCGGAGGAGGAGAAGCCGCCGCCGGCGACGGGCAGCGGCGGACAGCCGCGCTTGACGTTCCGGTGCGAGCGACGGCTCCCGGTGGGCAACGGCAGGAGCTTTTTCCCGCGGCAGCGCCCCGACGGACAGCAGCTACCCGACGGACAGCCGCGTCGACGACCACAGCAACTCCCCGACGGACAGCAACTCCCGGCGACTCCAGCTGCGGCGGCGGGCGACTCCAGCGGCGACGGCGTCGAGCCGGAGAGAGGGCGACGGCGGCTGCTCGCTGTTTACGGGGTCGGTTTTGGTTGCGCAGAGAGAGAAAGAATAGAGAGATGGAGAAGAAGAGAGGTGAAGAGAGAGAGAGGAGTTGACCGATGGAGGTGGAAGGAGGTATGAGTTGATTTTATTTTTTGTTTGGGCCATTCTTTTTGGGCTCAATCTCTTATTGGTTTTGGGCTCTAAAATAAAATTTGGAGGAATATGGATGGGCTGGAAATTAAATCTTTGGGCCAATAATTAATTGTGGGAAATTACTTAAGTAATTCTTGATTAATGTAAAGGATGAATAATCTCAAGTCCGAAATAATTAATTTGAAGGAAAATAATTGGTGAAAGTGAGTTAAGCGCTTAATCAAAATCTTGGGATTAAATCCTATACCATGGAAGAAAATGTGAGGAGTCAACGAAGGAGTTATAAGCGTAAACGGCCGACCGGCGCCGTACGCGACGCCTTGGGCGACCGCCGAAAATGCACGAAACCGAGAAAACGAAATAAAAGAATTTAATTAGAGTGCATGCATTCTAAAATGTTTTCGTTACCTAGATTGATGTGTACTTTATGTATTTTCCGAAAAGGTGGTTCGCACGGCCGCTAAAGTCGGAACGAGGAGTTATTCCAGGAAAACTCTAAGCTTTTGAGGTGGGCTTTATTACTTAAACTCTTTTATTTGAGATGATATGTTTATGGTGAAATAAGGGTAGTTTTAAATAGTATGTCATGCTGTAACTTATGTTTTGAATTGCCTATCTGATTGTCTACTAGAATAATGTTCTACTAGACTTTGATGGTTAACGAATTCGGGTCTGACTAGGGAGTGAGTCCCTACTCAGACTAGTGCACTGATGGGGATCGTGAGCCGTCCTTTGTGGTCGGCCGGTCCAGTGATCGAGTTTGTGGCCACATTCTTGTTTCACATGATGGTTCAGATATGGTACATGAATGGGGATGATAATGATATTTGTCTGCAGACAACTTTTTATGGAATGGTTTTAGTGATTCTCGGCCTTTTAAAGTAAAACCCGAGTTTCACTCAATGATGGCTTGACATAACTTAAATGATGAATGTATTTTGGGCATGAGTTCACTGAGTGCATTAAAGTACTCAGCCCCTGCATATGTTTTCCCTATGTGCAGGTTGAGCGGTGACGAGCGCGGTGGGTGTTGAGCATAAAAGTGAAGAATGTCTATCAAATGTTCAGAATATGTTGTGTCTTCATACATAACATTATTCTATTCTCGAGATGCTTCCGCTAAATATGGTTTCTTTTGAGTTCGTGTATAGTTGGGATATTTTTCATTTGGAGTTGTTGATTGTTGAAATGATACTCTGATTTTATTCGAGCTATTCCCATTTGTTTCGGGCTATGGTTGAGTTGTGTTGTTTTCCCCCTTTCTTCCCCGCTTCTTTAACCCTCCCCTAGTCGCGATCAACCGTGTTTTCTATCCTTAGGAAATGCGGGCGTGACAGAATGGTATCAGAGCGATTTTTTCTTTCCGCTCTGGACCCGAGAGTCTTATTCAGTCTTAGTCTAGACTTGTTTCGCTAGACTAAAATGATAATAAATTAAAGTAATAATTGTGTATTGAAGGCTCAACATCCCGCTTCACCATGCTCAACCAAGAATGAGGTAATATATTTTTTTTATGTGAAAATTTTTATGAGGAAGTTTCGGAGAAAGGACGACGAAAAAAAAAATTTGAGAAAGAAAGAGGAGATTTTTTTTTTATAAGAAGGAAGAAGTAGAATCTTTCTGTGAGTGATTGATTTCGAGAAGAGTATCTGCTAATGTTTGAGAAAAGAACGAGTTTTGATGAGGGACGATGGATTGTTTGTTTTTACACGAAAGATGAAAGTTGATGTTCAAGTATATATTGAGTTTTGATTCAAAACTTGTACTTCAAAGTTGAAATTGAGATGTTGAAATATTTGAGAAAAGTGTGAGTTTTGAAGAAAATGGTTGTTTTGAAAGTAGATGTGAAATGTGAAAGCACTGGGTTCTGGGAGGCAAAATGTTATGTATTATACTTGTTATTTGAGGTATGAATGACTTTAAATGTGATATTTGTTGATCTATGAGGTGGTGAAATGTGTTGTGAACTTAGAGTGCCTATGACTAAGCTAGATGAAACGTGCGCGAACCATAGTTGTAAGTTGACAATTTATCCATCGCTTTCCCCGAGCGATGAAAACCAACGAGAATCTGAAAGTGTGGGGTGAACCCCTAATTTGTTAAGGCACGACTAGGCAAGGAGATCGAGAGTGCAAATGGAGGCGACCATGAAACTTTTTCTTGGAATGGCGCGAAACGTTGGAGCAAGCTTGATGTGTGAACTATTTTACTATTTTCTATCGTTTTTCGTGAATGATAAGGAAAAAATGCGAGGAAGATTTCAAGAAGATGAGGATAGAGAAGATGAAATGAAGCTTCAAACACGAAAAAGGTGCGAGACAAGAAGAACTGATGCTAAGTGATGTAGCTATGCAACGACAAGAGATCATACTCGCGATGCAAATTAATATAACATTATCTCACATAATTTTGCAAAAAGTAGCAACACGATGGAGACGACCTTTATAGCAGGCAGAGAAGCACATGGAGGGTTAAAATGTTTTAAGAGAATGACTGTTATAATATGCAAGAATATTATGAAGATATGGCTTTTGACTGACTACAATTATTTTGTTGTAATGACGTGATGAATATCAACTTGGAATCCACGGTTTCTTAGAACGATGTTACCATGTTCGGCCTCAGAAAGACGAGCGAACGAGTGCGAGCTTCGTAGCTAGAAAGAACAATTTTAAATCAGTAGTACTTACTTGGATTCTAAGTTCTTTTCGATACGTATTGAATAACCGTGAGCCCTTGCCTATTTAATCACCTTGGTTGAGTCATGCTTTGCAAGTAGTGCCCATTATTATTTTTTTTTTCTCCCTATATCGAGTCATGACTCACTTTCAGTTCTTGAAAATTGGTGCTTGCATTCGTAACTTTGGACATCTTGATTAGTAGTCTTCTTGATTCATCTATTGTAAAGACAGTATTTTGACCTTATGAGTTTCCGTCATTGAACTCCATTCCTAAAGTTGTTTGCAGATATGACCTTCAGTATGATCACATCCCCCATACATGTTTCTTCAAAGGATGAAATATTCTTCTTGGAACTTTTGTACACCTTTTTATTTCGTAACTATGCATGCGGCAAGTTTTCTTTCTTGCAGAGGTGAAATTCTTTTTAGCTCAGTTTCACTACATATATTGTCCATGCAATGATTTTTTTCTTTCTTGCAACATCAAGTTAAGGCTATCGTGTTCTCTTTTTTTTTCTTAACGTGTTTGATCTAGCTGTTTTTCCTAAAAAGTTCACTTCACGTCGGTTGCAAACCTGTGAATCCATGGATGTGATTTCATTATTCAATAGCATGATGTCGTCGAACCATGATCAGTGCTACTTCATGACATTTGTCTATGCTTCTAAACCCTCCCACGATTGACCATCTCATGTCAAGACATGTTTGAACCATCATTCATTGATGCCGAAATTTTACAAATTTGATTTGACAATTGAAATATCTTATTTGGCAGCCTACTATGCAATTTGAGACTTAATTCAGTTTCATCATGTTTTCAAGACCTATCTCGTATTCTTTCGAGCTCTCATCAGAAGTAAAGTCTCAAGCTCTATGAGTTTATTTGAAACCTTAATTCTCAGAATGAACATGATAAGTTCAATGGAACTTAGACCCTGCTTTATTTTTCTTCAAACCAATTTTTGCAAGTTAGTGATGAGATCTAAAATTGTCGAGCTAGAAATGTTGTTCTTGTTTTCTTGATTAATTCTGCTGTCTTTCTGATTAAGGCACTTTCAGCAGTGTTGCTACAATTTTGAAATCAGTCCATATCCAAGTAAGACTGCTTGACTAATTTTCGAGTTCTTGATACTAGACTTGGAGAAAAGGGTGAGATAGAGCTTATCGAATGCGCACGGGGGGAAAGAGTTTCTATAATCAGATATGCATAAAAGTGATACACCAACTAGAGGCAACAATATAACCACGAACACGAGGTGTTAAATTTTCAGCTTTTACATACCGCTAATAGCGAGTTGCTAAGGGATCGAACATTATGCTATACCTCTAGATTTTGGATCTTGAGCAACAAAATGTGGTGAAAATGCGAGCGTGACGTCTCGCCGCGCTCAACGAGAGAGAAGGTAAAATGTTTTTAAATGAGAAATGTTTATGCAAATGATGTTGGACGTGATGATGAATGGAGTATGATTGATGATAGTATGAGATGAGCAAATTTCGGGACGAAATTTCTGTTAAGGTGGGTAGAATGTAACGCCCGTACTTTTTATAGAAGATGACACACGTAAATCGAGGAACGATCGAAGAAATTATATTTGGAACAACACCAAATATAAGTTGTGACGTTAGGCGTTCTTTAATTTTATCGGATGTGAAGAACAAGATAACGGAAGTTAATAAAGTTTTGTGAATTTTAATTATCGAAAGAAATGCGAGAATATAAAGTATGTGTATATATTTACATTTGGGCTTCTCAATTTAAATTAGAGTCCAATGTTTATATAAAATGGCCTTGGGCAATAGCAAACAAAAGAACTAACAATTTAAATATTATTAACTTGGGCTTCCAATTAAATTGAGCCCAACAACTTAGAATTTAATTATTACCAAGCCCAAAAGCCTTTTTCTTCTTCTTCCTCACCCATATAGCCGACGGTTTCCTCCTTCATGGAAGAGACTCTCCATTTTTCCACCCCTCTATCTTCCACCATTACTTCCACAACTCAAGAGACAACCACTATCTCTTTAATCCATTCCCTAACACTTCACATTACACAACAAAGAAATCAAAGAGAAGGAAAGTGAGAGGGTCGAGAGGGAATTGCCGAGAGGAAGGGAGGAAGAGTTGGCCACCATCTTTTGTGTTTCTTCTACCATTTTCAACCATTTTGGAGGTATAATACATTCCTATCAAAGCATGAGTTTGTTTTAGCTTTGCATATATGTTTTTATACCTTCTTGTTCCATAACCAAACCAAATAACAATCCGCTAAGAATCAACCATACGATCGCCGCCGTACGTAACCGAAACTATGAAAGAACTTAACTTTATAACCATAACGTGTATTGCGGGACGTTTCGGAGTGGTTTCGGAGGAGGAGAAGCCGCCGCCGGCGACGGGCAGCGGCGGACAGCCGCGCTTGACGTTCCGGTGCGAGCGACGGCTCCCGGTGGGCAACGGCAGGAGCTTTTTCCCGCGGCAGCGGCGTCGTGCAACCCTCCCCGACGGACAGCAGCTACCCGACGGACAGCCGCGTCGACGACCACAGCAACTCCCCGACGGACAGCAACTCCCGGCGACTCCAGCTGCGGCGGCGGGCGACTCCAGCGGCGACGGCGTCGAGCCGGAGAGAGGGCGACGGCGGCTGCTCGCTGTTTACGGGGTCGGTTTTGGTTGCGCAGAGAGAGAAAGAAAAGAGAGATGGAGAAGAAGAGAGGTGAAGAGAGAGAGAGGAGTTGACCGATGGAGGTGGAAGGAGGTATGAGTTGATTTTATTTTTTGTTTGGGCCATTCTTTTTGGGCTCAATCTCTTATTGGTTTTGGGCTCTAAAATAAAATTTGGAGGAATAAGGATGGGCTGGAAATTAAATCTTTAGGCCAATAATTAATTGTGGGAAATTACTTAAGTAATTCTTGATTAATGTAAAGGATGAATAATCTCAAGTCCGAAATAATTAATTTGAAGGAAAATAATTGGTGAAAGTGAGTTAAGCGCTTAATCAAAATCTTGGGATTAAATCCTATACCATGGAAGAAAATGTGAGGACTCAACGAAGGAGTTATAAGCGTAAACGGCCGACCGGCGCCGTACGCGACGCCTTGGGCGATCGCCGAATAACCGAAAATGCACGAAAACCAAGAAAACGAAATAAAAGAATTTAATTAGAGTGCATGCATTCTAAAATGTTTTCGTTACCTAGATTGATGTGTACTTTATGTATTTTCCGAAAAGGTGGTTCGCACGGCCGCTAAAGTCGGAACGAGGAGTTATTCCAGGAAAACTCTAAGCTTTTGAGGTGGGCTTTATTACTTAAACTCTTTTATTTGAGATGATATGTTTATGGTGAAATAAGGGTGGTTTTAAATAGTATGTCATGCCGTAACTTATGTTTTGAATTGCCTATCTGATTGTCTACTGGAATAATGTTCTACTAGACTTTGATGGTTAACGAATTCGGGTCTGACTAGGGAGTGAGTCCCTACTCAGACTAGTGCACTGATGGGGATCGTGAGCCGTCCTTTGTGGTCGGCCGGTCCAGTGATCGAGTTTGTGGCCACATTCTCGTTTCACATGATGGTTCAGATATGGTACATGAATGGGGATGATAATGATATTTGTCTGCAGACAACTTTTTATGGAATGGTTTTAGTGATTCTCGGCCTTTTAAAGTAAAACCCGAGTTTCACTCAATGATGGCTTGACATAACTTAAATGATGAATGTATTTTGGGCATGAGTTCACTGAGTGCATTAAAGTACTCAGCCCCTGCATATGTTTTCCCTATGTGCAGGTTGAGCGGTGACGAGCGCGGTGGGTGTTGAGCATAAAAGTGAAGAATGTCTATCAAATGTTCAGAATATGTTGTGTCTTCATACATAACATTATTCTACTCTCGAGATGCTTCCGCTAAATATGGTTTCTTTTGAGTTCGTGTATAGTTGGGATATTTTTCATTTGGAGTTGTTGATTGTTGAAATGATACTCTGATTTTATTCGAGCTATTCCCATTTGTTTCGGGCTATGGTTGAGTTGTGTTGTTTTCCCCCTTTCTTCCCCGCTTCTTTAACCCTCCCCTAGTCGCGATCAACCGTGTTTTCTTTCCTTAGGAAATGCGGGCGTGACAAATATGGTCCGACATAATCGTCTAAAGATTGTATAATATTTATTACTATTTATTAATTGACCCGATTATGTGATCTAATAAGTTAATATAACGTGTAGGGGCAAACGATCATCTACGAAAGTATAAGGACTATTATACAGATAGTACTTTGGATAACTTTAATTTTGTTATGGGTGAAAATAGAGTTATAATATCTCGGAGTCCCTATCTTCCGTGGTCGAAACAAAATGAACGTATACTTATTCATCAGGGACAAAATCTCTGAAAAGATCAATAGCTGGTATCATAGACAGCTATCCTTCGGAGGGAGGCTAACATTAATAAAAAGCATTCTCGGGGGAATACCCATACATATTTTTCAGGTTCTCGAGCCGACAAAAGGAGCCCTTAAAATGGTGGAACAAGTACTGGCTAGATTCTTTTGGGGATCTTGCAACACCTCCTCCAAAACACACTAGATAAAATGGATGGACGTGTGCAGGCCGACTTCAGAAGGAGGATTTGGATTGCGACGGATGATAGACACAGTGGAGGCTTTTAGCTTTAAGCTTTGGTGGAGATTTCGGGAAAGGAACTCATTATGGGCAGAGTATATGCATAAAAAATACTGGTCAAGATCAGCATCCATCTTCATTTATCTGGTTGGTTCAGCCCAACGTGGAGGAGGATGTATAAAGCAGGTTTGAAATGTCAGAGGAGAATTAGCTGGCTGCTGGGAACGGGGAGATTAAACTTTTGGGAGGATATATGGGTGAAGGATCAACCGCTAGTGGACCTCTAATTGAAGGAGGGTACTCCAGACTTTATCTGGGTGGAGGACCTCTGGACAGACACAGGCTGGAACGAGGAAACTATTAATGGCCTTCTGCAAGAGTGGGGGGTTCTTTTACCTATAGATACTAGTGGAAAGGACACAGCATTATGGAACCTGACCCCGCATGGCAATTTCATAGTTGCATCGGCCTGGGAGGAAGTGCGACACATAGGTGAAGAGATGGAAGTGTACAAGATCATATGGGACAAAGGGATCAACCCTACAATTTATGTGTTCTTATGGAGACTTATGGCCAATCGGATCCCTGTGGATGAGAAGTTGCAATGGAGAGGGGTTTCTTTGGCATCTATGTGTCGCTGCTGTGAAAGACCAGGCACTGAATCAAGGCTACACCTGTTCGTGAATGGGGAAGCAGCAAGGGAGATTTGGAGTCACTTTGCGAAATGGTTCCCCCCGAGTACCAGCTTATGGAGGGACGGGACACAATCTGGAAATAAGGCTAAGGTGGTGGCAGAGACATATTGGTGAGAGGAACAAGCAACTCATCTGTAATCTCATCCCTTGCTTGATATTATGGTACATATGGATAGAGAGAAATGGCTGTGTGCACAGGGAGCTGACCTTCAAGGTGGAAAATGTCTGCCGCAGAGTCACGGCTCATTTGAGGAACCTGGTGCTAGCAGGACACCTTGACCCGGAACAGTGGAGTAGGTGTGGGCCAAGAGTGGATTATATGGGTGATCAAAAGATGGAGGCTGCTGGAACATGCCGACCAAAGATCAAGAGAGTAGAGAAAATGCAATGGTGGCCGCCGGAACAGCCATGGATGAAACTGAACACGGATGGAGGTTTAGAAGGGTCCACGAACAGGGCAGGAGGGGGAGGGTTGCTTCGCAACTCCCTCGGTGATATAGTTGAGGCTTTCTGCACTCCCTTGAAGGTTGAATCAGGATGGGAGGCTGATGGCACTGTTGGAAGGAGTTTTGATGGCAAAGTGTCACACTCAGCATATCTGGATTGAAACAGATGCCGAAAGTTTAAGGTCATATATAGAGAAAGGCAGTTTGGGTCCGGTAAGAACGAGACATATGATAGCAAGAATCAAGTTGGCTCTTACAGACACTACTTGGAAGATAACACACATACGGAGAGAGGGGAACAAAGCAGCAGATCACTTGGTTTCGATGGGGAAGAATAGCAATATGATAACCAAGTTTACGGCGGAGTCGGCCCCGGCAAGAGTGAAAGCCTTAGCGCGTTTAGATCTGATTGGCATGCCTAATTTCAGTTTTACCTAATGGTTTTGTTTCTTTGCCTTTTTTTGAATCTTGGAAGGGGATAGTTAGAGGTGTGTAACCCCTCCACGAGTCTTTTCTTTGACACTCCACTTTTGGGTGTGGGATTGTATTCTGTTTCTTTTTCATGATATATATGGGACGAGGGACCTACTAAAACCTTCCACCGGGAAGGTGTTCGATGAAAAAAAAGAGTTATAATAAAATTGGGGACTTGTTATCTAAATACATGGTTATGTTCCACAAGTACAACCTATAAATACATTGATAGATTCCCATTCCTATCAATGTTACAGAATACAGAAAACACATTTTGTGTAAAAGCGTTGACACTTGAAAGACTTATTTTCGTACTTTATAATCATCAAGAACATAAAATACTATGAATTTGAATCCATGTACGCTTCCGCTTTATATTTATCAACCGTGATTTATGTGATGATTTGTGTGAATCATTAATTTGATTCCTACATGGATTTCTTCCAGCGGGCCGCTGTCAAATGGTGCAGTAGTCGCTGGTGTTGGTTCTGGCTCGGCTGTTAGTGGAGTGTCCAGCGGGCTAGATTGCTGCTCAGCGGGCCGCTGAGAATGATCGGCAGAGGGCTCCATATTAATCTGTTCTTTGGCTTTCTCCCTCCTTGCCCTGCCCATATATGAGGGATTTGGGGGGTCGTAGGCAGTCCCACTGCGTAGCTACACCGCACGGTAGTTCCCTTTAGAATTAATTTCTAGTAAACTAGGAAATTGCCTCGGTGTGTGTTTGCTTCCTATTTAATACACTATACAAAAAAACACAAGCAACATACTATATAAAAAATACACACAATACACATAATTCACGCATACACATAATTCACATAATGCACACAATACACACCAAATATAAATACACTATTACACACTACATACATTGAGCTAAACACACACTAACACATGAGAAACTAAAAACTTGGAAATATAAAGAAAGCAAAACGTAAAACAGATGAGATAAGGGAATTCTAGGGATATGGTTTCACAGTTATGGTTTATACAAGTTTCAACTACAACTCTCTATCACAGTTCAAACTTAACTAGAACGAGTCACATAAATATTACCTATGCAGCACTAAGTAGATGATACGCTCGGATTTTACACTATTTAAGGCCTTTATTTGGTCCATTTTTAATGACAAAACCACAATTCATGTCCATATTTTGTATATTTTATCTATTTTGGTATTTTGACATGTTTTGTGAGAAATGTGCATATTTCAGCCTAAAAAGACAGCAAAAAGTCGAAGTTGCGGCCCAATGACCGCTGGAACTCATACAGCGGCCGCTGGGGCCCAATGACCGCTAAGCCACTAGCGGTCCGCTCCGAAGAAAGTTATGCTGAAACAAAGAACACGCCCAGCAACTGCTCCAAGAGTTTCCAAAGCTACGGGATTAATCACAGCGACCGCTGCAACACAGTGTAGCGACCGCTACCCAAGGTGCAGCGGCCCGCTGCGAAAACGCGTTGCTCAGAATTGACCTACTTTCTCCCCAAGATTTACCAAACTTAGCCACTTTTACCTTATTTGTTGATGCTCGATTTTTCCCTATATATACGCCCTCAAACCTCTTCATTAAGGGTCTTCTTTTTGCCATTTAATTCTAGAGCATAAATTTGAGAGTTCTTTATTCTGCAAGGGGTTGAAGAAGGAATCAAGAGAAGATCAAGGCTACAAGAATTCAACCTTTGGGTTTTGTTTTCTTTAGCACTTATCTTCATTTTGTGTTCCCTACAATCTATGTTTTAAACTTATTTAATCATGTGTAACTAAACTCATAGGATTCTAGGGATGTGTTAGTAACGCTTTGGTTATATAATTCTGTTTTCTATTTAATATCCGTTTTGTTTTTACTTCGTTTCTCCCTAAGTTGTTGGATAATCCTTCACGTTTGAATGACACATTCTGTGATGAATTTATATAACTTGCTACATAATCGTGAGAGGAGGTTGGCGAGTTAGGTCCACTTAGTAGAAACTACAATTAGCTTCCCTTAAACGACACTGTTAATTGAGAGTGGGGACTTTATAAGGGTCTTAAGATATTTTGGGAGTTACGGATCTAGGATTGACAACCCTAGTGTTAGTAATCTACGCTTGTGCCGCATGGGCAAAACTTATGTGACTTGTTCTATCGAAGTAAAGATTGTGCTAGGGTATTGTAGTAGGAATTTGTATAACCATAACTGTGAAAGCACATTCCTGGAATTCCCTTATCTCTCATATTTTATCTCTTTAATTACTTGCAATTAGTTGTTTATTTGCTTTCAAACTGTTTTTATTTTCAAAATTCCAAAATTCTTCGGTTTTCTAAATAGTGAAAGAAGCTTAGTAGAAGGTAGCCAATTTGTGATTGTTTTCCTTGTGTTCGATATCCGGTACTGACCTTTAGCTATACTATATATACTCTATATACTTGCAGGTTTATTTTGTGCTAATAAAAAGAGCATCAGTAGATCACATACACTAGGGGTGTCAATCCTAGATTTGTAACTCCCAAAAGCACCTAAGACTCCTATTATTCTCACTCTAAATTAAAAGTATCGTTTTAAGAGAAATTAATTGTAGCGTTATCTAAGCTCTTCTAACAAGCAAACCTCCTCTCACGATTATGTTGCAAGTCAATAAGTTATCAAAGAACGTGTCACTCAAACATGAAGCATTATCCAACACTTTGAATAGAAGCAAGTAATGAACAAACGATATTAAATAAATAGGAACTGTATAAACTAAAATCGTTAGTTACATATCCCTAGACTACTATGAATTCAGTTACTCATAATGAAATAATAAAAACCCATAATTTGTATGGAAAACATAGAAAACATAAGTACTAAGATAATAAAACCCAAATGTTGAATCTCGTAGCCTTGATATTCTCTTGATTCCACGCTTCAAAGTCCTTGAACGATGAAGAACAATGGAAGGAACTCTCAAATATTGTGCTCTGGAATATTATGCAGCAAAGGTCCTCTTTTTTTGGTGTGTAAATAAATCAAATAAAATAAATAAAAGTACAATCATAACTCGGGTATACCCGAGGGATACAACCAACTAGTCAAAATAGCGAGATGGGGTGGGGAATAACAAAAACCAAAACTTGGGCATACCCAAGGGCTTATATCAAGCCAATGTACAACACCAACTCATTCTAGAGATGGAGTCCCTAGAAAGCCTAATGGATTAGATAATCGTCCTTGCCATGATGAGGTTTACAAGATAACATAGGCATACCTATGTGAGATAGTCCGGACCGACCCCTAATCTAAAAAAAAGGATCCTCCAGAGGTGGAGGTCGGGCCTCATTAAAACCTCTCGAGGAAAAACCTAATGTGATAAAATCCTCAAGAGGGAAAAGAGTACTCGTTCGGCTTGGACAAACTGTAATGGCTCGGATGAATGGGCATATTGGGCCCTGCGGAGCTTTTGTATATCACTTAAATACTTTACCTATACCGGCATGCTCAGAAAACTAGTGACCTTCTTCGCTATAGGAGAGTCCGTACCTCCGAAATGACCCAAGATAACGGCGATACGGACTAGCGATTCTTTTCATATTTGCTGCACCAGGAAAGTGTAAGCTTCCTAGGGTTGGTACATTTGGATTGTGGGAAACTTGGAGGGCCAGTCCCTCGTATGTTCATCCCAGCGAGTCCGAAACAAATGAACCGTTCATTAAACAATTGTCCCAAATTAAGGGTCATCCTACCAAGGGAAATTCTCCTTTGGCAATGGCATACTCACACACCAAGGCAACGACCTTGGGACCCATCTTATTACACAAACTGTTAATGGGCTAAAGCTGATACAACAAAATCTTCATGAAATAAAGAGTAAGGGTAGCATAAGTTACCCTTTTACCTCAAAAAGTAAACGTCCCAGATCAAACGGTTTGTTATTAAAGATAAGCGCATTTCTGGCTTTCCAAGTGAGACTAACAAGTGCGGCGAGGCTATCCATTTGACTTTCTTTTTTACTGCTGATCCGACCCTTTCCCGAGCCATCCATTTTATTGCACTGGATATAGTTGTGAGCGGCCTTGGGATTCCTATCCATGTCTTCACATGTAGCCAAATTGTTCTTGTTTTGTCACACTTAACGAACAGATGGCCAGCAGATTCCGGTTCTACATTACACAATGGGCATACCCGGTCAATATCAAGGTATGTAAGTCTGTCACGCGTGGGGTGTCTTCCTTTAATAGCATGCCAGGTAGTGAAGGAGTACTTTGGAGGTATGTACCCCTTCCACACATGTTTCGGCCGAAATTTGTGCTCTCCCTTTGCCAGGAACCATTCATACGCTTCTGATGAGCCCTTGGACTGGAACCATGTCCCTAGAAATATTGCCACCTCTTCTCTCGGCATACTCTGGAGCATTCTATCTCGAGTGGTGATAATTGCATTGATGATGGGAGGGTCTCGCTTCCTTGCATTCCAGTTCCGAAATCCTCTTCTTCCAATTTATACATTATGTACCCACTTAATCTAGAGTGAGTCCGTTTTGGAGAAGATGTTCCAAAGAACCTTTGAGAGGAGAGCAGTATTCCATTCTTTAAGATTTTGGAGTCCCAAGCCGCCTTCCTCATTAGGCATACGAAGGTTATGCCATCCAATTGGTGCTTGCTTCGAACCCCAAAGAAACTGTCGTGCAATCAGGGTAATTCGGCTGATGACCGTCCCACGGAGAGGGAACACTTGGAGCCAATAACATTTGACCCCTTGCAAAACAGATATGATAAGCTCGGTTTTTCTTGCATAAGAAAGGTTTTTGTCTGTCCATTTCTTTGTGAAGTGATCTTGTCGACCAAGGGTGAGTAATGCGCTGCTTTAATCTTCATTGAGTTTAAGGAACTTCGAGGTACATGATAGGCAGTCCTTGGCTGTTCTAATAGCTAAACGCCTTGAGAGGTATTCGATGCATAAGATAAAGAGGTATGGTGACATAGGATCTCCTTGACGTAGTCCTCTTTTGCCGGGGAAGAAGCCATGCGGGCTCCCGTGTATCGCAATAGAGAATGATGGTGTTGTGACGCACTCCATTATCCACTCAATAAAAATAGGATGGAACTTGAGCCCACACATGACTTCTCTCAAAAAGTTCCAGTTGACCGTGTCATATGCCTTTCTGAGATCGATTTTGGCCGCGCGTCGCGGTGTAGATCTCTTTACCATGTAGTCTCGTAACATCTCTTGGGCTATGTAAATGTTGTTCATTATACTACGCCCACGAATGAATGCCGATTGCGCTTGATTGACTAGTTTGGGCAGAATGACAACCATTCTTTTGGAGATGATTTTTGTGATTACCTTGTATATCACATTACGACATGGGATTGGTTGGTAGTCTCTGACTTTTTGGATTGAACGACGTATTTGGGAAAAGTGATACCAATGTAGTGTTGAACCTTCTCAACAATTTGCGGTTCCTGAATTCCTTGACGGCTTCAATGACATCTTTTCCATCAATGTCCTAAGACTTCTTATAGAAAGCAGTTGTGTATCCATCCGGGCCTGGAGCCTTGTCGCTTTCGATGTCAAAGACTGCCTCTTTGATTTCAGCATCCGTAACAATCTTAATGAGCTCCCATGATTCATCTGTACTGAGTGTGTAACCATTTTGTATGATCTCAAAGTTGATGGGCTCGGCCTCCTTGTTGACTCCAAACAAGATTGAGTAGTACTCCACAAATTTGTCAATGATCTCCCTTGGGTCCCTTATAACTTGCACGTTGTCCCCGCACAAGAACGCGATTTAATTACAGACATTATTCTTTTTGATGAGTGAATGGAAGAAGGAGGTATTGCATTTGCTAGAGAAGCAGATGTTTAAGCTTGGCTTTCTAACTAAAGAACTGCCTCTTCCACCGACCCCAATTGTCTGCCTCTGTTTTGACCATTTTGAGCAAAGGTCCTCTTTGATGAAGCTTTGAGGAGTTATTTATAGCCTTCAAGTTGTGTCTGATAATATGAAAAATCTTCAGTATAGTATAGTAAGTCTTGGAGAGAAAATTGGGCGATTTCTATGTGACGCGTTTTTCAGCGGGCCGCTGCACAATGTTCAGCTATCGCTGACCATCATTCCATAGCTTCAGTATCTAAATCAGCGGCAGTTGCGCACACTCCAGTGGTTGCTGGGCGTGTTTTTCTTTTCAGCTCTATTTTCCGAAGCTGACCGCTACAGGGGCATTTAAACAGTGCAAAATCTGAGCGTATCACCAACCCTATCAAAAGAGGAACTGAGGAGATACAATCATATTCATCAAACTCTGAATGATAAAATCAGCCACGGGGTCTATTTTATGGGAGTAGCGGCAGAGCCTCCCGGACCGCTCACACTCTCTACCTTCAACACGCGCCAGGCAAATTTTTACCTGAGTCGGGTGGGTATAGCTCCTTATCCACCCGGCCCGCTCACCCTGTCTGGACATCCCAAGCTTTTCACCTGGACCGGGTGAGCGTGGCACGAAGACACCCGGTCACTCGGAGTCTCTGTAGGCCGCAGGAGTTTGACTCCGGGGAGGTAGACTTGAGAGTGAGCCACCTGAAATTGGTGGCGCCCCTAGAATCCGATCCCGGGTCTTGTTCTCGCCTCTTCCTTTGACATTTAATGTGTTCTAAGCCTTCCAAGTGTCTTCAACGGACTTGAGTTTTCTTCTTCCTCGGACCCGACCGCCATGATCACATCAATAAAATACTATTTAAAGATTAAATATATTAAACTCTAATTATAAAATATTACTCCCTCCATTCCATGTTAATAGAGTCATTTTTCTATTTTGGGAAGTTTCAAGTTAATTGAGTCATTTCTATTTTTAGCAAAAATTAATTCTTCTTTTTACTTTATTGTCTATTCATCTCTCTTACTTAACTCTCTCTTATTTTTTCCACCATCCATTTAACACACTATTCTTAAACTCCGTGCCGAAAAGAAATGTCTCTATTAACAATGAATGAAGGGAGTATTTTATTTCGAGTAGATCTAGAAAGAAGAAAATTGTTTTTTTCCAAATATTTTTTAGTTTTTATTAGGGATTTTACTAATATGATAGTTTTTTAATTTTGGCTTAATAACTTTTCAAAATTTTCATATTTTTGAGCTGATCACTTTAGTTTAAGAATGATAATCGTATTTAGTATTTTCATTCAAAGATCTTTTGTTTTGTCTGTATTCAAATAAAAAGTAGACGTAAGTGGTATGGGTATAATTTTGTTCGTTTGAAATAACATGAGTTCTAATTTGTGATTGATAGAGTAGGAGAATAAGAGAAAAATGTGATAAGAGTAGTGGTAGTGGATTATGGGATCCATAATATATAATGATTTTTGTGGTTAATATATTGTTTAAAATCTTTATTTAAAAATATAATTCACTCAAAGGATAAGTACATAACTGCATAAAAAATTACTAGTACTACTATAATAAATATAATCTCTCACCTCCATTCAATTTTTTCATGAAATAACAAATTGATAAATAAACGCTGAAACGCAAATGAGGAAAAGTAAAAAAATGATTTGTTTGAAACCTAAAATTAAATTCCATTTCTTCACCTCAAAATCATAGAGAGAATTAATCCGACGATGAGGCGACCGAAGAGGCCGATCCAGTCCCTGGCGGCGTGGGTGCGGCGGCAACCATCGAAGGTGAAGGCGTTTCTCGCCATTATCACCGGCATGACGACGCTCTTTACCCTCCGCGCTATTGTGAACGATCACGATAATCTATTTGTTGCTGCGGAAGCTGTCCACTCGATTGGAATTTCCGTTCTTATTTATAAATTGATGAAGGAGAAGACATGCGCTGGTTCGACGTTTCTTAAATTTTTATTTTTATTCTCCTCGTTGTGTTGATTAAGGGTATAAAATAGTTCATTTTCTTGTTATTTTATGTTATGATGATGCTGAAAGACATCGGTTTTCGAATAAAAAGCGATAATATAAATAAAATCAAGACAGAGTTACGAGCTGGAAAGTTTTGTCAAATTTTAGATAATAATAATAATAATATAAATATAAATTTGAATTTTATTTTAGCCTCGTCGGTTGGTGCTGATTCGCTCCATTTCTACACTATTATCTTGTGTCAGGACTGTCACTCAAATCGCAGGAGCTAACAGCAATCTTTTTGGCTGTTAGATTGTATTGCAGCTTTGTTATGGAATATGACATACATACTGTGCTCGACCTGGCTACCCTGGCTACTACCTTGTGGGTTATTTATATGATCAGATTTAAATTGACGTCAAGTTATATGGCAGATAAAGACAATTTTATGCAACACTACGTGGTAAGCTGTTTTACAAATATCAATTTTTTACTCAACACGAGCCTAATTGTAAGTAACTTCATTAAATAACCATTTTTCACTCAACATTATCTACATGGATATATTTGAGAGGGAACATTTTTTTTAGTGCGCGAACTTCGCCAAAGTAAAATATCTTCTGAGATGAAATATAGTTTGAGCTACTTTTTCACTGCAGAAAATACCCCCAAGTCCATGAAGGGCATTTTAGTCTATTTACTCTTTCTTCTTCAATAAAATATTTGATTTATTTCTCATATATTTTTCTTCTTTTTTCTTCTTTCCCATTTTTTCTTCTCCATATAAATAGAAATGAATGATGTGTAACTAATTCAAAACGGCCTTCTAAGATGCCTGAAATGCCTAGCATATGTCATACATGCTACTGTTGGGACAACCAAAGTTCAACTTGCAGTTTCGTTACGTAGTCATAGCTTAAGAAGTTGAACTTTGTTGAATATGAATTCAATTATCATATCCAATGTCTGTCAATATGTATTTACACGTTTGTTCAAATTGTACAGTTCACCTTCTGATAGAGAGATTCTCATGCTTGTGCAGCTGGCCCCTTGTGCTGTTTTAGCTTTAGTGATTCGCCCATCTACGTCACACCACCTAATTAACAGGATTTTCTGGGCTTTTTGTGTGTATCTTGAAGCTGTTTCTGTGCTACCGCAACTGCGTGTCATGCAAAACACCAAGGTAGAATTTTATTGTGAGCATTTGTTATGGGTTTGGACAGACAAAATGAATGGTTCAACACCAAGGTAGAATCTTATTGTGAGCATTTGTTATGGGTTTGGACAGACATAATGAATGATTCTGTAATGTTCGTCTTGCAGATTGTTGAACCCTTCACAGCTCATTATGTTTTTGCATTGGGTGTTGCGAGGTTCTTGAGCTGTGCTCACTGGGTCCTTCAGGTTTTATGCTTGAACTTTTGCAGAATGCAAAATTCGTGCTGTGATTCTTACCTAATTACATATTATATTCTCATCCCTATATTAATTACATTTGGCAGGTTGTGGACAGTCGAGGTCATCTCATCGTGGCACTGGGTTACGGTCTTTGGCCATCAATGGTTCTTATTTCTGAAATTGTTCAAACTTTCATTCTTGCTGATTTTTGTTATTACTATATCGAAAGGTATGCATCCTTTCTACCATTGCTAGTGTGTGTATGTGCACATATTCCCCAAATGCATTATATTAATGCACCAAACATGCTTCTTTTACCTGCAGCGTTTTTGGTGGTCAGCTTGTGTTACGCCTTCCTTCTGGAGTGGTCTAACCAGCTAATACAATCTAAAGTTGCAACAAAATAGGTATCAAAATTGACTTAACTTACTTTTCTCTAGATAAGCCGCTGTTTTAGCACTGCCATATTTAGCTGAAAAATGTAGACAAAAAAAATATGCAACTCTCCTTGTACTTTTTATTCCATTTGGTTGGTTGTAGAATTCTTGTTTTCTCTGTTTTATTGTCTCTTGTTTGTTCACATTTCTAAAAAATGGATTAAATCTAGCTATATTAGTGTCGTTCTTTAGTTTTAGTTGTAAAAGATTGATTATTAATAGGAAAATGGAGGCTTATGATTGGACCTTCTATTATGGACATAGTTTTGATGGTCAAATTGCAAATACAGCCACGGTTCGTGCATTATTTAACAATTATTTTTAAAAATGTACTTAAACATCACTCACAATTATTTCATAGTCAATTTGCAAATAAAGCCAGGGTTGATTTGTGCATTGACAGTCATGTTAAAAATATGTTCTTGATTTTGTTTTGAAACTCCAAATCTTACCGAATGAATTGTTTGTAACGAAATATTCAATCGAGTTCAATTTTCTTATCCTTATAAATAAAGAAAATGTTCCAATTCAGTAAAACAATTCTTAATAAAAGATATTGAAAGATTTCACTTTTATTTTTCCCTGTGTAAGGCATATCATCAACTTGTGTACTTTGGGGAGTAAAGAAGGAATCAAAAAATAAATTCCAAAAAGGAATTAATAGGCATGTTGGGCGAAAATAATGGGGCTCTCATAACAAGGAAAGAGTCAAATTCTAATTTAAATAGATATGATTGGATTTAATTAAGTAACATATGCACAAGGAATTTTAAATTCAAATGCGCAAAAATAATTTCTCTCTCAAGAGCATTAGAGAATTTGAAAATTCCATGAATAAAGAAAAGGTCGAAAATTCCCACAAAGAAAATAGGGGAATATTTGGATTAATATGGTTAAATATCCCAAAGCAAAATATTAAATTCAAGAAAGAATAGTTCTTCTCCTACAGGGGTCGAAAATCACCTCTAAATGGCTAGAAAAGTTTTGCATGGTCCCAAATAATGACTATAACACTTAAGAAATTAAATGGACTTTAATTTCCTCCTAAATAATTATACACAAGTCACAATTAATCAAATAAGAACATTTCCAATAAATGGAAAATAATTACACAATAATTAAATTTCCACGTAATCAAGAAAAATCAAGGCACGGAAAGTGGGTCGCTACATTAGTGCTCACAATATATACAAACTGCACACTCTATACACACTACAAACAAATATACACACACTAAACACATTGCACATGCATTAAACACACTATAAACAAAACACACTCCACAGTCCAGAGTCTTTGTCCTAGAGGCAAAGAATTTAGACATTATTTTATGAGGTGTCGAGTTCGAGCCCTCTTGACATCATTTATAATTTCTTCCTTTATATAGGAGTTTATTTAAAACAAAAAAGAACAAAAAAACCAAAAAAAAACAACACACTCCACACGTTGCACACTATACTATAAACTAGTAAAGAGAAGTAAGGGTCGAATCCCTCAGGGACAGAGGCGTGTTTAGCTGTGTTTAGGACATTGGGAGGTTTCGGCTGTGGCCACGCTTTCCAGTGGGTTAAGAATTGGACTAAATACTAAACTGATCAACTAGACTAGGCGTACTCAAAACTAAGTAACATGCTGGATTGATCAACTAAACTAAGGATGGAAAAGTACTTCTGTAAAAGTAATTGGGGACCACTGACAAAACTAACGCACTACTAAAAGCTGAAAACAATGAAAAGGTGACAAGGACTGCTACTCTAAGGAACTATGACCTTCTTCTTCGCTAAGCAACTAAATGAAAGCAACTACGGTAAATCTAAACAGAGCAGCTATCATGAAACAGGAAACAGACAAATTAAACATAGATCTATGCAAACCGAACATAAATAAAGCAGATCTATAACATCTATCCTAATCTCATGCAAGTTGACGAACTATAACTCAGATCTAACTTCGAGAAATAGCAAACAGAACGGCGAACAGTAATCAGAACAGAATCTTAACTCATAAATCATCAACTGCAAACCAGCATGCATCGCAACTCCATCTCAAACTCAGATCTAAACTTAAATAATTAAATAAAGCAAATCTAAACTTCAACTCAGAACGTAACTAAAACTAGGCAAAAGAAACGAAATCAGAAAACATCAGATCCAAAACAACTTTGCATTAAAAACTCCATTTCATAAACGATCTTCAATAACCAAAACAAAAATAGAATTCTGAACTCAGATGCTAATATTGATCAACAAACGGAAGATAACTAGAGTTAACTAAAAGCAAAACATCAAAACAACTAAGGGTCAGAAAGATAAACCAGGAAAAACAAAGTAACAATGTTTTGACCCCTCGGAGTGTAAGGAAACACAAACGATGAAAAAGCTCTTGGAAGATCTAGCTCTCTCCTCTCTTGATGAGGAAGAAGAGAGGGATGTAATGGTAGAACGTAGACTCCAGTGGCTCCTAGCTTCCTTGCTCCATGCTATGAACTTAAGTGTGTAGTGACTGATGATGATGATTGCAGACTCTCTAAGAACTAACGTAAAAGGAACTCCCATTATGTGCATTCTCTCCCCTCTTTATAGGATGGCCTTGACATTAATGCCCTTGAGACGACATCTTCCTTTCTCTCTCCTATGACTCATCATTTCATGTCCTCACGTGGTGAACTTCACTTGATCAACTTGCTGGCTAGCCGGTTCCATTGCTTGTCCCCAACTGATTAATTTGCCTTCAGCTATGGCTTTTTTTTTGCTTCTTTTCTGAGTTGATCAAGTTGTTCCTGCACTTTTCCGCTTCAATACCTTTTTGCTCCTACACACTTAAATTCATTACTTTTTCGCATATTATCAACCTGGTTAGTGTAATAAACCCCTATAAAACCATGCTTGTAACGAGCCCTATCAAGTATACACAAAATGCACACACTACACACATTGCACACACACATTACACATACTACACAAATTTTACAAAAAACCACACACACTACACACACATTATTCATAAACTGAAATTTCAAATTTAGTTTGATTTTTCAGTTTTTCGATTTTGTTTGATTTAAACTTTTTACAAATTTTAGTTTTTCAATTCGGTTCGGATTGGAAAATTTAAAAACTGAATTTTTCCCTAAAATCGGATGCTTGAAAAGTATGAAATGTGTTTAATGTGTGAAGTGTGTGAAATGTGTTTACTGTCAAAAGTTTGTGTAGTGTGTGAAGTGCGTTAGTGTGTGTAGTGTGTGTGAAATGTGTGTAGTGTGTGAAATGTGTGTAGTGTGTGTGAAATGCGTGTAGTGTTTGAAATGTGTGAAGTGTGTGAAATGTGTGTAGTGTGTGAAGTGTGTGAAATGTGTTTATTGTGTGAAAGTATGTGAAATGTGTGTAGTGTGTGAAAGTATGTGAAATGTGTGTTGTGTGTGAACTGCGTGTAGATTGTGTGTAGTGTGTGTTAGGTGTGTGAAATGTGTGTAGTGTATGGTAAATGTATGTAGCATGTGAAGTGTGTGAAACATGTGTAGTGTGTGTGAAATGTTTGTAGTGAATGAAGTGTGTGCAATGTGTGTTATGGATATATAGAGAAGAAATGTAATTTTATGATTATTTGGAATTCCAATTTTCTACTTTTGATATTAAATTAAAATTGTGGAATTGAAAGATTTAGAATTGCAATTCAATTCCAAATCCAAATATTTTTGCGATACCATTAAATATTGAATTTGAAACTAAAGGCTCCAATTTTAATTCCACACCCCCAATTCCCTACCCAACCCAGCTCAAGTGGTTTTCTTTTAAAAGACCCAAGTTTGCTAAATTCTTCTCCCAAAATCAACACTCCCTCCTTCGCCTATTTCTCTCTCTCTCTCTCTCTCACTCTGGCCGAGACATGGAGCGTGGCTGCACGAGTCAGTTGAATGGTGAAGTGTTGAAGTGTGAACACAATAAACTAGCCGTTGTAAAAGTAGTTAGCTGGTTGAGCTTCCAGCTAAACTCGTTCATTGTATCACATACACACACACACGCATATTGCTGTTGTAACAAACACACACACGCGTGATTGATTGAGGGTTAGCTCTTCTTGAGATTAGTGAGAGTGCTCGATATGAGAGTCTATTTTCTTGTATGTGCGCTCTGAAATAAAGAGTG
Organism: Salvia splendens; assembly: GCF_004379255.2. NCBI lineage: Eukaryota > Viridiplantae > Streptophyta > Magnoliopsida > Lamiales > Lamiaceae > Salvia > Salvia splendens. Next base: position 26,425,040 of record NC_056036.1, on the reverse strand, counting down.
TTCTTCTTCTTCCGTGGATGTAGGCATACGTGCCGAACCACGTAATCTGTTTGTGCATCGTCTTATTTGTTTTGCCATTCATCGATTATGTCTCAGAGCCTAACAAGTGGTGCCGTTTTTGTGGGAATCAAGCACCGGAGGCGGATCGATGGCGATGGCTAGATACGAGGTTGAGAAATTCACGGAGAGAAATGATTTCGTATTGTGGAGGATCAAAATGTGCGCGATGATGATATAACCAGGTTTAAGCGGTGCTCTCGATCCAGTTGTGGCCAAGGATAAGGAAGAGGCAGAGCCCGACGCCAAAGATGTGGCCAAGAACAAGGAAATGGCAGATCGAGCTTACAATGTTCTGGTTTTGAATCTTGCGGATAAAGTGCTGCGGGAGGTCTCATAGGAGACAACTGCAGCTGGTATTTGGGGGAAATTGGAGACGCTGTACATGACTAATTCGTTGGTGAATCGTTTGTACATGAAGAGAAATTGTATTCGCACAAGATTTTCGACGACAAATCGATCACCGAGCAATTGGATGAGTTGAACAAGGCCATTGATGACCTCAAAAATATAAGTGTCAAGATGGAGGACGAAGACAAGGCTATTATCTTGTTGAATGCCTTGCCTGCGTCATTTGATCAACTCAAAGATGCCATATTGTATGACTGGGAATCTGGGATTACCATGGAGGAAGTTCAATGTGCTTTGAAGGCAAAGGAATTACAAAAATTTCTACTGTTGGGAGGCAAGAAGCTAGCAGTCAGGCTCTTAACATCAATAATTTAAGGGTAAAAAGAAAAAGAATGAGCATTCAACTGGCCAGAAACAACAATCTCAGAAGGTTAAAGATAGCGGGGGTAAGGAGACGAGGAGTTGCCTCTACTGCAATAAACCGGGCCATATAAAAAAGAATTGCTATTCCTGGAAGAGGAAGCAAGATCAGGAGAATGGAGGTATACTTGAGACTGCTGACATTGCTATGGAATTGGGGCCAGCAGAGGTACTGAATGTTTCTGAAAAAATTATTGAGAGTTCTTGGATTTTAGATTCTGGCTGTAGTTTTCATATTTGTTCATGGTTTGAAGATTTGAAACCTAGTGAAGGATCAGTTATGTTGGGGAATGATCAAGTGTGTCATGTTAAGGGGATTAGGTAGATTAGGCTGAAATTAGCAGGTAGCTCATTTAGAATTCTGACTGAAGTTAGATTTATCCCCGGCATTAAACGAAATTTGATATCATTTGGTGTTTTGGAATCAAGGGGATACGCTTTCTGCGCTAACAATGGTTGCCTAAAAGTTACTAAGGGATCAAGAACAATCATGGAGGCAGAAACGAGAAACATTCTATACTATCTCCTAGCTGAAAGTATGATTGGGTCATTAAATGTTGCTCAAGCAGATGGGATAAGCTCTCGACATAAAAGGCTTGGGCATATTGGTTAAAAGGGGCTGATAGAGTTGGCAAGAAAGGAGCTCATAAAGGTAGGCTCTAATGAATCTCTAGAAATTTGTGAGCATTGCATTTTAGGGAAGAGTAAAAAACTGCCATTCCCTACTGGAAAGCATAGTTCAGAGGCATCTCTTGAATATGTTCATAGCGACCTATGGGGACCTTGTCAGACTGAATCCAAGGGTGGAGGAAAGTATTTTATCTCCATCATAGATGACTATTCAAGGAAGGTTTGGGTATCAATTCGGAAAGAAAAGTCATAGGCTTTTAGCAGATTTAAGGATTGGTGTGCTAGAATGGAGACTGAAAGGGGTTCAAGTTTGAAGTGCTTGAGGACTGACAACGGCATGGAATTTCTGTTATCTGAGTTTAAAGATTTCTATAGATTGAAGGGTATTAAACAACATAGGACTGCTCCAAGAAATCCCCAACAAAAACGGGGTGGCTGAAAGAATGAACATGACACTTTTGCAGAGAGTGAGATGTATGATGTTTTCATCTAGAGTTCCAAAGAGGTTTTGGGGGGAGGCCCTTGCTACAACAGCTTTGCTGATAAACAAAAGTCCACCATTTGCTATTTCTAATGAAATCCCTGATCCAAAGTGGTACAACAAAGCAACAGATTATTCAAGACTCAGACCCTTTGTGACATCCATGACCTAAAACATGCGTCATATTTGCATATTTATGCATTTTATTATGTTTCGCACATTTTATTATCCTTCAAATTACAGAGACATTAACTGGACATCATCTAGGTTAGCATTTTTTTCTATTTTGTTACTGAAAAATTAATATAGCTATAAATATTAGTGCGTAAATTATAAGTTGTTTTCACCCTGAAATAGTTAATTTGATTCACGCGTGCTCTAAATATGCACATATGTACTAATTACTTTGGAATTTGATATTCCATACACGTACACATCTAATACATATATTTGTATTTCATTAAAATTATGGAAAGTGTTTTCTTTTAGTACACATTGATTTAATTATTTTTATATTTATTTTAGAGTTGTACATTGTGGATAACACAAATTAGCTAGCACACGTGTTCCCCTATAGCTACAATAGTTGTCATCTTAAAATTCATCAAACAACAAGTGTCATCTAATTAGATAATGTAAAATTAGTTAACTTTTATTTATTTATTTTGTTTGAGTTCTCAAATTATTAAGTCGGCAAAAACCGAGACTTCTTCATACCACTACAATATATACTCTATAGCAATATAGGGGAAAAATAAAAAAACTTGGAAGAAAAATAAAGGAAGGAAAATAAAGAGAGGTAAATGAGAAAAATCTCCCACAAGCACACACAGATTCATATCCATTAGTATTCTTATATATTAAGAGTTCTTTGCATAAATTATATTTTGCAACCATTAATTTATAGGGCCAGAGCTTTTAAACCAGGAGTTAGAATCACGACTTCGGAAAAAATCGTCTATCATAAGCAAGTGTGTATAAATCACACTTTTAATTTTACATGTTTTATTTGATTCTTTGCTAGGTGTTAAACAAAATGAATGATTTGATTATATGATGTGATCCAGTATAATTATGTGTTATTTGATATAGATGGTGGAATATGATATGGATATGTGATTGGTGCAATGGATACGATGTTGTAAATGAATTATACGATAGAAATATGAAATTGATGTTTTACATATGGTATTGAAAGTACATGAATCATGTGATTAAAAAATATCTGTGACAGTGTTTAACTGGATCTGAAATTTTAGAAGGACCTATGAGTCCAATTACAGAGAGGCCTTCGGGTCAAAAACAGAGGGACCTATGAGTCCAGCTACAGAGAGACCTTCGGGTCATAGAGGAATCCCGGGCAGATACCAGACTTGACTGTTACAGAATAATAAACTGAATAGAGTAGCATATGCATATGAATATGAAATGGTTTGTTTTAAAATTATGTTATATATTGTTTCTGATTATATGTATTGATAAAAGAATATGCTTGATGTTTGTATCATGTGAGATTAAAGGTGGAAATTTATATATACTGAGTTGTGGCTCATATAAACCACTAAATTTTTCAGGAATAAGATAACAGTAAAGTTTTGACTAACGTGGGTCATAAGAACTCAACGTGTAATCAGGTTCGGCGGCTGACGCATATTGACAACCTTCTCCTCCTCATCATTTTGCATGTAGATAAACGTATAGTATATAGAGTGGTGAGAGGGTTCCACTACTTTACAGGATATTTTGAAATATGTATCAGATAAGTGTTGGTTTGAACTTATATGATATGGGTGTTCTATGAATTAGACACGTGTATTGATTGTTTTTATAATAAGGGATTTATTTATAGTAAGTGCATACGTCAGAGGGGTTGAGGTGTGACAGTTTAGGTGGTATTAATGAGTCCAATTACAGAGAGACCTTCGGGTCATAGAGGAATCCCGGGCATATACTAGACTTGACTGTTACAGAATAATAAACTGAATAGAGTAGCATATGCATATGAATATGAAATGGTTTGTTTTAAAATTATGTGACATATTGTTTCTGATTATATGTATTGATAAAAGAATATGCTTGATGTTTGTATCATGTGAGATTAAAGGTGGAAATTTATATATACTGAGTTGTGGCTCATATAAACCACTAAATTTTTCAGGAATAAGATAACAGTAAAGTTTTGACTGACGTGGGTCATAGGAACTCCACGTGTTATTAGGTTCAACGGCTGACGCATATTGACAACCTTCTCCTCCTCATCATTTTGCATGTAGATAAATGAATTGTATATAAAGTGGTGATAGGGTTCCACTACTTTACAGGATATTTTGAAATATGTATCGGATAAGTGTTGGTTTGAACTTATATGATATGGGTGTTCTATGAATTAGACACGTGTATAGATTGTTTTTATAATAAGGGATTTATTTATAGTAAGTGCATACGTCGGAGGGGTTGAGGTGTGACGGTTTAGGTGGTATCAATGAGTCCAATTACAGAGAGACCTTCGGGTCATAGAGGAATCCCGGGCATATACCAGACTTGACTGTTACAGAATAATAAACTGAATAGAGTAGCATATGCATATGAATATGAAATGGTTTGTTTTAAAATTATGTTATATATTGTTCCCGATTATATGTATTGATAAAAGAATATGCTTGATGTTTGTATCATGTGAGATTAAAGGTGGAAATTTATATATACTGAGTTGTGGCTCATATAAACCACTAAATTTTTCAGGAATAAGATAACAGTAAAGTTTTGACTGACGTGGGTCATAGGAAGTCCACGTGTTATTAGGTTCAGCGGCTGACGCATATTGACAACCTTCTCCTCCTCATCATTTTGCATGTAGATAAATGTATAGTATATAGAGTGGTGAGAGGGTTCCACTACTTTACAGGATATTTTGAAATATGTATCGGATAAGTGTTGGTTTGAACTTATATGATATGGGTGTTCTATGAATTCGACACGTGTATTGATTATTTTTATAATGAGGGATTTATTTATAGTAAGTGCATACGTCAGAGGGGTTGAGGTGTGACAGTTTAGGTAGTATCAATGAGTCAAATTACAGAGAGACCTTCGGGTCATAGAGGAATCCCGGGCATATACCAGACTTGACTGTTACAGAATAATAAACTGGATAGAGTAGCATATGCATATGAATATGAAATGGTTTGTTTTAAAATTATGCTATATATTGTTTCTGATTATATGTATTGATAAAAGAATATGCTTGATGTTTGTATCATGTGAGATTAAAGGTGGAAATTTATATATACTGAGTTGTGGCTCATATAAACCACTAAATTTTTCAGGAATAAGATAACAGTAAAGTTTTGACTGACGTGGGTCATAGGAACTCCACGTGTTATTAGGTTCAACGGCTGACGCATATTGACAACCTTCTCCTTCTCATCATTTTGCATGTAGATAAATGAATTGTATATAAAGTGGTGATAGGGTTCCACTATTTTACAGGATATTTTGAAATATGTATCGGATAAGTTTTGGTTTAAACTTATATGATATGGGTGTTCTATGAATTAGACACGTGTATAGATTGTTTTTATAATAAGGGATTTATTTATAGTAAGTGCATACGTCGGAGGGGTTGAGGTGTGACGGTTTAGGTGGTATCAATGAGTCCAATTACAGAGAGACCTTCGGGTCATAGAGGAATCCCGGGCATATACCAGACTTGACTGTTACAGAATAATAAACTGAATAGAGTAGCATATGCATATGAATATGAAATGGTTTGTTTTAAAATTATGTTATATATTGTTCCCGATTATATGTATTGATAAAAGAATATGCTTGATGTTTGTATCATGTGAGATTAAAGGTGGAAATTTATATATACTGAGTTGTGGCTCATATAAACCACTAAATTTTTCAGGAATAAGATAACAGTAAAGTTTTGACTGACGTGGGTCATAGGAAGTCCACGTGTTATTAGGTTCAGCGGCTGACGCATATTGACAACCTTCTCCTCCTCATCATTTTGCATGTAGATAAATGTATAGTATATAGAGTGGTGAGAGGGTTCCACTACTTTACAGGATATTTTGAAATATGTATCGGATAAGTGTTGGTTTGAACTTATATGATATGGGTGTTCTATGAATTCGACACGTGTATTGATTATTTTTATAATGAGGGATTTATTTATAGTAAGTGCATACGTCAGAGGGGTTGAGGTGTGACAGTTTAGGTAGTATCAATGAGTCAAATTACAGAGAGACCTTCGGGTCATAGAGGAATCCCGGGCATATACCAGACTTGACTGTTACAGAATAATAAACTGGATAGAGTAGCATATGCATATGAATATGAAATGGTTTGTTTTAAAATTATGCTATATATTGTTTCTGATTATATGTATTGATAAAAGAATATGCTTGATGTTTGTATCATGTGAGATTAAAGGTGGAAATTTATATATACTGAGTTGTGGCTCATATAAACCACTAAATTTTTCAGGAATAAGATAACAATAAAGTTTTGACTGACGTGGGTTATAGGAACTCCACGTGTTATTAGGTTCAGCGGCTGACGCATATTGACAACCTTCTCATCCTCATCATTTTGCATGTAGATAAATGTATAGTATATAGAGTGGTGAGAGGGTTCCACTACTTTACAAGATATTTTGAAATATGTATCGGATAAGTGTTGGTTTGAACTTATATGATATGGGTGTTCTATAAATTAGACACGTGTATTGATTGTTTTTATAATAAGGGATTTATTTATAGTAAGTGCATACGTCAGAGGGGTTGAGGTGTGACAGTTTAGGTGGTATTAGAGCGGGGATAGAATCCCGCTGGGAAATAGTATTCATGTATATCATATGATAAATTTATGTTATAAGTTTCATTTGCATTTGTATTGTCATGAACATATCTCACTGAGGAGAGAAGGGTCAGCTGCCCTGCATCGTCAATTAATTGTGGAAACATTTTATATACATGTTGCATCATATGGGGATTACCTAGGCTTTTGGAACAAAAAGTACATGGACGAAGGATGAATCAAAGAGGTAGAAACATTAAATAGCACCGAAAAATGGAATAGTTGACTTTATGAGACTACTGATCCAACCGTGACTGAGATATGGTTGAAAAGGATAGAATATGTGTTTAATCAAACGAGTTGTGTGTCAGATGACCGTTTTGATTACATAGTGTCTCTTCTTTGAAGCAATACTTACTATTGGTGAGAAAGAGTCCCACAAGCTATGATACAACCTCTAGTACTTAGTTCAGACGATTTTCCTAGAGAATTTAATGATAATATTTGCAAGAAGTGTATTGTGATGAGAAGTAAAGAGAGTTTTTGTCTTTAAACAAGGAACTATGTTTGTTGTTGATTACGAGCTGACATTGTTTCAGTATACACGGTTTATCTAGACTACGTGGTGCGAGTTAATTCAGTTGAGCTAACAGCGAATATTGATTCTTTTGTTCATACACAAATTTGATATTATCACGGGTATAAATTGGTTGTCACTTCATCGAACTAAGGCAGCTTGTCATGTTAAAGAAATGATAATATAATCATCGAGATGAGATCGAGTGATATTTAATGGTATCGACCAATTGCAACTTGTCTTATATTAGCTACATCAACTTTTCAATTTATTTGAAGTGGAAATCTCTCTGGATTATCACCTGATCAAGAGACAAACTTCACTATTGAGTTACTACCAGGTACTGCATCTATTTCTATTCATCCTTATCAAATATCTTGATTAGAGTTTCAAGAGTTGAATAAATAGTTACAAGAGTTGTCAGACAAGAGATAGGTATGACTCAATGTTTTACTTTGGAGAGCACCAATATTATTTTTGAAGAAGAAACACAACACACTGCGACATTATATACACTATTGGATGTCGAATCAAGTGACCGTGAAGAATAAATATCTATTACCGAGAATAGAAGACTTATTTGATCAATTTCAAGGTATGCAACTGTTTTCGAGTACTGATTTTCGATCAAGATACCATCAGTTGAAGATAGCTAAAGAGAATATTGCAGAGTCACCATTTTAAACTCAATACAACCATTATGAGTTTTGGCTATGCCTTTCAAATTAACTATTGCACATACAATTATTTATGGTATTGATGAACAAAGTCTCTCAACCATTCCTATACTACTTAGTGATTATTTTTATTGACTTACTAGTATATTTCACGAAGTACAGATGAACATGTTAATCACTTGCAGTCAGTATTACAAGTTTTGCAAGATAACAGGTTATTGCAAGGTTGGGTAAGTGTGAGTCTAGCTAGATCATGTGGTATTATTGGGACACATGGTATCAGGTTGAAGAATAGAAATGAATATACAAAATATTGAAGTATTTGTCAACTAAAAATGATTCTCGATTATGGTTGAATTGATGAAGATGTTATTACGGAAGAGTTCTTCTCTTATATGGAGTGAAGCATGTCAAAACAATTTTGATTAGTTGAATCATTGATTGACTATGTCACCTATATTGGTTATTTCCACAGGTACATGACATTATGTTATCTACAGTGATGCTTTGCAATAGGAGTTTGGTTATCTTTTGATGCAAAATAGAAAGTCTATTACTTATGCGTCATGACAATCATGAGTACAAGAAGTTTCTTGTCCTGTTCATGATTTGAAATTAGTAGTGTTGTTTTGCTTTGAAGATTTGACATCTTTATCATCATGGAGAGACTTTTTGAATTTCTACCGATCATGACAGATTGAAATATTTCATGAGTTAAAAGGAGTTGAATATGAGACAGAGACGTTCGATAGATTTTCTTAAAGGTTATGATTACACCATCGAAATACCATCTTAAGAAGGTTAATGTTGTTACAGATGATTTTAGTTATAAGTCAAGCAGAGTGATTACACATATGCAAATAACATCATTATTAAAGTATTATTGGTGGTCGAAGATGAAGAACAAAGTCGTAGAGTTTGTTTCAAGGTGTTTGACATGTCAACAGGTTAAAGCAGAAAAGTGTGTACCTACAGGGTCATCGATAGCACATTTCTTACCTATAAGATGTTCATATATATATGTATGAGAATTTGAGTTATACAGAGGAACCAATCAATATAGTGGACCGTGAGATCAAACAGCTGTGAAGAAAACTATTCCAATGGTTAAAGTTATTTGGAAAAAATCACATAGTCGAAGAGGCGACTTGGGAAACAAAGGAAAAGACGAGAAATAACTATCCACATCTATTTACGGGTTAGCAATTTCTTTGCGTACGTTAATATAGAGATGAATGAATTTTGCGGATAAAATTCTTAAAGGAGGGAAGATTGTGACATCCATGACCCAAAACATGCATCATATTTGCATACTTTTGCATTTTATTATGTTTCGCACATTTTATTATCCTTCAAATTATAGAGACATTAACTGGACATCATCTAGGGTAGCATTTTTTTCTATTTTGTTACTGAAAAATTAATATAGCTATAAATAATAGTACGTAAATTATAAGTTTTTTTCACCCTGAAATAGTTAATTTGATTCATGCGTGCTCTAAATATGCACATATGTACTAATTACTTTGGAATTTGATATTCCATACACGTACACGTCTAATACATATATTTGTATTTCATTAAAATTATGGATAGTGTTTTCTTTTAGTACACATTGATTTTATTATTTTTATATTTACTTTAGAGTTGTACATTGTGGATAACACAAATTAGCTAGCATACGTATTCCCCTATAGCTACAATAGTTGTCATCTTAAAATTCATCAAACAACAAGTGTCATCTAATTAGATAATGTAAAATTAGTTAACTTTTATTTATTTGTTTTGTTTGAGTTCTCAAATTATTAAGTCGGCAAAAACCGAGACTTCTTCATACCACTACGATATATACTCTATAGCAATACTGGGGAAAAATAAAACTAGAAGAGAGGTAAATGAGAAAAATCTCCCATAAGCACACACAGATTCGTATTCTTTCGTATTCTTATATATTAAGAGTGATTTGAGTAAATTATATTTTGCAACCATTAATATATAGGGTCATAGCTTTTAAACCAGGAGTTAAATCACGACTTCGGAAAAAATCGTCTATCATAAGCAAGTGTGTATAAATCACACTTTTAATTTTACATGTTTTATTTGCTTCTCTGCTAGGTGTTAAACAAAATGAATGATTTGATTATATGATGTGATCCAATATAATTATGTGTTATTTGATATAGATGGTGGAATATGATATGGATATGTGATTGGTGCAATGGATATGATGTTGTAAATGAATTATACGATAGAAATATAAAATTGATGTTTTACATATGGTATTGAAAGTACATGAATCATGTGATTAAAGAGGATCTGTGATAGTCTTGTACTGGATCTGAAATTTTAGAGGGACTTATGAGTCCAATTACAGAGAGGCATTCGGGTCAAATACAGAGGGACCTATGAGTCCAATTACAGAGAAACCTTCGGGTCATAGAGGAGTCCCGGGCAGATACCAGACTTGACTGTTACAGAATAATAAACTGAATAGAGTAGCATATGCATATGAATATGAAATGCTTTGTTTTAAAATTATATTACATATTGTTTCTGATTATATGTATTGATAAAAGAATATGCTTGATGTTTGTATCATGTGAGATTAAAGGTGGAAATTTATATATACTAAGTTGTGGCTCATATAAACCACTAAATTTTTTCAGGAATAAGATAACAGTAAAGTTTTGACTGACGTGGGTCATAGGAACTCCACGTGTTATCAGGTTCGGCGGCTGACGCATATTGACAACCTTCTCCTCCTCATCACTTTGCATGTAGATAAATGTATAGTATATAGAGTGGTGAGAGGGTTCCACTACTTTACAGGATATTTTGAAATATGTATCGGATAGTGATGGTTTGAACTTATATAATATGAGTGTTCTATGAATTAGACATGTGTATTGATTGTTTTTATAATATGGAATTTATTTATAGTAAGTGCATACGTCAGAGGGGTTGAGGTGTGACACCCTTTGGATGTGCAGCCTATGCACATGTGAAGCAGAGCAAGATAGAGCCACATGCTGGTTAATTGATGTGAAATGTGCAATGTTAGGCTATTAGGAAGTGGTTAAAGCTTACAGGCTGTGGAGTTTGTAGAAGGGTGAACAAAAGATCATAGTAAGTAGGGATGTTGTTTTCAATGAAAGTCACATGCCTTTTATGAAATCTGGGAATGATACTGTTAAAGATGGGGATGTTGTTTCGCAAGAAATGATCTTTGATTTCAGTGAGAGTTCAGCTCAAGGTGGAGACATGGGGGATTTAGATGATTCTCAAGCAAGGAGTTTCACAGGAAACTCAAACTGAGTCTCAACAGCAACATCGAACTATAGCTAATGACAGAACTAGAAGGGAGGTGAAGTTGCCTAATAAATTTTCAGATTATGACATGTCCTCTTTTTGATTGTGCATTGCAGAGCACATTCTGTATTCAGAGCCCTCCACATATGAAGAGGCAAAGAAGTGTGGAGAAAGTCAGAAATGGATTAAAGCAATGAGGGAATAGATAGAGTCATTGTTGAAAAATGGGACTTGGATTTTGATAGATAATCCTGGTTCTCAGAAGCTAGTGAGCTGTAAATGGATCTTTAAGAAGAAGATTGAGGTCATTGATGTTGAGACTGAAAGATATAAGGCTAGACTTGTGGCTCGTGGTTTCACATAGAAGGAAGGTATAGATTTTACAGAGGTTTTCTCACCGGTAGTTAAACATACCTCCATCAGATTGTTGTTGGCTTTAGTAGCTCATCACGATAGGGAATTGCATCAATTGGATGTGAAGACAGCCTTCTTGCATGGTGATTTGAAGGAGACAATATATATGATGTAGCAAGAAGGTTTTGTGAAGCCAGAAGAAGAAGGGAATGTCTGCTTGCTGAAGAAAAGTTTTTACGGCCTAAGGCAAAGTAGCAGGATGTGGTATCAGAAGTTCGATGATTATATGCTGTAGATTGGGTTTGAAAGGTCAAGTTTTGATAATTGTGTATATATCAGGAAGAGGGGTCAATTAGCTGTTGCTTACCTACTGCTGTACGTTGATGATATGTTGGTGGCAACTGCTGACATGAAAGAAGTGTAGCTAGTGAAAGAGGAACTGAAAATGAAGTTTGACATGAAAGATTTGGGTAATGCTAAAAGAATCCTAGGGATGGACATCCTCAGGAATAGAAAGAAGAAAGAATTGAAGTTTTTTTCAGTCTGATTATCTGAAAAAATAAAACACAAGTTTCAGATGGAGGGAGCAAAGCCAGTATCTACACCCCTTGCTGGTCACTTCAAGCTTAGCCTAGATCAGGTGCTAAAGATAGATCAAGAAAGGAAGGAAATGAGTGCTTTTCCATAAGCTAACTTTGTTGGGTGTGTAATATATATCATGATCTACACTCGGCCGGATTTATCACATGCTATAAGTGTAACAAGTGGATATATGGCAAATCATGGAAAGCAACATTGGGGTTCCTTGAAATGGGTACTAAGGTATTTGAGGGGTACACTGAATGTTGGGCTACATTTTGGAAATAAGTCTGATTCAGATGGAGATAATATTCTGAGAGGCTATTGTGATTCAGACTATGCGGCTAATTTGGATAATAGAAAGTCACAAAGTGGGTATATATGGACTCTCTATGGTACTGCAGTCAGTTGGAAATCAAACTTACAGCTGGTGGTTTATCTATCGATGACTGAGGCATAATACATTTCTTTGACAGAGGCAGTGAAAGAAGACCTGTGGTTGAAGGGAATTCTGGAAGATTTTGGAATTCATCTGAAGTGTGTGCAGATAGAATGTAATAGCAACAGTGCTATCGACTTAGCCAAGCATTAAACGTTCCACGAGAGGACCAAACACATTGATGTAAGGAGACATTTCATTAGGTATGAGGTACAGAATGGTAGAGTGAAAGTGGTGAAGGTTTCAACCGAGGATAACGTAGCAGACATGTTGACAAAAGCTTTCCCAGCTACCAAGTTCAAATATTGCTTGGGGTGAAGGGGTTGGCAGCGGAAGCATGCGTTCAAACGGATCACATAAAAACTGATCTATTTAGCAGATTATTTAGACAAACTCTATTCGCGTAATTATCACATGTATCATGCTTATAACTTGAATTTAAACATGCTTCAGCATAAATAATACTTAAAACATGCTTGCTACAAAGTAAGCCAACTTACCTTGCCCATTCACTTAAGAATCAAAGATGGCTTGCGTCTTCTCCACGTGAAGATCTTGAGTACTCGACCTCGGATCTTCTGACTGGTATCCCGAACTGTAAACTAATATTTGTATGGGAAAATCTCACCAGAATACTATGATTTAAATAAACAAGATAGAATCATGCTCACGGAGGGAGAACAAAAATCGTTCCTCTCCTTGGAATAAGGGGGGACGAAATTTTTTAAGAAAAACAAGTGTATTTTCTATATCCTTTATTCTCCTATTTATATTACGTCCTATATTGGGCCCAGTCAGGGATCTAAGGATGAATTTGGATATGGTCTCTCCCAATTAGCTTTTTACTAATTAAATTGAACCCACAATTTAATATAAGCTTATATTGGAATATTACTGTCAGCCACTAAAGAAGTAATATTGCACTACCCATCCAAATCCGAAATTATAAGTATTTCGGGTTTCCATTTGTGTGTAATTTATTTCCCGCGCTTAAGATGAAAACATCCATTAATTAATCAATGTCTGCTATGGACTTAATTAGTTAATATATTATATTCTCCAAGAGTGAACTTAGCAAGAAACGCTTATTTATTATTCATAGAGTTTTCAAACTCCAACTAGCTAGGTTCCGAATAATAAAACCTTGTTTCGAGCTCCTCTTGTGGATGTTATCAAAAGAGACTCACCTCGCGCACGATTCAATATAATAGCAATCCTAGCACCGCTAGATATTAATCACCACCACCCAAGATACCAGGATCGTTGGGTTACGAAAAACCCGCACCTATTGGTAAGTCAAAGTAGTAGATAATCAATATTGTATGCTCAATGCTAACGCACATTGATTAAGAAATTAATTATCAAGACCTCGTCTTTCAGTAGATAGCATAAAGACTCGTCTTGCCGTTTAGATCCAATTCAGTGCTATACCACACCAACGTCATCTTATTTCAATAATGCTTATAAATATGCAGACTGATATTGCAACCGTTCACGATAGGTAGTCTAGACCTATCTAGGTTGTGAAATTCTTATTTTTTTTGTTCAGAACTGACCGTGTTACCTTAAAGTGGACGACGCCCATAATCGGTCTACTAAAACAAAGACTTGACATTGTTACATTCGCTTATACATTAAATGTAAAACATAACAACATTATGATAAAAATAATCTGTTGCATTCATTGGAAAAGAATATATAGAGTTTTATATTATTCAATCACTCGAAAGATGATTTCTAGTATAGAAAACCCTAACATGGAGTTGGTTGATCTTGTTGAAAGTTGAAATCGTAGGGTTTGAAGTTGAAGGATTGACTCATTGGGTCTTACAAGTACAAGCTGGAGTTTTGTTGGTGTGTCCTTGTAAAAGCTCGAGAGAGGTTGTTCTTTGCCGAGACATGGAGCGTGGCTGCTCGAGTCAGCTGAATGGTGTAGTGTTGAAGTGTGAACGCAATAAACTAGTTGTTGTAAAAGTAGTTAGTTGGTTGGGCTTCCAGCTAATCTTGTTCATTGTATCACATATATACACACAGATACACGCATAATGTTGTTGTAACAAACACACACACACGCGATTGATTGAGGGTTAGCTCTTCTTGATATTAGTGAGAGCGCTCGATCTGAGAGGCTCTTTTCTTGTATGTGCGATCTGAAATAAAGAGTGTTCTTCTTCTTCTTCCGTGGACATAGGCATACGTGCCGAACCACATAATCCGTTTCCACTTCACACTATTCCAAATTACGGCTCCACCTCCTAAGGTGAACACATATCCTGAAGTAGATTTTCTCGAGTTCTGATCAGCCTGAAAGTCTGAGTCAGTATATCCCAAAGGACAGAGCTCGGCTGCTTTGTAAACTAGAGCATAATCCTTTGTTTGTTTAAGGTACTTGAGTATTTTCTTTACGGCAGTCCAATGTCCTTAGCCCGGATTTGACTGATATCTTGCCATCATGCCAACAACGAAGCAAATATCAGGTCTCGTAAAAAAGCATAGCATACATGAGACTTCCAACTGCCGAAGCATATGGAATCCGTCTCATTTCTTGAATATCAGACGGCGTTTTGGGGCAGTTCTCTTGAGATAGATGGATGCCATGTCTAAAAGGTAAGAAACCTTTCTTGGCGTTCTGCATGCTAAAGCGACTAAGTACTGTGTTGATGTAAGGTTCTTGAGATAAGCACAACATCTTCTTTTCTCGATTCCGAAGAACCTTGATACCGAGGATGTGTCCCGTGTCTCCCATATCCTTCATCTCGAACTGGGTTGACAACCAAGTTCTTACTGATGACAACATCTTTTTATTGTTTCCAATTAGAAGAATGTCATATACATATAAAACTAAGAACACAACATTCCCCTTTTCAATGTTCTTATAAACGCACCTTTCATTTGGGCACTTTTCGAATCCAAACTTGTGAACAGTTTGATCGAAACACTGGTTCCATGATCTAGATGCTTGCTTAAGGCCATAAATAGCCTTCTTAAGCTTCTAAACCATGTGTTCCTTGCCCTTTTATGGCATATTCCTCGGGTTGTTCCATGCAGATGGTCTCCTCAAGATTGCCGTTCAGGAACGCAGTTTTAGCGTCCATCTGCCATACATCCCAATCCATATAAGCTGTTGTAGACATAAGTATCCGGATCGATTTGAGCATGGCCACCGGGGAGAAAGTCTCGTCGTAATCGATACCTTCCATTTAGGTATACCCTTTGGCCACTAGTCTTTCCTTAAAGACTTTAACTCGTCCATCGGGTGCACGTTTACGTTTGTATATCCACTTGCTCCCAATGACAGTACAGCCTTCGGGTAGGACGGACAAATCGTAGACGTCTTTGTCTATCATAGATTGTAGTTCTGAATCCATTGCTTTCACCCAAGGATCTAATACATTGCTGTCCGAGGAGTAATCCATAGATCCCCCAAATCAATGTATCTATCGGGCTCATGAGTGACCCTCCCACTGCGGCGCGGCACTACAATGCTTGGAGTAAAAGTTGAAGTTTCTGGAATTGTTTGTACACTAGGTACGAGTTCTTGGTTAATGGAACTTGTGACTGAAGTTAGCTCATCTAGAGCCACTTCACTGCTGGGTTTATAATTCATTACATAGTCTTCCTCAAAGATTGTCGCGTGAGTACTCACAATGACTTTCTTGTCTCAGAGACTAAAGAATTCATAAGCTTTCGATCCTCTAGGGTACCCTATAAACAAACATACCTCCGTCCTTGATCCTAGCTTACTTGGATCCTTTTCCAATACATGAGTCGGGCAACCCCAAATCTTGAGATGTGCTAGATTGGGCTTGCGCCCAGTCCACAACTCATAAGGAGTAGTAGGCACGGATTTTGACGGTAAGTTGTCTAAAATATGGCTTGCAGAAAGCAAGGCATGTCCCCTAAACGAAATAGGTAGTCGTGCATAACTCATCATCGACCGGACCATGTTTAACAAGGTCTTGTTCCTTCTTTCAGCCACGCCGTTCTGCTGGGGCGTGCCCGGCGCAGTCAGTTGGGATTCAATTCCCGACTCCGATAAGTAGTCCAAAAACTCGGCATTGAGGTACTCGCCTCCGCGATCAGATCGCAATCGTTTCATACTGTTTCCATGATACGTCTCCACATAAGCCTTAAAGTCTTTGAACTTGTCAAAGGAATCTGACTTGTGGCGCATCAAATAGACATATCCAATTCTCGAGAAGTCATCAATAAATGTGATGAAATATCGAAAACCACCTCTTGCCTCTGTTGACAATGGTCCACATACATCGGTATGAACGAGCTTAAGTACTTCGTTGGCCCTATTGCCCTTAGCCTGAAAAGACCTCCTATTCATCTTGTCTTCTAAGCATGACTCACACTTATGAAAAGGTTCCTCCTCTAGACCTTTAATAAGATCTTGTTCCACAAGAGAATGGATCCTCCTTTCATTGGCATGACCAAGTCTAAGGTGCCATAAGTACGTTTCGTTCATTGAACTTGAAGGTTCTTTTCATTTCTTTGAAATTTTCGATGTTGTATTGAGTTCTGATTTGTGATTATTAAACTATGTAGACGTGATCGTGTACAGATTGTTTTCCATGATACCACGACAGATATAAGAACCTTCTTCCTTAATAACGCAATTGTCATTAAAAAAATCGAATATCCATCAAAAACCAAATCAAAAATCGAAATTAAATTTCTTCTAAAAGAATGTATCAACAAAACATTCTTCAAAATCATAATTCTATCACTACTAAAATGCAAATAAATGTCTCCCACTACAACGACCGCCACTTTTGTAGCGTCGCCCAGCTGGACTTCGATCTCACGATCATGTAGTCGTCTTGTCACCTGCATTAAGTCAGGATCAAAACAAATATAATCAGTGGCTCCCGTGTCGATAACCCAAGTGCAAGTAGATGTAGAAGTAAAACAAGACTCGACTACTAGAACTTGGTGCATACCTGTAGCCTTGCCCCTTTTAGGACAGTCTAGCTTCCAATTCCCCTTCTCACCACACTTGAAACACTTCCCCGTGGGCTTCTTGTTTTCTCTCTTCTTCTTCTTTTCCTTAGCCATCTTGGGCGCTCTTGAGTTCGGTGCCGACTTATTTCCTACGCCAGGCTTAGAGCCAGAGGAACGAGGCGCCAAAGTCACCATGGCCGCCTTAGCTTGAACCATAAGGTCCTCTACCGACTGAAGATCAGTCAATAGCTCTGCCAAGGTGTAATTCCTTTTGTTCATCTCGAAATTGACCTTGAACTGCTGGAAGCTAGGGGGAAGACTTTGAAGGATGATTGTTACTTGGGACTCGGGATCGATCTGAAGGGGTTGGTAGCGGAAGCGTGCATTTCTAACGGATCACATAAAACTGATCTATTTAACAGATTACTTAGATAAACTCTATTCGCGTAATTATCACATGTATCATGCTCATAACTTGAATTTTAAACATGCTTTAGCCGAAATAATCCCTAAAACATGCTTGCTACAGAATTAGCCAATTTACCTTGTTGATTCACTTAAGAATCGAAGATGGCTTGCATCTTCTCCACGTGAAGATCTTGAGAACTCGACTTCGGATCTTCTGACTAGTTTTCCGGACTGTAAACTGATATTTGTGTGGGCAAATCTGAACAGAATACTAGGACAGGAATAAAGAAGACATAATCCTGCTCACGGAAGGAGAGCAAATTTCGTTTCTCTCTCTAAGATGAGGGGGACGAAAATTGTGTATGTGTACAAGTGTATTTTCTGTCTCCTTTATTCTCCTATTTATATTAAGTCGCGTATTTGGCCAAGTCAGGGATCTAAGAAAGAATTTGGATATGGCCTAACCCAATTAGCTTTTTACTAATTAAATTGAACCCACACTTTAATACAAGCTTATATTGCAATATTATAAGCTGCCACTACAGAAGTAATATTGCACTGCCTTTCTGAATCCGAAATACAATTATTCCGGGTTTCCTTTTTATGTATGTAATTTATTTCCCGTGCTTAAGATAGAAACATCCATTAATTAATTAATGTCTGCTATGGACTTAATTAATTAACATATTTTAATCTCCAAGAGTGGACTTAGCAAGAAACTCTTATTTATTATTCATAGAGTAATCAAACTCCAACTAGTTAGGTTCTGAATAATAAAACCTTTTTTCGAGCTCCACTTGTGGATGTTATCAAACGAGACTCACCTTGTGGACGATTCAACATAATAGCAATCCTAGCATCGCTAGATATTGATCGCCACTACCCAATATAGCAGGATCGTTGGGTGACGAAAAACCCGCACCTATTGGTAAGTCAAAGTAGTAGATACTCAATATCGTATGCTCAATGCTAACGTACATTGATTAAGAAAATAATTATCAAGACCTCGTTTTTTAGTAAATAGCATAAAGACTCGTCTTGCTGTTTAGATCCAATTCAGTGCTATACCACACCAACGCCATCTTATTTCAATAAGGCTTAGAATAATCGGACGGACATTGCAACCTTTCACGATAGGTAGTCTAGGCCTATATAGGTTGTGAAATTCTTATTTTTCTTTGTTCAGAACTGACCGTTTTACCTTAAATTGGATGATGCCCACAACCGGTCTACTAAAACAAAGAGTTAGACTTTGCTACGTTTGCTTATACAATTAAATATGCAATAAACATCCATTAAATGTAAAACATAACAACATTATGACAAAAATAATCTGTTGCATTCATTGGAAAATAATAATTAGAGTTTTACAGTATTCAATCACTCGAAAGGTGATTTCTAGTATACAAACCCTAACCATTTCTAGTATATCACTAGAAAGGTGAACACATATCCTGAAGTAGATTTTCTCGAGTCCTGATCAGCTTGAAAGTCTAAGTCAGTATATCCTAAAGGACAGAGCTCGGCTGCTTGGTAAACTAGAGCATAGTCCTTAGTCCGTTTAAGGTACTTGAGTAAGTTCTTTACGGCAGTCCAATGTCCTTGGCCCGGATTTGACTGATTTCTTGCCACCATGCCAACAACAAAGCAAATATCAGGTCTCGTACAAAGCATAGCATACATGAGACTTCCAACTGCCGAAGCATATGGAATCCTTTTCGTTTCTTGTATCTTAGATGGCGTTTTGGTGCACATCTCTTGAGATAAATGGATGCCATGTCTAAAAGGTAAGAACCCTTTCTTGGCGTCCTGCATGGTAAAATGGCTAATTACTGTGTTGATGTAAGGTTCTTGAGATAAGCACAACATCTTCTTTTCTCGATTCCGAAGAACCTTGATCCCGAGGATGTATCCCGCGTCTCCCATATCCTTCATCTCGAACTGGTTTAACAACCAAGTTCTTACCGATGACAACAACTTTTTATTGTTTCCAATTAGAAGAATGTCATCTACATACAAAACTAAGAACATTACATTCCTCTTTTCAACCTTCTTATGCACGCAGCTTTCGTTTGGGGACTTTTCGAATCCAACCTTGCGAACAGTTTGATCGAAACACTGGTTCCACGATCTAGATACTTGCTTATGGCCATAGATAGCCTTCTTAAGCTTCCAAATCATGTGTTCATTACCCTTTATGGCATATCCCATGGGTCATTCCATGTAGATGGTCTTCTCAAGACCGTCGTTCAGAAACGCAGTCTTAACGTCCATCTGTCATACATCCCAATCCATATTAGCTGCAATAGACAATAGTATCCGGATCGATTTGAGCATGGCCACCGGGGAGAAAGTCTCGTCATAATCGTCACCTTCCTTTTGGGTATACCCCTTGGCCACTAGTCTTGCCTTGAAGACTTTAACTCGTCCATCGGGTCCACGTTTATGTTCATATATCCACTTACTCCCAATGGCAGTACAGCTTTCGGGTAGGACGGACAAATCGTAGATGTCTTTGTCTATCATATATTTGTAGTTCTGAATCCATTGCTTTCACCCATTCGTAATGATCGACCTCTGCCAGCGCCTCCGCAAAGTTCCAGGGATCTAATACATTGTTGTCCGGGGAGTGATCCATAGATTCCCCCAAACCAATGTATCTGTCGGGCTCATGAGAGACCCTCCCACTGCAGCGCGACAATACAATGCTTGGAGTAGAAGTTGAAGTTTTCTGGAATTGTTTATACACTAGGTACGAGTTCTTGGTTAATGGAACTTGTGACAAAAGTTAGCTCATCAAGAGCAACTTCACTGCTGAGTTTATGATTCATTACATAGTCTGAACCATAAGGTCCTCTGCCGACTGAAGTTCAGTCAACAGCTATGCCAAGGTTTAATTCCTTTTGTTTATCTCGAAATTGAGCTTGAAGTGCTGGAAGCTAGGGGGAAGACTTTGAAGGATGATAGTTACTTGGGACTCGGGATCGATTGTCCCTCCCAAAACCTCAATCTGGTTGAGGTGGCCCATCATCTCAGGGACATGGTCCCTCACAGACGAGCCTTCCTTCATTATCTTCGATGTGATACTCCGAAAGACGTGAGACTTAGCCGTTCGATTCTGAGTACCAAAAAGATTCTTGAGATTCTGCATGATCTCGGCGGCTGTTTCCAGGGCAGAATGTTGATGCTTGAGTACTGAAGACATAGAAGCCAACATGTAGCACTTAGCCATCTCATTCGCCTTATACCACCGTCTGTGTGCATCTCCGACTCCTGCCGCAGCATTACCCGGTGACACTGGAGGTGGCGGGGCTGTGAGTACAAAGATGTACTCATCTGCTGTAAGAACGATGTCTAAGTTTTGTTTCCATTCTAGGTAACTTTGGCCGTCGAGTTTGTTTTCTTTAAGAATTGCAGAAAGAGGATTGAATGACATCTTGACGATTTGATTTGCAATGCAAACAGAGTATTTACTATTTGTCATAAACTTATGTAAGAAGTTTGATTAGATTAACCATAAAACTTTTCCGAAACCTTACAACTGTAAAATTAAAATTTTATACCCTCCAGAGGAGGTCAATACGCATTTGAATCTTACAATTTTACTGGTCACAACACCGACGAATAGTCCAGAGACCACATAATGGCATGGCCGCCTAATGTTGCCTAAACAAGACCATCGAATTTAGCATTACAGAGTCTTATTTCTACAACACACTCCCATAACAATGCTTATGTGCTGCTAACAAGATCAAGCTATCTCATAAATCCTGTGTGAACTTCTGAATCTCGTAGTTTCTTAGGATTATTGTCCCCACATTATGGGTGGCGATAATATTGGAAACCACATTCTAGTTCAAACTATTTATTTTTGAGAAGTCCGCCCTCATGAACTCGCTATTTCTTAGGATTATTGTCCTTACATTATGGGTGGCGATAATATTGGAAAAAAAACTTCATAAATTGCAGACCAATTGATGGAGACCATATACAAACGTTGAGTTCGTAATTATAGCTTAGATATTTGAGTTATGGTTTTTCTTTAATTATCGTTAGCCTTGAGGCAGATTAAGACTTATTGTTGGTATGTAATTTGCTGGATAATTAAATCTTTTATTTTCATTGGTATCTTCCTTTAGGAAACTATTGTTCTAGAATTTAATTCTTATTCATGTCTATAATAAGGTATATCTAAAATAATTAAGTTATTTAATTCTTAATAAGACATGCAAAATTAAATTCAAATTATTTCCATGTTCAAGATTAGGAAGAGAAGTTCTATCTTAATTAGGATTCTAGATATATAAATATTAGGAAACTATTAAATTATTCTTGTCCATGTCATCTAGGAATAAAATAGTATTATTTATTTCCATAGATATAGATAATAATAAAAATATTCCCAAAATCTAGGAAAATCTCCCCAAAAGATTTTATTTCCATTAAATAATAATATTTTAATG
The DNA here is from genome assembly GCF_004379255.2 of Salvia splendens. Taxonomy (NCBI): domain Eukaryota; kingdom Viridiplantae; phylum Streptophyta; class Magnoliopsida; order Lamiales; family Lamiaceae; genus Salvia; species Salvia splendens. The sequence continues at coordinate 26,402,539 of NC_056036.1, read as the reverse complement.
ATATCTTTTAATTAAAAAAAATTAAATACTCATTAAAATAATCTTTCATCGTTATCTCATTGCACGAGGTTTGCACGAACGATGAACGATGAAGATTCGACGAGTTCATCGCCGGATCATGACGCATCGAGCCTGACCACAACTCGGCCAGCTGCACGCGCACATAGGGCTGCTGCTCTCAGCCCGTCGGTCCGTGCTGCTCGTCGTCTCGTTACGTCGGGTGACGCGGCTGCTCGGCCAGCAGCGTGCACGACAGCGCCGCTGCTCTCGGTCGGTGTTTGTCGCCCGTCTCGGCACACCAAAACCCGAAACTCCCACTGCCTCGGCCAGCTGGGCGCATGAAGGTGCGTCGCTCTCGGCTAGTGGCTAGAGCCTCGTCTCGGCGACTTTCCGCCTTGGGTTCGGGGCATGCAGGCTCAGCGTCTCGGCGGCTCACAGAGGAGCCACCATGCCACGCCTCTGTATTCTCCGTCTATGCAGTTCCGGAATCTGCATAGGGCTTCCACGGTCTCGGTCAACGGCACGCACAAGCCCTCGCTCGTCTGCGCGTCGCCCCATGATCGCCGCCCTCTGCTCCCACTGTCTCGACATCCCTATCCTGATGGCGCGTGGGGCGATCTGTCTCGGTGTGATCATCGACGGATCACACGTCTCGTATGATCGAAAAATTCAAGTTCTTTGATTCGATAGTTCTTGAGTTCATCATGTCTAGTAAATAAACAAAACACCAAGAATATGCTTTGAAATCAAATAATACATGCATACATGAATTTCGCAAAATTTAAATCCAAATAATCAGAGCCAAAGACGGGCTCTGATACCAATTGAAGGGGTTGGTAGCGGAAGCGTGCGTTTCTAATGGATCACATAAAACTGATCTATTTAGCATATTACTTAGATAAACTCTATTCGCGTAATTATCACATATATCATGCTCATAACTTGAATTTTAAACATGCTTTAGCACAAATAATCCCTAAAACATGCTTGCTACGGAGTTAGCCAATTTACCTCGTTGAATCACTTAAGAATCGAAGATGGCTTGCGTCATCTCCATGTGAAGATCTTGAGAACTCGACCTCAGATCTTCTGACTAGTTTCCCGGACTGAAAACTGATATTTGTGTGGGCAAATCTCACTAGAATACTAGGACTTGAATAAAGAGAGAAAATTTTGTTTCTCTCTCTAGGATGAGGGGGACGAAAATTGTGTATGTGTACAAGTGTATTTTCTGTCTCCTTTATTCTCCTATTTATATTATGTCACATATTGGGCCAAGTCAGGGATCTAAGGAAGAATTTGGATAAGGCCCACCCATTTAGCTTTTTACTAATTAAATTGAACCCACAATTTAATACAAGCTTATATTGGAATATTACAAGCAGCCACTACAGAAGTAATATTGCACTGTCTTTCCAAATCCGAAATTACAAGTGTTCCGGGTTTCCTTTTTATGTGTGTAATTTATTTCCCGCGCTTAAGATAGAAACATCCATTAATTAATCAATGTCTGCTATGGACTTAATTAATTAAAATATTATATACTCCAAGAGTGGACATAGCAAGAAACGCTTATTTATTAGTCATAGAGTAATCAATCTCCAACTAGCTAGGTTCCGAATAATAAAAACTTGTTTAGAGCTCCTCTTGTGGATGTTATCAAATGAGACTCACCTCGCACACGATTCAATATAATAGCAATCCTAGCACCGCTAGATATTAATCGCCACTACCCAAGATACCAGGATCGTTGGATTACGAAAAACCCGCACCTATTGGTAAGTCAAAGTAGTAGATAATCAATATCATATGCCCAATGCTAACGTACATTGATTAAGAAATTAATTATCAAGACCTCGTCTTTCAGTAGATAGCATAAAGACTCGTCTTGCCGTTTAGATCCAATTCAGTGCTATACCATACCAACGTCATCTTATTTCAATAAGGCTTAGAATTATGCGGACTGACATTGCAACCTTTCACGATAGGTAGTCTAGGCATATCTAGGTTGTGAAGTTCTTATTTTTCTTTGTTCAAAACTGACCGTATTACCTTAAAGTGGACGACGCCCACAACCGGTCTACTAAAACAAAGACTTAGACTTTGTTACGTTCCCTTATACATTTAAATATGCAATAAACATCCATTAAATGTAAAACATAACAACATTATGATAAAAATAATCTGTTGCATTCATTGGAAAAGAATATATAGAGTTTTACAGTATTCAATCACTCGAAAGGTGATTTCTAGTATACAAAACCCTAACATGGAGTTGGTTGATCTTGTTGAAAGTTAAAGGATCGACTCATTGGGTTTTACAAGTACAAGGTGGAGTTTTGTTGGTGTGTCCATGTAAAAGCTCAAGAGAGGTTGCTCTTTGCCGAGACATGGAGCGTGGCTGCACAAGTCAGCTGAATGGTGAAGTGTTGAAGTGTGGACGCAATAAACTAGCCGTTGTAAAAGTAGTTAGTTGGTTGAGCTTCCAGCTAATCTCGTTCATTGTATCACTTATATACACACACATACCCGCATAATGCTGTTGTAACAAACACACACACGCGATTGATTGAGGGTTAGCACTTCTTGAGATTAGTGAGAGCGCTCGATCTGAGAGTCTCTTTTCTTTTATCTGCAATCTGAAATAAAGAGTGTTCTTCTTCTTCTTCTTCCGTGGACGTAGGCATACGTGCCGAACCACACAATCCGTTTGTGCATCGTCTTATTTGTTTTGCCATTCATCGATTAAGTCTCAAAACCTAACAACCGTCGCCACCACCGCCAACACCCGTACCCCGTCGGGTCAGGTTGCTGTCCGGCAGAGGCTCGGTTCACCCCGAAACATTTGAAACAACCTCGATTACACCCGAACTAGCCCCGAAACGCCCTGCAAAATAAGTTCTCTTTACAAAAAAAATATGTTCTTTTCAAGTTTTTGTTGGTGTTCTGGATTACAAGAGATAAAACTAGTCTGGTTGTTAAGCCCCAACTTTTCCTACTCCTTTTAATTTGTTTTATTTTGGACGATATTCGAATTTTAGCCAAATATCGTTTAGTTTTATTTTGAGTATTTATGGAATTTTTTTTCAGAAGTCCAAAATATTAATTATTCATTCTAGTCAATCAGTCAAATTTTGATCAAATATATTCTTTTTTCCAATCCCATTACAATACGGTTTCTCCCATATCTCCACCATCTTGGAAAGAGAGATATATTCTCAATTTTATCAATTCCCTATATCCAAACGTGTAGCCCATATATATCTCAACTAATCCATATCAGTTTCAAATCTACAATTTATATGTAAATACATACACCCAAATCGTTCCACAAATTTTTATCTTTCCTCCAAATTCTGAGATAGCAAAAGGAGTCGTGAGTTTCCAGATTTTGCTCCACAAATTTTTTCCTTTAAACTAGAGATATACTCAGGTCCCACGTTCCTTTCTCCATGGCATTTTTCATATTCATGTTAGTTCACGAGCCTTTTGTTGAATCATAATTTCCTGCTAAAGCTTGATCTTTAATGCGAAATTGCTCTCTTGGTTCCCCTTCAATTTAATTGACTAAAAGTGTGTGAATCAAACAAATTAGAAGAAAACTTAATAAAAAGTTTAGAATGGGACTTACCTGGTGCTATTAGTGAATGGGAGAGAGAGAGAGCTATGGCGGGGGCCCAGTTTGGTGTTCGGGGAGAGGAAATTTGAGAGAGAGAAAGTGAGTTACAGAGAGAAGAATGAGACTGTAGCAGAGAACGAAAGAGAGGTGGGAGTTATGTTTGATCCTGAAATGAGTTTTAGAATAGGAGAGATAGAGTGCACAGGAGAGGAAGAAGAGATGGGTACCTTACTCTGTTTCTGATTTTTGGGTGAAAATTTGACAAGTAGAAATAGAAAGAGTTTTCTGTTTGTAATTGGTGGCTAGGAGTATTTTATGTAGTGACTCCTTTTTCGTTTCTTTTCATTAGTAATGGGTTAGGGCCTTTTATTTATTAGAATTTGGGTCACTCATTTATTTATCCAGAGTGGGCCGGTAGATTGGGAGCTTGTGTCTAGGGGTGTGCATTCGGGTTTCGGTTCGGTTTTTTGCCAAAACCGAACCAAAACCGAAAAACCGAATTTAGTTCAAAATCCAAACCGAACCGAACCCGAATAACCGAAAAACCGAAATCGAAAAACCAAAAACCGAACTTAAAAAACCGAAAAACCCGAACAAAACCGAAAAACCCGAAAAAAACCTAAAAACCTGAAAAAAAAATAAATATAATATAATATATATTTATATATGTGTATTTTATTTTATTTTATATATACTAATAGAATATTTATATATAATATAAAATTAATAATACATATAATATATATTATATAGTAGAATATATTAAAAGAATATATATATTATATGTAATATAATATATTAAATTAATAGAATACATATATAATTCGGTTTTTCGGTTTTTCGGTTTTTTCCTTCACCCGAACCGAACCGAACCGAACCGAAAAACCGAAATTTTTTTATTTTTAAAACCGAACCGAACCGAAAAACCGAAAAAACCGAACCGAATTTCAAAATTTCGGTTTGGTTCGGTTCGGATATTCGGTTTCCGGTTTTTTTGCTCACCCCTACTTGTGTCCACTAATTAATTGTTTGGACTATGATTTAATTATTGTTGGGAGGATTTTTGGGTGATGAAGTAAATCCGGGAAAATATACGAAGACTTTATTTATATGTGTTTTCTCTATGAAAGAACGAACAATAATATGAGCGAACGCACAAATTGGGAGCTTGTGCCCGTCGATTTTTGGTAGGATGCATGCATTGGTAATTTATTTATTTTGCAAAGTCTAATTTTTGCATATCGTGTTAGTTCGAAAAGGGTGATTTTGTGCACGTTGTTTGCGGTGAGAACAGAAAGTGGTTTGAGGAGTTAAGCTTTTGAGGTGGGCTTTCTTTTTTAAATAAGGGCTATGCCATAAGTATATTTTTATGTGAAAATGATATGAATATTTGTCATGCCGTGTTTTGTTTTATCTATGGAATCTATCTGATGTGGCTTATGCCATCAATGCATAATCAAATTCGGGTCTGACTGGGGAGTGAGTCCCTACTCAGGCTAGTATACACCTATGGAGATCGTGCGCCATCTTTCGAGTTAGCCGGTCTAGTGACTCGGAATGTGGCCACATTCCTTGTCATCAATTGATCAGATATGGTAGACATCTATGGGAAAATGGTTGATCAACCGAATTTTACAATGGAAATTATTTTAGTGTCTCGGGAATTTCTATAGGTAAAACCCCAAGGTCACTCAATAGTGGCATGATAAATACTTTTTATAAAATATTTTCGGCATGAGTCTACTGAGTGCATCAAGTACTCAGCCCTGCATTTCCTTTTAAAAATGTGCAGGTTGAGCGTGACGGGTGCGGTGGGTGTTGAGCAAGACCATTGAAAAAATTTAAGTGTTTAGAATGTGTCATTTCTTCACACGTGACATATTCGTTCTCTCAAATGCTTCTGCTAAGTAGTTTTCCTTCTTTCAAGTTCTTGTATCGTTGAGATAATATTCATTTTTGAGTTGTTCATTGTTGGTATATTCACTTTCTCTAAATCAATTTTTGGCGAGTAAGAAATAATATATTAAAATATGTAACGGATTACAAGAGATAAACACTAGCCGGGCATAATACAACCTAAAAGAAGAAAAAAGAAAAGTAAACTGAAATGAAATTACAAAGACGAATTCGAAACAATAAACTGTAAAATAGTGCTCTCGGATTGACGTTTCGTTCCCAAATATAAAACGGCTTATGTCTCTGATGAAGCAGCACCGCAATCAACAGAGCTCCGGTGAACTGGATGAAGGTGAGGGCAGAGCTTCAACCGAAGAACAATGCAAGAGAGGGAGAGAGCTTATGCTTTTTATGCTTGTGAAGTGGTGTAAAGAATGCAAGAGTATGCATGCCTATTTATAGGCCAAGTCCAATGCATGTGGAGGTGGAGTCAAAGCACCCATTAAGGCTAATTGTAACTGTCGGCGGTTACAAACGTTACAACGTCAATCATGGAGCATGAACCTGGACGGATGTACCTAAACACCTCTCACGTAGTTGTTCATTCCAGAGATATATCTGGACAACCCGATCAATGTGCACACATTCTATGAAGCTTTCTCCGTATGCTCATTTGCCACATTGTTTTGTCTAAGTATCCAAAATAGATAAATTAAATAATTAATTTCATATCTCCATATATCATTAAATATTTTAATATATTATTTTTCACTCACTGGAAATCGGTTTAGATAAAGTGAATATACCACAATCATCTACTCGGAGTGTAGATCGATTATTAATTATTTAATTTTTTTTCAAAATTAAATATTCCGTCACTTGAACAATCCGTCAAATTGCATTGACCGGACTACGATTCCAACAGTTTTCGATTAATTACAGTGGGGTTCAATTGTGATGTTCGATCGTTGTTATTATTCAAGTGATGCTTTCAAGTCCTCGATTGATTTGTGCTGGCAGATTTTCGGAGTTCTAAAGTGCATTCTATGAGATGGACAGAAGGTAATTGAGAAATTGGAGATGGAGTTGTGGGAAAGAGATGAAACAAACGTAAAAAAAAAATAAAAAAAAAATAAAAAAAAAATAAAAAAAAATAAAAAATAAAAAATAAAAAAACGCCTCCTTGGTTATGATCTGTACACACAGTGGTTGTGCAATTTGATTAAGTTCTTGGTTGTGATCAACAATTGGAAAATCAAAGGAATGGTGGAAGGATCATTGCTATCTATGTAAGATAATTAATCCTAGTTAATCTTTTAATTTTTCTCATAGCTCCCTTGTAGCTCTGTTTTTGTAACTTATATTAATCCATTTTTTCTCACTCACTGGGAATCAATTTAAAAAAAATGAATATACACGATCCTGTATCATTTAATTGCACAAATTAAATGTTTCATTACATGAACGATGCTGTCAAAATCGTTTGATTAGTCACGATCCCAACCTATACGATTATCAAAATTAAAGTTTAATCCTTGCGAACTTATAATTCGTCATAGATTAGCCATCACCTGGGTAGTCAAAGTAATCTCATAAAATTTACTTTACTAATAAACCAAATTACAGAGACTCCATTGTTTTAAAATAATTTAACAACGAATATAACTATTTATATATTACAAAATGTTTTAGTAGTTTTATTTGACCATTACATAAAATAAAATAATTTAACCACAATTATAATTATCGATCATCATATGAATAGGCATGCAACTATACTAGGGTGTACTATATTATAATTGTGTCAATAAATTTTAATTTAAAATAATTTGTTTAAATTGATAAATAATACTCTTTTTGTTTCAGCTAAGATGACACATTTCTTTTTCTTACTTGTTTTCTTCTCAACATTAATCCCTCTCTTATTTTAACATTTCTCCACTTTAACCATTTATTATCATTTTTATATAACGAGTGCGCAAAAGTGACCTGGACTCCTAACGGCGGGCGGACAGAGGGAGTATCATTTTCTCAAAACATATGGAAAAATGAAACATGTCATCTTAGTTGGCACCTAGAACTAACTACAACGAAAACACCACTAATACTTTTACTATTTTTTTTTGTCATTTCTCTTATTTTACTCATTTTTCTATTCTCCTCTCTTACTTTACTAACTAGTGTCATCACCCGTGCTATGAACGAGATAAATGATTTTCGAATAATGAAGAAATTTTTTAAGATAAATTGATTAACAAAAGAAGATGATAAGAATATAATGAGACTCGTGATTAAGAATATGTGTTATTACATCAAGTATTTATAATATTATAAAAAATTAATAACATTATAAACAATAACAAAAAGAAAAATACACTCCTCCGAACTCACTCTAAATGAAACATTTCATATTCGGCAAACGATACCTACAACTTTAATTTATGAGAGTGCAATGTTACGCTCGAATTTTCACTGTTTTGAGGCCTTTATTTGGTCCGTTTTTAATGTCAAAATCACAATTCATGTCCATAATTTGCATATTTTCTCTATTTTTGTATTTTGATGTGTTTTGTGAGAAATGTGCATATTTGAGCCTAAAAAGATAGCAAAAAGCCGAAGTTGGAAATCTGGAGCATTCGAGACTCCCAGCGGTCCGCTACAACATGCACAGCGACCGCTGGGGCCCACCGACCGCTGAGAGAGAGTTGAATGTGAAATGAAGTTGTGTTGAAATGAAGAACACGCCCAACGACCGCTGGAGAGTGCGCAGCGACCGCTCGAAGAGTTTCCGAAGCTACAGGATTACTCACAACGACCGCTGCAACATAGTGTATCGACCGCTATCCACGAGGCAGAGGCCACAGATCAATGTGCAGCGACCGCTGGCCAAGTAGCAGCGGCCAGCTGCGAATACGCGACGCACGAATTTGACCTACTTTCTCCCCAAGATTTACCAAACTTAGCCACCTTTTACCTTATTTCATGCTGCTTGATTTTTCTTCTATATATATCCCTTCAAACCTCTTCATTAGGATCTTCTTTTTGCCATACAATTCTAGAGCATAAATTTGAGAGAGTTCTTCATTGTGCAAGAGGTTGAAGAAGAAATCAAGAGAAGATCAAGGCTACAAGGATTCAACCTTTGGGTTTGATTGCTTTAGTTCTATGTTCTTATTGTTTTCCCTTCATTCTATGTTTTTAGATTATTCAATTATGTGTAACTAAATTCATAGGATTCTAAGGATGTGTTAGTAACGACTATGGTTATACAATTCCGTTTTCTATTTAATATGCGTTTTGTTTTTACTTCGTTTCTTCCCTAAGTTGTTCCATAATACTTCACGTTTGAGTGACACATTAGGTGATGATTTAATATAACTTGCTACATAATCCTGAGAGGAGGTTGGCGAGTTAGATCCACTTAATAGACACTACAATTAGCTTCTCTTAAAACGACACTGTTAATTGAGAGTGAGAACTTTATAAGGGTCTTAGGAGCTTTTAGGAGTTACGGATCTAGGATTAACAACCCTAGTGTTAGTAATCTACACTTGTGTCGCATGGGCAAAACTTTTGTGACTCGTTCTATCGAAGTATAAACTGTGCTATGGTATTGTTGTTGGAATTTGTATAACCATAATTGTGAACGCACATCCCTGTAATTCTCTTATCTCTCATATTTTACCTCTTTAATTATTTGCAATTAGTTGTTTTATTGCTTTCAAACTGTTTTTAGTTTTCAACATCTTCAAAACTTTCGGTTTTCCAAATAGTGAACGAAACTTAGTAGAAGGTAGTCAATTTGTGATTTTTTTCCATGTGTTCGATATCCGGTATTGACATTTAGCTATACTATAGATATTTTGTATACTTGCAGGTTTATTTAGTGCTAATAAAAAAGTGCATCATGGGCAAAACTTAAAGGCTTAGTAGAATAGGCTTAAAGGCTGCAGTAGAATACGCTTAAAAAAAGAGATGGACACAAAAAAAAAACTTTAAGTGGAGTAAAATAAAATAAATGAACCATGTATTACCAATGCTATGCATGGGACATAAGAAATCTTACCCTAACTTGACCCGAAACCCGACCCTAACTCGACCTGAAATCTTCGAGTTCTTATTGGGTCGACCCTATAAGGTCCCAAACCCTAAACGTACGTGTCCGTATTGAAGGGGTTGGCAGCAAAAGCGCGCATAAAATAAATCAGATAATAATTTTGACCTATTTAGCAGATTATTTAGACAAATTCTATTCGCATAATTATCACGTGTATCATGCTCATAACTTGAATTAAACATGCTTTAAGTATAATTAAAACATAAAACATGCTTTTCTACCGAGTAGGAATAATACCTTGATGATTCTCTAAAGAATCGAAGATTTCTCGCTACTTCTCGTGAAGATGTCGAGTACTAAACACGGATCTTCTGGTTGATTCCCGAACTATATTCCGATATCAGTGTCGGTTGATCTCACCGGGATACTCGGACTTGAATAAATAGGACAGAAAAATTGATCTCACGGAGGAGAGCAGAAGAGAAAAATCATCCTCTTCAAAGTAGGAGAGGGGGATGAAAATTTGATGAGAAAATAATGTGTATTTTCAGTCTCATTTATTCTCCTATTTATATTAAGTTCATATTGAGCCAAGACAGTGATCTATGGAAGGTTTTGAATATGACCTCCCCCAATTAGCTTTTTACTAATTAAATTGAATCCACAATTTAATATAAGCTTATATTGGAATATTATTAGCAGCCACTACAGAAATAATATTGCACTGCCATTCCAAATGCAAAATTACAAGTAATTCGGGTTTGCGTGTTATTGTTTATTTCCCGCACTAAAGATATAAATGTCCATTAATTAATTAATGTCTAGTATGGATTTAATTATTAACATCTTATTAATTCCAAGAGTGGACTTAGCATGAATTGCTTATTTATTATTCATAGAGTAATCAAACTCCAACTAGCTAGGTTCCGAATAATAAAGCTGTGTTTTGAGCTCCTATTGAGGACATTATCAAATGAGACTCACCTTGTGCACGATTCAACATAATAGCAATTCTAGCACCGCTAGTTATTAATCACCACTACCCAATATGTCAGGATTATTGTGTTGCGAAAAACCCGCACCATTTGATAGTCAAAGCAGTGCATAATCAACACCGTATGCTCGAACTCCCATCCCTTCAACATGGCGTTCGAATGATTTCACTGCTAGTCCTTCGTAAAAGGATCTACCAGGTTGTTCTTTGATGCATTTTTGACAACTTGTATGTATCATCTCTGCACACTATCTCTTATGATATGATACTTCCTTTTTATGAGCTCGTGGTTCTTTCAAGTTTGACATAGCACCAGAATTGTCACAATAAATGGTGATGCTCTTGGGGAGATTCGTAACCACACCTAAGTCCAAAAGGAAGTTTTTCAGCCATACAACTTCCTTTGCAGCCTCCGAAGCGGCCACATATTCGGCTTCCATGGTAGAGCCATACAATAAATGGTAATGCATTTCTGCTTTACACTCTTCCATATTACGACACCACCTCCTAAGGTGAACACATATCCAAAAGTAGATTTTCTCAAGTCTTAATCAGCTTGAAATTCTGAATCAGTATATCCCAAAGGACAGAGCTTGGCTGCATTGTAAACTAGAACGTAGTACTTAGTCCTTTTGAGGTACTTGAGTATGTTCTTTATGGCAGTCCAATGTCCTTCGCTCGGATTCGACTGATATCTTGCCACCATGCCAACAACAAAGCAAATATCAGGCCTTGTACAAAGCATAACATACATGAGACTACCAACTACCGAAGCATATGGTATTCTTCTCAATCCATGTAAGTTGCAATAGATAGAATTATACGGATCTATTTGAGCATGGCTACTGGGGAGAAGGTCTCATCGTTGTCGACACCTTCCTTTTGGGTATACCCCTTAGCCACTAGTCTTGCCTTAACGACTTTGGAGTAGATGTTGAAATTATGGTAATTGTTTGTACACTCGGTACTTGTTCTTGATTAACGGAACTTGTGACAGAAGTTAGCTCGTCAAAAGCCACTTCACTGCTGGGTCTATGATTCATTACAAAGTCTTCCTCTATGAATGTCGTGCGAGAGCTCACAATGAATTTCTTATCTCGAAGACTATAGAATTCATAAGCTTTCGATCCTCTAGGGTAACCAATAAACAAACATACCTCCGACCTAGATTCCAGCTTAGTTGGATCCTTTGCCAATAAATGAGTCGGACACCCCCATACCTTGAGATGTTCTAGATTAGGCTTGCACCTAGTCCACAACTCATATGGAGTAGTAGATACAGATTTAGATGGTAAATTGTCTAAAATCTGACTCATAGAGAGCAAGGCATATCCCAAAAATGAAATTGGTAACTGTGCATAACTCATCATCTATCGAACAATGTTTAACAAGGTCCTATTCATTCTTTCAGCTACGCCATTCTGTTGGAGCGTGCTCGGCGCAGTGAATTGGGATTCTATTCCCGCTACTAATAAATAGTCCAAAAACTCAGCACTTAGGTATTCGCCTACACGATCAGATCGTAGGCTTTTGATACTCTTGCCATGATACGTCTCTACATAGGCCTTAAACTCCTTGAACTTGTCAAAGGATTCAAACTTGTAGCGCATCAAATAAACGTATCCAATTTTCGAGAAGTTATCAATAAAGGTGATGAAGTATTGAAAACCGCCTTTTGCCTCGGTTGACATTGGTCCACACACATCAGTATGAACGAGCTCAAGTACTCCCTTGGACCTATTACCTTTTTCCGTAAAAGGTCTCTTAGTCATCTTGCCTTCTAAGTAGGATTTGCACGTTGAGAACGACTCCTTATCTAGACCTTTAATATGGTCTTGATCCACAAGAGAATGAATCCTTCTTTCGTTGGCATGACCAAGTCTAAGGTGCCATAGGTACGTTTCGTTCATTGAACTTGAAGGTTCTTTCCATTTCCTTGAAATTTTCGATGTTATATTGAGTTCAGATTTACGTTCATTAAATTGTGTAGAAGTGATTGTGTATAGAGTGTTTTCCATGATACCACGACAAATATAAGAACCACCGTTCTTAATAACGCAATTTTCATTAAAAGAAATCGAATATCCATAAAAAACTAATTTAGAAACTGAAATTAAATTTCTTCTAAAAGAAGGTATCAATAAAACCTTCTTTAAAATAAAAAATCTATCATTACTAAAACGTAAATTAATGTCTCCCACTGCAACGGCTGCCACTTTAGTAGCATCGCCCAGCTGGACCTCGATCTCACAATCAAAACAAATATGATCACGGTAGCTCCTGTGTCAATAACCCATGTATGAGTAGATGTTGAAGCCAAACATGAAGCACTAGAGCTTGGTGCATACATGTAGCCTTGCCCTTTTTAAGAGAGTCAGGCTTTCAATGCCCCTTTTGTCCACACTTGAAGCACTTTCCTATTTGCTTCTTGTTTGCCTTACTCTTTTTTCCCTTAGCAGCCTTAGTAGCAACCTGGTTCGACATTTTCTTCTTTCACGTGCCAGGCCTAGGGCCAGAGGAATGATGTGCCGAACTAACCATCGCTGCTTTGGCTTGAACCATTAGGTCCTCTGCTGACTGAAGTTCAGTCAACAATTCAGCCAAGGTGTAGTTACTCTTATTCATCTCAAAGTTTAGCTTGAACTGCTGAAAGCTAGGGGGTACACTTTGAAGGATAATAGTGACTTGGGACTCGGGATCGATCGTCCCTCCCAAAATCTCAATTTGATTGAGGTGGCTCATCATATCGAGGACATGGTCCCGCACAGATGTACCTTCCTTCATAGACTTCGACATGATACTCTTAAAGGCTTGAGACTTAGCCTCTTGATTCTGAGTACCAAAAAAATTGGTGAGATTTTGCATAATTCTGGCGGCAGTTGCCATGTGATAGGGCTCATTTCATGCATCGGTTATGGGATTAAATTCTGTAATTTCTATGAGGAATCTGCCAGGTCGAGAAAAAAGATGAAAAAATTCACCAGGCAGAGGAATCAAAGGGAAATAAAGTGAAGAAGCCAGCTTGCAACCTGACCCAGGGGATTATAGGAGCAAAGGCTAGAGCAGCTGTGAGCAGAAAAGCCTCTTTTAGAGGAGCTTCTAGGAAGGGCAAAAGTGACAAATCATCAAGGGAGAGTACCCTAAAAGTCCAAGCCTCGACTATAAATAGAGACACTACATTTAGAGAGAGATCATCATCAGCATCATCCACACACACTTTTCGCTTTTAGTTCATTCCTCTTCACTTCACACACACTTATTTCTCTGCGCACTTGGCAACAATGGGGTAAATTCTGGGAGTTCATGGTAGTCTAGTTCAGCTCCGTGGTGTAACATTGTCCTTACGAAGGGTGAAGATACAATTGTTTATTTTTTGTCATTTTGAGTCGAGACTTCATCGTTTTGGAAGCTCGGCGTTTAATATTTCTGTGTTTAACCTTAATTTTGTGGCCATGGAAGTTTCTGTTTTTTGTTTAGCCGTCTCTAATGTTTGATTATTGGTTTTTACTGATTTGGATGCTTTTCGCAATTGATGTTTGATTTAGAGTTGAGATCAGGTTGATCAGAGTTGATTTGTTGTTGAATCGGTTGAATCGGAGTTTAAGAGTATGGATATGAATGTATCAGAGTTGGTTTTTGTTGATCTGAGTTGAATTGTTGATCGGAGTTATGGATTTGAGACGTGATATTCTGATTTGCATGGTTATGGATGTTTACTGTTGTTTTCCTATTTTGCTCGGCCTAGTAGTTTAGATCTAGTAGTTTTGTGTTTAATTGTAATGTTTGAAGTCGGATATGAGATTGCTCTGTTTTCACATGTTTGATGTTCTGTTTTCGTTTGTGTTTACTTAGCTCGCTGAAGAAAATGAAGTTAGAAGTTAGTTAGAAGTATGATCTGTCACCGGCCGTTGTTACCTTTCTGCAGCTTTTCTTTCGTCATAGCTAAATCCGTTTGCCAGGCCCAGTAATTTAGTTATCTGAATCCTCTAGTTAATTTCATTTCTGTTAGCCATGCATGCGTACGTAGCTTTTCATGTTTCCTAGGTCTAGTAGATAGATTAGTCACATTTCAATTCCCCTGAGTCTAGTAGTTAAACAAGTCTTAACCCATGAGTTGTATGGCAGCAGCCAACCCCTTCCAAATCCTCCGAACACTTCCTAATCCCTTCCATCTCTGTGGGATCGATCCTTACTATCCTATACTAGCCAATAGTAAATGAGTTAAGGTTTGGATAGTGATTGAGAGTATCCCAACGACACAGTCAGATAGTTTAGGGATTTCATAGACCTAGCGGTTGAGCGATTTCATAGCTCATCAAATGGCGCCTTTGCCGGAGATGGATGACGTATTTTATGTTTGTGTTTAGAGTAATTTGGTGTATATAGTTTTTTATCTGTTTTTATTTTCTTCTTTTTCATTTTCAGTTTATGAGCAGAGGCTCGAGGTACGGGTACTGGAACGATACATCTAATTGGAGTGATACCCAGACTAGTTGGCGAGCCAAAGAAATAACAACCCCTTTTACTACCAGGTCCGGGTTAACCACAACAAACCCGACACCTTTGAGTTCAGAGATTGAGGTAGAGCCAGCCTCACCCGTAAAATTAGAACCAGAATTACCTCTGGAGTTTGAAGAAGAGCATCCAGATGTTATGGCAAACATAGTTGATAATGATCCTGAGAGAGGATCGCTGAATGCCCACCTCAATGGTGAGCCACCCCAGGCAATAGTGGTCACAGCAGCACATTTTGCGATTGAAGTCAAGACAAATGTCCTTATGTGCGGCTGACTGAGTGTCCGTATGAGTTTCTGCGTGAATTTTGCAAACTCTTTCGGAATCTAGAAGAGACCCGCTGTGTCAACTGAAGAAGATTATAGGTTGCGTACTCTCCCTTTCGCTCCCAAGGGAGAGGTGAACACATGGCTACTAAGGCTTCCACCAAACTCCATCCGTATTTGGGCGGATTTCCAATTGATGTTCTTAGACTACTTCTTTCGTTCCACCAAAACCAATGCGATTAAGAAAGAGATTCAGGAGGCTAGGTAGGACTACGATGAGACCATTACCCAATACTTGTCGCTCTTCAAAGGATTGATAGACTCAAGCCCAAATAATCGTATGGTTGAAGCAAAGATATACAACAATTTTTAAGGTGGGATGACTCCAGAGTGCAAGGATCTTGTAAACACATCAAACGGAGGAGATTTCTCTAGGAGGTGTGTGAGTGAAGCCAAGGATATCTTAGAGAAGTTTATTGGAGCCAAGAAAGCGTATGATTCCCCTCGTACCACTATTCTTAGAAGGGGAAATGCGGATGCAATGATGGTGCAAGCTGAGGATAGGATGGATGATAGGATGGACAAACTGGAGAAGATGATTCTGAATGCTATAGGAAAGAACAATCCACCGGCCCTAGTAGAAAAAAACAAGCAATTACCTGGTCCAGAGGAGGGATGTCAGTATTATGGTCCACAAGGAGAGATGGAATGCAAAGCCCAAGTGAGTGCAGTGGGTAACTGGAACCAAAACAACCAGAACAGTAATTGGAACCCTTGGAAGATCAAGGATGCTCCATGGAGAGATCATCGTAATTTCAGATAGGCTGATGGGAACCAGAATCCACCTCCTCAACCGCAGAATACAAATCCACCTGAAGGGCAATCTAACTGGCCTACCAATAATTAGGAGGGGCAGAATTACCAATCTAATTAGTCTGGTAGAAATCAAGAAGTACATAATTTCTAGCAGAATTAGTCCAACAGGAATCAAGAGGGACAGAACAATTGGGGAAATAGGAATCAAGGGAACTAGTCCAACTAGGTCAACAGGAATCAGAACCAACCCTCAAGTAACTATGTCCCATCGCACCAAAGGAACTACCATGGCAATAATTCATATCCTCCAGCCAATTACCAAGGAAACTAAGGACCGAGTGTCAACTATAATGTAAATCAGGGGCAACATGGGAATTTCCACCAGAACCAGGGATCAAGTTCAAGTCAGCCGTACCCCAAACAATCAAGGCATGCGGATGATGTGGTAAGCGTTCTACTCAGCTCGCAGCAGCATTTTCAGAGCAATATGTAGGCTAATAATGACATAGTCCACAAGCTGCAAGACGCTCAACAAGAACAAAAAGCAGCGATGGATATGGTAGCCAAACAGATGACCCAAATTGCCAATTTATTGAGTGAGATGCGAGGGAACGAGGGAAGAAATCCTTCTTCTGTTAAACCACCAGACAGAGCAAACATCCGCCAAATTACCTTGAGATCAGGACGAGAGTACAAAGGGCCAACAATGAAGATTGATGAACGAGAGCCGACTGTGGTGAGTGAGGAAAAAGATAACATGGTTCAGCATAAGGAAAACACCGAAACAGGGGGAGCCGGAACAGGGGATGATTCGTTCATCCTTAGCCCAGAAACTGAAGTGGGTAGTGAAGAAACAAGGAAAGAAACTAGAGAGTTTTCCAAGGGAGACTCTAGCAATACGACTAAACAAGTGAAACTATTCCCTTATCTAGGGGAAGCCAGAAAAAAGAATGATGATCAAGTGGATTTCATGGAAATTTTCGGTAAGCTAGAAATCAACCTGCCATTTCTACAGGCTATGAAATTACCTCTCTTCTGCAAGTTCGTTAAGGAATTCATTGCTGGGAAAATCAAGTCGAATGGGAAAATCATGATTGGAGAGAGCGTTTCAGCTGTGATACAAAAGAGGAGGCTGCCAACAAAGAGGACCGACGGAGGTATGTTTACATTACCCATCAATGTGTTACCTCTTTCACGTTACAAGAAATTGGAAGGAGTAAGACTAGTTGATACGAAGGTAGTAATCCAATTGGCTGATAGATCGTGCATAAGTCCAAAAGGTGTGCTAGAGAATGTGATAGTTAAGGTGCATGATTTCTTATATCTTACTGATTTCCATGTGATTAAGATGATTGAGCATGAATCTGCTGAGTCTAGCAGAGTGCTTTTAGGTAGACCGTTCCTACGCATAGCTAAGACTATTATTGATGTCTTTGATGGAACGATTTGTATGGACTATCATGGGGAGAAATTCACTTTTAACATTGATGAGTCTATTAAAAAACCTTTAGATGTGGAAAATCTTCATGTCGTGGATATTATTAACCCCTTGGTCCAAGAATATCTTGAGACTGAACTCATGCAAGAACAGATTGATAATTCATAATTGAGTCACTCAATTGATAAAGAAGTAGCAGGATGGTGTGAGGCAATGAATACTCTAGAATTGATAGATGAGGAGTTAGCATAGGCAATCGAGGAATTTTGTAAGAATCCGACGTCTGCCAGGTCAAAAGGATCTGCCTATCTGGCTAGTGTGGAGAAACTGCCAGACCTAGAGGATTTGACCACGAAGGAAATGGAAATGAATCCACTACCCCAGGAGGCAAGTTCACAAAAGAAAGATTTGAAGACACTTCCACCGGGTCTGAAGTATGCTTACAAGGAGGAGAATGAAACACTCCATGTTATCATCAACAACTTGACCCGAGATCAGGAGGAAAAGTTATTAGGGGTGCTCAGGAGGAATAGAAAGGCTATAGGGTGGACGTTGTCAGATCTGGTAGGTATTAGCCATGATCTCTGCATGCACCATATCCGTTTGGAAGAAGGTACAAAGGCCCACCGGGATCCACAAAGAAAGCTGAATCCGAACATGAGAGAAGATGTAACATCCCAAAATTTTGTGACTTTTATTTAATAAGTTGATTTGGAATTTCAATTATGAAACTTTCGTTTCTATGTGATTAAGTGTTTTGCGTGAAATAAATTTTCGTGGTTAATGTGGAATGATGAGCTTGATTTTTTATATTTTCCAATGTGGGGAAATAATTAATAGGATCATGCATTTGTATTTTTCGAGCCAATTCATTGGAATTTTCGGCCCTTCCTAATTATTGAAATAGTATTTCATTTCTTGGATTTAATTAATTGTTTTGGGATACTTATCCAAATTAAATCCAAACCAAATGACCCCTAAATGGTACTATATGGAATTTGAACTCCATTTTTATTTTCCTTGGGAATTTTCGAAAATCTCCTATAGGAGAAAGAATTATTTTCATTTGATTTAATTGGTGCTTTATTGACTCTCTTCCTTTGAATCTAATCCAATTAAATCATGTTATAATTTATTTCTTCACCTAAAATAAATAGAGAGTTGGGACATTCCTTGGTTAGCAATTTTCGGCCCCTCCACTAAATTTTGGAGGATATTTTATTTGTTTCCTAATTTGTGGAATCCCTTTTTATTCAAATAAATTCCTATGTCTAATTAATTGGGGATGTGAATATTTTTCTCCTACTTTTCTTCCATATCACACGCCCCCTATGCAATATATTTTCCTTATGGGAATTTAATTAATTGTTGCCTATTTTATGGGAGCCTTTTTCCTATAAATAAATTGCCTAATTTAAATCCTATACTTTTAATTGGGGATTTAAATAATTTCCTTGTGCAATTCCTTATGGAAATTTTCGGCCCCCACCATTATTTTCATACTTGGAGATTTAATTTATTTTGTTCCATTGTTTATGAAATATTCACTTTTATTTCCTAAGTTGTGAATATATTCTCTCCAAGTAAATACCAAATAAATTCCTTGCTATTCCTACATGGAATTTTTGAAAATTTCCTCCCCTTCCCACATGCTTATTTTATTCCTTTAATTGTGGGATTTATTTAATTGTATTTTTCCCCACAATTAATTAATTAATTGATTTTAAACCTAACCCTAATCCTATAAAAAACACCTAAACTAAACCCTAGCCCCCATTCTCCCTCAATTTTCGTGCCTCCCCCCTCCCTCTCCACATTCTCTCCAAAAAACCTCTTCCACCATTGTTTCTTGCATCCATTGAAGTTTATTTTCAAGAATCTCCGACGAATCACCTCATTTCTTGGTTCTACCGATTCGTTTTGTCAAAGAAGGTATATTGGCTTCACTTTTCCTCATTCTTTTCATTTGAACCATGTTCTTGAATCCTACATGCATGTAGTGGGTGTAGGAATCGTAGATCGCAAGTTTAATCGGGGGAAAAGTGAGTTTGCTTGAAAACCTTGATAAATATGCGTTTCAATTGAATTGTGTGAAGTTTGATTGGAATCTTTGGTGAATGATGTAAGTTTATGTTCAAACATAATTAAGAGAGTCTTATCAAGCATGATTGTGTGTTATAAGCATGAGAATTGGTGTTTGGATGATTGAGAAGGAAACCCTAATTTAGAAATTGTGTATCTGTTATCTGTGATGTTCGACCAGTAGCTTCTGATGAGTAATTGACCTACCAAACGGCCGAATTTTGATATGAAAGTTTTACTGAGTAAACTTCAAGGTGTTACCTGTGTCTCGTATGAATTTCAGCCCTTTTTATCAAAAAATGAACTTTTAATAAATTTTTGAAGTTGACTGCGCAAATCTGCCAGAAACTCGTGTTCTCGCTATGAATGTTTCGTTTTCTGTTTGACTGACCAAATGACCTCCGATTGATGTGATTCTTGAACTATATGATAATTTGAAGTGTCTTCTGAGTCGTGTAAAAGTGTCAGCCTTATTGAGCATCGGATGAATATTTGGTGAATTTTTCAAATGAACTGCGCAGTGCTGTCAGAAATTGTATGTTCCGACCAGAGAGTTTAATATGTGATATGACTGACTAAATGACGTGATTTAGGTGTGAAAATTTTCATGGATGAACTTGAATGTGTCCTATGTATTATGACCAAAATTTAGCTTCATATGAGGTCGGGTGAATTTATAGTGATTTTTACAAAACGGTCGCGCAGTTCTGCCAGTTTTATGCCTTGATAAAATGACACTTATTTTCAAGTTTAAAAGTATTATATGATGCATGTATGTCCAAGGAACGTGTTTAATGATGTGATCACGTGAGATACGCTGAAATATATTATGGTGTGTTTTTCCTTCTTTGTGACGAACATTGGGTTGGGTAAATTGAGAAAAACGTGAGAGAGAAACGATAGGACATGCATGGTAATATGTTTTTGTGGAAGGCTGACTTGTGTTGTCGTTGACAAGGGTGATTGTATTCGTGAACTCGAGGAACGAGAGTTGCCATAAGTTGGATTGTGAATTGTTAAGCGAACGAGGTGGGCTTTCTTTTCAAACCTCTTTATTTTTCCGAAAATATGATGTGGTGTTATAAGGGTGGTTTAAAGTGTTATGTCATGCCGTGATTGTTTTGATGTTGAGATTTTTGCCTGATGCCTAGTTCATTTGAGCTTGCTCCGTTAGGCTATAGGGCTATGTTGAGATTGTGCTTAATGCCTAGTTTGTGAGTTCGCTCCATTAGGTTATAGGGCTATGATAAACGAATTCGGGTCTGAGTAGGGCCGCAAACCCTATCAGGCTGTGTACACAGAGGGGATCGTGAGCCGTCCTTGCTA
The DNA here is from genome assembly GCF_004379255.2 of Salvia splendens. Taxonomy (NCBI): domain Eukaryota; kingdom Viridiplantae; phylum Streptophyta; class Magnoliopsida; order Lamiales; family Lamiaceae; genus Salvia; species Salvia splendens. The sequence goes on along the minus strand of NC_056036.1, from coordinate 26,381,530 downwards.
GTCGGCCGGTCTCGTGGGCGAATAGTGTGGCCACACTTTCGTCGCACTATGGTAAGAGGATGTGATTGATTGATTGATGTGGAAAATGAGGAGATAAATTGTCTGGCCAGACTTGGATTTTTGTGTTCTCGTGATATTTCTTACTATATAAAACTCGAGATCACTGGTATGGATGACATAACTTATTAAAATGTTTTCGGCATGAGCCCATTGAGTACATCAAGTACTCAGCCCTGCATATTATTTTCTTATGTGCAGGTTGAGCAGGATGTTGCAGAGAATGTTGAGCTAGCCTTAGGATGCGTCGTGTCTTCATACATAGGCGTGATCCTTGACTCTCCCTTTGAACCTTATTTCCGCTGCTAGGTTTTTTACTTATGTTTCAATACTTAAATCTTTTCGTACTATGTTGAGCATGTTTTGGTCACGTTAGGTTTTAAACGTCTATTTACATTATTGTCTGAAAATGATGTCTTTCACGTGAAATAGACTACATGTTTTTCTTAGAAGTTAATTGGGTTTTTCATATTTGCCTCCCCCTTTTCTTCCCAGCTCCTTAGTCCCTCCCATCGTCACGTTTTCCCCGTCTTCACTATCCTTAGTAAGGGCGGTCGTGATAGAAGAGGTCCTGAAGGAAGTATTAAAACTAGTATCCTTGGGAATCATCTATTCGATATCAAAGTGGGTGAGTCTGGTACACATGGTGTCGAAGAAGTATGGGATACAAGTGGTGAAAAACGATAAGAATGAACTGATACCCACGAGATTAGTCACAGGATGGTGAATGTGTATCTATTACAGAAAGTTGAATACAAAGACTCAGAAAGACCATTTCCCCCTACCTTTCATCGACCAAATGCTGGAGAGGTTAGCTGGGAAACAATATTTTTGTTTTCTTGAAAGTTACAGTGGCTATTTCCAGATTTATGTGAATCCAGAAGATCATGACAAAACAACATTTACCTGTCCGTTTGGCATGTATGCTTATCGGAGAATGCCCTTTGGACTCTGTAATGCACCTGGAACCTTTAAGAGATGGATGATGAGCATCTTCTCCGACTTCCTACACGAGTGTATAGAAATCTTCATGGATGACTTCACTGTTTATGGGGATTCAATTGAGTCATGCTAGGTCATTCGGATGTTATATTGGCGAGAGGAATTCCATTTCATGGTCCCACGTTGACCAATGATACTTTTGACAAATTCAAGTAGACAAGGCGAAGGTGGATGTGATCTCAAGCTAACTTAACCTACAAACCACAGGGAAATAAGAGGGTTCTTAGGCCATGCTGGTTTTAACCGGAGGTTTATTAGAGATTATGCAAAGATTGCACAACCGCTTACCCGTCTCCTGCAGAATGATGTACACTTCGTCTTCGACGAAGCATGTCAAGGGGCTTTCCAACTTTTGAAAGACAAGCTTGTATCAGCCCCAACCATCAGAGCTCCCAACTGGAATCACCCATTCGAAGGGATGTGCGACGCTAGTGACTTCGCAGTTGGAGCAGTGCTAGGTCAAACGATCGACGAGAAAAGCTATGTAATCTTCTATGCCTCAAAAACTGTTAACCAGGTCCAGAAGAATTACAACACTACAGAGAAACAAATGCTAGCTGTTGTATACTCATTCGAGAAGTTCCGACCATATCTGTTAAGGTCGAGGGTAATTGTGTTCACAGATCATGCAACTATCAAATATCTGTTGGCTAAGAAGAAGTGTAAGCCAAGGTTGATTCGCTGGGTCTTGTTTCTTCAAGAATTCGATTGGGAGGTTAGAGACAAGGTGGCTGATCACCTAAGCAAGATACTTCACGGAGATAATGAAGAATATGTATCAGATGCATTCCCAGAGGAACATCTATATTATGTGATGGAATCTCCTAAACCAGAACCTTGGTTTGTAGACCCGGCAAATTACTTGGTCACGGGGGAGTTGCCTTGTACTCCAGAAATTTCCCGGGCCCAGAGGATGAAGCTCAAGAGTGAAGCCAGGTATTATTTCTGGGATGACCCTTACCTCTGGAGGATGGGTTCAGATCAAGTGATAAGAAGATGTATTCCTGAGTGGGAGCAAAAAGATGTTTTGAATCATTGCCATGCACTGGCATGTGGTGGTCACTTTGGACTAAGAAAGACAACTCGAAAAGTTTTAGATAGCAGGTTTTACTGGCCCACGTTGAACAATGATACTTTTGAATTTTGCCAAAGTTGCGCTAGATGCCAACAGACCGAGGGAATTTCTGTGAGGGATGAAATGCCGCAGGTTCCTATAATTGTCTGTGAGATTTTTTATGTTTGGGGGATGGACTTCATGGGTCCTTTCCCATCGTCATATGGGAACACTTATATACTGGTAGCGGTGGACTATGTGTCCAAATGGATAGAGGCCAAAGCTACGAGCTCGTGTGAGTCAAAAGAAGTAGCGAAATTTCTAAAGCCCAATATATTCAACCGATATGGTGTACCCCGAGCAATCATCTGAGATCAAGGGATTCATTTCTGCAATAGGGCTATTGAAGCGTTGATTAGAAAGTATGGTGTTCACCATCGGTTATCTACTCTTTACCACCCTCAGGCAGAAGTCTCGAACAGAGTTATCAAGGCTATTCTGGAGTAAATGGCTTGGCGATGCTTTATGGGCCTATCGAACTGCGTTCAAAACTCCCATTGGAATGTCACCTTACAGGCTTATTTTTGGCAAAATGTGCCACCTACTTGTCGGCGGGGAACATAAAGCTTATTGGGTTGTTAAGGAGATGAACATGAAGCCCCAAGCCTGTGAGGAGGAGAGAAAACTGCAACTGCAAGAGTTAGAGGAACTTAGGCTTGAGTCGTATAACACCGCGATGTGGTAGCCTGACAAAAACCTCCAGGTCAAGAAATTGCAAGTCGGCCAGAAAGTGCTCTTATTCCAATCAAGGCTCAAACTTATGCCCGGGAAGCTAAAGTCCATGTGGATAGGACCTTACACAATCGTTGGCCTCCGAGCGAATTAAGCCGTGGAAATGTAGAGTAGCACCCCTAACTCTATCCCGTTTCTTGTTAATGGTCACAGAGTCAAGGTGTTTAGGCATAGTTCAGAGATGTGCGTAGTGGAAGAGATTCCACTACGCATGCTCTCCACTATTGCCTAACTGGTCAAGTTGGTAGGTATTCCTAGGGAATTGCTCGGTCAGGAAAAAAGGAAAGGAGTTTTTAAATCTATAAACTGCACCAGCACACTCCCAAGAATACCGGTGCATATTTAAATAATGTGAATATGTCTTTTTCAAATTCCTTATTAAAAAAAATCCAAACAAAGAAAAAAATTGAATTTTCCAAAAATATTTTTGAAACATCGAGCATATCTGGACGAGCTGTTTGAAATTTAAAATATTTTAGATTCACATCTCCTTGGCCAAGTTGCTCAGATGTCTCGTTTTTAGTTTAAATTTTCTCTTAGTGTGGTTATGTGAGAGTAAATCGAGTTTCAACGAAAAGCTGGGGGGAGTAAGTTTCGGTTTAAAATTGGGGGGAAGTTTCAAATTTTCAAAAATCAAATTTTAAAAAAAATGGGTGAGGAGGCGTACGATTGCTGACTGCTTGCATCAGCATGCAACCGTCCCTCTTCCCTCTTTTCCTTTTATTTTCTATTTCCTTATTTTCCTTTTCCTTTTACTTGTTTTTCCTAAAACAACTTCCCTATTCTCTTTTAACTTCCCCCTCACATTATTTTTTCTCTTACAATTCTCAAATTTTCGAAACCCTCATATCACCTTTCAAAAATCCGTTTGTGACAGTTTCCGATGAAAATGCCAGCAACCACCACCATACTCCGATCAATCTACCATGGAGAACCAACCACAACCACATAAGGCCCGACGGAAGAATTCCCAATCGTTCAAGCCCACGGCCGACGAGTCATCATCAAAACCACCGCAGAATCCGCCAGCGAAGAAGCCACCGTCTGCTCCTCAGACAGAGGCGGTGGCGACATCATTATCTCAAGCCGTAACAGAGCAACCAGAAACAAGGGCGACGACAACCACAATCTCCGTCGCTCCGTCTACATTCTCTACCGCTACACCTTCAACCACAACCCCTCCACCGGTTGACGAGTACGATCCAGGCCAAATAATGAAGGAGTTTCTGAAAAAATTTGGTAAAAGGGAAAAGGCTAGCGATTTGTTCGCTCGAATCGCAGAAGAACTTAAGAAGGAGGAGGCCACTTCAAGTCTATCCCCGATCAATATCCCTCCACGACCTGCAACCCTAACAGAGACTTCAACATGCAAAGTAATCTCAGCCTAGAAAGAAACCCCCAAATCTCCTTCCGAAACCCTAATCTCGGAATATACACCTATAATACCATCCACCCAACCCAAACCCCAAATTATCACGCCTACAGTTCCACCCACTAATTCGGCGGAAGAAAGAGTAGAGATAGGTGATGGGAATGTTCGTGAAGAGGAACATGATGATATGGATACGTTAGGGGATAATGGAGTAGAAGGCACGGGGAATGAGAATGAGGAAGATAGAGAGTCTGAGGGGGAGGGGAATGTTGGGAATGACCAAGGCGAGATAGCGAGGACAGAGTGAGTGGCAGGAATGCTGAGGGTAGCTGTGATCGGACTGGTAAGGGTAATGATGAGGAATCTAAGATTGGTGAGGAGAAGGAAAATGTTAAGGGAGAAATCCGTGAGGAAGTGGTCACTGAGGAAGTGGTCGCTGAGGAAGAGGTGATGGTCTATAAGGACGACGGTGATGATGTTGAGGGAGAGAAGGTTGTTGATATGGAAGTAGACAACCCTGAAGTTTCTGGAGGGTTGAAAGATTTGTCGTACTTGAGGATGGGCCGGAGTCAGAGGAGACACCGACCTATGAGAGGACAATAAAGAGGAATACTATGCGGAGTAAGAAACTGGAAGGAACGCGGACAACTAGTAGGGTGAGGCGTTTGCAATTAGTGGATTCGGAGAGCGAGAAAGAGGCAGTGGATGATATCCCCAAGACCCAGGAGATGCCAGAGGAAACAGGGGAGGACATTCCCCATGCCGAGGAGAAGCGTTATGCTGAGGAGAGGAAACGCAAGGGGAAACAGGAGGCTAAGCATCAGAAGAAGAAGCAGAGACAAGCTTCCGCAACCTTGGTAATCCAGGAAGCGTCTCAGGAGCCCATCCGAGTACCGTTTGCCCAGCCATAAGAGGAGATTGTAGAGGTTGATGAGGAAGATAAAGAAGTAGAGGACCAGCAGGAGGAGGAGCCGGTGTACGAGCTGATGGAGGTGTTGTTGACGAAAAGATTGCTAGAAGTAATGGTCCAATTGAAGGACCCCAAACTGGCTTTGACTTGTGAAGGGCGCGTTTCAAAGGGAAAGCTCGCGATGTCCAGGAAGATGTATGATTCCCCATCCCTCCAATAAATAGAGTTAGAGGAAGAATTCTTGATGTATATCCGCGCCATAGGATTCAAGTGGCTGCTGGATCACTGCATAACAGAGGTGCCCATTGCATTGGCGAAGGAATATTTCACCTCATTCAAGTTCAAGTCCACCATGGACCCTGACGCCGACTCTATCAGTTTCCACCTATTCAATGAAGATATGGTAATGAGCATACGAGAGTGGTCCCTACGGATGGGGTTATTTACCACGGAGGAAGATGACGAGGGAATCTGGAATGAGAGGGAGATATGGCCTCTGAAGAAAACTGAGGGTTTTGACATGCAGACGGCCTGTGAACTTATTACCCACAAGCGCGGAGGGAAATTCAAGATGATTTCATCTAAAGGACACGACATCACCAACCCGATACTCCGTTTTGCACAGGTTTTCCTTGGATACAATCTACTGGGTCAAACAGGCGCCGTCCTCACAACTCCAGAACTCTACTTCACCTGGTGCATGCTGAAAGGTGTGAAAGTCCACCTTAGATATTGACTGGCCCAGGCGTGTAACTTGATGACTAGTTACACGGTTCGCCACCTCTACACTTGCCACCTCCTTGGTGCTTACCTATAAAGAAATGAGAGCATGAAGGTGGCAAAGTCTGTGACCAACCTTCGGATGTGTAGACGCCCCTGAGCTATTTAACGTAGCGTTCTTCTTCAACAAGGGACTCCTACAGATGAAGGATATCGAGATCGCATTTTATGAAGTGGGCAAGCCCGATGTGGTGATGGTGAAGAGAGAGTTGGAGGATTTTGATGGTCCAACTGACGCTGATAGAGGCGAATGGAGACGTGAGATAGGAGAGGTCTGATGTGAATTGAGCACTTTGAGCTCATCTGTTGTGGAGATCAAGGGGACATGCAAGTTCAGAATGGACAGATGGCTGAGGCCATCAATGTGATTGATGATGAGGATGATTGCCTCAATGGAGAAGATATTTCCTCCGGCCCAGCAAATTACAATTCCTAGACCTAGCAGTGAGCCTAAACAACTAGGCCTAGGAATCTCCACACTCAAAAAAGCCACCAGTAACCAAGAAAAGGAAGGAAGTGATGACAAAACCACCCACCACCGAGTCTGTAAAGAAGGATGTACCAAAACCAACCATTAAAGAGATAGAGGAGCCTGCCTAATTGGTTCCGAAGTAGGAGAATGTTGACCGCCCGAAGCAAGTTCCCCAGAAGCCTGGCTCCCAAGGGAGCCAGAAACAGAATTAATTCCCAGTACCAAGTAATTTTACAGTTATGTTTTTGTTTTGTTATTTTCTTTTGTCTAAGTGTTTGTTAAGCATGTTAATCTCTGTTTTTGTGCATGTTTTTGCCGTTTGTACATATCTGTCTAAGTGTTTGCCGTTTGTTATTTTCTTTTGTCTAAGCATGAGAAGTTTTTGTTAATATAGCATGATTTTGGTTTCTGTTATTTTCTGTTTTTGTTTCTTCTCCCACTTAGTCCATTGCTTGGCCTAAGTGTGAGAAGTTTGTGTGGTATATAGGTTTCATTGGTTTGTTGTTATGTTTCTCCCCACTTAGCCCAATTCTTGGTCTAAGTGTGAGAAGCTTGTGTGTTCTTTTTGTTTTAGGGTATGTCAATATGTGTGCACTAACTGCCGTGTTTTCCACCTCATTGGAAATGCTTGAGGACAAGCAATGATGAAGTGGAAGGGGGAGGAGTTAGTGCAGTTAGTTAAAGCATGTATATATGATGGTTTTTGAGCCTGTTCTCTTGAATCAGTAGAGTGTTTTTTTAGGACTTTGTCTTTGAGTATTAACTGGCAAAATAGAAAGCAAGGTTCCCTTAGTGAGAGTGATCGAAGAGGATGCATGTCAATTTTGAGACCTCTTTCCTTAATAAATCGAAATCAGTTTGGAGGAAGTAAGAACGATAGAAAGACATTAATTGAACTAGTTGTGAAGCCTTCTAAAAGTGAGTTAAAAGCCTAGAGTAGAACACTTTTTACTAAACAGAAAAAAAAAGAGGTTGCCACTTGATGTTTAGGGGAAAATGAAACCAGTTGAGCTTAATTCTTTCGAATCTACTAGACCCGCCTCACTGTAAGGGGCGGGGTGGGGACAACTCACCATTCGGGGTAGGGAATAGGTTGTGAACCAGGGGAATACAAAGTAGGAAGTTAGAAAATAAGAACGGGCAGGAAAGTCAGTAACCTGACCTAGGAAAAAAAATTAGAAAAAAAGAGGAAAACAAAGGGTAGGAAAAAAGTTATAGCCTGACCCAGGAGAAAATATTAAAAAAAAAGGTGGGCTGAAAATTTTTTTTACCTGACCCAGTAGAGGATAGTTAGGGAATAAGGCCACAATGGGCAGAGAACAGCTTCAAATTGTGGAAGTCAGATTTTTAAATAGGGAGGTTGTTTCCATCTTTTGTCCCTAAGTTCACATGTCCTTCATATAATTGTACTTACATATCTTGAATTTAGATCCCCTAGAACACCTGTATACAGTACAATCCCCTGGCCCCGTTACAACCAAAATAAAGACCTTAACGAACTTTTTCTGTGTCAGTAGAATCCAAAGCATCAGTGGTATGGCAAAGCATAAATGAGTGAATGGTCCTAACGTTTCTGTTGAGGAATGAGTGACCGAGTGAATCCACCAATTGGTGAAAATAGAGGCTATCTTGGCTAACTGACAGACTAACTAAATAGAATAAGGGAGGGGGAGGAATCTAAGACTATAAACGATTGGATTGCCCTTAAGCTTGTTGGGATGATTGCTAGGTCTAGGAGTTTGTATTTGTTTCTTTTCTTTAGAGTCAGTCAAATAATAACCATGAACAAAATTTACCTTATTTCTTTATATTTTCTTTCGTACTTGAGGGCAAGTATGGTTTAAGTGTAAGCAGTTTGATAAGGCCCATTTCATAGATCGGTTATGAGGTTAAATTCTGTAATTTCTATGAACTAATACACGTTTATAAGTTAGGTGTCTAGAGAATCTGTCAGGTCGAGAAAAAAGATGAAAACATTTCACCAGGCAGAGGAATCGAAGGAAAATGGAGTGAAAAAGCCAGCTTGCAACCTGACCTAGGGGATTACAGGAGCAAAGGCGAGAGCAGCTGTGAGCGGAAAAACATCTTTTGGAGGATCTTCTAGGAAGAGCAAAAGTGATAAATCATCAAGGGAGAGTACCCTAGAAGTCAGAGCCTCAACTATAAATAGAGACACTACATGAAGAGAGAGATCATAATCATCATTCGCACACATTCACTTTTCGCTCTTAGCTCATTCCTCTTCACTTCACACACACTTATTTCTCTGCTCACTTAGCAACAATGGGGTAAATTCTGGGAGTTTGTGGTAGTCTAGTTCAGCTCCGTGGTGTAACACCGTCCTTACGAAGGGCGAAGATAAAATTGTTTATTTTATGTCGTTTTGAGCTGAGCCTTCATCATTTTGGAAGCTCGGCGTTTAATATTTCTATGTTGAACCTTAATTTCGTGGCTATGGAAGTTTCTGTTTTCTGTTTAGCCGTCTCTTATGTTTGATTGTTGATTTTTACAGATTTGGATGCTTTTCGCAATTGAGATCGGGTTGATCGGAGTTGATTTGTTGTTGAATCGGTTGAATCGAAGTTGAGGAGTATGGATCTGAATGTATTGGAGTTGGTTTTTGTTGATCTGAGTTGAATTGTTGATCGGAGTTGTGGATCTGAGACGTGATATTTTGATTTGCATGGTTATGGATGTTTACTATTGATTTCCTATTTTGCTCGACCTAATAGTTTAGATCTAGTAGTTTTGTTTACTTAGATCGCCGAATAAGATGAAGTTAAAAGTTAGTTAGGAGTATGATCTGTCACTGGTTGTTGTTACCTTTCTGCAGCTTTTCTTTCGTTATAACTAAATCGAGAAAATGGTCCCCACTACATGTTTACTTATTGTTTAGCTGTTTTCAGAAACCCGTTTGCCAGGCCCAGTAATTTAGTTATCTGAATCCTCTAGTTAATTTCATTTCTGTTAGCCATGCATGCGTACGTACCTTTTCCTGTTTCCTAGGTCTAGTAGATAGATTAGTCACATTTCAATTCCCGAGTCCTGTAGTTAAACAAGTCTTAACCCATGGTTGCGTGGCAGCAACCAACCCCTTCAAAATCCTCTGAACACTTTTTAATCCCTTCCATCTCTGTGGGATCGATCCTTACTACCCTATACTAGCCAATAGTAAATGGGTTAAGGTTTTGATAGTGATTGAGAGTATCCCAACGACACAGTCAGATAGTTTAGGGATATTATAGGCCTAGCGGTTGAGTGAATCTTCTGGACCTATTTGATCTGCACCTGCACACATAGTCTTAGTCAGTTCATCACCATGACAGCAAGCTGATGTCTAATCACTGTTGACAAGGAGGCCAACATATAACACTTAGCCATCGCATTTTCCTTATGCCACCGTCCATGTGCATCTCGTAGTGCCTGTGAGGCATTAGCCACCGACAATGGAGGTTGTGGAGTAGTGAGCACAAACTTGTACTCATTTATTGTGAGAACGATGTCCAAATATTGTTTCCATCCTATGTAATTTTGCCATTCGAGTTTGTTTTCTTTGAGAATTGCAGAAAGAAGATTCAGTGACATCCTGACGAATTAATTTGCACCGCAAAACAGAAGATTTAACTATTTGTCATAAACTTATGTAAGATAATTGAGTAGATTAACCATAAAACTTTTCAAAATCTTACAACTATAAAATTAAAATTTTGCACCCTCCATAAGAGGTCAATACGCATTAAAATTCTAACATTTTTACTGGTCACAACACTGACGAATAGTCTAGAGACCAATTAATGGCATGACCACCTAATGTTGCTTAAGCATGACCACCAGATTTAGCATTACAGAGTTTTATTTCTACAACACATTCCCATAACAATGCTCATGTGGTGTTAACAAAATCAAGTTGTCTCATAAATTCCATTTGAACATCTGACCTTGCAGTTTCTTAGGATTATTGTCCCCACATAATGGGTGGAGATAATATTAGAAACCACTTTCTAGTTCATACTATTTATATTTGAGAAGTCCACCCTTAAGAACTTGCTATTTCGTAGGATTGTTGTCCACACATAATGGGTGGCGATAATATTAGAAATAAGCTTCATAAATTGGAAGCCCGATCGCTGGATATTTTGGTTATGGTTTTTCATTAATTATCCTAAGCCTTAAGGAAGAAAAGACTTGAGTATATTCTGTTGGTATTTAATTCGCTGGATAATTAAAACTTTTATAATCTTTGGCATCTTATTTAAGGAAATTATATTAATATACTAAAATTTAATTCTTATTCATGTCTTCTATAGGATGTATCTAAAATAAATTGAATTATTTATATCTTGACGGACAAGAAAAATTAAATTTAAATTAATTCCTTGTTCAAGATTAGGAAGAGAATAGATATATTATTTAATGTATTCCTACATATCTATCCTTATTAGGATTCTAGATATATAATATTTAGGAAACTATAAAATTATTCTTGTCCATATCATCTAGGATTAAATAAAATATATTTATTTCCATAGATATACTCAATAATTAAAATATTCCTAAAATCTAGGAAAATCTTTTTAAAAATATATTTTAACATTAAATAATAATATTTTAACGATTTCTTTTGATTTCATGAATTAAATAATCATAAAAATAATCCCTCATCGTTCGAGGTTTGAACGATGAACGACAAAGAACACCCGACGAACACGTCACCGGAAAGGCGTTGTGCCATCCAGCTCCCGTCGGCAGCCTGCGTAAATCGCTGATGCTTCTGTCTCCCTCCGCGGCATAATCCGCCGCCTGTAGCGACGACACACATGGTGTCGCCGTCTTCCTCCGTCATTGTTGTCGAGCTTGCACCGGCCAGCAGCGGCCACTCAAGGAGGCGCTGCTCTCGGTCTCGCTTCGCATGGCTTGGAGTTCGACAAGGTTAAGGTTCCGTTAGGGTTAGGGTTTTGCAATGGAAAATTCCCGCTGCTCTCGGACAAACAGCGGTTCCTTCACCGTCTTCCCTCCGTCGACCGCCGTTGTGCTGGAGCTCTATCGGCATCGTGGTCTCATCGACGGCGTGGATGAGCCCTTACTCTTATTCATGTCGCCGCTTGATCGCTACCTCGTGCTCCCACTGTCCGACAGTAGTTCCCGGGACAGGCGGTCTCGCCGGGGCGCGCACGAGCCCTTGCTCGTTCGTGCGTCGCCGCGTGATCACCTCCCTTGCTCCCACTACATCGACATCCCTACATTGAATATACGTAGCGCGATTTGTCTCGGAGTGAGCGATGATGGATCGCACATCTTGTATGCTCGAATAAATGAAGTTCTTATATTCGATAGTTCTTGGGTTCATCATGCATATAAAATAACAACTAAAAACAAGAACATGCTTTGAAATCAATTAACACATGCATACATTAATTTCACGAAATTTGAATCCAAATAATCAGAGCCAAACCCTGGGTTGATACAAATTAAAGGGGTTGGCAGTGGAAGCGCGCATCAAATAAATTAGATAATAATTTCGATCTATTTAGCGGATTATTTAGACAAATTCTATTCGTGTAATTATCACATGTATCAAGCTCATAACTTGAATTAAACATGCTTTAAGTATAATTGAAACCTAAACCATGCTTTTCTACGGAGTAGGAATACTACCTTGACGATTGTCCAAAGAATCGAAGATTGTTCGCTACTTTTCCTCGTGAAGATATCGAGTACTAGACCACGGATCTTCTGGCTGGTTCCCGAACTGTATTCCGATATCAGTGTGGGCTGATTTCATTGGGATACTAGGACTTGAATAAATATGACAGGAAAATAATGTGTATTTTCTGTCTCATTTATTCTCCTATTTATATTAAGTTCATATTGCACCAAGACATGGATCTGTGGATGGTTTTGGATATGGCCTCCCTCAATTAGCTTTTTACTAATTAAATTGAACCCACAATTTAATACAAGCTTATATTAAAATATTATTAGAAGCCACTACAGAAATAATATTGATCTGTGGATGGTTTTGGATCTGTGTATTTTCATGCATGTGTTCTGTGGTAAAACTACACTCAAATCTGTGATCTAACGTCTAATTTTGAGCCAGGTGTGTGTGAAAGTCTGCCATATTCAGAAAACAAGTGGATCAACTGGGCGGACGAATGGATCAAGGAAAATGAGTCAACTCACGGTGCAAACGGTTCAAGTCAGATCAAATGGCATGCAACAGGAGCACCTGATTAAAAGATTGAGCGTCACACAAGAAAAATTCCAGAGAGCAAAGGGTAAGGATGACCTTTTAGAGAACAGATGCCCTAGGGATTAAGACCTCACACCTTCCTATAAATGGAAATAGAAAAGGAGGAAGGCGGCGGCGCCTTTAGCTTCCAACCCTTAACGTTCAGTAGTTTTCAGCTCTCTTCCAAAGCTGAAATGGGGACTCCCAACACTCCAAACTCGTACATTCAGTCGCATACACACAGTTTACTTTCTAGGAGTAGATTTAAATTTACGAGTTGTCATGATAGTTTCATTGTTCGTAAATGAAGGTTGGCAGCGGAAGCGTGCGTTCTAACGGATCACATAATTCTGATCTATTTAGCAGATTATTTAGATAAATTCTATTCACGCAATTATCGCATGTATCATGCACATAACTTGTCACGACCGCCCATACTAGGGGTACTACAAACGAGACGATCGTGACCAAGGGACAAACATTAAGAATAGCATTTAAGGATAACAGTTCATAAGAAAGACTCAATTAGCTTAAAAGAATAATATTTTAGTTTATCAATTGTTAAACAACAAGCTTTTAGTTAAAAGAAACTTAATGTCGAAAATTCATTATTAATTAGCAAATACTTAGCAAACGATTTTTCCAAAGAAGCAGTCGGAAAATAAACATAAAAAAAATCTAATTAACTTCTAAAAGAAAACATTTGTTTTAGTTTACGAAAAACCATTTTAGAGTAATGAACTAAGCAACGGATTAAAGTCTAACAGAATTTTGACATACTCAAAACAGTACGAAATAAAGTAAGGTCTTGAAACATAGTTCAAAAATATAGCAGCGGAAATAAGGTTTCAAAGAGAGTCAAGGATGACGCCTATGCATGAAGACACAACGCATCCCAATTTCCTCTGCTGACTCAACATCCACTGCAACATCCCGCTCAACCTGCATATAGGGAAAACACATGCAGGGCTGAGTACTTGTTGTACTCAATGGGCTCATGCCAAAAACATTTTATACAGTTATGTCATCCATACCAGTGATCTCGAGTTTTATGTGTAGTTAAGAAATATCACGAGAACACAAAAATATTTCAAAGTCTGGCCAGACAATCAATCTCCCCACTTTCTCATCAATCCATCAATCACAATCATCATATCACGGTGCGACGAGACCAGCCACACTATTCGCCCACGAGACCGGCCGACTAGCAAGGACGGCTCACGATCCCACCAGTGTAGATAGGGTTTGCGGCCCTGCTCAGACCCGAATTCGTTTCACAACTCAGCCATATAGCCTAACGGAGCAAGCTCAGACGAACTATGCATCAGACAACAATCTTATAAACAAAACATCATGGCATGACATAACAGTTAAACCACCCTTATAACACCACAACATATTTTCAGAAAATAAAAAGATTTGAAAAAGAAAACCCACCTCATTTGCTTAAACAATTCAATATCTACTTAAGGAAACCCTCGTTCCTTGTGCTCACGTACACACAATAACCCTTTCCAAACCACAATACAAACCAGCCTTCCATCAAGTCGCATTATCATGCATGTCCTATCGTTCCTTTTATCATTCTTTTAAATTACCCATCCCAACATTCATCAACATAAGGAAAACATGCCATAATATTTCTCAACGTGTCACACATAATCACGTCATAGGATACATTCCTAAATCGTACATGCATCATATAATTGACTCAAATTTGGCAACAAGTGATATTTCCACATAACAACATATTTGGCAAAACTGCGCGGTTGGTTTGTAAAAATCACCAAAAATCCATCCGACCTCATATGAAGCTAAAATTTGGTTACAACACAGTAGACACATTTAAGTTCATCCAGTTAAAATGTTACACCAAAATCACGTCATTTGGTCAGTCAAACCAATAATGTAACTCTCTGGTCGGAAAACAAAATTCTGGTAGCACTGTGCAGTTCAATTGAAAAATTCACCAAAATTTCATCCGATGTCCAATGAGGCTGAAACTTTCACACAACTCAGAAGACACCTCAAATTTTATCTAGTAAAAAAAATTCACATCAAAAGGAGGCCATTTGGTCGGTCAAATAGAAAACGAAACATTCTGGGCGAAAATACAAGTTTCTGGCAGAATTGCACAGTCAATTCAACAATTTATTAAATATTCATCTTTCGTCAAACGTGGATGAAATTCACACACAAAACAGAAAACATCCTGAAGTTTACTCAGTTAAAATTTTGTGTCAAAATTCGATCGTTTGGTTGGTCAAACACACGTCGGAATTTACTGTCCGAACACCATAGTTTTCAGGCTTCACAATTTCGAAATTAGGGTTTCTTCCCCATTCATCCAAACACAATTTTTTTCATGCTTCCAAACACAATCATGCTTAAAAAGGTTCTCACAATCACGTTCTCATATAATCACACACCATTCACCAATGATTCATTCAAACTTCAAACATATCCTGTAACGCCCCACTTTTTGAACCCTAATTTTTTTTCGATCCCTAAGTCGAGTGCTTTTCTTTCTTTGATGGTCGCGATTTATATGACAAATAGTTATGTGACTTCCTTGGTGACCTAATTTTGTTTTGACCGAGTCAAATTCGTTGATTTTATGACGTTGCTTTTAAATAATTGATGCGAGATGAAATATATTGCGGTGAATTATTTCTTCCTAAGGTTGAGTGAGATTTAAATAGGATCATCAATAATTACCTTGCCCTTTAGTTGAGAAATTTTCGACCACTATTAATTGTTGGAGAGGAATTCTATTTTCTTGGATTTAATTATTTGCTTGGGATAATTATCCAATTAAATCCAAAGCCTAATTACTTTATTTCTTCATGAGAAAATCGACTCCTATTGTTGTACTAAGGGATATTTCGAAATCTTCCAAATTTTGTGAGAGGGAGGAATTATTTATTATTTATTTGGATCCCTTCTTTATTTCTCTCCATGGATGCATTGGAATATCCTAGCAAATTTTACCTTTATTTTATTAATGATTTGGAAATTTTTCCTTGTGGGAGGGCCAAATCACACGCCTACTTCCTTATAATGTGGGAGGATTTTTATTAATTTTCTGCTCCGTATTATTTTATTCTACTTCGTGAAATACAAATTTAATCATAGGCTAATTAAATAGCCTATGATTTTTGAAATTTCCTCCTTATTCCTCCCCAAATTCACGCCACTCTCCCCCTTCAAATTTCCCCAAATCCTCATCTAATTAATTCTCCCAAATCTTTCATTAATTGTGGGGTATTCTATTCTTAACTCTATAAATAAGAGACTAAACCTCTAACCCTAGCCACCACAATCTCACACTCCTACTCCCTCTTTACACACGCCTATCCCCTCCCATCCACTCCTCTCACACTTGTTCTTCTACTCCACTCAAGATCCTTTGCACCCTTGCCAAGAGTTTGTTGAAGAATCAAGATTTCTATTTGTTCTACCGATTGTTTCGATCAAGGAAGGTACAATCAAACGGTGTTTGATTTAAGCATGTTTGTGTGTTAGAAGCATGAAAAAGGTGTGTTTGAATGAATGGGGATAAAACCCTAATTCGAATTTTGAAACATGAAAAAACGGTGAGTTCGGACAGTGGCTCCGAAGTGTATTTGACCGACCAAATGAACTCCTTGTTGTTCGATTTCTTTTTCTGAGTAAACTTCATGGTGTCTTCTATGTTGTGTGTGAGTTTCAACCCTGTTGGACAAAGGATGAATATTTGGTAAATTTTTGAAGTTAACTGCGCAGTTCTGCCCGAAAATGATTTCTCGACCAGTAGGTTATGTTTTCAATTTGACCGACCTAAAAAGGTTATTTTGACGTGAATTTTTAACTGGAAGTTATTTGATGAGTCTACTGCATTGTGGAAAAAGTATAGCCCTAACGGAAGTCGGGTGAATTTTTTATGAATTTTACAAAATGATTTCATAGTGCTGCCATATTTCTATCTTTACAAAAAAGCAACTATGTTGTTATGTGAAGTGATATACATGATTTATATATGTGTTAAAGAACCACTCTATGATGAAGTGATGTGTTATTCAAGGATGTATGCTATGGTGTGTTTCCTTTTGTAGATGGGAAAAAGAAAAAAACGTGGGGACATGCATAATTATGAGTCAATGTTTGTGACTGATTGGTATTATATAATATCTAAAGGTGATAACTCGTGCGCGAAGCGTGATAACAAAGGGAAAGCTGTACTTGAAATCTAAACGGTCGAGGTGGGATTTCATTTAAATGAGGACAATGTCCTAAATGCTTTATTGATGGAAAATTTCTATGTTTATCATGCCGTGTTTTGTTTTAGCGTGCCTATCTGATGTGGCATTTGCCACTATTGTTTAAATCGAATTCGGGTCCTCGTAGGGCCGCAAACCCTACTTGGATTAGTGTACACCTATGGTAGACCGTGTGCTAGCGTACGGGCTGGCCGGTCTAGTGACCTAGTTTGCGGCCGCACTCCTTGTCATGTATGAGCAGATATGGTTGACGTCTATGGGAAAATGACTGCGCAGTCGCGATATTTGAACAATGGAATATTTTGGTGCATCGGGCCTTTCTAAAGCTAAAACCCCGATGGTTACTTACATATGGCATGATAAAATATACTCTTATCTAAAATGTTTTCGGCATGAGCCACTAAGTATTTTATAGTACTCAACCCTGCATGTGTTTTCCCTATGTGCAGGTTGAGCGGCGACGAGTGGTTGGTGGTGTTGAGCAGAAATAAATGAATTACTATGGTTGTCTTGAAACTCCGAGTGTCGTGGTGTCTTCACACATGACTTCACTCTTCTCTTGGATGCTTCCGCTGTGACATTTTCTTTACTTATCTTTTATTAAACTTTGAAACTGTTTAATTGGATGTGGAAAACCCGTCATCTTTTGGATAATGTCAAACCTTTAAGTCTTTTCCTTTATTAAACATAAATACCCTTGGTCGTTTATTTATTTAACTTAAATTTTTGGTCAAACCGTTATTGAAACCCTAGTTTACTATGTCTGTTCATCAAGTCCCTTAATCACGATCGCTACTTTTACTAACCCTAAAGGGCGGCCGTGATAGTTTGCTATCAGAGCCTCAGTTCTTTCCGCTCTGGACCTAAGAGTCTTGTTTAAGTAAAAAATCTATTCACGTATAAATTGGCTAAATGAAAAACGTCGAGAGCTCAACACCACAACTCATCCCGGCTAACCCACGAAGAATGAGGTAACAAGTATTCTGATGGATTTTGTTATGAACTGAATGTTGGAAATTTCGATGGGAATATTACTCTTGTGTGAGGAAAATACTTCTATGAAAATCGAAGTTAAAATAACATTTTGGAAGTTTTGGCTTGGGATCTGAAATGATAAATATGCATGGATATGAAATTGGCAATTGTGTCTATGCCAAAGATGATGAATGTTGTTATGAAAATGAACTTGTATATTTTACTCGAATATGTGTTAAATCTATATGAGTTGGATGAAATTATATGATGATGATTATGCGATTGCAACATGAAGCAATATCTATGATAGTTAATTGAGCATGCTACTGTACCTAGTTGTAAAGTGTGCAATGAATGTAAACCTTATGATAAAAATGAACGTGGAGATGCGAAATGCTTAGTACAAGGCGAGCGGCCTATGGGGAAGTCGGCATACTTCGACTCGACGAAACGCGAAAACGCGCGAGCAAATAACCTTGGGATATAAATTCTTGACATGATGCTACTTACATACCTAAGTCTTTTGATAATAGCCATCTTCATACGCATCATGTTCTCAGCATCTCACTTTGAAACTTAAACCCCCTTTGTTTCCTTCTATCCTTGGAATGATGCTGAGTTTTCTTTTCTTTTTTTCTTTTAGATGGCCCATCAGTATTATGCCCCGATGCGTAATCGTTACTCCAGCAATAGAGACCACCCAGTTGAGCGCTACCAAGACTACGAGTGGGATGGGAAGCTCTTCCTTATGTCCTACGTCACCGGGTTTTACGATAGATGGATGAATGCCTACGCGTATGGGGGAGCCACCCATCACGAGGGGATCCAAAAGCCCATCCACACTCTACCATCTCCTTGGAGCGAGTGGACCGCCCAAGCGTCTGAGTCTTTCATACGGTATAGCCCGCCGAATATACCGCGCGGGGGGATTTGGTCGGCCTTATAAAGGTGATACTTCCGGCCATGACAGCTGCATTTGACGGACCGCCACGTGACCCACCTCCACATATCTATCCGCCGATTTAAGCCCGCATGCGGAAGAATCGCTTCGACTAGAGGACTCAGACAAGGGGATCCAATTTCTCCCCCCTTGTTCATCCTTGCAGCAGATTACTTATCAAGGTTGTTGGACCGACTTATCTTGGGTCGTAAGGAGATGTTATATCGCACAGCGAGGTATATTATGGGGATATCACACTTGGCATATGCTGATGACATTATGATTTTCTCGCAGGCCAAGAGTTCTTCAATTTTACAGTTAATGGAATGTTTGAACCATTACATGAACGTGTCGGGCAGAAAATTAGCGTAGGGAAAAGTAGCTTCTACTTGGACAAAAAGCATGATACCTGGGCAAGAGAGGTGAGGGAGGTTAGTGGGTTTCAACAAGGTAGTCTTCCATTTGTTTATCTGGGAGTGCCAATTTTTAAAGGCCGGAAGAAAACAAGTCTATTTTTGTTCATCCGGGACAAGATCTCGGCAAGAATTCACAGTTGGGGACACAGACACTTGTCCTTTGGGGGCCGATTAACCTTGATAAAGAGTGTCTTGGGGGCACTCCCAATACATATTTTTCAAGTTTTAGATCCTACAAAGGGGGCACTAAAGCAAATAGAACAAGTAATGGCTCGGTTTCTTTGGGGGTCATGCAATACTTTGAGGAAGACTCACTGGATTAAGTGGCAGAGAATATGCCTCCCTACAGATGGGGGGGGGGGGTTGGGCATAGGAAGCTTGGCAGACTCTGTGGAAGCCTTTAGCATCAAGATGTGGTAGCGGTTTAGAGAACAAGAATCTCTATGGGCAAGGTACATGATGCAAAAATATTGCTCTATCTCTTTTCCTCTGGTGGCTTATCGATCTAATCGGTTTAGCCTGATGTGGATGAGGCTTTTTAAGGTGGGAGAGCTTTGTAGGGAACATGTCAGATGGGTGGTGGGGGAGGGAAATATCAGTTTTTGGTATGATGACAAATTACCCTCTTGCACACGTAGACAGAACTAGGTCGGCTAACCCCTCTTTGAAAGTTAGGAATCTATGGGTGGGGGAACAATTGAATGACATGGAGCTGTGGATGATGGCAGAGGAGGAAGGATTGCCAGAGGAGGTTGTTGAGAGGATTTTGCATATTCCTTTTGACAGAGGAGTTAGGGATAGGGGAAGATGGAAGCTGTCAGCAAATGGGGAGTTTTCATCAGCTTCGGCCTGGGAGATAGTGAGGAACAGAGCAGGGAAGAGGGTGATCTTTGAGATGATTTGGGGCAGAAGTGTTGGACTTTCTATATCCTTCTTTTTATGGCGGTTATTGGCTAATAGAATTCCCGTAGATACAAAGATGCAATGGAGGGGGATATCCCTGGACTCTATGTGCAGATGTTGTTGAAAGCCACAAATTGAATCTCGATTGCACCTTTTTGTAAATGGCGAGGGGGCTAGGAGTGTTTGGCAGCATTTTGCGAGATGGTTCCCCCAGGTTGTGGAGTTTGGGGAGCCTTGTGTGAATTTGGAGTTGAGGTTTAGATGGTGGCAAAGGCATATGGGATCTCGAGCAGGTCAGCATCTCTGTACCATTTTGCCTTGCTTAATATTATGGTTTATATGGTTAGAAAGAAATGAGAGTGTATATAGGGTGAAGGTGTTTGAGATGGAAAATGTGATCATGAGAGTGAACTCGCAGTTGAGAAATCTGGTGTTATCTAAGATGATTTCTCCAAATCAGTGGCAGGGATGTTGTCCTAAACTGGAGGTGATGAGGGTGTAGAAAATATAACCCGAAGGGGGAAAGTTGGGAGGGTGCAGTGGAGACCGCCTGACTTAGGTTGGGTGAAACTTAATGTGGATGGAGCTTTCTTCCTTGAGACACAAAGGGCAGGAGTGGGTAGTGTGGTGAGGGACCATGAGGGTGAAATTTTGACTGCATTTTCTGCAGGTTTTAAGGGAGGGTCGGGCTTGGAAGCTGAGGTTGGGGCTGTGCTAGAAGGGGTGATTCTGGCTAAGCAGAAAGGCAGCAGGATCTGGATAGAATCGGATGCTGAAAGAGTGGTGCGATGGCTGTCCGCTGAGCACCTTTGCCCGACTGAGGTATGTATAGAATTAAGGAAGATTAGAGAAGAATTACGTGGTCTAGAATGGAAAATTTCTCACATCTTTAGGGAAGACAACAAAGCAGCAGATTTCCTAGCAGGTATCGGAGTCCAATCGCAGGAGAAAGTGTTTTATTCAAGCAGCTCGGCTCCTTCTCGGATGAAGGCCTTGTGCAGGATGGATAAGCTGGGTTTACCCAATTTTAGATTTTAGTTTGTGTTGGTATTGTTAGGGTTAGTATACTGAAAAGCATGTTTCGAGCGAGTTTGCGATGTTTCGAGTAAGTTCGCATGAATAAAACGTTGCTTGTATATGGAAAAACTCTACAATCCACTTTTGACCCGATTCAGTATTATTTGAGCCGTTTGCACGAATAGAATCAGTATATTATTACATTGTGTTTGCTTGTGCGTTTATAAGATGTTTTATAAACATTTAAATACATAAGAAGTAAACAAAGCCTAAGTCTTTTGCTTAGTAGACTGGTTGTGGGCGTCGTCCACTTTAAGGTACTACAGTCGGTTCTAAGCAATGCTTTGTAAAAGAAAAAGAAGAATTTCACAACCTAGATAGGCTTTGGCTACCTATTGTGAAAGGTTGCAATGTCAGTCCGATTATTTCTAAGACTTATTGAAATAAGATGATGTTGGTGTGGTATAGCACTGAATGGATCTAACAGCAAGACGTGTCTTTATGTTATCTACTGGAAGACGAGGTCTTGATAAATATCTATTTCTTAATCAATGTACGTTAGCATTGAGCATACGATATTGAGTATCTACTACTTTGACTTACCAAAGGTGCGGGTTTTTCATCACCCAACGATCCAGGTATATTGGGTAGTGGTGATCATTATCTAGCGGTGTTAGGATTGCTATTATGTTGAATCGTGCGCGAGGTGAGTCTCGTTTGATAATGTCCTCAAGAGGAGCTTGAACAAGGTTTTATTATTCGGAAACTGGCCAGTTGGAATTTAATTATTCCATGAATAATAAATAAGTGTTTCTTGCTAAGTCCACTCTTGGAATTAATAAGATGTTAATTAATTAAGTCCATAGCAGACTTTAATTAATTAATAGACATTTCTATCTTAAGCACGAGAAATAAATAATAATAAACAAATGGAAACCCGGATTACTTGTAATTTCGGATTTGGATGGGGAGGTCAATATTACGTCTGTAGTGGCTGCTCGTAATATTCCAATATAAGCTTGTATTAAATTGTGGGTTCAATTTAATTAGTAAAAAGCTAATTGGGGGAGTCCATATCCAAAACCTTCCATAGATCCCTGACTGGGCCCAATATGAACTTAATATGAATAGGAGAATAAAAGAGAGAATTATTATTCAAAATATGAGGAAATTTCGTCCCTCTCTAATTGGAGAGGGGGGACGAAAATTTCAGGAATTTCTCCTCCGTGAGATTTTCAGCTCCTCCTCCGTGAGAAAGTTCTGTCTTCTTTATTCGAGTCCTAGTGTTTCGATAAGATCAGCCCACCCTGATGTCGGAATACAGTTCGGGACACAAGTCAGAAGATCCGTGGTCTAGTATTGAAGATCATCGTGGAGAAGGCGCGAGCAATCGATGATTCTTTAGAGAATCAAATCGGTAACTCTAAACCGTAGAATTCATGTTTAGGATTTATATTATATGAGCATGAATTATTTGCGTTCTAGCATGCAATTCTGTGTTAACATGTGAATAGATTAATTTCATAATCAGTCAAATAGATCCTACGTCTGATTTATTTGTTTGTACAAGTCTTCCGCTGTGCAAGGGGCTCCAAAACCCCAACAGGTATATCCTTTTGTGGATCAGCTGGGACTCTTTTTTTTGTGAGAGCAGCTGGGGAGGTGGATGTAGGTGGGTGGTGCTGGTCTGGGGTGGCGCTGGGTGGCTGGTTCGGTGACAGGGCAGATACAGATGGGGCAGGTTTTGATGCAGTAAGGGCCGGAACAGATGGCTTAGGTAGTCTTAATATTTGGATGGCAGGTGTTTATCTTTTGCTGATGGGCGGATGGGCAGGAGATTTTTGCTAATTCAAGCTGTGGTTGTGCAGCTAGACAAGATGGTTTTTAGTTTTAGTTTTGATGGATTTTTAGTAGCCTTTCTTTTGTTATGTTGATGGTAATTTGTTGCTCTTGTGTGACTGTCCACTTTTGGGATAGTGGTGTATAAAACTCTTCGTTTTGGTGATATATAGGGGATGATGGACCTGTTGAAAACGTGAAGGAAATAGAGAAGCCTCAAGTTTTTCATTTCCTAAGCCTTTTGGCTTTTCACTCCCAAGGTAACCTCCAAAATGTTTATGAGGTGCCTTATTGCCGAGACTCTTCATGTAGGTACTCCTATCCTATAAATAGGTGGAGTTTTGAGAGATGATAAACACCAACAACAAACATCATCCTCTTTTCTCTCTAAGGTCTCTACATCATAGTGTGCATCTTAGGAGCATTGTCTAGCTCGATTCTCGGAACTCCATCAAGTTCGCCGGTGCCTAGCGGGTTTGAGGTGCTTCTACACGCTAGGAGGAAGTCGTTTTATCTTTGGGGGCAATACGCCATTCCGTGAGCACTAGCCGGGGCGTAATTTGTCTTGCAGAAAGAGGGCTTTCCTCGACTCGACTTATAAATTTGGTTTGCTTTATTTCCATTGTAATTTTCATTCCTCTTTTTGTTGCAAGTTTCCTTTCGATTGTAATAGTTAGAGTACCGCTTGTACACGGCTTGGGAATCTTTTCCCACTTTTTCTAACAATCGCAAGACAAATTAGTGTACTCTTCTAAGACAGGATTATACCAATTGAAGTTGGAGGAAACATGAGCACCAAAGCTGGAATGAAGAAACGAACAGTACCAATGTTCATGAGCTACGAAATGGTTAATTCCTTGAGATCTATTCTCTTGAGAATTGTGTTTATCGTTTGTCAGTTGACAAGCAAGACCAATTTTGACTTGGTAGTAATAATTGGGATGCAGGGGTTGTTGAATATACCAATGCACATATGGTTCAATATAATTGTGTACTTATTGTTGGAGACAATATTGTGCAAATTATTTGAACGTGTTGTTATAAACAACAAAGATCACGAGGTGATCGCAATGGTCTCCGATGTGAACCATGGTAACAATCCAAATGAATGGTTTGTTGATACAGGTGCCACATGTCATGTGTGCTCCGAAAGAAGCGTTTTTTCTACCTACAAATCTGTTGGAGGTAGAAAAGTACGTATGGGAAACCAAGCCTCTTCTAAGGTGGTTGGTGTGGGTAATGTGTTCCTAAAATTAGAATCTGGAAAAGTTCTTACCCTTAGGGATGTACTGCATGTCCCAGACATCCGAAATAATTTGGTGTCAGGCTCACTTCTAGTAAATCATGGATTTTCACTAGAATTTGAGTGTGAAAAGGTTATATTGACCAAGTAAGAAAAGTTCATAGGTGAAGGTCACCTAGTGAATGGGCTTTTTGAGCTGAATGTTACGGTCATTCACCGTGGAAAAGGAATAAGCAATAAGGAAAATGACACATCCTCTTATTTGCTTGAAAGCTCTGACTTATGGCACAATAGATTGGGACATGTAAATCTAAATGCTATAAAAAGATTAGTAAATCTTAATTTACTAAAAGTAGATAAGTTTAACTCACAAGAAAGATGTGAAGTGTGTGTTGAAGCCAAAATGGCTAAACTGCCGTTCCATTCGGTAGAGCGAAGCACAAAACCTCTTGAATTGATCCATACAGACGTATGTGATTTGAAATTTGTGCAAACAAGAGGTGGTAAAAAGTACTTCATCACATTTATAAATGATTGCACAAGGTATTGTTACCTTTACTTATTAAGAAGTAAAGATGAGGCAATTGAAGCGTTTAAAGACTTCAAAAATGAAGCCGAAAATCAACTTAATTGTCGAATTAAGTGTGTTCGAAGTGATAGAGGTGGTGAGTATGTAGCTCCGTTTGCAGAATTATGTCATGCAAGTGGTATAATTCACCAAACCACAGCTCCATATTCTCCTCAATCAAATGGTGTTGCTGAACGCAAAAATCGAACACTAAAAGAGATGATGAATGCTTTGTTGATTAATTCAGGATTACCCCAGAACATGTGGGGGGAGGCTGTGTTAACAGCGAAACATATCCTGAACAAAATTCCACTAAAAAATAGGGATGTAACTCCTTATGAGTTGTGGAAAGGGAAGAAACCTTCGTATTCATACCTCAAAGTGTGGGGGTGTTTAGCGAAGGTAGAAGTGCCACCTCCGAAACAAGTTGCAATAGGCCCTAAAACAGTCGATTGCATCTTTATTGGCCATGCACTTAATAGTAGTGCCTATCGTTTCCTAGTCCATAGGTCAGCTGTGCCTGGCGTGGCTGAAGGAACAACGATTGAGTCAAGAAATGCTATATTCTTTGAGAATGTATACCCTTGCAAGAGGCAAGAGGATCGTTCTAGTGAAAGAATGATGGATGAATCCACTAGTTCTAATCCTTCAAAAAGGACGAGGTCAATTCCTGAGGATGTTGAACCAAGACGTGGTAAAAGAGTTAAAGTTGCTAAAACATTTGGTCCCGACTTCATAACTTTTATGTTGGATGACGAACCAAAGTCATTGGCGGAAGCTCTGTCTGGCCCAGACGCAGCGTGGTGGCAAGAAGCTATCAATAGTGAAATTGAATCCATCATGAGAAATAACACTTGGGTGTTAGTAGACTTGCCTGAAGGCTGTAAGGCTTTAGGGTGCAAGTGGATTCTGAAAAGGAAATATAAGCCCGATGGTACTATAGATAAGTACAAAGCTCGCCTAGTTGTCCAAGGCTTTAAGCAGAAAGAAGGGCATGAATTTTTTGATACATATTCACCTGTTACGAGAATCACTTCCATTCGGGTGCTTCTAGCGATTGCTGCTTTGCACAATCTTGAGATTCACCAAATGGATGTGAAAACTGTGTTTCTGAATGGTGATTTGGAAGAAGAAATATATATGGAACAACCCGAAGGGTTTGTTGTGCCTGGGCAAGAGCGTAAAGTATGCAAACTGGTAAAGTCATTATATGGGTTGAAGCAAGCACCATTACAATGGCATTTAAAATTTGACAACGTGATGTTGGCAAATGGATTCACTATCAATGAGTGCGATAAGTGTGTTTACATTAAGAACACAGATAACGGTTTTGTTATTGTGTGTCTTTATGTAGATGATATGTTGATTACGGGCAGCAATAGTGCCATTATCAACGAAACTAAAAATATGTTGAAGAGAAATTTCGACATGAAAGATATGGGTTTAGCTGATGTGATTCTCGGAATCAAAATTAAAAGGAATCATGAGGGAATTGCTCTGACACAATCTCATTATATTGAGAAAGTGCTAAAGAAATTTCACTCGTTCGATTGTGAGCCAGCTAAGACTCCATTGGAACCCAACGTGCATTTGAGTAAGCACACGGGTGAGCCTATAGCTCAAGAAGAATATGCAAAGATCATAGGGAGTTTGATGTTTATCACAAACTGCACCCGACCAGATCTTACGTGTACGGTGAATAAGCTGAGCCGATTTACGAGCAACCCAAGCAAGGAACATTGGAAAGCTCTGCGTAGGGTTTTGAGATACTTGAAGTATACTCTTAACTTTGAGCTGCAGTACACAAGATATCCCCAAGTACTTGAAGGGTACTGTGATGCAAATTGGATCTCTGATTCAAAAGACTCATTCTCGACGAGTGGTTATGTGTTTACTGTGGGGGGTGGTGCTGTTTCGTGGAAGTCGACGAAACAAACGTGTATAGCTCGTTCCACCATGGAATCTGAGTTTATCGCATTGGATAAAACAGGGGAAGAAGCCGAGTGGCTCAGAAATTTCCTAGAATGTATTCCATGTTGGAAGAAGCCAGTGCCGACAGTAGTGATATACTGTGATAGCCAAGCAGCTATAGGGAGAGCACATAGTGGCTTATACAACGGTAAGTCTCGACATATTCGTCGGCGACATAATACCGTCAGACAATTGATCACAAGTGGTGTTATCACAGTTGACTATGTAAGGTCAGTTGATAACTTAGCGGATCCGTTAACAAAAGGCTTAAACCGTGATCAAATGCATAAATTGCTAAAAGGAATGGGACTGAAAACCACATCTTAAAAGATGATTATAGTGGTAACCCAACCATACGATTGGAGATCCCATGGGCTTGGTTCAATGGGAAAACGAAGCTATATGAATCTAGTTGTAACACTCGGAAGATTTTTAATCTTCGCCCATTCTTTAGAAAGCATTGAGTGTTGTAACCTGCATGTGGTAAGAGGCTAAGTTTTGACTTTTAATGATTCTTAGAAACCTCGAGGAGGTGGGTATTGCAGGATACCTGGAAAAGAATCACCTATGTAAGTGAAGAAGTGTGGGCCGCTTCAACATGTGAATCACTTATGAATCCAAAGTGGTGTTCCATGGCCAATAAAGGACACAAACGTGAGAACTGATGAGTTTGTAAATAATATTGTGTCAATATTATTGTCTCGGTATACACCAAGGAGGAATGGTTCAAGGCATCACGTCCACCAGGCCGCCGGTATGCCCGATAGTGTTGACTATGGAAAGTTCAAAGCCCCAAGCTACTATTCCAAATGCAATATTGTTTCTCGAGAATTGAGCATAGAGTCTGCATGCATGATTTTGTGTCTAGTGTTGGTTTGAGCTTGCAGCGCTCTAACCAATGTGGGGGATTGTTGAAAACGTGAAGGAAATAGAGAAGCCTCAAGCTTTTCATTTCCTAAGCCTTTTGGCTTTTCACTCCCAAGGTAACCTCCAAAATGTTTATGAGGTGCCTTATTGCCGAGACTCTTCATGTAGGTACTCCTATCCTATAAATAGGTGGAGTTTTGAGAGATGATAAACACCAACAACAAACATCATCCTCTTTTCTCTCTAAGGTCTCTACATCATAGTGTGCATCTTAGGAGCATTGTCTAGCTCGATTCTCGGAACTCCATCAAGTTCGCCGGTGCCTAGCGGGTTTGAGGTGCTTCTACACGCTAGGAGGAAGTCGTTTTATCTTTGGGGGCAATACGCCATTCCGTGAGCACTAGCCGGAGCGTAATTTGTCTTGCAGAAAGAGGGCTTTCCTCGACTCGACTTATAAATTTGGTTTGCTTTATTTCCATTGTAATTTTCATTCCTCTTTTTGTTGCAAGTTTCCTTTCGATTGTAATAGTTAGAGTACCGCTTGTACACGGCTTGGGAATCTCTTCCCATTATTTCTAACAGGACCTACACAACCCTCCACCGTGAAGGTGTTCGATTAAAAAAAAAAAAAAAACCAAACCATTTAAGTCCAAACAAATTCAAAACTTGTATTGTACGATCTTTGTTGTGTAATAGCATCAAGATATGATCATTTTGGTTGATATAATATCATAGTAATTGTCATATCTAAAAAGCTTATTTGAAGCACAAATTTTATATATGGGATTACTTGGCCAACAAGCAAACCTTTTATATCGAATGATGGAGACACACCCAAGCTGATCTACAAGGACAAGAAGATGGAAACATTGATTATTCCAAGTGGGTTCTGATTATATCAATCAGAGCCAATTTTTGGTATCAGAGCCAATTTTTGGCTCTGATTATGTGGATTAATTTCATGTTATGTGAATTGCTTGAACGAGTGATTTGTATCGTTTTCTTTGTTGACGTTGAACACGAATTAAGAACACGAAGAAAGACAAATTAACGCCACGAATCTTCATGCCACACGTGTTTTATGGTACCAGCCTCATTGGGTTTTTGAATTGTTTGTTTTTGTGAATTGTTCGCGAACGGCAAATTGGCAAATTGGGTTTGTTTGCAACATGTTTTCACGAATGGAAAATAATTCTGAACATAATTGATCTTCATATGATTAATATTCCCGATGTAAATTGCGGTGTGGCGTTCGCTGCGAGGAGAATCATGGCAGCAGCTTTTGCTGCTCGATTTGATCATGGAAGCACAACCATGGTCGGTGCTGCAGCGGGCGTGTGGGAGCCTCTCAGCGACACAGCAACAGCAGCAACGATGAAGCTGCAACGGCGGTTGCCGTTAGAGTGGGAGCCTGCCGTAGGTGGCTTCCCGGACTCGTGAGGCGACTGCAGGGCAGCAGCGGCATCGGGAAGCAAGCTGAGGTGAAGCAGTAGCAGCGGCTGCCGGAGGTGTTGTCACGACCGCACTTCCTAAAGATAAGAAGCACGGGTAATCGTGACTAGTGGGGGAATTAAGAAGCGGGGAAGAAGGGGGAAAGATACGATCCAGGCAGTACAAAGTGACAATCAAAGACGATATGCCATTTAAGTCAACTAACGTTTCAATCCTGAAGTTTACAAAATGAAAGATAACAGAGTGCGACCATAAAGGAAGTAACAGAGTTCAACAGTTCAAAGAAAATAACAGAAATTCTGAAAAAAAACATTGAGTAGCGGAAGCAATTTTGAGAGTTTAGCTACTACTATGTATGAAGACATAATAGTAACCGGAACAGTGATTTAACACGTTCTTGGATCATCGCTCAATGTCCTCCGCCTCCCGACCCCGCTCAACCTGCACATAGGGAAAACACATGCAGGGGCTGAGTACTTGGTGCACCCGGTGAACTCATGGCCAAAAACATTCACCGTTAAGATATGTCAAGCCATCATCGAGTGAATCCCGGGTTTATCTTTTAAAAGGCCGAGAGACACTAAAGTTCATTTCCTTAAAAAGTGTCCGCGCGGACTAACATCATTCTCCATCATATACCATATCTGAACCATCATGTGAAACGAGACTGTGGCCACAATCTCGATCACTGGACCGGCCGACCTAGGGGACGGCTCACGATCCCCATCAGTGCACTAGTCTAAGTAGGGCGTAGACCCTAGTTAGACCCGAATTCGTTAACCATCAAAGTCTAGTAGAGTTTTATTCTAGTAGACAAACAGATAGGCAGTTTCAAAACATAAACACGGCATGACATACTTATAGAAACATCCTTATAACACCGTAAACATATTGATTTAAAATAAACGTTAAAGAATAAAGCCCACCTCAAAAGCTTAGGATTTCCGTAAAATTCCTCGTTCCGACTTTTAGCGTGCGTGCGAACCACCTTTCCGGAAAACACATAAAATTCATATCAAACCTCTGTAACGATGATAATTAGAATGCATGCACTCTAATTAAAATCTTTTAATTCTCTTTCTCAATTTTCGCGCATTTTCGGTTATTCGGCGGCCGCCCAAGGCGTCGCGTGCGACGCCGGTCGGCCGCTTACGCTCGTTCCTTCCTCCGTTGGCTCCTCGTATTTTCCATAACATCAAAAATAATTTTTATAAATTATTTACGCGCATACTTTAATTTTTCTTAATTAATTCACCGTTGAAAAGTATTACTTCATACTTAGGTAAATTATTCTTCTTCAAAAATCTTCCGGAAATTAATGAAATAATTTCCCCCGATTAAATTTTAATTATCGGCCCAAGAGATTAAATTTCTTAGCCACCTTATTTCTCCAAAATTACATAATGAGCCACATCAATTAAAGAGGCCCAACTATAATTATATTTCCAAATTACTTATTAAAAGGCCCCAACAACAATTAAACAAAGGCCCAACCTAAAAAAAAAGATTGGCCCAACAACATCTCCCTCTCCAACATACTCTCTCTCTCTTCCCTATTTCTCTCTCCCCGTCGTCCTCTCTCTCTCGGCAATCACACAGCAGCCGCCGCCGTCGCCCTCTCCGGCTCGACGACGTCGCTACTGGAACAGTCGGCGGGTCGTGAAGCCACCGTTTCCTTGCCGCCTCCACTCGTCGCCGTCGCAGGGTCGCCGGGAAGCTGCTGCCGCGGAGAAACTTCGCACGGCGTCGCTGCCAGCTGGAGTCACCGGCCGCTGCTGCCTCCCGTCGCGTTGCTGCTGCCGCCGTCGCCACCGGGAGCCGTCATCCGCACCGGGAACGTCGAGCGCGGCTGTCTGCCGCTGCCTGTCGCCGGTGGCGACTTCTCCTCCTCCGAAACCACTCCGAACCCGCCCGAAAACACCCCGCAAAGTCTCGCAACACGCGTTATTAACATAAAGCTAAGTTCTTTCTAAGTTTCGGTTACGTGCGGCGATCGTTCGGTTGATTCTTAGTTGTTTTTCTTACTTGAATTGGTTATGGAGGAATTTATGAAACAAGGGTGTATTATTCATGCAAAGCTAGTAAACAATTCATGCTTTGAGGATGGAAGAAATGGTATACCTCAAGAGCTTAAACTTGATGTGGTTGAGACAAAAAGAAATGGAACCAACTCCTTCTCCCCTCTTCTTCCCGTCGACTTCTCTCGCCGCTTCTCCTTCTTCTCTCTTCTCTCTTCTTCTTTTTTTTTTGCCAAATGAAAATGGTGAGTAGGTTAGAGGGGTTTGAGGAGGGTGTAGGTATTGATGAGGGAAGTGGAGAGGTGGAAAAGAAACCGTTCGGCCATCATGGGGGGGAGGAACCGTCGACGTGGGGGAGAAAAAGAAGAGAGAAAAAGGAAAAAGTTTGGGCTTAGCTAAATTAAATCCATACTTGGGCTTCCATGATTTAATTTCAATTGGGCTAAAAAAATCAACAATTAAATCAAGCCCAATTAGAAAGGATTTAAAGAGTTATTAAAATTCAAGTTATTTCATATTTAATTGGATTTCAAATTTATTTTGGAAAGTCCAAAATAAATTCATACATTTGTATATTTTTTCGTATTTTTTTTTCGTTAATTGAAATTCACGGATCTTTATTAAATTTGTTATCTCGTTCTTCATAACCAAAAATTAAAGTACGATCGTACATAATTTATATTTGGTGTTGTTCCAAATATAATATTCATTCAACCGTTCCTTGCTTTACGCGCGTCGTTATCCATAAAACATATATTTCTTTCCGTTTAATTCATTCGTCTTGCTAAAGAATAGCAATTTCATCATCGACCTTTCAACGAGACCTTAAACATGTCTCCCAACGTTCATATTTAAAAAGAAAACACATTCCTTTTCACATCAACCCATAAACCATAATTTTTCCCATATCACATTTATCGAGAAGCATAGCATTTCGAAATAATTTTATCAATTATTCCGTTACATAAAAGTAAATTTCAAACTTAAGGTACGGGTGTTACAGGTGTCCAGCAGCAGCCTCGGAGACGACACGGCAGCAGAGGCGAGATCATGGCTGTTCAGTACAGCAGCGCCGGTGGCTGCAGAGACGACGACGTCGCAATAACGACGACGACGCAACAGCGGTAATCAGGCAGCAACTGCGGTGAGACAGCAGCAGCGGTGATCGGGCAGCAGCGGGTACGACGACACAGCGACAGCAGCGTCGGTATCCCAAAGTGCAGCGCCCGACGGCGACGGAGAGAAGCGGCTGTGATTCGAGTGGGAGTCCTTAGCGGGCAGCTTCCCAGACTCGAGTTTGACGCCGCATCGTCTTGCCCATGACTTCGCTTTCCAAATTTGATTAGGGTTTCCAAATCCTTGGATTCAATTTTGGAAATAATTTAAGATAAACATAGCAATAAGATTTGAATATATCTTGTGTGGATTTTATATATTATATGAGATTTGATTATGAATTAAATCATGGATTAATTAGATATTTTCCTTATTTAATGGATTTATATGGATTTATTCCTAGATGAATCCTAGTTATATTTAGAAAATAATAATCTAATTTTTATCTATATCCTATGAATTTATATGGATTTATTCCTAGACAAATTCTAGTTGGATTTAGATAATGATAATATTATTTTATTCTTATCCTATGAGTTTATATGAATTTATTCATAGATAAATTCTAGATGGATTTGGATAGTGATAATATAATATTTTATTCTTATCTTATAGATTTATATGGATTTGTTCCTAGATAAATCTTAGATAGATTTTAATAATTATAATATAATATTATCTAATTCTATGGATTTATATGGATTTATTCCAAGATAAATCCTAGATGATTATGATAAATATTTATATTAATTTATTTTATCCTATTGATATGAATAGATTTAATTCTATTATGACAAATCTTAGATGGATTAAAATAAACATTAATCCAAGTTATCCTTATCTTTTGGATTTAATTGGATTTAGATAAACTTATTTATCTAAGAAATCCTAAGTAATATATGATATATTCTGGATGTCTATTCTAAGTAGAATTAAGATTTGTATAAATCTTGGTTGATTGGATTTTATTTATCGTATGGATAATGATGGAATCGTTTCTATCTAGTAATATCCTAGAATGATTTAAATAATGATAAATCTTAGATCAACGTTATCTTGATAAATCCTAAATGAAGTTGGATAATCATTATCCAAGATAAAACATAATTATTTAATTGATTCTCCCTTGACTAGATTAAATAATTGTCGTTAATTATCGAGCATGTTTAAATGCCATGCATTAAATGGAATTATTTGTTTTTTGGTGTTTATCTATTTTAAGTGGATTATCTGCCTTATCTGCTTATGTGATAATTATGCAAAAACCATATAAAATATCTAAGCGATAATTACAACAAGTGCGTTGTATATGGTCTCCATCAATTGGTCTGCAATTTATGAAGTATATAAAGAGTGCAATAGTTGAAAAAGTAAGAATGAAAAAAGGTGAGGGCATTGAAAAAGAGTCAAGTGAAAAGAGTCCGAATGAGTCAAGTGAGGGCATTGAAAAAGAGTAAAAGAAATAAAGAGTGCAATAGTTGAAAAAGAGAGTGTTTTCATCTTAGTGCACAAACAGTCTTTGTTTACGACTTACGAATTAACCACTTCTTTGCCAAGTACTTTTATGTCTCTTTTACAGGAATTCGAAGATATTTTTCCAGTGGAAGAATCAAGTGGATTACCTCCATTAAGAGGTATTGAACACCAAATTGACCTTGTTCCCGGGGCAGTTCTACCAAACCGACCAGCCTATAGAGCCAATCCCGAAGAGACTAAGGAAATTCAAAGGCAAGTGCAAGAGTTGTTGGACAAAGGAAAAATCCGTGAGAGCATGAGTCCATGTGCTGTTCCGGTAATTGTTGTTCATTCGCCATTTGAGCTAACGAGCTCAACATCTCCCCAATATGGGCTTGCCCAAGTTCCGGCGATCCCCTCCCGTCACCATGTGCCTCGGCGGCTAGGTTCTCTACCATTTCAAATGCCATCTTCTTTTTGGCCGTACAAACATCTGACCCAAATTCTGAACCGGCACAAATGAGGCCTCGGCGTGGCTTCTCCGGATGTGGCGTACCTGCGCACTTTGTTATAGGTCTTGAAATCGAGGGGAAGTTCCATTTTGTAAAGGAGAGGGGTTGTGTTGTGGAGCTGACCGCCGTGACATCCCCCTCCGGAAGCTCACCACCAGATTTCACCATGGAATCAGGTGCAAGCACATGTCACCTCTGGCCGGACAAGAGATACCTTGGCCGAGAGACCGTGCGTGCCCCTCGGCTGTCCCGTCGGCGGGGAAGACGCCTAGGTTACCGTCGACGTCGAGGATTTTTAGAGTGAGAAGTTAGAGAGAAGGGAGAGCAAGAATGTTTTTAGCGTTCAAGTTTAGCACAACTTTTATTTATGCGATTACTTGGCCAACAAGCAAACCTTTTATATCAAAATTGCCCACAAACATGCATTTTATGATGCCTGTAATGAAATGGTATCAAATACAAGATCATTTTGGTCAATAGAGCATGTAATCATTGTTATCTAGAGGAAGCTCATTTTTTTTAATCTATAAAACCTGACCTTTATTGGATTATAATAGATATGGTCAGTACAAGATTGTTACAACATCCATCCACGCAAAATTGCTCGGCCAAAAAGTTATTTCCACCCAGTAAATAAAGTTCAATCACTCTCTCCTTATGCCCATCTAGATTTCAAGAGACTGTCATACCGGGATTCAGCCCGATGCTCCTGCAGCTGCCCCGTTATCTTCTTCTCTTTCTTCTTCTTTACCAAACTCCTCAATCAATTGGCGCTGCCTCTGTGTCAGGTTTGTCGAAATGCTAACGTTAAAGTGCACATATTGATCACCAAATGAAAATGAATTTCGGACTTTAATCCCCTTTTTCCTCAAGACCACCTTCTGCCCAGGTTGAGTGCCAGGGCGAACCTTAACAACAACATCCCCAGAGAGTGTAGGAACCTGGATCGTTCCTCCCAAAATTTCCTGAGTGATGCTCAAAATTGTATCAACATGGATATCAGCCCCTTCTCCTCAGAACACTGGGTCTTCTTTGACCTTAATCATAACATAAAGATCACCCAGTTGATTTCCATCAGGATCCGATCCACCACTTCTGGGGATTTTAATGGTTTCATTGTTGTCCACTCCTGCCATGATATTCACCTTCACAGTCTTCGGCCCTTTTACTACCTGCTTACCCCTACAGGACTTGCAGAAGTTCGAAACAATTTTTCCAGCTCCCTTACAATTTGGACATGCAGCTTGAAGTGTGAAAGGACCATTTTGTGAGATAACCATGCTAGAACCTCTACAGCATTTACAAGTTTCAGGCTTTGTTCCAGGAGGAACACCAGCTCCACACAAGTTTCACAAGTTAATCAGTCATGACTGACAGTGTTTTGGTGCATCCTTGGACAGCTTCCATAAAGGATAGTTCAACAGCAACCTTAACATCTTCTCCACCCATGTCCCAATTGAATATGTTGAAAATATCGGAATTTCTGAATATGTCCTGGAAAGGATTAAAGCCACCGCCACCTCCAAATGGATCGAACCCACCATCACCAGTACCAGCACGTTCAAAAGCTTCATGCCCAGCCTGATCATACTGTTGGCGCTTTTCTTCATCCTTTAATACCTCGTATGCTTTCTGGACTTCTTGAAATTTCTTTTCAGCTTCCGGGTCATCTTTATTAGTATCAGGATGTAACTGCTTCGCAAGCCCGTAATAGGCTTTCTTGATTTCAAATGTTGTTGCATTTCTATTAACACCAAGGACATTATAGAAATCTCTTGACAATTGTGCAGTGGCATGGATTGACTGTTTGGCGCCTAAAATGTCCCAAAAACCAGGCTTTAACACATTACGTGCATCTCCATGATTTAAATAGAAAAGACCCCTTGATTGACTGCACGGTGCGGCGCCGACGCTCCTACACCCTCCCTTGAAGAAGGAATTGCAAAGTCGAATTGAATAAGAATTGTGGCGCAGAAGGGACGTAAGAGAGCGGTGGGCGAGGCAATAGCAGTAGAGAATCGAGATTGGGGTAAAACCCCCTCTAGAGGAAGTTCATTTGAAATATAACCTTTTATATTTAGGTTTACTTAGCTAACAACGAAACCATTTCAATCAAAATTCCCTAAAAACCTTGAATGTACAATTCCTGTTATGTAATAGCATCAGGATAGGATCATTATGGTCGATATTAGATCATAGTAATTGTCATATCTTAAAAGCTTATTTGAAGCACAACTTTTATATATGGGTTTACTTGGCCAACAAGCAAGCCTTTTATATCGAAATTGCCCACAATCATACATTTTTTGATGTCTGTAATGAAATGGCATCGAATATAAGATTATTTTGGTCAATAGAGCATATAATCATTGTTATCTAGTGGAAGTTCATTTGAAATATAACCTTTTATGTTTGGGTTTACCGTGTCTATACAATGTGCGTAAAGTGTGCTATTTTGAGCATGAAAGTGAAGAAGATACTTAATAAAAGATTCTTAATATATTATGTCTTCATACATAATATTATTCATCTCTCGAATGCTTCCGCTGAATGTTGTTTCTTTCGATTGCAAGTATTGTAGAGTTAATATTCATTTTGAGTTGTTGATTGTTGAAATGATACTCTGAGTGTATTGTGTACTTTGTACAGGCAGTGTGTGTATTGTGTCTATACAATGTGCGTAAAGTGTGTTATTTTGAGCATGAAAGTTAAGAAGATAGTAAATAAAAGATTCTGAATATATTATGTCTTCATACATAATATTATTCTTCTCTCGAATGCTTCCGGTGATTGTTGATTATTTCGATTTCAAGTATTGTTGAGATAATATTCATTTTGAGTTGTTGATTGTCCAAATGATACGTTTAGTGGATTGTGCACATTGTGCGGGCAGTGTGTGTATTGTGTATATAAAATGTGATAAAGTGTGTTATTTTTGTGTAGCGTCTTTAGTATGATTATTTTGTGTATAATGTGTGTAGTATGTGCAATCCATTTAGTGTTTATGTATTTTATTTATATCGTGTTTGTGTATTTTATTTATATTGTGTTTAATATTTGTAGATGTGCCACATATGTATAAATTGTGTATTTTATGAGTATATTTGTTGTATAGTATATAAATTGTGTATTTTGTGTTAATATCTCTAGTGTGTTCAATGTAGGTATGTATGTTTGCAATACATGTGTTATTTATTTTTTTTATAGTGTGTTTAATATATGTGGTATGTACCGTGTATGTATACTGAGTGTAGTGTGTATAGTGTGTGTGGTCCAGTGTGTGTATTGTGTACTTTGTGTAGGCATTGTGTGTATTTTTTCTATATAATGTGCGTAAAGTTTGTTAATTTTATGTAGCGTCTTCAGTATGTGTATAGTGTATTTTATTTATATTGTGTTTGTGTATTTTGTTTATAGCATGTCTAATGTTTGTAGTATGTTTTGCATTTGTATATATAACGAGTGTAGGGTTTTTATATTGTTTGTATTTCCTATATGTATCTCGTGTACAATGTGTAGTGTTTGTTTAATATATATGTGCGTAAAGTGTGTGTATTTGTGTGGTGTATATACCTTGTGTACAATGTGTAGTGTGAGCTATGAGGCAATCCTAGATCGGAAGGTGCAAGAGTTGCGAAACAAGTCGATAGCATCCGTGAAAGTGTTGTGGAAACACCATGGTCCCGAGGAAGCCACGTGGGAGTTAGAAGATAGAATGAAAGTAAAGTACCCCGAGTTGTTTATGTGAGATGATCAAATTTCGGGATGAAATTTCTGTTAAGAAGGGTAGGATGTAACATCCCAAAATTTTTGTGACCTTTATTTAATATATGTCGATTGGAAATTTTAATTTATGAAATTTAAATTGTTGCTACGCGATTGAGTTTGATTACGTGGAATAAATCGTCATGGGAAAATTGGAATGAAGTGCTATTTATATTTTAATGTGGGGAAAATCAATTTAAATAAGATCATGCATCTTGTTCTAGCCAAATAAAGTGGCTATTGCCGGCCCTCCAATTATTGGAAATTTTATTCTTTCTTGGATTTTAATAATTGTTTTGGGATATTCATCCAAATTAAATCCAAATCAAATTATCCCTAAATTGTGCTACATGAAATTCGAACTCTAACCTATTATTTTTGTGAGTTTCGAACATTCTCTATTTTAATTAGGAGGATCAATTAGTTTCTTTGATTTAATTGGTACCTTGTTGATTTCCTTTAGCTATTTTAAATCCAATTAAATCTTGCCACATTTTATTCTCTCACCCCAATTAAATTAAGAGTTGAATTATTTCCTTGTGGCTAATTAAGCCAATGTTCGCCCCCCCTCCTCCTATTTGTAGAGAAGAATATATTTGCTTCCTATTTTGTGGAATTCCTTTTATTCAATTAAATACCAAATTAATACATAAGTCAAATTAATTGGGGATGTGAATATTTTCCTTCTATTGTGTCTCCATCCCACACGTTTTTTTTGGCTTAATTTCCTTGTGGAAATTTATTTAATTGTTGTCTATTTTATGGGAGTCCAAATTTAAATCCTATTCTATTTAATTGAGAATTTAAATAATTTCCTTGTGCACACCATCAAACATTTCGCCCCCTCTCTCATTATTTCCTACTTGGAGATTTAATTTATTTTGTTACCTTGTTTATGGAATATTTATTGTTTTATTTCTAAATTGTGAATCTATTCATCTCCAAGTAAATACCAAATAAATTCCTTATTGAATTTCTAGCCATAATTTTCGAAAACTTGCCTTCCTTTTAATTGTGGGATTTTATTTATTGGCCTCTATTTTATCCTCTCCCTCTCTCCACACGCCACTCTCCTCTCCCTCTCTTCATCCTCACCAAAATTCCTTCCAATCCTTGTACTTGCATCCATTGGAGTTTGATTTTCAAGAGTTCCCGACGAATCATATCAATCTTTGCTTCTACCGTTTGAATTTTGATTCAAGAAGGTATAATTGAATCTTTTCCCCCATCTTCACCATTGAAAACCTTGTTCTTGATTTCTTCATGCATATAGTGAGTGTAGGAATCTCAGATCGCATAATTAATTGGTGGGAATTTGTCTTTGTATGAGAACAATTGTGAATATGCGATTTTGATTGAATATGTGTGAAGTTTGAATGAATTATTAGTGAATGATGTGTGATTATATGAGAACGTGATTGTGAGAACCTTTTTAAGCATGATTGTGTGGTGGAAGCATGAAAAAAATTGTGTTTGGATGAATGGGGAAGAAACCCTAATTTTGAAATTGTGAGGCCTGAAAACTGTGGAGTTCGGACAGTAGATTCCGACGTGTGTTTGATCAACCAAACGACCGAATTTTGACACGAAATTTTAACTGATTAAACTTCAAGGTGTTTTCTGTTTTGTATGTGAATTTCAGCCCCTTTTGACGAAAGATGAAAGTTTAATAAATTTTTGAAGTTGACTACCCAATTCTGCCAGAAACTTGTATTCTCGCCCAGAAAGTTTCGTTTTCTATTTGACCGACCAAATGGCCTCCTTTTGATGTGAATTTTTTACTAGATGAAATTTGAAGTGTCTTCTGAGTTGTGTGAAAATTTTAGCCTCATTTGACATCGGATGAAGTTTTGGTGAATTTTTCAATTGAACTGCACAGTGCTGCCAGAATTTTGTGTTCCGACCAGAGAGTTACATTATTGTTTTGACTGAACAAATGACGTGATTTTGGTGTAAACTTTTAACTGGATGAACTTATGTGTTGTGACCAAATTTTAGCATCATATGAGGCCGGATGGATTTTTGGTGATTTTTACAAACCAACCGCACAGTTTTTCCAGATTTGTTGTTATGTGAAAATATCACTTGTTGTCAAATTTGAGTGAATTATATGATGCATGTACGATTTAGGAATGTATCCTATGAAGTGATTATGTGTGACACGTTGAAAAATATTATGGCATGTTTTCCTTATGTTGATGAATGTTGGGATGGGTAATTTAAGAGAATGATAAAAGGAACGACAGGACATGCATGATAATGTGACTTGATGGAAGGCTGATTTGTATTGTGGTTTGGCAAGGGTTGTTGTGTGTATGTGAGCACAAGGAACGAGGGTTGCCTTAAGTGGATATTGAATTGTTTAAGCAAACGAGGTGAGCTTTCTTTTACAAATCTTTTTATTTTCCGAAAATATGATGTGGTGTTATAAGGGTGGTTTAACTTGTTATGTCATGCCATGTTGTTTTTTTGTTTGTGAGATAGTTTTCTGATGCCTAGTTCGTCTGAGCTTGCTCCGTTAGGCTATATGGCTGTGTTGTGAAACGAATTCGGGTCTGAGTAGGTCCGCAAACCCTACCAGGCTGTGTACACTGGTGGGATCGTGAGCCGTCCTTGCTAGTCGGCCGGTCTCGTGGGCGAATAGTGTGGCCACACTTTCGTTGCACTGCGATATGATGATAGTGATTGATGGATTGATGAGAAAGTGGGGAGATTGATTGTCTGTCCAGACTTTGAAATATTTTTTTGTTCTCTTGATATTTCTTAACTACACATAAAACTCGAGATCACTTGTATGGATGACATAACTGTATAAAATGTTTTCGGAATGAGCCCATTGAGTACAACAAGTACTCAGCCCTGCATGTGTTTTCCCCTATGTGCGGGTTGAGCGGGATGTTGCGGTGGATATTGAGTCGGCCTAGGAAATTGGGATGCGTTGTGTATTCATACATAGGCGTCATCCTTGACTCTCTTTGAAACCTTATTTCCGCTGCTATACTTTTGAACTATGCCTCGAGACCTTACCTTATTTCGTACTGTTTTGAGTATGTCAAAATTTTGTTAGACTTTAATCCGTTGCTTACTTCTTAACTCTAAAATGGTTTTTCGTAAACTAAAACAAATGTTTTCTTTTAGAAGTTAATTGGATTTTTGATATTTATTTTTCCGCTGTTTTCTTTGAAAAAAATTGTTTGCTAGAAATCTCCGCACTATTCGATATTGTAATTATGACATTAAGTATTTTGAACTAAAATCCGTTGCTTAACTTTTCAATGAACTAAAATATTCTCCTTCTTAAGTTAATTGGGTCTTTCATATGAAATGTCGTCCTTTAAATGTTGTCCTTTATTGCTTTCCCGTGGTCACGACCTCCTCATTTTATTATCCCTAGTATGGGCGGTCGTGACAAAGTGGTATCAGAGCTTCGTTCTTTCTCTCTGGTCCGAGAGTCTTCTTTTACCTTAAGTCTAGATTAGTGAACCTTAGACTAGACGTGTCACGAACGCTCAACATCCAAAGCATCACGCTCAACCAAAGAAAGTGAGGTATGTTTTAAGTTGTTGAAAGAATGTGAGATCGATGTATAAAATTGATGAGGATATGATGAGGATGTTTTGGCAAGTGTACGCATGTGAATAAACGTTATGTGTGAAAATGATATTGTGAAAGTACTACGACGTGAGCATGTGAACATAGGATGATGGAGTGTTTTACATGAAGGACGAAAGTGGATGAGTTGTTTTGAAAATGTTAAAATTTTTTGAAAAAAAAAGTGTAATCTAAGAATGTTGTTTCAAAAAATATATGTGAAGCGCATGAGTGTTTTGTTTGGAATACCAATGTTTTATGAGCTTTGAAAGTTTTGCATGGTTTGATATGTAGAAAAAAAAATGGAAAAGGATTTTGTGGTTGATGTTTTGTAATATTAATGACAAGTTGTTCTAGTGGAGTTTGATTGAGGAAAATTGTTTATATTGTGGAAAGTTGTTGGTAATTTTGGAAAGTTGTTTGATTGAGGAAAAATGTTTATGTTTTGCAATATCCTTGAACTTCAAATGAAAACGTGTTAGTTCTTTCTTTTGGGGAAAATTAATTGATCAATGGAAAATGTTGTGTTTATGAATTGTTCAATATATATATATATATTAATTTAATCAACTTTTTCGTTTGGAAAATTAAGCTTGGAAGTGTGATGTTATGTATGTTATGAGGTGCGAAGTATGATCCGTTATTCTATGGAGTGTTTTATACGAATGATGGAAGTTGATGCGAAAGTACGTTTTAATTTGAGTCAAAACTTTTACTTTAAAAGTGAGATGTGGAAAAAAAAATTTGAAAAGTGTGAAAGTGTAAAGAAATTTTGTTTCAAAAGTTGTGTGTTTATCTTGATGTCTGAATGACGTAAATTGTGGTAGATGATGATCTATGAGATAACGAATTGTGTTGTGAACTTAGAGTACCTAAAATATAAGCCTAGTTGACCGCGCGAATCATAGTTCTAAGTTGAAAACTTAACTATTGCTTCTCTGAGCAATGAAACGTACGAGAATATGAAAGTTGAGGCAAACCCTTAAGTCAAGGTGCGAGACAAGAAGAGCTGAAGCTAAGTGATATTTTCATGCAACGACGAGCGGTCATACTCGCGATTTAAATTAGTATAGTGTAATCGTACGTAAGCGGCAAAACGATGGAGATGATCTTCATACCCTGCTAAGGAGCTCGAGGATGACAACAATATCCTACGAGGATAATCATTATGACAAGCAGAGAACTTTATGAAGATATGGACCCCGACTATCATTATTAGTGGCATTGACACGAAGAATCTCAGCGTGGAATCCACAGTTCTTAGAGCGGTGTTACCATTCTCGGCTTGCGAAAGATGAACGAGGTGGTGCAACTTTAATAGTTATAACAAACTATTTTAATCAACAGTTCTTACTTGGATTCTAAGAAGTTATTTTTTCAGGACCTTTCAAATAACCGTGAGCCCTTGTCTATTTAACAGCTTGTTTCATTCTCCTCTTGCAAGTGATGCATATTATTTCTTTTCCTCCATTGAGTCATAACTCACTTTCAATTCTTGGAAAGTGGTGTTACCTTCATAACTTTGGACACTTGGATTGATTGTAGTCTTCTTTGACTTATTATTTATACGAACAATATTTTGACTTTGTGAGCCTTTGCTATTGAACTTCATACCTAAGGCTGCTTGCAGTCATGTCATTCAATATAGGCACATTTTGCAAACATGTTTTCTATGGGATATTCTTCTTTGAACTTTTGTTCAGCTTTTCATTTTGTAACCATATCTGTGTCAAGTTCTTTCTCATATAGTGAAAGTCTTTTTGGTTCAGTTCCACTATAGAACCTTTCTTTTTACAAAACGAAGTTAAGGCCTACATTTTGTACATTGCCTTAAAAAACTTAATCCACTTGATTTTTTTCAAAAGTCCCTTTGACTTTGGTTGCCTTTCACAAACTTATGAACCCATTGATGTGATTCTATCATTCCATATTATGATTTTCGTTGAACCATGATCAGTACCGCTTTGTGACAACTGCCTACATTTCTCAATCCTCATACAACTGATCATTTTTTTTTCTCTCCGCAACCCTTTAAGTCATTATCCCGTTGATGTGTTGATCTTTCAAATTTGGTCGAACAACGGAATTATCTTGTTGGGTAGCCTACTATGAGAATTAACATTAATTGGATTCCATCCCATATTCATGACCTATCTCATGTTCTTTCAAGCTCCGTGGGGATGATCATAACCAATTGTTACAATTCGAAATCGATTCATATCCAAGTTAAGACTGTTTGATTAAAGTTTGCGTTCTTGATACATATTCTGAGTTTTGATGCAACATTGCAAGGAGAGGCAAATTTCTTTTCAAGCCTCTAGCAAA
Source organism: Salvia splendens (assembly GCF_004379255.2). Taxonomy (NCBI): domain Eukaryota; kingdom Viridiplantae; phylum Streptophyta; class Magnoliopsida; order Lamiales; family Lamiaceae; genus Salvia; species Salvia splendens. The sequence goes on along the minus strand of NC_056036.1, from coordinate 26,337,627 downwards.
GAGTCGACTAGCTTATATGGGATTTCCATGAACCGACGAACCTCCATAATCTCTGATTTACAAGCAACCACGATGATCACAAAAGGGCGTCCGGCGTATCTTGTGTACTTGAATGGAAAGGAGAAGAAAGACTTGAAGGTGGAAGACGTGGCAGTAGTACGAGACTTTCTCGACGTGTTCCCTGAAACTTTGCCTGGACCGCCGCCCGACAGACAAGTGGAGTTTACCTTTGACTTAGAACCTGGATCTGCGCCAGTATCGAAAGCACCATACCGAATGGCCCCTAAAGAGTTGGCTGAATTGAAGATTCAGTTGCAAGAACTGCTATATTTGGGATTTATCCGACCTAGTGTATCACCATGGGGAGCGCCTGTGTTGTTCGTAAAGAAAAAGGATGGAACGATGAGGATGTGCATCGACTATCGTGAGCTCAACAAGTTGACCTTGAAGAATAAGTACCCACTGCCAAGAATCGACGACTTGTTTGACCAACTTCGAGGAGTGGGCGTATTTTCGAAAATGGACTTGGGTTCGGGGTATCATCAATTAAAGGTCCGACGAGAGGATGTGCCTAAGACTGCTTTTTACACTCGTTATGACCATTATGAATTCGTTGTGATGCCATTTGGACTTACTAACGCCTCGATAGTTTTCATGAACTTGATGAACCGAGTTTTCCACGAGTATCTCGATAAGTTTATGTTAGTCTTCATTGATGATGTGTTGATATACTCGAAGAATGAGGAGGAGCATGGATGGCAACTGCAAACTGTGTTGGAAACGTTACGAAAAGAGAAGCTTTATGCCAAGTTCAGTAAGAGTGAGTTTTGGTTGACTCGAGTGAACTTTCTTGGTCCTATCGTAACGGCTAATAGAATTCAAGAGGACCTATTGAAGGTCGAGGCTGTGCAAAATCAGAAGTCGCTTAAAACGCCGAGTGAAATTCACAGTTTCTTGGGATTGGCAGGATACTACAGACGTTTCATCGAGGGATTCTCTAACATCGCGAGACCGATGACGCAACTGTTAAAGAAAGGAATCAAGGTGGTTTGGACTTGGAATGCGAGGTGAGTTTTCAACTGTTGAATGAGAAATTAACTACAACACCTGTCCTAGCGGTACCAGAACCCGACAAGGACTTCGCCATCTCTACTGACGCGTCGAAAGTAGGACTAGGATGCGTGTTGATGCAAGATGGGAAAGTGTTAGCATATACTTCCCGGCAATTGAGACCAAACGAGCTGAATTTTCTGACCCATGATTTGGAGATAGCAGCAGTAGTGCACGCACTGAAAATTTGGAGACATCATCTCTATGGAGTGAGATGCGAGATATATACGGATCACAAGAGTCTCAAGTACTTCTTCAAGCAGAAGGAGCTAAATATGTGAGAAAGACGTTGGCTAGAGATCGTGAAGGATTATGATTGCGGTATTCACTACCATCCGGGCAAGGCGAACGTAGTAGCCGATGCTTTGAGTAGGAAGAACCAACCTCAATTGGCTTTTTTACCTAACGCAAGAGGAAGCGTTGATTCGCGAATTCGATAGAATGAGATTGGGAATAGTAAAAGCACCCGAGACAGTAGGAGGAAGAATAGCGACGCTAGTGATTGAGCCAGAGTTGAGAACCAAGCTCATAGAAGCCCAACGACGTGATGAGAAGTTGGAAGAGTTACGTGTGAAGGTGAGAGCCGAGAAGCTCGATCATTACCGTGAGGAGGCGGATAATGCTTTGACGTACGATGGACGATTGTGTGTGCCGAGCGATGAGGTGCTAAAAGATGAGATTTTAAGTAAAGCGCACAACATGCCTTACACTGCTCACCCCGGAAGCACGAAGATGTATCGAGATTTGAAGCAACATTTTTGGTGGAATGGAATGAAATGAGACGTGGCGTCGTATGTGGAGCGATGTCTAGCATGCCAATAAGTGAAGGCCTTACACCAACGACCATATGGGAAATTGCAACCACTTGAAATTCCCGAATGGAAGTGAGAGCATCTAACTATGGATTTCGTGACGGGTTTGCCAAAGTCGCAAAAGGGCAACACTGTAATTTGGGTGATCATCGATCGACTAACTAAAAGCGCGCACTTTTTACCAATTTGAATTTCTTATGGTGCGGACAAGTTAGCAAAGCTCTATGTGAATGAGATTGTGCGTTTGCATGGGGTGCCAAAGACCATTGTGTCTGACCATGATACGAAGTTCACATCAAAGTTTTGGATGAGTTTGCAACGGGAATTGGGCACACAACTGAACTTAAGCACTGCTTATCACCCGCAATCGGACGGACAGTCAGAGAGGATGATTCAAACGCTGGAGGATATGCTGCGAGCCGTTGTCTTAGATCGAGGGGAAAGTTGGGAAACTGTTCTACCATCGGTTGAATTCGCCTACAACAATAGCTACCAAGCGACGATCGACAAGGCTCCGTATGAAGCCTTGTATGGCAGGAAGTGTCAATCCCCGCACTATTGGGATGAAGTTGGCGAGAGGAAGATGTTAGGACCCGACGCAATAAAGGAAATGACCGAAATTGTGCATCAAATCCGCGCAAGGATCAAAGAAGCTCAAGATAGGTAGAAGTCGTATGCTGACGTGCGTTGAACGGAAATCAAATTCGACGTTGGTGACAAAGTGTTCTTGAAAGTATCCCCGACGAAAGGAGTTGTGAGGTTTGGAGTGAAGGGCAAGCTGAAACCGCGCTTTGTAGGACTGTACGAGATTATCGATGAAGTAGGTCCTGTAGCGTATTGTTTGGCGTTACCTCCCAGTTTTCGGAATGTGCACAACGTGTTCCATGTGTCGCAATTGTGCAAGTACGTGTTCGACCCCAAGCATGTGATTCATCAAGAGGAAGTGATCCTAACCCCGACATGAGCTACGAGGAAAGGCCAGAGGCAATCCTAGATCGGAAGGTGCAAGAGTTGCGAAACAAGTCGATAGCATCCGTGAAAGTGTTGTGCAAACACCATGGTCCCAAGGAAGCCACGTGGGAGTTAGAAGATAGAATGAAAGTAAAGTAACCCGAGTTGTTTATGTGAGACGATCAAATTTCGGGATGAAATTTCTGTTAAGAAGGGAAGGATGTAACATCCCAAATTTTTTGTGACCTTTATTAAACATATGTCGATTGGAAATTTCATTTATGAAATTTAAATTGTTGCTACGTGATTGAGTTTGATTATGTGGAATAAATCATCATGGGGGAATTGGAATGAAGAGCTATTTATATTTTAATGTGGGGAAAATCAATTTTAATAAGATCATGCATCTTAGTCTAGCCAAATAAAGTGGCTATTGTCGGCCCCTCCAATTATTGGAAATTTTATTCTTTCTTGGATTTAAATAATTGTTTTGGGATATTCATCCAAATTAAATTCAAATCAAATTATTCCTAAATTGTGCTACATGAAATTCGAACTATAACCAATTATTTTTTAGAGTTTCGAACATTCTCTATTTTATTTAGGAGGATGAATTAGTTTCTTTGATTTAATTGGTACCTTGTTGATTTCCTTTAGCTATTTTAAATCCAATTAAATCTTGCCACATTTTATTCACTCACCCCAATTAAATTAAGAGTTGGATTATTTCCTTGTGGCTAATTAAGCCAATGTTCGCCCCACCTCCCTATTTATAGAGGAGAATACATTTGTTTCCTGTTTTGTGGAATTCCTTTTATTCAATTAAATACCAAATTAATACCTAAGTCAAATTAATTGGGGATGTGAATATTTTCCTTCTATTGTGTCTCCATCCCACACGTTTTTTTTTGCTTAATTTCCTTGTGGAAATTTATTTAATTGTTGCATATTTTTTTAGAGTCTTTTCCTATAAAGAAATTACCAAATTTAAATCCTATTCTATTTAATTGAGGATTTAAATAATTTCCTTGTGCACACCATCAAACTTTTCGCTCCCTCCCTCATTATTTCCTACTTGGAGATTTAATTTATTTTGTTCCCTTGTTTATGGAATATTCATTGTTTTATTTCCTAAATTGTGAATCTATTCCTCTCCAAGTAAATACCAAATAAATTCATTATTGAATTTCTAGCCATAATTTTTGAAAACTTGCATTCCTTTTAATTGTGGGATTTTATTTATTGGCCTCTATTTTATTACTCCACAATTAATTAATTAATTAATTAATGGGATTAAACCTAGGACTATTTAATCACCTAAACTAAACCCTAGCCCCCATTCTCCCTCATATTTTAGTCCACCTCCATCCTCTCCCTCTCTCCACACGTCACTCTCATTTCCCTCTCTTCATCCTCTCCAAAATTCCTTCCAATCCCTGTTCTTGCATCCATAGGAGTTTGATTTTCAAGAATTCCCGACGAATCGTATCAATCTTTGCTTCTACCGTTTGGTTTTCAATTCAAGAAGGTATAATTGAATCTTTTCCCTCATTTTCACCATTGAAAACCTTGTTCTTGATTCCTTCATGCATATAGTGAGTGTAGGAATCTTAGAACGCATAATTGATTGGTGGGAATTTGTGTTTGTATGAGAATAATTGTGAATATGCGATTTTGATTGAATATGTGAGAAGTTTGAATGAATCATTGGTGAATGATGTGTGATTATATGAGAACGTGATTGTGAGAACCTTTTTCAGCATGATTGTGTGGTGGAAGCATGGAAAAAATTGTGTTTGGATGAATGGGGAAGAAACCCTAATTTCAAAATTGTGAGGCCTGAAAACTGTGGTGTTCGGACAGTAAATTCCGACGTGTGTTTGACCAACCAAACGATCGGATTTTGACACAACATTTTAACTGTGTAAACTTCAAGGTGTTTTCTGTTTTATGTGTGAATATTAGCCCCTTTTGACGAAAGATGAAATTTTAATAAATTTTTGAAGTTGACTGCCCAATTCTGCCAGAAACTTTTATTCTCGCCCAGAAAGTTTCATTTTCTATTTGACCGACCAAATGGCCTCCTTTTGATGTGAATTTTTTTTACTAGATGAAATTTTAAGTGTCTTCTGAGTTGTGTGAAAATTTCAGCCTCATTGGACATCGGATGAATTTTTGGTGAATTTTTCAATTGAACTTCACAGTGCTGCCAGGATTTTGTGTTCCGACCAGAGAGTTACATTATTGTTTTGACAGACCGAATGACGTGATTTTGGTGTAAACTTTTAACTGGATGAACTTAAATGTGTCTACTGTGTTGTGACCAAATGTTAGCATCATACGAGGTCGGATGGATTTTTGGTTATTTTTACAAACCAACCGCGCACTTCTTCCAGATTTGTTGTTATGTGAAAATATCATTTGTTGACAAATTTGAGTGAATTATATGATGCATGTACGATTTAGGAATGTATCATATGACGTGATTATGTGTGACACGTTGAGAAATATTATGGCATATTTTCCTTATGTTGATGAATGTTGGGATGTGTAATTTAAGAGAATGATAAAAGAAACGACAGGACATGCATGATAATGTGACTTGATGAAAGGCTGATTTTGTATTGTGGTTTGGCAAGGGTTATTGTGTGTACGTGAGCACAAGGAACGAGGGTTGCCTTAAGTGGATATTGAATTGTTTAAGCAAACGAGGTGGGCTTTCTTTTACGAATCTTTTTATTTTTTGAAAATACGATGTGGTGTTATAAGGGTGGTTTAACTTGGTATGTCATGCCATGTTGTTTATTTATTTGTGAGATTGTTGCCTGATGCCTAGTTCGTCTGAGCTTGCTCCGTTAGGCTATATGGTTGTGTTGTGAAACGAATTCGAGTCTGAGTAGGGCCGCAAACCCTACCAGGTTGTGTACAATGGTGGGATCGTGAGCCGTCCTAGCTAGTCGGCCGGTCTCGTGGGCGAATAGTGTGGCCACACTTTCGTCGCACTGCGATATGATGATTGTGATTGATGGATTGATGAGAAAGTGGCGAGATTGATTGCCTGGCCATACTTTGAAATATTTTAGTGTTCTCGTGATATTTCTTAACTACACATAAAACTCGAGATCACTCGTATGGATGACATAACTGTATAAAATGTTTTTTGCATTAGCCCATTGAGTACAACAAGTACTCGGCCCTGCATGTGTTTTCCCCTATGTGCAGGTTGAGCGGGATGTTGCGGTGGATGTTGAGTCGGCCTAGGAAATTGGGATGCGTTGTGTCTTCATACACAGGCGTCATCCTTGACTCTCTTTGAAACCTTATTTCCGCTGCTATACTTTTGAACTAAGCCTCAAGGCCTTACTTTATTTCGTACTGTTTTGAGTATGTCAAAATTTTGTTAGACTTTAATCCGCTGCTTACTTCTTTACTCTAAAATGGTTTTTCGTAAACTAAAACAAATGTTTTCTTTTAGAAGTTAATTGGATTTTTGATATTTATTTTTCCTCTGTTTTCTTTGAAAAAATTGTTTGCTAGAAATATCCGCACTATTTGATATTGTAATTATGACATTAAGTTCTGCATGCTAAAGCGACTAAGTACTATTTCGATGTAAGGTTCTTGAGATAAGCACAACATCTTCTTTTCTCGATTCCTAAGAACCTTGATCCCGAGGATGTGTCCCGCGTCTCCCATATCCTTCATCTCAAACTGGTTTGACAACCATGTTCGTACTGATGACAATATCTTTTTATTGTTTCCAATTAGAATATTGTCATCTACATATAAAACTAAGAACACTACATTCCCCTTTTCAACCTTCTTGTACACACGGCTTTCACTTGGGCATTTTTTGAATCCAAACTTGCAAACAGTTTGATCGAAACACTGGTTCCATGATCTAGATGCTTGCTTAAGGCCATAAATGGCATTCTTAAGCTTCCAAACCATGTGTTCCTTGCCCTTTATGACATAACCTTCGGGTTGTTCCATGTAGATGGTCTCCTCAAGACCGCCATTTAGAAACGCAGTCTTAACGTCCATCTGCCATACATCCCAATCCATATAAGCTGCTATAGACAATAGTATCCGGATTGATTTGAGCATGGCCACTGGGGAGAAAGTCTCATCGTAATTGACACCTTCCTTTTGGGTATACCCCTTAGCCACTAGTCTTTCCTTGAAGACTTTAACTCGTCCATCGGGTCTACGTTTATGTTTATATATCCACTTGCTCCCAATGGCAGTACAAACTTCGGGTAGGACGGACAAATCGTAGACGTCTTTGTCTATCATAGATTGTAGTTCCGAATCCATTGCTTTCACCCATTCGCAATGATCGGCATTTGCCTGCGCTTCCGCAAAGTTCCAGGGATCTAATACATTGCTGTCTGAGGAGTGATCCATAGATTCCCCCAAACCAATGTATCTTTCAGGCTTATGTGAGACCCTCCCACTGCGGCACGGCACTACAATTCTTGGAATAGAAGTTGTAGTTTCTAGAATTGTTTGTTCACTTGGTACTCGTTCTTGGTTAATGGAATTTGTGACAGAAGTTATCTCATCAAGAGCCACTTCACTGCTGGGTTTATGATTCATTACATAGTCTTCCTCTAAGAATGTGGCGTGGGTGCTCACAATAACTTTCTTATCTCGGAGACTAAAGAATTCATAAGCTTTCGTTCCTCTGGGGTATTCTATAAACAAACATACCTCCGTCCTTGATCCTAGCATTGTTGGATCCTTTTCCAATACATGAGCTGGGCAACCCCAAATCTTGAGATGTGCTAGATTGGGCTTGCGCCCAGTCCACAACTCATACGGAGTAGTAGGTACGGATTTTGATGGTAAATTGTCTAAAATATGGCTTGCAGAAAGCAAGGCATGTCCCCAAAACGAAGTAGGTAGTTGTGCATAACTCATCATCGATCGGACCATGTTCAATAAGGTCATGTTCTTTCTTTCAGCCACGCCGTTCTGCTGGGGCGTGCCCGGCGCAGTCAGTTGGGATTCAATTCCCGATTTCGACAAGTAGTCCAAAAACTCAGCACTGAGGTACTTGCCTCCACGATCAGATCGTAGGCTTTTGATACTCTTACCATGATACTTCTCCACAAGAGTTAAAGTCCTTGAACTTATCAAAAGACTCTGACTTGTGGAGCATCAAATAGACGTATCCAATTTTCGAGAAGTCATCAATAAATGTGGTGAAGTATCGAAAACCACTTCTTGCCTCAGTAGACATTGGACCACATACATCGGAATGAACGAGCTCAAGTACTTCCTTGGCCCTATTGCCCTTAGCCTGAAAAGGCCTCTTGGTCATCTTGGCATGACCAAGTCTAAGGTGCCATAAGTACGTTTCGTTCATTGAACTGGATGGTTCCTTTCGTTCCCTTGAAATTTTTGATGTTGTATTGAGTTCTGATTTGCGATTATTAAACTGTGTAGATGTGATTGTGTACAGATTGTTTTCCATGATACCACGACAGATATAAGAATCATCTTTCTTAATAACGCAATTGTCATTAAAAGAAATCGAATATCCATCAAAAACTAATTTAGAAACTGAAATTAAATTTCTTCTAGAAGAAGGTATCAACAAAACATTCTTCAAAATAAAAAATCTATCACTACTAAAACACAAATAAATGTCTCCCACTGCTACGGCCGCCACTTTTGTAGCGTCGCCCAGCTGGACCTCGATCTCATGATCTCGTAGCCGTCTTGTCACCTGCATTAAGTCAGGATCAAAACAAATATGATTAGTGGCTCCAGTGTCAATAACCCAAGTGCAAGTAGACTTCGAAGCCATACATGACTCGACTACTAAAGCTTGGTGCATACCTATAGCCTTGCCCTTTTTAGGACAATCTGGCTTCCAATGCCCTTTCTCTCCGCACTTGAAACACTTCCCCGTGGTCTTCTTGTTTTCCCTCTTATTCTTCTTTCCCTTAACTATCTTGGTCGGTCCTGAGTTCGGTGCCTGCCTTTTTCCCGCGCTAGGCTTGAAGCCAGAGGAACGAGGCGCCGAAGTCATCATGACTGCCTTAGCCTGGACTATAAGGTCCTCTGCCAACTGAAGTTCAGTCAACAGCTCTGCCAAGGTTTAGTTCCTTTTGTTCATCTTGAAGTTGAGCTTGAACTGCTGGAAGCTAGGGGGAAGACTTTGAAGGATAATAGTCACCTGGGACTCGGGATCGATCCTCCCTCCCAAGACCTCAATTTGGTTGAGGTGGCCCATCATCTCGAGGACATGGGCCCTCACAGACGAGCCTTCCTTTGTAGTCTTCGACATGATACTCCGTAAGGCTTGAGACTTAGCCGTTCGATTCTGAGTACCAAAAAGATTCTTGAGATTCTGCATGATCTCGGCGGCAGTTTCCATGGCTGAATGTTGATGCTTGAGTACTGATGACATAGATGCCAACATATAGCACTTAGCCATCTCATTCGCCTTATGCCACCGTCTGTGTGCATCTCTGACTCCTGCCGCAGCGTTAGCTGGTGGCACTGGAGGTCGCGGGGTTGTGAGTACAAAGATGTACTCATCTGTTGTGAGAGCGATGTCCAGATTTTGTTTCCATTCTATGTAATTTTGGCCCTCGAGTTTGTTTTCTTTAGGAATTGCAGAAAGAGGATTGAATGACATATTGACGATTTGATTTGCACTGCAACACGGAATATTTACCATTTGTCATAAACTTAAGTAAGAAGTTTGATTAGATTAACCATAAAACTTTTCAAAATCTTACAATAGTAAAATTAAAATTTTGTATCCTCCAAAGGAAGTTAATACGCATTAAAATCTTACAATTTTTACTGGTCACAACACCGACGAATAGCCCAAAGACCACAGAGTGGCATGGCCGCCTAATGTTGCCTAAGCAAGACCACGTCTTTAGCATTACAGAGTCTCATTTCTACAACACACTCCCATAACAATGCTTATGTGCTGCTAACAAGATCAAGCTATCCCATAAATCATGTATGAACTTCTGAATCTCGCAGTTTCTTAGGATCATTGTCCCCACAAAGCAGGTGGCGATAATATTGGAAACCAAATTCTAGTTCATACTATTTATATTTGAGAAGTCCGCCTTATGAACTCGCTATTTCCTAGGATTATTGTCCCCACAGTGCAGGTGACGATAATATTGGAAACAAATTCATAAATTACAAACCAATTGGTGAAGACCATATACAAACGTTGAGTTCATAATTATAGCTTAGATATTTGGGTTATGGTTTTTATTCAATTATCCTTAGCCTTGAGGCAGATTAAGGCTTAATTAAATTCTGTTGGTATTTAATATGCTGGATAATTGAATCCTTTAATTGGCGTTTTCCATTAAGAAAATAATGTTCCAGTATTTAATTCTTATTCATGTCTACTATAAGATATATCTAAAATAATTAAATTATTTAATTCTTAATAAGACATAAAAAATTAAATTCAAATTATTTCCATGTTTAAGATTAGGAAGAGAAGATTTATTATTTAATGTATTCATACATATCTATCCTAATTAGGATTCTAGATATATAATTATTAGGAAACTATTAAATTATTCTCATCCATATCATCTAGAAATAAAATAATATTATTTATTTCCATAGATATAGATAATTATAAAAATATTCCTAAAATCTAGATAAATCTTCCAAAAAGATTTTATTTCCATTAAATAATAATATTTTAATGATATCTTTTAATAAAATAATTAAATAATCATTCAAAAATCCTTCATCGTTACCTCATCGCACGAGATTTGCATGAACGATGTGAAGGGGCTGGCAGCGGAAGCGTGCGTTCATAACGGATCACATGAATTTGATCTATTTAGCAGATTATTTAGACAAAATCTATTCGCGTAATTATCACATGTATCATGCTCATAACTTGAATTAAAACATGCTTTAGCACATAAAATCCGTAAAACATGCTTACTGCGGAATTAGCTAATTTACCTCGTTGATTCAATCAAAAATCGTTGATGGCTTGCTCCGTCTCCACGTGAAGATCTTCAATACAAGACCTCGGATCTTCTGACTGGTGTCTCGGACTATACGCTGATATTTGTGTGGGCAAATCTCACCAACGTACTAGGACTCGAATAATGGAAGACAGAAACTGCTCACGGAGGGAGCACAAATTTCAAAATCTCTCTTTAGAGGGGGAGACAAAAATTTTAACTAAATAATTGTTATGTTTTCTATCTCCTTTATTCTCCTATTTATATAAGTCACATATTGGGCCCAGTCAGGGATCTAAGGAAGAATTTGGAACATGCCTCACCCAATTAGCTTTTTACTAATTAAATTGAACCCACAATTTAATATAAGCTTATATTGGAATATTACGAGCAGCCACTACAGAAGTAATATTGCACTGCCTTCCAAATCCGAAATTACAAGTATTTCGGGTTTCCTTTAATTGCATTTGATTTATTTCCCGCGCTTAAGATAGAAACATCCATTAATTAATTAATGTCTGCTATAGACTTAATTAATTAACATATTTCGAATTCCAAGAGTGGACTTATCAAGAAACTCTTATTTATTATTCATAGAGTAATCAAACTCCAACTAGCTAGGTTCCGAATAATAAAACCTTGTTTCGAGCTCCTCTTGTGGATGTTATCAAACGAGACTCTCCTCGCACACGTTTCAACATAATAGCAATCCTAGCACCTCTAGATAATGATCACCACTACCCAATATACCTGGATCGTTGGGTTACGAAAAACCCGCACCTTTGGTAAGTCCAAGTAGTGGATACTCAATATCGTATGCTCAATGCTAACGTACATTGATTAAGAAATTAATTATCAAGACCTCGTCTTTCAGTAGATAGCATAAAGACTCGTCTTGCTGTTAGATCCATTCAGTGCTATACCACACCAACGTCATCTTATTTCAATAAGGTTTAGAAATAATCGGACTGACATTGCAACCTTTCGCGATAGGTAGTCTAGGCCTATCTAGGTTGTGAAATTCTTATTTTTCTTTGTTTAGAACTGACCGTGTTACCTTAAATTGGACGACGCCCACAACCGGTCTACTAAAACAAAGACTTAGACTTTGTTACGTTTGCTCATACATTTAATTATGCAATAAACAACCATTAAATGTAAGACATAACAACATTATGACAAAAATAATCTGTTGCATTTATTGGAAAATAACCATTAGAGTTTTACAGTATCCAATCACTCGAAATGTGATTTCTAGTATACAAAACCCTAACAATCTCCCACTTATACTCAAAACAGCTTTCGAGTATACTAAATAGTAGTGCACACGTCTAAATTTCTCCCACTTATACTGAAAGCGAGTTGAGGTCTTGAATGAGTCAAACTTCCATCCCTTCAACGTGGCACTCGAACGGTTTACCGCCAAAGCCTTTGTAAAAGGATCTGCCAGGTTGTTCTCTGACGCAATCTTGACCACTTTTATGTCTCCTCTCTGCACTATATCTCTAATGATATCATACTTCCGCTCTATGTGTTTGCTCGCTTTGTGAGCTCTTGGTTCTTTCGAGTTTGCCACAACACTAGAATTGTCACAATAAATGGTGATGCTCTTGGGCAGATTCGAAACCACACCAAAATCCATAAGGAAGTTCTTGAACCATACAGCCTCTTTTGCAGCCTCTGAAGCGGCCACATACTCGGCTTCCATGGTCGAGTCCGCGATGCATTTCTGCTTCACACTCTTCCAAATTACGGCTCCACCTCCTAAGGTGAACACATATCCTGAAGTAGATTTTCTCGAGTCTTGATCAGCTTGAAAGTCTGAGTCAGTATATCCCAAAGGACAGAGCTCGGCTGCATTGTAAACTAGAGCATAGTCCTTAGTCCGTTTAAGGTACTTGAGTATGTTCTTTACGGCAGTCCAATGTCCTTGGCCTGGATTCGACTGATATCTTGCCACCATGCCATCAGCAAAGCAAATATCTGGTCTAGTACAAAGCATAGCATACATAAGACTTCCAACTGCCGAAGCATATGGAATCCTTCTCATTGCTTGTATCTCAGACGGCGTTTTTGAGCACATCTCTTGAGATAAATGGATGCCATGTCTAAAAGGTAAGAAACCTTTCTTAGCGTCCTGCATGCTAAAACGACTAAGTACTGTTTCGATGTAAGATTCTTGAGATAAGCACAACATCTTTTTCTCTCGATTCCGACGAACCTTGATCCCGAGGATGTGTCCCTCGTCTCCCATATCCTTCATCTCGAACTGGTTTGATAACCATGTTCGAACTGATGACAACATCTTTTTATTGTTTCCAATTAGAAGAATGTCATCTACATATAAAACTAAGAACACCACATTCCCCTTATCAACTTTCTTATACACGCAGCTTTCACTTGGGCACTTTTCGAATCCAAACTTTCAAACAGTTTGATCGAAACATTGGTTCCACGATCTGGATGCTTGCTTGAGGCCATAAATGGCCTTCTTAAGCTTCCAAACCATGTGTTCTTTGCCCTTTATGGCATATCCTTCGGGTTGTTCCATGTAGATGGTCTCCTCAAGACTGCCATTTAGAAATGCAGTCTTAACGTCCATCTGCCATACATCCCAATCCATATAAGCTGCAATAGACAATAGTATCCGGATCGATTTGAGCATGGCCACTGGGGAGAAGGTCTCATCATAATCGATGCCTTCCTTTTGGGTATACCCCTTGGCCACTAGTCTTGCTTTGTAGACTTTAACTCGTCCATCGGGTCCACGTTTAGGTTTATATATCCACTTGCTCCCAATGGCAGTACAACCTTCGGGTAGGACGGACAAATCGTAGACGTCTTTGTCTATCATAGATTGTAGTTCCGAATCCATTACTTTTACCCATTCGCAATGATCGATATATGTCTGCGCCTCCGCAAAGTTCCAGGGATCTAATACATTGCTGTCCGAGGAGTGATCCATAGATTCTCCCAAACCAATGTATCTGTCGGGCTCATGTGAGACCTCCCACTGCGGCGCGGCACTACAATATTTTGAGTAGAAGTTGAAGTTTCGGGAATTGTTTGTACACTTGGTACTTGTTCTTGGTTAATGGAACTTGTGACAGAAGTTAGCTCATCAAGAGCCACTTCACTGCTGGGTTTATGATTCATTACATAGTCTTCCTCTAAGAATGTCGCGTGAGTGCTCACAATGACTTTCTTATCTCGGAGACTAAAGAATTCATAACCTTTCGTTCCTTTGGGGTATCCTATAAACAAACATACCTCCGTCCTAGATCCTAGCTTAGTTGGATCATTTTCCAATACATGAGCCGGGCAACCCCAAACCTTGAGATGTGCTAGATTGGGCTTACGCCCAGTCCACAACTCATATGGAGTTTTAGGTGCGGATTTTGATGGTAAATTGTCTAAAATGTGACTTGCGGAAAGCAAGGCATGTCCCCAAAATGAAATAGGCAGACGTGCATAACTCATCATCGATCGAACCATGTTTAATAAGGTCATGTTCCTTCTTTCAGCCACGCCGTTCTGCTGGGGCGTGCCCGGCGCAGTCAGTTGGGATTTAATTCCCACTTCCGATAAGTAGTCCAAAAATTCGGCACTAAGATATTCGCCTCCACGATCAGATCGTAGGCATTTGATATTCTTCCCATGATACTTCTCCACAAGAGTCTTAAAGTCAATAAACTTGTCAAAAGACTCTGACTTGTGACGCATCAAGTAGACATATCCAATTTTCGAGAAGTCATCAATAAATGTGATGAAGTATCGAAAACCACCTCTTGCCTCAGTTGACATTGGTCCACATACATCGGAATGAATGAGCTCAAGTACTTCCTTGGACCTATTGCCCTTAGCCTTAAAAGGCCTCTTGGTCATCTTACCTTCTAAGCATGACTCACACTTATGAAAAGGTTCCTCCTCTAGACCTTTGATAAGATCTTGTTGAACAAGAGAATGAATCCTCCTTTCATTGGCATGACCAAGTCTAAGGTGCCACAAGTACGTTTCGTTCATTAAACTTGAAGGTTCCTTTCGTTTCTTTGAAATTTTCGATGTTGTATTAAGTTCTGATTTGCGATTATTAAACTGTGTAGAAGTGATTGTGTACAGATTGTGTTCCATGATACCACGACAGATATAAGAACCATCTTTCTTAATAACGCAGTTGTCATTAAAAGAAATCGAATATCCATCATAAACCAATTTAGAAACTGAAATTAAATTTCTTCTAAAAGAAGGTATCAACAAAACATTCTTCAAAATCAAAAATCTATCACTACTAAAACGCAAATAAATGTCTCCCACTGCAACGGCCGCCACCTTGGTAGCGTCGCCCAGCTGGACTTCGATCTCACGATCATGTAGCCGTCTTGTCACCTGCATTAAGTCATGATCAAAACAAATATGATCAGTGGCTCCTGTGTCAATAACCCAAGTGCAAATTGATGTCGAAGTCAAACAAGACTCGACAACTAGAGCCTAGTGCATACCTATAGCCTTGCCCTGTTTAGGACAGTCTGGCTTCCAATGCCTCTTTTCTCCACACTTGAAACACTTCCCCGTGGGCTTCTTGTTAGCCCTCTTCTTCTTCTTCTTTCCCTTAGCTATCTTGGCCGGTCCTGAGTTCGGTGCCTGCCTTTTTCCTTTGCTAGGCTTTAAGCCAGAGGAACGAGGCGCCGAAGTCATCATGGCCGCCTTAGCCTGGACCATAAGGTCCTCTGCCGACTGAAGTTCAGTCAACAACTCTGCCAAGGTGTAATTCCTTTTGTTCATCTCGAAGTTGAGCTTGAACTGTTGGAAGCTAGGGGGAAGACTTTGAAGGATGATAGTTACCTGGGATTCGGGATCGATTGTCCCTCCCAAGACCTCAATTTGGTTGAGGTGGCCCATCATCTCGAGGACGTGGTCCCTCACAGACGAGCCTTCCTTCATTGTCTTCGACATGATACTCTGAAAGGCTTGAGACTTCGCCGTTCGATTCTGAGTACCAAATAGATTTTTGAGATTCTGCATAATCTCGGCGGTTGTTTCCATGGCTGAATGCTGATGCTTGAGTACTGAAGACATAGAAGCCAACATGTAGCACTTAGCCATCTCATTCGCCTTATGCCACCGTCTGTGTGCATCTCTGACTCCTACCGCAACGGTAGCCGCCGGCACTGGAGGTCGCGGGGTGGTGAGCACAAAAGATGTACTCATCTGCTGTGAGAACGATGTCCAAATTTTGTTTCCATTCTATGTAATTTTGGCCCTCGAGTTTATTTTCTTTGAGAATTGTGGAAAGAGGATTAAACGACATAATGACGATTTGATTTGCACTGCAAAACAGAGTATTTTACTATTGTCTTAAAATTATGTAAGAAGTTTGATTAGATTAACCATGAAACTTTTCAAAATCTTACAACTTTAAAATTAAAATTTTGTACCCTCCAGAGGAAGTCAATACGCATTAAAATCTTACAATTTTACTAGTCACAACACCGACGAATAGTCCAGAGACCACAGAGTGGCATGGCCGCCTAATGTTGCCTAAGCAAGACCATCTCTTTAGCATTACAAAGTCTCATTTCTACAACACACTCCCATAACAATGCTCATGTGCGGCTAACAAGATCAAGCTATCTCATAAATCCTGTGTGAACTTCTGAATCTCGCAGTTTCTTAGGATTATTGTCCCCACAGAGCAGGTGGCGATAATATTGGACACTACATTCTAGTTCATATTATTTATATTTGAGAAGTCCGCCCTCATGAACTTGCTATTTTCTTAGGATTATTGTCCCCACAGAGCAGGTGGCGATAATATTGGAAAAATGCTTCATAAATTACAGACCAATTGATGGAGACCATATACAAACGTTGAGTTCGTAATTACAGCTTAGATATTTTGGGTTATGGTTTTACTTTAATTATCCTTAGCCTTGAGGCAGTTTAAGGCTTAATTAAATTCTATTGGTATTTAATCTACTGGATAATTAAATCTTTTATTAATTGGTATCTTCCTTTAGGGAATAATTATTCTAGAATATAATTCTTATTCATGTATATTATAAGATTTGACTAAAATAAATGAATTATTTAATTCTTAATAAGACATGAAAAATTAAATTCAAATTAATTCCATGTTCAAGATTAGGAAGAGATATTTCATTATTTAATGTATTCATACATATCTATCCTTTTTAGGATCTTAGATATATAAATATTATGAAATTATGAAATTATTCTTATCCATATCATCTAGGAATCAAAATATTATTATTTATTTCCATAGATATAGAAAATAATAAAAATATTCCTTAAATCTAGATAAATATTAGGAAACTATTAAATTATTCTCATCTATATCATCTAGGAATAAAATAATATTATTTATTCCATAGATATAAATAATAATAAAAATATTCCTAAAATCTAGGTAAATCTTTCAAAAAGATTTTATTTTCATTAAATAATAATATTTTAATGATATCTTCTAATAAAATAATTAAATAATCATTAAAATAATCTTTCATCGTTATCTCATCGTACGAGGTTCGCACGAACGATGAACGATGAAAATCCGACGAGTTCTTCATCGGACCACGACGCACGTAGCGTCTCGGCCACCAGCGCGCAGATGGCGCGCCAGCGTCTCGGCCGCCTGGCTCGTCGGGTGTCGCAGCTTCTCGGCCAGGCGCGCACAGGGCGGCACGCGCCTCTCGGCCAGCTGCTCGACGCCCGTCTCTGCCCGCAGTCTCGACGGGTGGCGTGAGCTCTCGACCAGCGGCACGCGCGGTGGCGCGGCTGCTCTCGGCCAGCTCGAGTGCCCGTCTCGGCACGTCAGGTGACGCGGTCCTCGGCCAGGAGCTTGCGCGGTGGTGCGGCTCCTCTCGGCCAGTGTCACGTCGCCCGGCTTGACCCTCCCGAGCCTGGATTCTCCCCTCGTCTCGGCACATCGCGCCATATGGCCTCGACCACTACTCCGCGCCAGTCACCGCCATGTCACCGCCATGTCGGCCTCGACCCGGATGCCGTCTGGTGCGTGTGGTCTCGGCCGGCTGCACGCACGAGTCCCCACTCATCTGCGCGTCGCCCCGTGATCATGGCTCCCGACTCCCACTGTCTCGACATCCCTACCTCGATCGCACGTGGTGCGTTCGAGCAATTTAAGTTCTTTGATTCGATAGTTCTTGAGTTCATCATGCATAAAATATAACAAAAACACCAAGAACATGCTTCGCAATCAAATAACACATGCATACATGAATTTCGCGAAATTTAAATCCAAATAATCAGAGCGAAAGACTGGCTCTGATACCAACTGAAGGGGCTGGCAGCGGAAGCGTGCGTTCATAACGGATCACATGAATTTGATCTATTTAGCAGATTATTTAGACAAAATCTATTCGCGTAATTATCACATGTATCATGCTCATAACTTGAATTAAAACATGTTTAGCACATAAATCCCTAAAACATGCTTACTGCGCAATTAGCCAATTTACCTCGTTGATTCAATCAAGAATCGTTGATGGCTTGCTCCGTCTCCACGTGAAGATCTTCAAAACAAGACGTCGGATCTTCTGACTGGTGTCCCGGACTATACGCTGATATTTGTGTGGGAAAATCTCACCAACGTACTAGGACTCGAATAATGGAAGACAGAAGTTGCTCACAGAGGGAGCACAATTTTTGAAATCTCTCTTTAGAGGGGGGGACGAATATTTTAACAAAATAATTGTTATGTTTTATGTCTCCTTTATTCTCCTATTTATATAAGTCACATATTGGGCTCAGTCAGGGATCTAAGGAAGAATTTGGAACAGGCCTCACCCAATTAGCTTTTTACTAATTAAATTGAACCCACAATTTAATATAAGCTTATATTTGAATATTACGAGCAGCCACTACAGAAGTAATATTGCACTGCCTTCCAAATCCGAAATTACAAGTATTCCGGGTTTCCTTTAATTGCATTTGATTTATTTCCCGCTCTTAAGATAGAAACATCCATTAATTAATTAATGTCTGCTATAGACTTAATTAATTAACATATTTCGAATTCCAAGAGTAGACTTAGCAAGAAACTCTTATTTATTATTCATAGAGTAATCAAACTCCAACTAGCTAGGTTCCGAATAATAAAACCTCGTTTCGAGCTCCTCTTTTGGGTGTTATCAAACGAGACTCTCCTCGCGCACGTTTCAACATAATAGCAATCCTAGCACCTCTAGATAATGATCACCACTACCCAATATACCTGGATCGTTGGGTTACGAAAAACCCGCACCTTTGGTAAGTCAAAGTAGTGGATACTCAATATCGTATGCTCAATGCTAACGTACATTGATTAAGAAATTAATTATCAAGACCTCGTCTTTCAGTAGATAGCATAAAGACTACTCTTGCTGTTAGATCCATTCAGTGCTATACCACACCAACGTCATCTTATTTCAATAAGGTTTAGAAATAATCGGACTGACATTGCAACCTTTCGCGATAGGTTGTCTAGGCCTATCTAGGTTGTGTAATTCTTATTTTTCTTTGTTTAGAACTGACCGTGTTACCTTAAATTGGTCGAAGCCCACAACCGGTCTACTAAAACAAAGACTTAGACTTTGTTACGTTTGCTCATACATTTAAATATGCAATAAACAACCATTAAATGTAAGACATAACAACATTATGACAAAAATAATCTGTTGCATTTATTGGAAAATAACCATTAGAGTTTTACAGTATCCAATCACTCGAAAGGTGATTTCTAGTATACAAAACCCTAACATGATGAACGATGAAAATCCGATGAGTTCGTCGTCGGATCACGACGCATGAAGCGTCTCGGCCGTGGCGTGCAGGTGGCGCGCCAGTGTCTCGGCCGCCTGACTCTTCGGGTGTCGCATCCTCTCGGCCAGGAGTGCGCACGTCAGTGCCGCTCCTCTAGGCCAGGTGCGCCCCGCCCGTCTCGGTGCGTCAATCCGTCGGGTGTCGACGCTTCTCGGCCAGGCGCGCACGTGGCGGCGCGCGCCTCTCGGCCAGCTCTGAGACAGGTGCTGGCTAGTGAGCCCTGGACTTGGCTCTTTGAAGCAATTAGGGTAACCAACCTACCTCGGATTGCCTCGGATCATGGGCCGTTGCTTGTTAGATGTAAAATGAAGAACAACCCCGAGGGGGGAAGAGCTTTCCGTTTCCAAAATATGTGGACACGTCATGAGGAATTTGTCAACCTTGTGCATGAGGATTGGACGGTGCCTACGGAAGTCGAAGTACTGCTCAACCTACATATCAAACTCTTAAGGATCAAGAAGACTCTCAAGCGATAGAATAAAGAGATATTCGGGAACATCCACGCCAACCTCTGTGCGAGTGAAGAGAACATTGCCTTAGCCCAGGCTGACTTTGAAGTGAGCCCCTCACCCCGGAACAGAACCGAATTCAATAAAGAGATAGCGAAATATATTCTATTGCTCAAAATGGAGGAAGACTTTTGGAAACAAAAGGCAACCCTCAAGTGGCTTGAGGAAGGTGATAAGAACACCAAGTTCTACCAAAGCTGGGTTAAGCAAAAAAGGATACGTCTTAGGATCCACAAGATAAATGCCAATGTGAGGGAACTTACGGATGATCAAGAAATCAGAAACTCGGCGGTTGAATTCTTCCAAAATCTCCTGAGTTAGCGGAACCGACCCTAGAGTTACTACAACCGTTAGCACCTTCGGAACAATTGGAGGGGCTGGCCGACCCCCCGGACGCAGATGAGGTCTAACGTGCCGTGTTTGACATTTTGGGCAATAGCGTCCCCGAACCGGATGGCTTCACGGCCACTTTCTATCAAACGTGCTGGGGCAGCGTCGGACTGGATGTGGTGGATGCGGTTAAGCAGTTTTTTGGCGGGGCCTTTCTCCATCGGAGCATTACGGCTACAAGTATAGTTCTCATTCCCAAAAAGCTCTCGCCAACTACATGGGGTGACTACCTGCCTATAAGCTTGTGCAATGTCATTAACAAGGTAGTAACCAAACTTCTCACGAAAAGGCTTGCGCCTCTCCTCCCGCGGGTTATCTCACCGAACCAAAGTGGGTTCGTGAAAGGAAGACTCCTCAACGACAACGTTCTCCTCGCCCAGGAAATGATACATGAGCTCTCAAGAAGCACACCAGCTCCGAACGTGGCGATCAAGATTGATATGGCTAAAGCTTATGACAAGGTGCAATGGCCCTTCCTCATCAAGGTTCTCACACAAATGGGGTTCCAGGAGAGGTGGACTAGGCCGATTGAAAGGTGCATTGGTACATGCTGATTCTCGGTCCTCATTAATGGAGCCCTCGCTGGTTTTGTCAAATCCTTACTAGGACTTAGACAAGGGGATCCCATTTCCCCAGCCTTGTTTGTGATAGCGGCCGACTATCTCTCGAGGACTCTTGATAAGCTTATCCTTGGGAAAAAAGAAATGACATACGCCACACGCGGATGTATGGAGATCAGCCATTTGGCATATGCCGACGACATCATCATTTTCACTCAAGCGGCCCCAACTTCCCTTCAGAAACTCAGATCGTGTCTGGACCACTATCAAGACGTATCTGGACAACAAATAAACCTAGCCAAGAGTAATTTCTACATTACCGAAGCACACGAGGGATGGGAAAATTCAATACAAACTGAGGGCGGCTTCTCTCGAGGTACATTCCCTTTTCTTTACCTTGGGGTTAAGCGAACAGACATGTTTATGTTCCTCCAGGAAAAGATTGCGGCTAGAATTTCTGGTTGGGCTCACCGGCACCTCTCCTTTGGGGGGAGACTCACGCTCATTAAGAGCACACTCGAGACAATTCCAATCCATGTTTTCCAAGCTATCGAACCCACTTGCGGGGCACTTAAGCAGCTGGACCAGCTCTTAGCACGGTTCCTTTGGGGGTCCACTAGTGAGAAGAAGAGAACACACTAGATAAGCTGGGACCAGGGATTCTTACCCACGTCAGAAGGAGGACTTGGCATTTGCAAGTTTAAGGAGGTACTCCGAGCCTTCAACCTCAAGCTTTGGAGGAGATACCGAGAACAGAACTCACTATGGGCCAAATACATGATGGCCATGTATTGCCAGAAATCCTCCCCTCTCGCCACTAGAGCCGCGGGAAGAAAGAGCTAAACGTGGAAGAGGCTTTTAAAGGTTCGGGCGCAGGCACATCCACACATTCGATGGGTGGTAGGCCAAGGGAAAATATATTTCTGGGATGACCTGTGGCTCGGCGACAATTCCCTTCGAGACCTTAGCCTCGACGAAAGGGGCTACCCTCTCACATTAGTATCGGACTTCATTGCAGATGGGACCTGGATTGAACCGAAACTCCAAGTCCTTCATGCCTAGGTCGGACTTTCTCACCAGATTATCGCAAAGATCCTTGATACCCCTATCATCGTGGGTGAACCAGACGTCCCGAGATGGAAGTTGTCTCGGTCCGGCGAGTTCTTCATGGCGACCACTTGGGAGACCATGCAAGCGCATGGACCTATTGTGCAAGGGCTTGAGGATATATGGCAGATGGGCCTCACAAAGTCCATATCCAACTTCATTTGGAGGCTCCTCTCCAACCAGATTCCTGTTGATACGAAGCTACAGCGGAGGAAAATGGAAATGGCGTCCAATTGCCAGTGCTGCCCTCTTCGGCCCGGCATTGAATCCCTCCAACACCTTTTTATTCGAGGTGCGAGAGATAATAGTGTTTGGATGGAGTTTGACTGCTGGTTCGATGGGCCATCCTCAAGGCTCCGGATCAATGACACCATCCCCGGAAAGGCTGGAGGTTTGGGCGTGACGTCTCCGACACCCAGGAAAGAAGCACCTCAGCCGAACCATCCCATGTCTAATCCTATGGTTCTTGTGGGCGGAGCGGAACAGGAGTCGCCACCAATCGGTGGTGTTCAAAGCTTACAATGTGGTATGGCAAGTGCAAATGTTCATCCGGAATTGCTTGGCCAATGACACCTATAGACCGAAGCATTGGAAGGGAGTGAGGCTTGAAATTTGCATCCCGACCTTGGGCGTACCCCGACCCGAGGCCCCTCGTGATGCCTATTAAATGGAACCCACCGGACTACCCTTGGGTCAAACTTAATATGGATGGTTCATTTATGGATACATCGGGCAAGGCCGGGGGGGGTCTTGTACGTGATCATGCGGGCAACCTGCTCGTCGCCTTCGCTACCCCTGTTGAAGCGCAATCGGCCCTTGAAGCAGAATTACTAGCCATCCACCATGGGATAATACTTGCCATGGAGTTTAGAAGGCCTAATTGGATTGAAGTGGATGCAGATCAAGCGGTCAAGCTACTCAACGGACCCAGCTGGGGGCCAGCTAGTCTTTGTCGAGTCATGGCACGAATAGCTACCCATAAGCGACAACAAGTAACACGGATGACCTTCATCCATAGGGAGGGTAACAAAGCAGCTGACTGGCTAGCCAAAATGGGCCTTGAGGGGACCAGTTTCCAACGCATGTACACCTCTACGGCTCCAAGACTCCTTAAAGCCTTGGTTCGGCTAGATGCAAGGGGAGTCCCACATATCCGTATCCAAACTGAGGAGGAAGAATAGAAGCAAGAGGAATGGATAGAGGAAGGATAGAAAGGTTTTATTTTGGTTGCGTTGATTGTATTCTGTTTCTGAAAGGAGTAGGGTGAGGTCCAGGCCATCTAGGTTCGGACCGCATACTACCCCTGCCTCGTCTAGGCACACCACTTTTGGGTGTGGCCTTGCTTTGTATTTTGATTGTTTGGCAATACAGGGATGAGGGACCCACGAACCCTCTACCGTGATGGTGTTTGATTAAAAAAAAAAAGTAAACCCATATATAAAAGTTGTGCTTCAAATAAGCTTTTAAGATATGAACTTCCACTAGATAACAATGATTATATGTTGTATTGACCATTTTTTTTTTAATTAAAACACCTTTACGGTGGAGGGTTCGTGGGTCCCTCATCCCTAAATATCATTTCAAAGAAAGGTTACAAAACAAGGACACACCCAAAAGTGGTGAGCCTGCACAAATTACAAGAATAGAAAACGGTCCGACCCAAGTAGTTCCGGACCTCATCCTACTCCTATCAAAAGGCATTCTACACTAAGTGACCACTATTACAAACCGCCACGAACTCGGTGACCCAGATTAGTCTTCTTCCCCATTTCGAACCCGGATATTTGGCACTCCCATCTCCTCCAAACGGATTAAGTCCTGAGCTCCCTCGATATTGAGGTGGCGTCCATGTGAAAACCGTTTTCCAGTTAGAGACCTCTCTTCGCAAGTAAATCGGCCACCCTATTTCCTTCCCTGTTGATGAAAGTCGCTCGAAAGGGCCACGGCATGTCGAGTGGCAGCCGGTCCCCAACCTTCTCCATTGATCAACTTGATTGCTTGGGCAGCATCTGATTCGATCCAAATTGGTAGCTCGAGCCCTCTAGCGAGGTTCAGACCATAAGTCATGGCTAAGAGCTCGGCTTCCAAGGGTGAGTGTGCATCAAGGGGGTGGAGAAGGCTATGATCATCTTGCCCAAGTGGTCTCGCAAGAGTCCTCCTCCTCCGGCTTTATTGGTCGCTTCAGCAAAAGATCCATCCGTGTTGAGTTTGATCCATGGGTGGTCCGGTGGCTTCCATTTGATCGCGATGGCTAGGAGTTGTGGCCTAGGGGATTGCACTTGTTGGGGAATGCTAACGCCGAGTCTGACCCCCGTCTAGTGCTTCGGTTTCAGTCTCCCAGTAGCCATGCTGTCCCGGACATACTTGAGAACTTGCCACACGACGTTGTACGATTTGAATTGTGTACCCTGATGTCGGCTCCTATTTCTTTCTGCCCAAATGAACCAAAGGATGAGGTAGGGCATGGTTCGGCTGAGGTGTTTCCTGTTAGGATGCCCGCTCCTCTGTGCCCATACTTCAATTCTCGTCAGGATAGTATCATTTATGCGCGGGGAAGGGCCCTCGAACCATGAATCAAATTCCTTCCATATTCTGAGTGCACTGTCTCCTTGAATGAATAGGTGTTGTAGGGACTCTATGCTCGGCCGGTGAGGGCAGCTTTGACACTTGGAGGCTAGGTCGATCTTCCTCCATTGGAGTTTTGTGTCAACCGGAACACGGTTGGAGAGAAGTCTCCAGACAAAAATGGCGATGGATGTGGTAAGCCCAGCCTTCCACACGTCATCCAGCCTAAGGATGATCGGCCGTTGGGTTCAGATTGTGTCCCAAGTAGAAGCCAACGTGAACTCTCCACGCCCCGAAAGAGTCCACCGCGGGATGTCTGGTTCCCCTTGGAGGATCGGGGTCTTGAGGATGCGGTCAATGATATATTGCGGGAGCCCGACTTGATCGGGGACGAGTTGTAGTTTGGGTTCATCCCAATCGCCGTCCTTGATAAAATCAGAGACATGGGCTGTTGGACTGCCCCTGTCGTCAAGGCTGAGGTCTCTAAGTTGGGAGTCGCCCAACCAGATGTCGTCCCAAAAGTATATCTTACCTTGTCCCACTAGCCACCGCATGTGCGGGTGAGCCCTTCCCTTCCTGGACCTGGCGGATTCCTTCTACACACCTGGCTTAAAACAAGTGTTTGACCCTGTAAATTCACGAATTTTTCCCCTAGACCTATGCATGAAATTAGCCTTATCATGGCCCTAATGGGAACCCCAATTGGTATGTCGATATCCACCTGATGAGGGTGTTTAAGTGGGCGCCGAACTTTGATACATTCTTCGAGTCGCCAGTTGTTGCCGTTTGGTCTAACATCATGGGAATCCCGAAGCATCTCTTTGAGGAATCAGCTCTCATGGCAATCGGTAAACTTCTAGGCAAGCCGCTACAAGCCTACCATGCCACAATGCATCAAAGCTGGCTCTTATTCGCGAGGATTTGTGTAGAGATTGACATCTCTACTTCCCCGATGGAAGATATCATCCTTAATATCCGAGGCAAAGATTCAAGGTACAAAGTGGCATGGGACCGTATTCCATTGTTTTACGCTATTTGCAAACAAGTTGGGCATAAGGAAGAGGATTGCCTTGCAGCGGGAAGGAAGGCTCGGGGTAGAGACAAGGATCGCCGAGCAACATCCAAGGAGAACCACGCGAGCCATACCACCAAGACCATCCGACGTGAGTGGCGCCCAAAGGCGGAGGCTTGGTCTGGCGCTGCATCGACCTCTGGACATTTGGAGAAGGATAAAGATTGTAACAACCACGTGGAGAACACTGAGGGTACTTCGAGTGCGGGACTGTCGAAGCCAAGAGTGGCTAGTAGGAGTCAACCAAGTGTGGACGAGGATGGCTTCCAATTGGTGTCGAGGAAGAGGAAGGAAAAGGTACATGAGGGAGTTATGCACACCAATGTTCCACACGTTGATGATTGGCATTTGAAGGAGAATGTTGCTACGGTGACGTTTGGGAGTGTTAAATCGGGTACAATTGACTCGAGTTTTAGCTCCATGAATGTTGCATGCGGGCCCCCCAACCGGGTAATAGAGGGCCTCATCGAGGACCTGGATCCAGGAGAGTGTGTCCCTTGCTGAGGCATCCCTATTGCGGGCCTTAACTAGGTGATGGACAAAGGTTTTGAGGATGCAAAGGCTGCATCAAATTGTAATAGGATTTTGAGTGTATATAGATGACCACTCTAGTTGTTAGGGAGGCCCTCGTTGTACTCTAATTTGTCATGCCTTGGCGAGTCGTCACTTTTGGGTGACTCGGTGTATGTTTGGTTGCATCAATTGGTTTGGTAATGCACAGGTGTGGGTTCTCCTTAACCCTCCGCCTATTGGGTGTTTAAAAAAAACCCATAAGGCCGAGCCAATCCCTTTGGATGACACCAAGATTAAAGCCGTGGGGAAAGCCGCCTGTTTAGAAGGTACACCATCCCTTACCTTCTCCAATTCAGAGACGGAATTCCTCTCGGAGAAGCTAGGGCTAGCCGTTGTTGGAAAGTTCTCCCACTCACTCTCATCTTCCTCCCAAATTCAAAAAAAGCCTTGGAGGCTTGGGGCTAGTGGGTTCTTTTACTTGAAAACACTTGAACGCTAAGCACATCTTAATCCAATTCCAAGAGATGGCCGACTATGCTACGGTCTTAAATGGTCCCAATGGGAACCCCAATTGGTATGTTGATATCCACCCGATTAGGGTGTTCAAGTAGGCGTTGGACTTTGATACATTCTTCGAGTCACCGGTTGTTGCCGTTTGTTGTAACATCATGGGAATCCCGGCGCATATCTTTGAGGAATCGGCTCTCATGGCAATCGGTAAACTCCTAGGCAAGAAACTACAAGCCGACCATGCCACAATCCATCAAAGCCGGCTCTCCTTCGCGAGGATTTGTGTAGAGATTGACATTTCTACTCCCCCGACGGAAGAGATCATCCTCAATATCCGAGGCAAAGATTCAAGGTACAAAGTGGCATGGGATCGTATCCCCTTGTTTTGTGCCAATTGTAAACATGTTGGGCACGTGAAAGAGGATTGCCATGCATCGGGAAGAAAGGCTCGGGTGTGGAAGCAAGGATCGCCGAGCACCGACCAAGGAGAACTACTCGAGCCATGCCAACAAGATCATCCGCCGTGAGTGGTGCCCAAAGGAGGATCCTTGGTCCGGCACTCCATCGACCATTGGACACTCGGAGAAGGCTAAAGAGTGTAACAACCAAGCGAAGAACATTGAGGGTACATCGGGCCCAGAACCGTCGAAGCCAAGAGTGGCTAGTAGGAGTCAACCAAGTGTGGATGAGGATGGCTTCCAATTGGTGTCGAGAAAGAGGAAAGGTAAGGTACATGAGGGCGATATGCACACCAAAGCTCCACACTTAGGAGTGTTAAATCAGGTACGAATGAGTAGAGCATCAGCTCAATGAGGGTAGCATGTGGGCCCCCCAACCGGGAGATAGAGGGCCTCATCGAGGACCTTGACCCAGGAGGGTGTGTCCCTTGCGGAGGTATCCCTATTGCGGGTCTTAATTAGGTGATGGACTAAGGTTTTTGGGATGCAAAGGCTGCATCAAAAGTATAATAGGGTGTTTAAGAGTATTTAGATGACCACTCTAGTTGTTAGGGAGGCCGTCGTTGTACTCTATTTTGTCATGGCGAGTCGTCACTTTTGGGTGACTCGGTGATTGTTTTGTTGTTGCAAATGCTTTTGGTAATGCACAGGTGTGGGTCCGCCTCAACCCTCCACCCCTAGGGGTGTTTTGGAAAAAAAAGTAATCCCATATATAAAATTTGTGCTTCAAATAAACTTTTTAGATATGACAATTACAATGATATTATATCAACCAAATTGATCAAATCTTGATGTTATTACACAACAGGGATCATACAATGAAAGTTTTTAATTCTTTTGGATTGATATGGTTTGATTGTTGGCTAAGTAACCCAAATATAAAGAGTTATATTTTAAATGAACTTCCTCTAGTTATCAATGATTATATGCTCTATTGACCAAAATGATCTTATATTCGATGCCGTTTCATTACAGACATCAAAAAATGTATGATTGTGGGCAATTTCGATACAAAAGGTTTGCTTGTTGGCCAAGTAAACCCATATATAAAAAAAGACCGAGAATGAAGTTCTAGAGTGAGAAGCTCCTCCTTCTCTCTAAAAACACCACCCTTTTGACACACCTTGACTTCCCACCGCCGGTCACTCCACGGCTTTTCACTCTCCGCCACTCTCGACAACATCCTAGCTTCCTCGAACACCCACACCACTCCCACCCCTCCCGACGGTCTTGACAAGCGTGCCCACCAGTCACCGTTCTCCCTCCGGTTTCAAGCTCGGACGTACCAAGCTCTAGGCCTCCGTCCTTAGTATGCCGGACCCCCCACCGGACCCCGAACCAGGGGCCGAGGTCCCGCGAGACCTCACGGACCAGCAAATGATTTTCCGGTCGTGTGAGGATGAGTTACTCATCATTCCAACCACAGCTACGAAAGTAAAGCTCACTAGGGCCCGATGCAAAGTACGGAAGAGTACTCCGGCGCACCCCTCCAAAGGAATTGGCTGGAAACGATTTGTTCCCCCCTCTCCTGGAGGATAAACAACTACGTAAAATGCTCTTGTTCAATCATGATACCAACTCTGACACCGAACTCCCATGATGCAAAACGGCCATTTTCCTCGCTATCCCCACCCCCACCGAGATGGCTACTCACCCCGGAAATAAGGCCAAGTCTCCGGCGAGGTCCTGAAGACCGTTGGTGATGGGGAAGACAAACCCTCTCCCGATTCCCTACCTGATCCGGATGGCCAACGTGATGTTCAAATGGCTTTGGAGGAAGCGAAAGTCAAACTACCCGAAATGGATATAGGGAGAAAAATACCTTATGAAAGTGCCTTTGTTCCATACTCCCCTAGTGAGTCACGTGTTGTATCTCATGGATCTTTCCCAATTAAGGGGTTGGCAGCGGAACCGTGCACGAGATGCGATCATATAAATTTGATCTATTTAGCAGATTATTTAGACAAATTCTATTCACATAAATATCACATGTATCATGCTCATAACTTGAATTAAAACATGCTTTAGCATATAAAATCCCTAAAACATGCTCACTACGGAATTAGCCAATTTACCTCGTTGATTCAATCAAGAATCGATGATGGCTAGCTCCATCTCCACGTGAAGATCTTCAGTACTCGACCTCTGATCTTCTGACTGGTGTCCCAGACTATATACTAATATTTGTGTGGGTAAATCTCACCAGAATACTAAGACTCGAATAATGAAGACAGAACTCAGCTCAAGGAGGGAGCAATTTTTGAATTCTCTCTCTCTCTAGAGGGGGAAGAAAATTGTAGCACTAATAATTATTTTTCTGTCTCCTTTATTCTCCTATTTATAAAGTCACAAATTGGGCCCAGTTAGGGATGTAAGGAAGAATTTGGACATGGCCTTACCCAATTAGCTTTTTACTAATTAAATTGAACCCACAATTTAATATAAGCTTATATTGGAATATTACAAGCAGCCACTACAGAAGTAATATTGCACTGCCTTTCCAAATCTGAAATTACAAGTATTCCGAGTTTCCTTTTATTTGTTTAATTCATTTCCCGCACTTAAGATAGAAACATCCATTAATTAATTAATGTCTGCTATGGACTTAATTAATTAACATATTTTATTCTCCAAGAGTGGACTTAGCAAGAAACTATTATTTATTATTCATAGAGTAATTAAACTCCTACTAGCTAGGTTCCGAATAATAAAACCTCGTTTCGAGCTCCTCTTGTGGATGTTATCAAACGAGACTCTCCTCGCTCACGATTCAACATAATAGCAATCCTAGCACCGCTAGACAATGATCACCACTACCTAATATACCTGGATCGTTGGGTGATGAAAAACCCGCACATTTGGTAAGTCAAAGTAGTAGATACTCAATATCGTATGCTCAATGCTAATGTACATTGATTAAGAAATTAATTATCAAGACCTCGTCTTTCAGTAGATAGCATAAAGACTCGTCTTGCTGTTAGATCCATTCAGTGCTATACCACACCAACGTCATCATATTTCAATAAGGCTTAGAAATAATCGGACTGACATTGCAACCTTTCATGATTGGTAGTCTAGGTCTATCTGGGTTGTGAAATTCTTATTTTTCTTTGTTCAGAACAGACCGCATACCTTAAATTGAGCGCAGCCCACAACCGGTCTACTAGAACAAAGACTTAGACTTATGTTACATTCACTTATACATTTAAATATGTAATAAACATCCATTCAATGTAAAACATAACAACATTATGACAAAAATAATCTGTTGCATTCATTGGAAAATAATTATTACAGTTTTACAGTATTCAATCACTCGAAAGATGATTTCTAGTATACAAACCCTAACACCCAATGCAGCCAAAAATAGGTGAGATCCTACACCTTGCAGCCTTGGACTCAGCGGAGAAGCTCGATGCTATGTCGGCGCAGCCCCTACACGCCGGTAACTTGTCAGAGGTTATATACAACCCACCGGAAACCCCCCAAAAGCCCACGGGATGCTTTGAAAGTACCACACATACGTCTTGGGATG
This sequence comes from Salvia splendens, assembly GCF_004379255.2. NCBI lineage: Eukaryota > Viridiplantae > Streptophyta > Magnoliopsida > Lamiales > Lamiaceae > Salvia > Salvia splendens. Next base: position 26,306,721 of record NC_056036.1, on the reverse strand, counting down.
GGAATGGACCCTCTCTTGATGACATCCCACCGCTTAAACGAGGAAGGACGAGGAAGCTCCGAGCTACGTTCGAGGCCAGCCCGAAAGATTTTGATGCGGCCCTACCCCAAACGATGCCTACGATGAAAACTAACACCCCTTGGGATATGCTCGCTCCTGGTGGTGTGATCAAGGCCACGCCTAGTGTCATGAAACCCGAAGTAATACGGGAAGCAACAACATTCCCCGATACGCCTATGGACGATGCCATGTCCCACGATGGCAATGAAGATGCCGAGAAGACCCAAACCAAAAATGGAAATGCCGAGCACAACACGCCGAGGCGAGGCCATGACTCGGCCTAGAAGAATGGCACGAAACCAAAGTCTATGGCGGATATGGTCTGGGAGGCTCCGAAACTAGACGGCCCACAAGTCTTCGAACCGGAGAGCATTCAAAAGATTGGTTGTGCAACCACATCCAATGGAGTCCCGGCTATCTACTTCTCCGGGGCAGAAATACAAAAGCTTGCGACATCCCTTGGGCATGCCATTGTCGGTAAGTTCTCACATTCCATTCCGACCTCCCATCAAATACAAAAAGCTCTTGATAATATTAAATTCCGTCATGGCTTTACTTGGAAATATATTAATGCTAAACACATACTTGTGCAATTTGAGGACATTGCGGACTATGCTCGGCTTCTTAGTGGCCCTAAAGGCACCCCGGTGTGGTACGTCGACCGGCACCCGATGCGAGTATTCAAATGGTCACCCGATTTTGATGCATATTGTGAATCCCCTATTGTGGCAATATGGCGCAACTTAATTGGCCTGCCCATATACCTCTTCCACCAATCGGCGCTATTTGCCATTGGTAAGCTCCTAGGTACGCCAATTCAAGTAGACCGAGCCACGGCCAACAAGTCACTCTTATCCTTCGCAAGGATTTGCATCGAGATTGACATTACGAAACCGCCACCAGAGGAGATTATCTTGGATATTTGTGGACGTGAGGTGGTGCAACAAGTGAAATGGGATAAAATACCGTCCTACTGTTAGGAGTGTAAGCACGTGGGACACAAGAGTGAGGTGTGTTATGCGGAAAGGCCATCGGAACGCCCCCCTGAGCGGAACTACAACTTAATCCCAACGAAGCAGCCACAAAACGGGGATCCCGGGGACAACAATTCCAAGGCCGAAAAGAAACACCAAGATGATAACATGGAATGGAAACAATATGGGAAGAGCAAAACAAGAGGTGGCCAACCACGGAGGAATGCGAAGGCAAAGAAAACCGATGGGGTGGGGTGGTCAGGCCAGGATATTGCGGGAGAAATGCAACACGATAAGGAGGACCGTGGCGGGTGACAATGTTCCACCCAACATTGCACCCCGGTCACTAGATCCTCGTCACTGGGGAATGGACGGGATAAGGCTATGGTAGGAAGTGCCACCGAACGGCGAGAGGCATCCGCACCCTCCGATGGTCAAGGATCATCGAGAGGGGCATTTCAGAAGTTTGACCTTGAGAGGGCTGAGGCACGAGAGATGGAGAACCAATTGAGTACCAACCGATACTTCTCCCTCATGGCTAGTGAAAACTTTGCGGAAATTGATGGGGATAATCTAGAGGAGTTGGAAGTGAGCATGCCCGCGAACTTGGATGATGGCAGGGTGATCCCCAACCTCATGGCGGCCGAATCAAGCCAAGGAGGAAATAACCTTCAAATCACTAAATTCCAAGGAGTGCCTTCTCACCCCCCGGGTACGAACCCCTTTTGTTGATTATGTCAATTAATTTCTTGTTTTGGAACGTTAGGGGGATCGCGAATGCGCCAACCCAAAACGTCCTTAAGAGACTAATTAAAACTCATAATATTCATTTCCTTCGCCTGCAACCTGCTGCAACCGTTCCCATCCTTACCTAAAATACCTATTTCCCTCCTTATTCACTTTATTTTCCAAACTCAAAAAAAACCGAACTCTCTCTCTATAACTCTAAAATTTCCCCCAAATCTTCTCTCGTAATCCCCACAGTTATCTAACCCTAATCAAAAATTTCTCCCAAGTTCTTGAGAAATTTGCAGATACAGATCATGGAGAACACACCGAAAGCAGGGAACCCCACCACCACCGCAGGTTCCGATGCGGCGGCATTTATGCAGATTTAACACAGATGTTCGGGAGTGCAGAGGAGGCGATGAAGGCCTTCGCCTTTTTCTCGGCAATGATGGAACAGGCCAAACCTCCCGCCGCAACGACCGCAGCACCACCACCGCCGATGATTTCGGAAGATTCGACGGCCCAACCCGCGATTTTACATGCAGAAGCCGAGCTGACTACCAGCGCGCCGGAGAGAAACTCAGCAGTAGGTGAGGAACAGAAAGACGAGGGCGGTCTGGCCGTGGAACTCGTGCGCATGGCGGTTGGTGACCAGAGGACGGCACAGGTTGTTGAGGGGGAAACCCCTGTTTCTGCAGGTGTAGTGATCGGGGGGGAAAACCCTGGTTTATTTGGTGATTCGGAGGGGGAAACCCCCGTTGTCGACAGATAGTTGCTGAGGGGGAAACCCCTGAAAAGTTTATGGGCAGTGAAGCCCTTGATAATGATCAGTTGGTTGCTGAGGGGGAAACCCCTGTTTACATTGAGGGGGGAACCCCTAGTTTTTCTGAAGGGGTAGAGACCCATGTTCTTGATGAGATTTCGGTGCCCGAAGAAAGTGGGCTGGAATTGATGGTAGATCTGGTAGAGATTCCGTAGGACACAGACTCGCTGGTGGATAAAAGGGAGGCTAGACTTAGGGCCAAGAGGAGTTTAGGGGATGAGATCGTGGATCTCACCCTGCCCACAGAGGAGGAGTGCCTAGCCCTGGGAACAGAGGGAGAACAAGCGGAGGAAGCCCCTGGATCTAGCAGGGAGGAGGAAGAAGCAGAAGAGCGCCGCCTGGCGGCGGAACGCAAGAGGAAAGGAAAGAATATGGCTCTCTCCCAGACCAAGAAGTCCAGGAAGACCGCAATGGACAAATCTGGCGAAACTCCACTTCCTGCCCCAAAAAAAGTTCCTTTCTCTAAGGCACAAGTCGGCCTTGACCCGGCTAGTGAGTCTGAGAATGAATCGATGGATGAGCAAGAGGAAGAGTTGAACTTCAAGCCAGCAGAGGTCTGGTTGACAAGAGGGCTGCTCGAAGCGATGGGGAAGTTTAAGGATCCAAAGAGGGCAGCAACCTACAAGGAGAGGTGTGGTTCAGGTAAGCTAGCGAAATCTGGGAAATAGTACGACCCAAAAGAGTTGAGGGAGATTGACTTAGATTAGGAGTTCCGCCAATACATAGGTGCCATTGGGTTTGATTGGCTCTTGAAATATTGCACCGCGGAAGTACCAACATTTTTAGCACGGGAGTTTTTCTCGACATTTAGGTTGAAACCCACCACCGATCTTGATGCAGACTCGATCACCTTCCGGCTGTTTACTGAGGAGCACGAGATGAGTATCAGGGAGTGGTCCCTACGGATGGGGTTGTTCACTCGCGCAGAGTGGTAGGAGCTCCGAAGTTCACCCCCGGGTTTAAGCCATAGTCTGCATGGGAGTTTGTCACCCATCCTAAAGTGGGGAAGGTAGGGCAATTGAAGACCAGCTATTCAAAATGCTACCATATTGAAAACCGCATCCTGCGATTTGCCGAGACGTTTATAAGCTACAACCTGATGGGGACTTCTAATTCTGCCTTGACAACTGCTGACCTCTATTTTACATGGTGCATGGCGAAAGAAGTAAAGGTACACTTGGGGTATTGGCTGGCTCAGGCTTGCCATCAAATGGCCGCCAATCCCTCCCGCCACATGTATACATGTCACCTTCTCGGAGCTTACCTCCAGCGCAACACGATAATGAAGATAGCCAAATCCGCGCCCGAGGTAGTCATGTGTGAGCCACCAGAGATATTCAGCGTTGATTATTTCTTCAACAAGGGCCTGCTCTACATGCATGGGAAGGATGTGTGTTTCTATGAGGTGGGCAGGATGGAACCCCAAGGGAAGCCGGAGCAGGATGGTGTCAAGACAGTGACCAGCGAAGAGTATGAAGAGATGAAGAAGGGAATGGGCATGATGCAGAAGGAGCTCAGTGCAGTCCGGAAGGAGATGAATTAGATGAGGAAAGAACTCAGCGGAGTCTGAGAGAAAATGATGGCCTTCAGGGGCAGTATTACCGACATCTTGGGGAGGTCAACCGTGCAGTGCGATCGTATGGCGGATGTCGTTAAGTTAATGATGATGATGACCCAGTGGCTGAAGGAGAAGTTTCCCGAGCCCTAGAAGAAATTGCCCTCTGGACCCAGCAGCGTGTCCAAGCAGCTAGGGCAGGGAAGTTCATCCATCCAGCAACCCCCACCAGCGTCAAAGCCCCTGTTAGCCCCGTCTGCATCTAAGCCCCTGTCAGTGAAGAAGCCAGTATCGAAACAGAGTGAGAAGGAAGAGGAGAAGCCGAAATCACCGTCTAGGAAGAAAGTGAAGGTGACCCGCCCCTATGTTCCACCCCAGTTTGGCTCCCACGGGGGCCAAATCCCGAATTGAGACCCCCCATGACCAAGTAACTTTTACCTTTCAGTTTTCTTTAGTTTCCTTTTCGTTTTATGTTTGTTGTTTTAAGTATATGCTTTTGTGTTTGTTTTTCCCGCATGCCTAGTACTGTATATATGAGTTTGCGTTTATACATGTCTTCTCCCACTTAGCCCAATTTTTGGTCTAAGTGTGAGAAGTTTGTGTTTCTTTTAGGCATGTTTTGGCTTTTGTTCTGTTGTAACTTCTCCCACTTAGCCGTTGCTCGGTCTAAGTGTGAGAAGTTTGTTTGCTCGTGCTTGTTTGTTGTTTTGTGTGTGGTGAATTTTTGTGTTTGTTTCAGTCTGTTAATACTTCCCTGTTTCCCCCCTTCACTGGGATAGCTTGGGGACAAGCTTGAGTGAAGTGGGAGGAAGAGGGAGTTAGTAGAGGTTTTGTTAATGTGAATAGGAGTCTTTAGGTTTTTGTGTGTCGCATGAGCTAGTGAATACAATAAGGCAAGATTCCCTTAGTAAGAGAAATTGAAGATAGGATGCACGTCAACTTTGAGGCCTTTTTCCTTAATAAGCTGAATTCGGTTTGAATGAAGTAAGAACGATAAAGGATGCCTTAGATGACCTAGTTGTGAAGCCCCACTATAAGAGGGAGTTATAAGCCTAAACACTTTGAGCTAACATGTAAAAAGAGGGGCCGCCACTGAATGCTTAGGGAGAAGAGTCTGAAGGAGAAAAAAAAAGGGTTTCTAGAGGTATAAGCTGGACGAAGTCCAGGGGAGAAAAAAATAAAAAAAAATCGGAGGTATAAGCTGGACGAAGTCCAAGGGGAAAAAAAAATATATATATATATATAAAAGGGGGAATAGAAACAAAAAAAAAGATCTAATGGTAGAAAGCAATAGTAACCTGACCCAGGAATTAAAAGAAAAATGGGATTGTATGAAGGAGAAACTCTCATAACCCGAAGCATTAGTGGTGTGTCATTGACTTAAGAGTGAATCGATCCTAACATCCCTGGTGAGGAATGAGAGATCGAGTGAATCCAACAATTGGGAAGTCAATAGGCTATCTTGATGAACTGACAGACCGATTAGGTAGAAGAAGGGAAGGGGAGGATTTGGAGACTGTAGACGAATCGAATTGACCTTAAGCTTGTGGGGACGGCTGCCTAAAAGTTGAAACTAGTTCATGCTTTTGTGTTTTTCTTTAAGTGTTTATTTTCTTTATTGTGAGTCTGTAGTATGTCTAGGTCTAGGACTTTGTGTCTTGTTTGTGTCGGTAGAGTCGGTCATAGGATAACCATGCATTGAAATTCGCCTTATTTATTTTTCTTGTCTTTCATGCTTGAGGACAAGCATGGTTTAAGTGTGAGCAGTTTGATAAGGCTAATTTCATACATTGGTTAGGGGATTAATTTCATGCATTTACGGGGTCTAACACATCTTTTTAAGCCAGGTGTGTAGTAGATATCACCAGACCGAGGAAAAAAGGAAGATAATTGCAAGGCGAAGGAAATGAGGCTATAAAGTGAGCAATTTGAAGGAAAATGACCAGACGGAGGAGATTGCTAAGCTGAAGGACAGAATAGAGATTTCTGCGAAGGCTTCTGAGAAGCTTGACCTAGCACAAAAGCACACACTGTTTCTTTACTCGAGCTTTCATGGTCTTAGGCAATCATCTAAATCAGAGTATATGTGTTTTATCAAAATTGTCAAATGTTTGGAATTTGACATGTGCCCTTAACCGTGCTCTAAGCACAAGGAAGTTGAAAGTGCATTAAATATGGTATTATTGGTACTATACGATGATGAAATCTACAAAAGTTGCAAACAACTAAGATTGACATCTGGCGTAGGAAACTGGTTGTCTACCTAATTTAAGATAAAAGATTTAAGAGAAACTAATTACATTCGGAGCATCTAAGTCTTTAAAATTGCTAGAAAGAGTGTTGAGATTCTTTTAGGAATTCTATATCTATACATTGCTTGGAACATTTTAGCATTAGAAATCCCATGAAAAAGTTTTTACCATTTAAGATGGAATTGTCTTGTCTCTAGTCAAGTGTCGTTTGATGCTGGGTGAGATCAAGAATTATGAGACTAGTTTTGAAGATAGATGTCTCATGTATGCTATGATGTGTACTAAGTTTGATATTAGTTGTGCTCTTGCATAGCAAGTATATATCATATTAACCATGGCAAAGGACTTTGATTGAGGTAAAGAATATAATATAGTGCTTGAGAAACACTAATCGATATATTCTAATTTACCAGTCATTCATGTAATGTCCTTAACGTTACACTGACTAAGTTTTATGACTGATCAGTGATCGAGTGAGTCATCCTCTGAATATGTGTTTACCTTAGGAGTATCTTCCTAATAGCTTTAATCGTAAGATTAAGTATGCCTATGAGTATTATATTTTGTTATGATTACTTTAGTGAAGGCTAACTCAAGAGAAACACGAGCTAATAAAGCTAAGAAATCACATAAAGAGATTAAATTAATTAAAGATCAAGTACGCAACAAGACATTATGGTGGCAAAGATATAATCAGACAACAACTAAGCAGATTTTTTCACAGAAAATGCCTTTGTGGCAACATGTTTCGAACATGATGTGAAATGAATGGTGGTTCGATATATCTAGCACCAAGACCTGCTTTGAGTATAAGTGGGAGAGTTTTTGGCAGTGGGTATACTCGAAAGCATGTTTTGAGTATAAGTGGGTGATTGCTAGGTTTGGTATACTAAAAAGCATGTTTCGAGCACGAATAGAATCTTGCTTGTATACGAAAAACTCTACAAACCACTTTTAACTCGATTCAATATTATTCAAGCAGTTTGCACGAATAGAATCAATATATTATTACATTGTGTTTTGTAACATCCCAAAAATTTTTGTGACTTTTGTTTTAATATGGATATCGAGAGGAAAATTTTCTTTTATGAAATTATTCGTTCCTATGTGATTGAGTTGATTATGTGAAATAATTGTCATGAGCGATGTGGAATGAAATATTATATACATTATATTTTACAATGTGGGGAATTAATTAAATGAGATCATGCATTTTGTTCTAGCTAAATTCATTGAGAATTTTCGGCCCCTTCAATTATTGAAAATATTTTCTTCTTGGATTTAATTGATTGTTTTGGGATATTTATCCAAATTAAATCCAAATCGAATTATCCCTAATTTGTGCTACATGAAATTCGAATCCTAGCCTAATCTTGTGAGTTTCAAAAATCCCCTGTTTTAATTAGGAGGATGAATTATTTTCTTTGATTTAATTGGTGCCTTGTTGATTCCCTTCTTTTAACTTTGAATCCAATTAAATCATGCCACACTTTGTTTCCTCACCCTAATTAAATTAGGATTTGAATTATTTCCTTGTGGCAATTAAAGCCAATTTTCGGCCTTTCCTATTTGTAGAGGAAATATATTTGTTTCCTATTTTGTGGAATTCCTTCTATTAAAATAAATACCAAATTAATACCTATGTCTAATTAATTGGTGATGTGAATATTTTCCTTTTAATTTCCTCCATATCACATGCCCCTTATGCCTTCAATTTTCCTTGTGCTCCTTATTAATTTTCAATTTCCTCCATATCACTCTCCCTCACTCTCTCTCCCTCACACGCCTCCCTCCTCCCTCTCTTCATTATCTCCAAAAAAAAAATCCTTCAATCCTTTGTTCTTGTGTCAATTGGAGTTGGGACTTCAAGATTCACCGAAGAATCGCACCAATTGTCGTTTCTACCGTTTGTTTTTGACCAAAGAAGGTATAATTGAATTATTTTCCTCATCCTTTTCATTTAATCATTGTTCTTGATTCCCTCATGCATATAGTGAGTGTAGGAATCATAGATCGAAAATTTAATCGGTGGGGATTGATGTGTTGTGTGAGGAAATTTGTGGATGTACGTTTGTGAATATGTATGTGTGAAGTTTGGATGATTCATTGGTAAATGATGTGTGAATATATGAGAACATGAGTGTGAGAGCTTTTTGAAGCATGATTATGTATTGGAAGCATGAATAAATGTGTTTGGATGAATGATGAATAAACCCTAATTTCGAAATTTTGAAGCATGAAAACTGTGGTGTTCGGACAGTAGATTCCGACGTGTGTTTGACCAGACAAACGATCTTATTTTGACACGAATTTTTAAATGAGTAAATTTTGAGATGTCTTTTGTATTGTGTATGAATTTCAGCCCCTTTTGACTAAAGATGAATATTTTAATGAATTTGTGAAGTTGACTGCGCAATTCTGCCAAAAACTTATATTCTCGCCCAGAGAGTTTTGTTTTTTATTTGACCGACCAAATGACCTTATTTTGATGTGAATTTTTTACTGGATGAAAATTTAAGTGTCTTCTGTGTTGTGTGAAAATTTCAGTCTCATTGGACATCGGATGAAGTTTTGACAAATTTTTCAATTGAATTGCGCAGTACTGCCAGAATTTTTGTGTTCCGACCAGAGAGTTGCACTTTTGTTTTGACTGACCAAATGACATGATTTGGTGTGAAATTTTAACTAGATGAACTTTAATGTATATACTGTGTGGTGACCAAAGTTTAGCTTCATATGAGGTCGGATGGAGTTTTGGTGATTTTTACAAAACGACTGCACATTTCTGCCAGTTTTCAGTCATGTTAAAAATAGTATTTGTTGTCAAGTTTAGATGAATTACATGATGCATGTGTGATTAAGGAACATATCTTATGGCGTGGTTATGTGCTATACGTTGAGATATATTATGGTATGTTTCCTTGTGTGATGAACGTTTGGGATGGGTAAATTAAGAAGACGATGAAAGGAACGATAGGACATGCATGATAATTTGTATTGATGGAAGGCTGATTGTGTTGTGGTGTTGTTGTGTGTACGTGAGCACAAGGAACGAGGGTTGCTTTGAGTTGGGTATTGTATTGTTTAAGCAAGCGAGGTGGACTTTCTTTTACAAATCTCTTTACTTTTCGAAAATATGATGTGGTGTTATAAGGGTGGTTTAACTTGTTATGTCATGCCATGTTGTTTTTATTTATGAGATTGTTGCCTGATGCCTAGTTCGTCTGAGCTTGCTCCGTTAGGCTATATGGCTGTGTTGTGAAACGAATTCGGGTCTTAGTAGGGCCGCAAGCCCTATCAGGCTGTGTACACTAGTGGGATCGTGAGCCGTCCTTGTTAGTCGGCCGGTCTCGTGGGCGAAAAGTGTGGCCACACTTTCATCGCACTGTGGAATGATGATTGTGATTGATGGATTGTTGAGAAAATGGGGAGATTGTTTGACTGGTCAGTCTATGAAACGTTTTTGTGTTCTCGATGATATTTCATAACTATATGTAAAACTCGAGATCACTGGTATGGATGACATAACTGTTATAAAATGTTTTCGGCATGAGCCCATTGAGTACAACAAGTACTCAGCCCTGCATATGTTTTCCCTATGTGCAGGTTGAGTGGGATGTTGCGATGGATGTTGAGTCGGCCTAGGAATTTTGGATGTGTTGTGTCCTCATACATAGGCCTCATTCTATGACTCTCTTGATAACCTATTTCCGCTGCTATTATTGAAACTGTGTCGCAAGAATTTATTTTATTTCGTACGATTTTTGTCTTGTCAAATACTTTGAGACTTTAACCCGCTGCTTACTTCGTTACTCTAAAATGGTTTTCGTAAACTAAAACAAATGTTCTTTTAGGAGTTAATTGGATTTTTGATATTTATTTTTCCGCTGTTTTCTTTGAAAAATTGTTTGCTAGAAATCTCCGCACTATTTGATATTGTAATTATGACATTAAGTATTTTGAACTAAAATCAGTTGCTTATCTTTTCAATGAACTAAAATATTCACCTTCTTAAGTTAATTGGGTCTTTCATATGAACTGTCGTCCTTTAAATGTTGTCCTTTATTGCTTTCCCGTGGTCACGACCTCCTCGTTTTATTATCCCTAGTATGGGCGGTCGTGACATGTTGGCTTGTGCATTTATAAGATGTTTTTTAAACATTTAAATGCATAAGAAGCAAACAAAGTCTAAGTCTTTTGCTTAGAAGATTAGTTGTGGGTGACGTCCACTTTAAGGTAACACAGTCGGTTCTATGCAATGCTTTGCAAAAGAAAAAAAAGAATTTCACAACCCAGATAGGCTTAGACTACCTATCATGAAAGGTTGCAATGTCGTTCTGATTATTTCTAAGCCTTATTGAAATAAGATGACGTTGGTGTGGTATAGCACTGAATGGATCTAACAACAAGTCGTGTTTTTATGCTATCTACTGAAAGACTAGATTATGATAAATAATTATTTCTTAATCTACATATATTGAGCATACGGTATTGATTATGCACTACTTCGACTTATCAAATGGTGCGGATTTTTCGCAACCCAATAATTCTGATATATTGGGTAGTAGTGATTAATATATAGCGGTGCTAGGATTGCTATTATGTTGAATCGTGCGCGAGATGAGTCTCGTTTGATATTATCCTCAAGAGGAGCTCGAACAAGGTTTTATTATTCGGAAACTGGCATGTTGGAATTTAATTGTTCCATGAATAATAAATAAGTGGTTTTGCTGAGTCCACTCTTGGAATAAATAAGATGTTAATTAATTAAGTCCATAACAGATATTAATTAATTAATGGACATTTATATCTTAAGCGCGGGAAATAAACAATAAACAAAATGGAAACCCGAATTAATTGTAATTTCGGATTTGGATGGACAGTTGAAAGGTTCTCTCTCCTCTTTGTCTTTTGACGTTTTGGATTACACAAGTTAAACCGTCAAACTGATCCAGCCGGCCAGTTGTATGTCTTTTATCTGTAAAATGCCGGCGAGTGGATCCAGTGGAGATTTAGACTGGTCAACTTGACTTAGATCCGACTTGAGTGAGAGCTCAAAAGCACTTTCAAAACCTTAACCCACAATACTATTAACTATTATAGGTAAGTAAGGATCGATCCCACAGAGATGATTTGTTTTACATTGGTTGCAGACACGAATGGGAATGGCTGCTGCCACGCTTTACTACGGTGGGTTAAGATAAACTGCTTGACTCGAGAGACTAAACTAACTAAACTGATCCACTTGCTAAATGGAATAAAATCTACTTGCTCAACTCATCATGTAATTTCCTGAAATGGACAAACATAATGAAGGTAACTAGTGTCAGAAATTTGAAAAGTGTACGATAAAGCAAAACTTTACTAACAAACTCATCTTCTTTTACAACCAAATCAAGGAACTGAGTAAATCAGATGTGCAGAGACTTCCATCAGAACAAACTTGGCATGAAAGCACAAACTTATAAATCTAATGCATAACTTCCAAATCAAGCAGAGAGCAACTACTGTTAAGACATAAACAAACTGACCTACTCACGCTCTTGAAAATAATAAAATGAAACTTCAAATCTACGACTACCCAAACAAATCAAACACGACCGCATCTTCGATCAACGTAAACATACTCAGATCTACACTACCATGTTACCAATTAGCAGATCTAAACGTCCTAACGCATCCCATCCATGATCACTTCATAACTGAGTAAAATTCATAGACAACAGAGCAGATCCAATAGAATAAACAGCAACAAAACATTTGAGCTAAGATACGCTTCATAAATCGAATATCAAACATCGATCAGAGAGTTTGAAGAGAGGATTGTCGTTAGTGCGCTGTTTAATGTGTCAAGATGCTAGGTCGAGATGCCAAGTCCTATGAATCCACTAGATCCCTTGGTCTAAGAACTCAAGAGAACACGGAATGCTCTGTCGTTGGGCACACTACACTCCCCTTCAAATATCCCTCAACCCAAATACCAGGGGTCGATCCCACGAAGATGGACACGTAAGAAAGCATTTAGAAACTCTGGACAAGGGCGGCTGCTGCCACGCAAACTGGGTTGAGGTTTAACTACGACTAGACCTAGGCAAGAAATGTAAATACTAGACCTAGGAAAATGTAAACATGCTGAGATCAAACATCATCAAGGCTACGGGATATTAAACCTACTTCCTAGACCGTGTAAATGGCTACCTAATAAAAGCAGACAGAAAACATGTAACAGTGGGGACCATAATTCCAGAATGAGCAAGTACGGCAGAAAAGCTGCAACAACAAACTGAAACTCTAACTAACTACGACATGCCCTTTTTAACTTAATCCGAAACGAAGGTGAAGAAAACAGAGCACGTACCTAGATTCGAATAAAATATAAAAGTTGGGTCGTCGGAAGCTTGCAACAAACCGAAAATAACAATGATCTACATACACTAGACGGAATGAAATGAAAACACAAAGGCTAGGCATAAATTCTAATCAACTATGCTCAGATTCACGTCGGATGCTTAATCCACTCCGGATCCAAGCGATCCGAACCAAATGACAACCTCAATCAACTCCATAACTTCCGATCTAACAGATCTACTCCGATCAACTCCGAATTCAAACGATTCCACTCAACTCAGCTACAACACCAAATTTAAAACTCCGATTCAACCACCAACAACTCTGATCGACCCGATCCAACCAATACTCTGCACAGATTCCGTGAACAATTGCGAAACGCATCCAACACAAGTAAACTAACTCAAACTCCAGAAAATCACAGAACCGAAATCAGAAATCAACATCAACGACATGACAGAAAATTAAACTTGCATTAAACACAGAAATATGCGGTGAAAAAATAGAAAGCCAAGCTCCGAACAGCGAAGCTTGGTGAAAATAAAATGGAACTTGTTTCTTCGCCCTCGACAAGACGGTGTTACATCCCAACTGAAATGTTAGAAAGCGAAAAGTGAACCCAACACGCAAACCACCCCAGTTTCCTTCTAAAGAACCCAAGTGTATAGAAGAAAATGAGCTACGAGCCGCAGACTATTAGTGAGGTCTCCACCGAGAAGATCCCTCCAGAATGCATGCTCGGACTTAATCTTCTAGAACCTTTGTAGAAATCTCTATTCTACCCTTCGGCTCCGAGACATCCGCCGTCTTGCAATTTTCCTCCATAATGCTCACTTCTTCGCCAGTTTCCTCGGACATGTGATTGTCCTCTTCTTTTCCTGGACCTGGCGGAATTCTTCTACACACCTGGCTTAAAACGTGTGTTAGACCCAGTAAATCCGCGAATTTATTCCCTAGACCTATGCATAAAATTGGCCTTATCAAACTGCTCACACTTAGACCATGCTTGTCCTCAAGCATAAAAGACAAGAAAAGATATAAGGTGAATTTCAATGCACGGTTCCCAAGAACGACTATTACAAACAAAACACAAACAAAGCACCGACTCCTAGACCTAGACACTACAGACTCACAAAAGAAAACAACACACAAAGAAAAACAAAACACAACAGATAAGCATGAACTAGTTTCAATTTTTAGGCGACCGTCCCCACAAGCTTAAGTTCTATCCGATCGTCTACAGTCTTCAAATCCTCCCCCTTCCCTCTTTTACCTAAACGATCTGTCAGTTCGTCAAGATAGCCTATTGATTTCCCAGCCGTTAGGTTCTCTCAATCACTCATTCCTTACCAGGGATGTTAGGATCAAAACGCTCCAAAGTTAAAGTTACACCACTGATGCGTCGGGTTATGAGAGTTTCTCCTTCCTATAGTCCTCCTTGCTTTTTAATTCCTAGGTCAGGTTACTATTGCTTCATGCCCTTAGGTATCTTTTTCTTTTATTTCCCCCCTTTTAATATTTTTTCCCTGGACTTCGTCCAGCTTATACCTCCATAACCCATTTTTTCCTCTTTTATACTCTACTCCCTAAGCATCAAGTGGCAACCCATATTTTCCTCTTTTATACTCTACTCCCTAAGCATCAAGTGGCAGCCCATTTTTTACATGTTAGCTCAAAGTGTATAGGCTTATAACTCACATTTATATAGTGGGGCTTCACAACTAGGTCAGCTAAGGCGTCCTCTATCGTCCTTACTTCATTCAAACCACTTTTAGTTCATTAAGGAAAAAAGGCATCAAAGTTGACATGTATCCTATCTTCAATCGCCCTTGCTATGGGAATCTTGCCTTATTATCTTGCTAGCTCATGCAACACACAAAAAGGCTAGACCTAGAGACTCTAAGACTTCTATTTACAAAGATAAATATTGCACTTACTCCCTCCCCCTCCCACTTCACTCAAGCTTGTCCCCAAGCTGTCCTAGTGAAATGGGGAAATAGGGAAATACGAATGGTACAACACAGACCAGACAACACAAGAAACAAACAATGCGCATAAAATAAAACAAACTTCTCATACTTAGACCGTACAACGGGCGAAGTGGGAGAAGGCGCAACAAACAAACCAAAGCATGCAAAAACAGAACAACCCCTTCTCACACTTAGACCAAGGATTGGGCTAAGTGTGGGAAAGTGCAACACATATGTACAAATTAGAGCATGCTGGTCACAGACAAACACAAACAGAAAAAGAAGAAGAAAAACAGTAATTGAAAAGTTACTTGGTTTAGGGGAAATCAATTCAAGGTCTGGCCCCCGCGGGAGCTAGACTTGGGCGGGGCGGATGGTTGGGTCACTCTAGCTTTCTTCTTCGCCGGTGAATCCGGCACCACTTTCTCTGTCTCACTAGGTCCGAGGATTGGTCTCTTCAAAACCAAGGGTTTAGTCGCGGACGGGGTAGTCGGAGGCTTCGTCGGCTGGGGAGGCTTCTGGAGAGATAGACTTCCTTGCTCTAGCGATTTAGAAGCGCTACCAGGGCCAGGAAGCAACTTAGATGCCTCGGGGAACCTCTCCCTAATCCACTTCGCCATCATCATCATCAGCGAGACGCCCTCTGCTATCCTCTCAGTGTGCTTAGAAGACGTTGCCACAAGATCAGTAATACGCCCCTTGAGGGCCACGATTTTCTCTCTGGCTTTCCTGACTTCCATTCTTACCTCGGTTACCTCCTTCCTTACTCCTGCAACATCTTTCCGTACGTCCTCAACCTCGACACTGTCCTTTCCAATGCCCCGTAGGGCCACAATCTCCTCTCTAACCATCTTGATCTCCGATCTCATCCATCCCACTTCCGTTCGCATCTCTTCGACTCTAACCTGGGCTCCTGCCTCCACACTTCCTGGGTCTTGCTTCACCTGGATTTCCGACCTGCCGACCTCATAAAAACAAACCTCCTTCCCATGCATATATAAAAGCCCCTTGTTAAAAAAGTAATCGACATTAAAAACTTCTGGGGGCAAGCACATCTCCACATCACGGCAAGATTTGGCTATCTTTAGAATCACGTTGCGTTGCAGATAGGCCCCTAGGAGATGGAATGTATACATGTGTCTGGAGGCGATCATTTGATAGCAAGCCTGGGCCAGCCAGTAGCCCAGGTGTACACGGACTCCCTTGGCCATACACCAAGTGAAGTAGAGGTTGGCCGTGGTCAAAGCAGCGTTTGCGGTTCCCATCAAATTATAACTGATGAATGTCTGAGCGAATCGCAGGACCTGGTTGTCAATGTGGTAGGCCTTCGAACAGCTCATTTTAAACTAACCCACCTTGGAGTGAGTTATGAATTCCCAAGCGTTTTGCGGTTTGAAACCCGGGGTAAACTTGGGCGGACCCACCATCCTGTCATTCCACAAGCCCTTATCATTGTGTGTGCGCGATAACAACCCCATGCGCAGTGACCACTCTCGGATGCTCATCTCGTGCTCCTCGTTAAAAAGGCAGAAGGTAATAGAATCGGCATCCAGATCGGTTGTAGACTTCAAACGAGAGGTCGAGAAAAACTCACGCGCCACTACTGTTGGGACATCAAAAGAGCTGTGTTTCAGCAACCAGTCAAAACCGATCGCGTCGATGTACTCCAGGAATTCAACGTCAGAAGCAATCTCCTTCAGCTCCGTGAAATCATATCTCTTTCATGACTTCGCATATTTGCTCTGGGCACTCTTCTCTTTAAACGTTGCTGCACGCTTGGGATCAGTGAACTTTCTCATTGCATCCAGTAATTCCTTGGTCAACCAGACTTCTGTAGGCTCGAAATTGAGCTCTTCTTCAGGCTCTTCCTCGGAGTCGCTAGACCTAGCAGGGCTATCAGACTCGGCAGCATATGGGACCTTTGCGGGTAGAGGAAGAGAGGTTTCAACAGAGTTTCCTTTCGACCTCTTGGTTAAGGAAGGAGCGGCCTGCTTTCCCTTCCTCTTCCTTTCAGCCGCCTGGCGGCATTCTTCCTCATCACTCTCCCCACCACTGGGTCTAGGAGAGTTGTCCTGCTCACGAGCTGCTGCCTCTGGACCTAGCCCTTCTCGTTCCGTCTGCTGGACGGAGTCAGCAATTTCATCAATCAAGCTCCGACGAGCTTGTCTCCGGGCTTCCCTTGCATTCACCGGGGAAGCTGTTTCTTCCGGGGTATTAGTCAAATCCACCATCAAATTTACCTCGTCCTCTACGGGTTCTGGTATGTTTCCCACTATGGGGGTTTCTCCTACCCCAGACAGCAAAGGGGTTGCCCCTGTGATGTAAACAGGGGATTCCACCCCAACCAAATCTTGTTCGTTGTGGGTCTCAATACCCACAACCTTTTCAGGGGTTCTCCCCTCATCATCGTTCGTAACAGATACTTGGGCTTCATCGCCCCCAACTTTTTCTAGGGATTCCCCCTCCGAAACTTCCCCACAAGCACCAGGGGTTTCCCCCTCTCCTAACTTCTCGACAACAGGGGTTTCCCCCTCAGATACACCAACACTTTCAGACACGACACGGGTGTATCCTTCAATGACATCAATTGCAGCAAAAACATGGGTTTCCCCCTCAGATATACCAACAGTAGCAATGGCAAAGGTGTCCTCCTCAAAAACACGGTCTAACCCTGGTTTACCGACCGCTAAAAGCTCCAAACCCGCAGCCAGATCCGCCACCTCCTCAGGTACATTTGCGGCGGTCGTTCTTGCTACACTGGTGGCTGGATTGGCCATCGAATGTACGGCCTCCGGTTGGGGTTTCACAGTCTCTGAAACCTGTGGAGATGGTGGTGCAGTGGTTGTTGCGGCCGGTGTGGTCTTTCCCATCATAGTGGTGAACATGGCGAACGCCTTCATCGCCTCCTCTGGCCCACCAAGTTTCTGTAATAGATCGGCCATGAATGATGTTGCGTTGGATTCGGCGGATCCAGAGGTGCTTCCTGTGTTTTGTGTGTTCTCCATGGTGAAATCTGTAGAATTCGCAAGAACTTAGAAAAAAAAAATTGTTGATTAGGGTTAGAGAGAGAGAATTTTGAGAGAAGAAATTTGGGGATTTTTTTGTGGAGAAAGTGAGTATAATATGGAAAATAAAAGAGAAAACACGGTTATAGCCTGCAGGTATGGGAGAGGACGGTTTTGCAGGCGGTTGCAGGCGTGACGCGAGCGTCCGTATGTCTCCTCATTAAGTTTCCTTTTGAAATTCGAACCGGTGCCAACTCCCTCCAAAATTCTACTTCTCAACTCCTTGCCCCATGTGAATACTCTCTGCAATATCACACTAAGAAAAATGTCAAATTGAAAAAAAAATGAAACGCCAGACTCCCAGGTCAAGGATATGACAGTATGAAGAGAAATTCCTTCAGGAGTCTGGGATTTCGAAAATATTTTTGGGAGATTATTTTTTTCTGATTTGTTTGGGTTTTCTTGATTTAAGGAAAGCAATTAAATATTTACACTTTCTTTCAAGTATTCTTGAGATTCCCTGGGTCAGGGCATGGGTAAAAAAAACTTCTCAGTTTACTTGACCCAGGACTTCTTCAAGAACACTCCCTTCCTAGACTGGTTAGGCGATATCAGAGAGTGCGCGTAGAGGCACTTCGTCCACTACACACAGCTCCAAGTTATCCCGAAATACCTTCACACGATGACCATTGGCGAGGAAAGGTACAGAATTCGAGGGCCTCTACTGCTCCATTTGCGCGAAGGTCGATGACAGTATATGGTCCGATCCACTTGGACTTTAGCTTTCCAGGCATTAGCTTCAGCCTGGCCTGGAACAGGAGAACTTTCTGCCCAACTCGTAGTTCCTTGGTCCGGAGGTTCTTATCATGCCAGAGCTTAGTCTTTTCCTTGTACCACATTACGGACTCGTAAGACTCGAGCCTCAATTCTTCCAACTCCTGGAGCTGCAATTTCCTCTCTTCCTCACAAGCTCGAGGATTCATGTCAATCTCCTTGACCGCCCAGTATGCCTTGTGCTCCAGTCCCACTGGTAAGTGACACATCTTTCCGAACACTAACCTGTACGGAGACATCCCAATCGGCGTCTTATATGCTGTCCAGTAAGCCCATAATGCGTCATCGAGTCTCTTACTCCAGTCTTTCCTTGACGGATTCACCGTCTTCTCTAGTATTGCTTTGATCTCCCTATTTGATATTTCCGCCTGGCCGTTAGTCTGAGGAAGATATGGTGTGGACAACCTGTGGTGGACTCCATATTTTTTAATCAAAGCTTCAATTGTTCGGTTCCGGAAGTGAGTTCCTTGATCCGAAATAACAGCCCTAGGCACTCCATACCTACCAAAAATATTAGACTTAAGAAATTTGGCCACCTCACCGGCTTCGCAAGAGGTAGTAGCCTTGGCCTCTATCCATTTCGAAACATAATCCACCGCCACAAGTATGTATGCCTTCCCATATGAAGATGGAAATGGACCCATGAAGTCCATTCCCCAGACGTCGAAAATCATACAAACGATCACAGGGACCTGCGGCATTTCATCTCTTTTGGAGATTCCCCCAGTCTGTTGACACCTTTCACAATTTTGACAGAATTTGAACACATCCTTATGCAATGTAGGCCAGTAAAACCCGCTGTCTAACACCTTCCTCGTGGTCTTCCTTGGTCCAAAGTGACCACCACATGCTAGAGCGTGGCAATGGTTCAGCACATCCCTTTGTTCCCACTCTGGAATACATCTCCTAATTACTTGGTCAGCTCCCATCCTCCATAGATACGGGTCATCCCAAAAATAGTACTTGGTTTCGCTTTTTAGTTTCATCTTCTGCGCCCGAGAAATTTCTTGGGGACTGGGCATTTCTCTAGTGACCAAGTAATTTTCCAGGTCTACGAACCACGGCTCAGCGTTTATCTGACATTTTCCTTTTTCAGCATCTCCTAGACCTGTCAATGCCATTATCTCTTCCCAACTGATAGGTCTAGGCGAACCTTCCAGATAATACAAATATTCCTCGGGGAAGGCATCTGATATTGCTTCCTCAGTCTCTCCTTAGAAAATTCGACTCAGGTGGTCAGCCACCTTGTTCTCTGTTCCCTTCTTGTCTTTGACCTCCCAATCAAATTCTTGTAGCAGTAACACCCAACGGATTAATCTGGGTTTAGACTCCTTCTTCGCCAGCAGGTACTTAATAGTTGCATGGTCCGTGAAAACTATCACCTTAGACCCCAGCAAGTACGGGCGAAACTTCTCAAATGAGTACACTACCGCCAGCATTTCCTTTTCAGTTGTGTCGTAATTCTTCTAGGCTTGATTTAGCGTTTTCGAAGCATAAAAGATCACATAGCTTTTCCCATCGACTCTTTGACCTAGCACCGCCCCAATCACTTGCGTCGCACATTATTTCAAAGGGTAGATTCCAGTCGGGCGCTCTAATAATGGGAGCAGATACTAGTCTATCCTTTAACAGCTGAAAAGCCTTTTTGCACTCTTCATTGAAAACAAAATCAACATCGTTATGCAACAGGTGAGTGAGTGGCTGAGCAATCTTTGTGAAATCCTTTATGAACCTCCTATAGAATCCAGCATGCCCTAGGAATCCTCTTACTTCCTTCTAATTTGTCGGGTAAGGCAGTTTTGATATCACATCAATCTTTGCTTGGTCTACCTGTATCCCTCTTTCCGATACCACGTGCCCTAGGACAATTCCTTCTGGGACCATAAAGTGGCATTTTTCGAAATTCAAAACCAAATGCTTTTCCTGGCACCTTTTCAACACTATATCCAAACTTGCCAAACATGAGTCAAATGAATCCCCGTACACAGTGAAGTCGTCCATAAAAATCTCGATGCAGTCCTCTAGGAGATCCGAGAAGATACTCATCATACACCGCTGAAAAGTGTCTGGCGCATTGCACAGACTAAACGGCATCCTTCTGTAAGCATACGTTCTGAAGGGACACGTGAAAGTAGTCTTCTCCTGGTCTTCGGGATCCACATAGATTTGAAAGTATCCACTATACCCGTCGAGGAAACAAAAGTATTGCTTGCCCGCCAACCTCTCCAGCATCTGGTCAATGAAAAGCAGAGGGAAATGGTCTTTCTTGGTCGCTTCATTTAACTTCCTATAGTCAATGCACATCCTCCACCCAGTAACTAGTCGGGTGGGCACCAACTCATTCTTGGTATTCTTGACCACCTGTATTCCTGACTTCTTTGGTACCATATGCACTGGACTCACCCATTCACTGTCTGGTATGGAATAAATGATTCCTAGGGAGAGTAACTTCAATACTTCCTTCAGCACCTCCTCCCTCATGTTAGGATTCAATTTGCGTTGAGGATCTCTTCAGACTTTTGCTCCCTCTTCTAGCCGAATGTGATGCATGCACAGAACTGGACTGATTCCTACCAAGTCAGAGAGTGTCCACCAAATAGCCTTCTTGTTTCTCCGAATTACCTTCAGTAGTTCCTCTTCTTTTCCCTTGGTCAAGCTGCTGTTAATAATCATAGGGAAATTTTCATTCTCTTCTAGATACGCATACTTGAGACCTGGTGGAAGTGTTTTCAGTTCTCTCTTGGGGACATCTTTTTCCTGGGGAAAGGGATTTTTCTCTGTTGACTCAGTTGTTATTCCCTTCGTAGACTTAGTAGAACTTTCCATGCTCGCCACATAAGGTGTTTTCCTTGATCTAGCTAGCTCCGGGTTCGTGCAGAATTCTAGAATTGCCTCGGCCAGCTCCTCATCTGATAACTCACTCGTGTTCATAGCTTGACACCACCCGGCTACTTCTCTATCAATAGCATGACTCATCTCAGAATTTGCAATCTGTTCCTGCATTAATTCGGTCTCAAGATATTCCTGGACCGAGGGGTTAATAACATCTATAGCATGCAAATTTTCAACGTCAAGAGGTTTCTTCATTGCCTCATCTATGCTGAATGTGTATTTCTCCCCATTGTAGTCAAGGCAAATGGTGCCATCAAAAACATCTATGATAGTCTTAGCGGTACGTAGGAAAGGTCTCCCTAAAAGTACTCCGCCAGATTCTGCAGACTCATTATCGCTCATTTTTATCACATGAAAATCAGCTGGGTACAAGAAATCATGTACTCTAACTATCACATTCTCAAGCACTCCTTCACGGCAGATACGCGACCTATCCGCTAGCTGGATCACTACTTTCGTATCTACCATACTTACTCCTACCAGTTTCTTGTAAAGGGAAAGCGGTAAACATTTATCGAAGCCCCTAAATCACACATAGCTTGCTTAATTTTTACGTCACCAATAGAGATGGGCAAAGTAAACATACCTGGATCATTGCATTTCGAAGGCATCCTCCGCTTCTGAATTACCGCGGAAACATTTTCTCCTATCAGAATTTTTCCACTAGGTCTCGCCTTACCAGCTATAAATTCCTTGATGAACTTGCTAAACACTGGCAATTTCAGAGCCTGTAAAAATGGTAGGTTGATTTCCAGCTTCCCAAAAATATCCATGAAATCTAACGGTTCTTCCTTTTTATTCCTGGCCTCCCCTCGGCTTGGGAAGGGTTTCAGTTACTTCCCTGCTCTTCCTGTGGAACTTTCAGCTGAGAACTCTCCGACTTCTTTCTTCTCCTCCTCCCTTACCAACTCTGGCCCTGGATCGAGGAAAAATGGTTTAGTTTCTCTAGGCAATGGTTTCTCCAAATCTCCTGCCCTGAGTTCATCTCTAATCATTGGATTGTTTGCAGCCAAGCTCCTTGGTCTAGAGGTTATTCCCCCTGTCTCCTTGCCCTCGGTCCGCCTTTTGTTCTTGCTGAGCGTCCTGAAGCCCTTTGACTACGTCATTGTTCGACTGTAAGTTGTTCTGCATGTGCTGCTGAGAACTGATGAGGTCGTGCACCATTTCATCGAGATTCCTTTGTGGTTTAGAACTCGGCTGGCTGGGGCCGGGTCCACTTCCTTGGGTCGAGCGAATATTTCCTTGACCCCCTGAATTGTTGTTGAACTGGCTTCCTTGACCTGGGTAGGTGGTTTGGAAATTCCTTTGGTGTGGTGGCACATAAGAGTTCCCCTGATGGTTTTGATTCCTGTTTCCCCAGTTCGAGTGATCTCCCTGGTTCCGATTGTTCCAATTTCCTTGCCCCTCATGATTCCTCCAGTTGCCCTGCCTCTCGGTCTGAGGTGTAAACTGCATACTTTGTTGTGGTGCTGGCTGGCTCTGTTCGTTATCAGACCATTTAAAATTTGGATGATTCCTCCAGGGTGCATCTCTTTATCTCTCGGGGTTCCAACTTCCATCGGGATTCCAACTCCCCATCGCATTCACCTGGGCCTGGTAATCTCCTTCCTGGGATCCGTAATATTGTCGAAATTGGGACTCTCCTGGACCAGGCGGTTTCTCCTTCTCCGGCGGCGCTGGCGAATTAGTTTTCTCGATAGCATTCAAAAGAGCCTTCTCGAGTCTATCTATCCTTGCCTCCACCTTATCATCATCTTGTTCTCTTAGCGCATTCGCAGACCCTCTTCTCACGGCGTTCCTTGGACTATCATATGCCTTCTTTGCATCTATCAATTTCCCCAAAATCTCTCGTGCCTCACTTCCTCTCTTCCATGTAAAATTTCCTCCGCTGGAGGAATTCATCAAGTCCTTCGACTCGGAAGTCGCTCCTTCATAAAACAGAGAATAGGTCTCTGCCTCTATCATCCGGTGATTCGGGCATGCATCCAGCAATCCTTTGAACCTTGCCCAGTATTGGCTCAATGACTCGTCATAGTCCTGTTTGCACTCCACTATCTCCTTCTTCAGAGCATTCGTCTTATTGGATGGAAAGAAATAATCTAAAAACACCAATTTAAAGTCTCTCCAAGTGCGGATAGAATCCGTGGGTAACCGTAATAACCATGTGTTGGGTTCCCCTAGTCCTTCTCCGTCGCATCATTTGGCCTCTTTTGGATGCTGCACAATTTACTGAATTCATTTAGAAACTCGTATGGGCACTCACTTCTTCGCCCAGAAAATGTCGGTAAGATGTCGAGCACATTCGTCTTGATCTCAATGGACCTCTGACGTGGGTTCGTCACTATGGCCTGTGCTGACTCTCCATCTAAATGGGCAGTTAGTGACCCTATCTCTGGATCTGGGTCTACTATGTGTGCCGTGACTACTTCCTCTGTTTCCCTGTTTCTGACTCTGACTCTGGTGGTGACTCTGGATCTTCACCTCCTGACGACGCCCAAGATTCGTCGCTAGTAAATCCACTCAGAAACGGATCTCCTGTGGTGAACCCTGATCTGGTGGTTATTGTGGAGGCGGTGTCCTTGTCCTGCCAAATGAATTGACCTTGTTCCCACCCAGACGAGTTACTCCAGTGGGTAGACCGTGAGCCTCTGCTCATAAACTACAAATAAAAGGAAAGAAAATAAATCAAAACTATATACGCCAAAGACTCTAAATACTAACACAAACTACGCCATCCATCCCCGGCAACGGCGCCATTTGAAGAGAGGATTGCGGTTAGTGCGTTGTTCAATGTGTCAAGATGCTAGGTCGAGATGCCAAGTCCTATGAATCCACTAGATCACTTGGTCTAGGAACTCAAGAGAACACGGAATGCTCTGTCGTTGGGCACACTACACTCCCCTTCAAAGATCCCTCAACCCGAATACTATGGATTAGTATAGAGAAGCAGGGGTCGATCCCACGAAGATGGACACGTAAGAAACCATTTAGAAACTCTGGACAAGGGCGGCTGCTGCCACGCAAACTGGGTTGAGGTTTAACTACGACTAGACCTAGGCAAGAAATATAAATACTAGACCTAGGAAACTGTAAACATGCTGAGATCAAACATCATCAAGGCTACGGGATATTAGACCTACTTCCTAGACCGTGTAAATGGCTACCTAATAAAAGCAGACAGAAAGCATGTAACAATGGGGACCATAATTCCAGAATGAGCAAGTACGGCAGAAAAGCTGCAACAACAAACTGAAACTCTAACTAACTACGACATGCCCTTTTTAACTTAATCCGAAACGAAGGTGAAAAAACAGAGCACGTACCTAGATTCGAACAAAATATAAAAGTTGGGTCGTCGGAAGCTTGCAACAAACCGGAAATAACAATGATCTACATACACTAGACGGAATGAAATGAAAACATGAAGGCTAGGCATAAATTCTAATCAACTCTGCTCAGATTCACGTCGGATGCTTAATCCACTCCGGATCCAAGCGATCCGAACCAAATGACAACCTCAATCAACTCCATAACTTTCGATCTAACAGATCTACTCCGATCAACTTCGAATTCAAACGATTCCACTCAACTCAGCTACAACACCAAATTTAAAACTCCGATTCAACCACCAACAACTCTGATCGACCCGATCTATAGCCAATACTCTGCACAGATTCCGTGAACAATTGCGAAACGCATCCAACACAAGTAAACTAACTCAAACTTCAGAAAATCACAGAAGCGAAATAAGAAATCAACATCAACGACATGACAGAAAATTAAACTTGCATTAAACACAGAAATATGCGGTGAAAAAAAACAGAAAGCCGAGCTCGGAACAGCGAAGATCGGTGAAATCCACAAAATGTGAGAAAAAAAATGGAACTTGTTTCTTCGCCCTCGACAGGACGGTGTTACAACCCAAGTGAAATGTTAGAAAGCGAAAAGTGAACCCAACACGTGAACCACCCCAATTTCCCTCTAAAGAACCCAAGTGTATAGAAGAAAATGAGCTACGAGCCTCAGACTGTTAGTGAGGTCTCCACCGAGAAGATCCCTCCAGAATACATGCTTCCTTCTTTATATAGGCGCGAACTTAATCTTCTAGAACCTTCGTAGAAATCGCTATTCTACCCTTCGGCTCTGAGACTTCCTCCGTCTTGCAATTTTCCTCCATAATGCTCACTTCTTCGCCAGTTTCCTCGGACATGTGATTGTCCTCTTCTTTTCCTGGACTTGGCAGAATTCTTCTACACACCTGGCTTAAAACGTGTGTTAGACCCAGTAAATCCACGAATTTATCCCCTAGACCTATGCATGAAATTGGCCTTATCAGAGTTCATGCATAATAACAAACTTCCACAAAACATTGATCAATAAACTGAAATCCAAGTCTGAACGTCAAACATAAACTAAAAGTAAACAGAACTAAAAGTAGAAATTGTTTCATCGCTTCTTCTCGAAGCGGAATTACAGAACCAAAAGATAGAGCTGGTAAAACTAACACCACCACGCTGCTAAAGTAAACTAAACTAAGACCAAGTGTGTGAGTGGCAGAATTCAGGAGTGTTGAGTATTGGGAGCTCCCATTTTTCAGCCCTTGAAGAGAGCTGAAATCAGGAATGTGTTTCTCTCTATGTGCGCGCCCCCTCTCCTACTCGCGCTTGGCTTGCTATTTATAGAGAGGCGTAGGGCTCTGATCCCTAGGGTACCGTCCTCTCGAAATGTCATTCCTGCCCTTGGCTTTTGGTAGGGGTTTTTAGCTCCACCTTCTATGCGGGAACTCCTGTTGGCTCCGGTTGATCTGACTTGATCCGTTCACTCAGCAGTTTCACTCCTTTTCCTCGATTCGTCTGTCCGCCTAGCTGATCAGTTCATCCTTTGAACATGGCTGACTTTCACACACACCTGGCTCATATTCGCATGGTAGATAGTAGAATTGGGTACAGTTTTATCATGGAACACATGCATGAAACGAGTCTCATCAGCAGTGCAATATTGTTTCTGTAGTGGTTGCTAATAATATTCCAATATAAGCTTGTATTAAATTGTGGGTTCAATTTAATTAGTAAAAAGCTAATTGGGTGAGACCATATCCAAAACCTTCCATAGATCCATGACTGGGCCCAATATGAACTTAATATAAATAGGAGAACAAATGAGACAGAAAATACAATTTTATTTACTATGAAATTTTCGTCCCTCTCTCATGATTGGAGGAGATGATTTTTTCTTCTGCTCTCCTCCGTGAGGAATTTCTGTCTTGTTTATTTGAGTCATACTATTTTGATAAGATCAGCCCACACTAATTTCGGAATACAGTTCAAGAACCAGTTAGAAGATCTGTGGTCTAGTATTGAATATCATCGTGGAGAAGGCGCGAGCAATCGACGATTCTTTGGAGAATCAAATCGGTAACTCTAAACCGTAGTATTCACGTTTTAGGATTTTTATTTTCTAAGCATGAATTATTTGCGTTCTTGCATGCAATTATATGTTTAACACGTGAATTGATTAATTGCATAATCGATCAAATAGATCCTTATCTGATTAATTTATTTTGTCCAAGTCTTCCGCTGTGAAAGGGGCACCAAACCCCAACAATTTCTAGTCGAGTCCTTTCGGTTTTGACAAGCTTTGCCCACCCAAAGGTCATATAACTTGAGTTCAAGAATAGATTAGAAGATCTGTGGTCTCGTATCGAAGGTCATCACGTGGAGAAGGAGCAAGTAATCGATGATTCTTTGGAGAATCAAATCAGTAACTCTAAACCGTAGTATTCATGTTTAGGATTTATTTTCTTTAAGCATAATTATTTGCATTCAAGCGACCTTGATCATAGTTTGTTATTAATCCCATAATATGTCAAATAGATCCTTTGTCTGGTTTATTTGTTTTGTACAAGTCTTCCGTTGTGCAAGGGGATTCAAACCCCATAAAAATTAACAACAACAAAAATTGTCAACACAGTGTCAACGGTTGTGTTGACATTTTTGTTGCTGTTATTTGGTCATCTATTGACATTTTCTAACGGCCTTGATCATAGTTCAGAGTTTGTACGATATATAGAGTTTCCATTTTATCATTACCCAATGATTCATTACCACAATTAATGTAATATTATGTATGAATTTTCAAAAACCAAACTCTACTTTAAATGAAATTAGAATAAAAATATGCACGAATGTCCTTCTCTCAGCGAGTAATCATATCCACACTCTGCTTTTATTTAATATCTAGTAATTCATAATTTATGAAAAATATACAAATTAGCAGTAAATAAAGAAGAAGTAATACAATTGTACTAATACTACATAAATTAGACTAATATATTTCTTAAACAAGAAGTAATCATATCCACTCACATTCTATTATAAACCTAATATGTATAAAAAATGAGTTCCACATTCCACTATTTTTACTCACCCACTTTCCATTATATTTTTTAAAACCCGTGTCAAACTCAAATGAGACTCCTAATGGCTACAGAGGGAGAGTACTGTTATTATTCAATTCTGAGTTCAATTTACTTTTTAAGTAAATGGTCTCACACTACACATAATTAATACTTTCTCACTTCATCTATAAATAATTATCTCATATTTTCTTTATTAGTATTTCGTGTACTGTAAAATATTTTTCGAGTGCTTGAATATTGTAAAAATTCTTCGATTATTTTTCAAGGAATAAAACAAATTATTTTTTTCATATGTGTTTTATTTTTTACATTTAATGGTTGTTTTTCGGAAAAGAAGTTTTGTAAAGCCAAATAGGTATGCTCCCCCGTGCTAGTCAAACAAATAGAAAATGATCAAGATAAAACATGGCATTACATAACATACATAACATCATTTTCTCATAAAACATACATGAAACTAACTTATACTCCCTCCGATATAAAAAATAGTCTCATTTGTGGACGACACGTGTTCTAATGACAAATTGATAGAGTAAGAGAGAAAGATAAAAACATAGATAAAATATGAGAGTGAAACTTTCTATTTTTTTAGAAATGAGACTATTTTTTATGAAAATCACATAATGACATTATAAGATTGTTTTCCATGGATGGAGGGAGTATTTAGGAAGAAAAACCACACAATAACAATAATGTAGGATAGAAAATCCACCACGTTTGCTTAGATTATTAATTGAAATTCTCACTTCAGTCTTAACTTTCTTGCCAGTATAGTTCCTTCTAAAATAAGAATAACATACTAACTAGACTCAATAAAATATTCAAACTTAATTAGAATGCATGCATGTTAATTTTATTTCATGTCTTTACAACATTATTTTGCATGAACTTAAACTAGCAATTCCTTTAACTTGAATATGTTGAAGAATTAAATAAATCTGGATATTAATTCGTGTCGTAGTGACTAAAATAATCCAACATATTAGCCACCATTAACTAAATCAATTTAGACCAAAGAATTAATTAATCAGCCAATTTAAAGAATTATTTAAATATAGCCCACTTAAAGTCAGCCCTAATTTATTCAATTCATTGGCCCATCATGGAATTACTCACGTCCCAAAGAATTATCCTTTATAGTTAAAATTTTTATCGATTAAAGCTATATTTTGAATTCCTCTCAAATTTCAGTTTCCATTATATCTGGTCATTTTTATTTTATCAATCGATTTACTAGTATGATATAATGTGTACTCGGGGGCCTCCTTCCACCTTTATTTCTACAAACAAGTTGGAAGTCAGAGCCATTTTAATAGACCAATATTTTGGCCATTCAAATGCACCTACCCTACAATATAACAATGATATAAAGAGTTAATTATGCTCATTGATTTTAGGGATAAAAATGTTAAGTAACATTTAATACAATATCAATAAAATACGTGTCAAGCATTGGGAAGTTTTTCTTCCAACAATTCTTGGGTGTATCAAACTCAAATATATGAATTCATTTTCTTTTGTTTTCTTGGTCAAATTCTTATTTTGCTTCCTCACGACAGTATCAAACACGTCCTAAAGCTATATTTTGAATTCCTCAAAAATTTCAATTGCCGTTATTCAATTTGAATTTACTTTCCCCAAATCATAGATCCCCAAATGAAGGAACCAATTCCCGTCGGCACCCTTCCGCCTTTCTCACACCGGCGACTACACTCCATCACCGGTCCGATTTCTCCCCAAACAATTCGACGTAGCCTCCGTTCGGTCAATTAAAGCTATTTTGAATTCCTCCCAAATTTCAATTCCGCCTGACCATGACCGCCCACCGCTACTGCCGTCGGTCAATAGCAGCCAGCACCGACTCTCCTTTGCGCATACACTCGCTGGACTCGCTTGCAGACAGCGGCCTCCGTCGCTTCGGAGCCGCTCCCTCCGTTCCAGTTGCACTCTCCTCGGTCTGGAATCGCTGATGTCGCGCACACCTGCCGCCGCGTCGCAAGGCTGTCATGCCATCAGTCCATCCGTCGGATATCAGGTGCCGCCGAGCGGTGAGAGGCACTCGAGAATCCACCGAGTAGTCGCTGCCGTCGGGGTCTCACTTCGGTCGGTGTCATTCTCCAGCCATATCGGCTGCACTGTCAATTTCGTTGGACTGCCGTGGACTTCTCGGCTTAGGTAAGTTTCCATTAATTTTTCAGTTTACAAATTTTATCTTCTTGTTTGGCTAGATAGGTTAGGGAGTTAGATTTGGGTTCATGACATTGGGTTTTCTTCTTGATTTGTGAAGCTAATAAACTTGTTGTGATGTCCAAACATTCTTGGGTTGATATCGCTTGCTTATTTGTAGATTGGTGTTATCCCTTTGAGCATTTATCTTAAAATTTGGGCTCAGCCACTGACTTTCTATTTCTCTCTCAGTTTTGGTGGTGAAACAATTGTGTGATAGTGAAACTGATTGGGAGTAGGTGCATATGTATCTATCTATATATATACTAGAACTGTAGTTTGTTGGGATTTTCAGCAGAGGTTAAATCTGCAATTTCTTGGCTTGTTGTATCTGGGATGTACTCATAGAAACTAATAGGGTTGTTGCAAAAGTTGTTATTTATGTTATAGATATTATTATTGCTATTTACACGTCAGAATGCACATGTTGGAATCACATGATTATTGCAGGTTGACTTGGAAAAATTTGCAAGGAATCTTCCTCTTCACCTTATCGCAGCGATTATGGTTTGGGAAAGGGAAAAATCCACGTTCAAGTATTTGCTATGTGGAATTCTTCTGTTGCATTCCATGTGTGATCTTGCCTCCCGGGTGCCCAAAATTGAACAGGTTATCGAAAGTGATACTGAGCTATCTATCATATCAAGTAGATTGCATTGCTCTATTTTTTTTGTTAATTTTCAAAAGTCCTATATTACACTTATAATTGGATTTGTGTGTTGATTGATGCAAGACAACAAACATAAACGGATGGAAAGAAAATCTTTATTTTGACTTGGTTGCTTTACTAGCGACCTGTATTCCTTCAGTGGTTTTTTTCCACTACATCATGTAACAGTCTGCTTGTTTTCGCTTTCCTTTTTTTGCTTTAGGTTGCTTCTCATTTTTCATTCTCAATATTATGAGATTTGCAGTCAAGAAACTGTTGTAATACATTGAGGTTTAAAAGTATTTTAACAAGTTTTTTTCTAGTTATCCTGACAACCTTTCTGCTTAATTTCCTCTAGTCTTCTTTAACTACAGTTGCTAATGTTTTTGCATAAACCACAACTTCCTAAGATCATAAACTCGCCCATCATTTGTATGATATGAGCTACTTAATGCTTTATAGGTTTTTTAGTTCCACCTCTCCTGAGCCCTTTTAGCCTTTAACTTTAATAACTTTGATTCACAGCTCCTTATCTTCACATTGATCCTAGCTCTTTCTTAATTTATCTTCCCTGGTTATGTACTTGAAAATATAGTCATTCTCAACTTCTGGCAACATATTTGTTACGTGTGTTATGATGTGGTTATATGTGTATACATCAGTATGCCCCTTAATTCATATATCATCATATGTTTTCTTCAGATATTGCTTGATGATGCGAAGATGTCGGAAGAACAACTGATTGACCTGGTGTTTTATCTGCTAGTTCTACTTGGAGCATACATACATGTCAATATTCATTTCCTTATCCGTTGTTTGTAGATATATACTTACTACTTCGTATCTAGGAATATCACACCATTCCCAATTACATGATTCTTTTTCATGCGGCTCTCATAGATTGCAGTCTATAATTGTTGACGGTCATTGTTTCTTCACAGTACCAAGAGGTTGCTCTAACATTGACTGCATATTACAAGGTAGCAATCCAGGACTTGGTGAAAACTGAGAACATTAAATTACTAGTTTAATGTTATAAATCTTCCCACTTCATCTTCTTGATTGTTGTTATTTCAAAGTGTTATCAAATTATGTTGTGGCTGAGTAAGTGGAGTTGGTGGCAGGTGTACATATGCAAAGAGGCAGCATTTGCTGCTGTTTGTGTAGAAGTCAAGTATCTGTGGACCAACGATTCATCTAGAAGTGTATCCCCTACTACTGAAGAGACCTTGAATCACCTCGGCTGCAGTGTGATTCTTCTCTTCAATTTCTACAGTCCCTGTGTCAGCAAAAGTTGTTTCGGGAATGCATTGTTAACAAACAGGTTTTTCTAGATTTTACCCAGTCATCTGATTAGAGTTTTTACTGCCTGAAAGCATTGACATTTCTTTAATAAACCTGCTTCACTCACCACATTTATCATTATGTGCATGCGTGCATTCTGTACTTAATGCATTTTTAAGGCTATCTAAGATTGACAATCTTCTTTGTAGGTTATTTATAAGTCAATTTGAGTCCCGAATCGTTCGTGCTGCATCAGAAGATCATTTATTCCATGTAAAACCTCTCTTGCTTAACCTATGGATATCATTCATCCTTTTCCATAAAATGTTAAGTGCATCTGTTTTTATCATAATCATATCTGTTGTCTTCTTGATAAGATTTTAATGAAGTTTGTTTCTTCTTGCAGGAGCTTGGGAAGCGGTGGATTGCAAGAGCAACTAGCTTCCTGTGTTGGAGTCGGCCCTGATGAAAAAAGGAGTAGCTCTACTTCTCATTTTGTAGTCGTCAAAATCATGGTCTTTGAGGATTCTGGTAACTCTACTTCTCATCTTTTTCAGGTGTTGTTCGAGCCCGTATATACTCAACTTGGGATGCTTCCTACTTATACATGAGTGCCTAGCTGCTATTTATTTTCATTCATGCCTGATATGTTGATTTTTATAGAGAATTTAAATGTGAATTGACATGTTATGATTAAGAGTAAATTTTTGAGAGGTTGTCTCACAGCTCTCTAATCTGTGCATCTCCCTAGTTTTTAATGATTTCATACACATCACCAGTAGATAAACAAAGGATATTAGCTTCATAAATATCCAAATATTTCCCTAGTACTATGCTACTCTGTAGTGAGGACGAAAAGCTTCCACGAACAGTGTTTCACCACTTGTTATTTGTGTGTGCATGCAAGATTTTCTCTCTATTGATTGTCACTACTTTCACCACTTTTTTATGGGTTATTAGTGTAGACTTCGTTTCTCTCGAGGGTTGGTCTGTAAACTTCTTGTTGCTTACTAACTTCTGGAGAACTAGGTATCCCGTGCTTCAGATACAGTGACAATAATGTTCTTTGGTGCCCGATTTCTTGAGTTAAGGAGAGAGAACTATTCTGGTTTTGAAAAATTAATTCAAAAAGCCATAGGGCCGATCAACTGAATGAGAGCTTTATGAGTTGCAATCTTGTTGATATTGGTGCATAAAAATGATTTAGGCAATAGAACTAAAAGCCTCATATCCAAATTATCACATGCCTAACCCTACATAAACCACTAGTGAGCCGGTTTGAGCCCCAAAAGCCTATTTTCTTTGTTGAAAATTTTGAAGTCACTATATTAGCCTACTTATTATATCCGTTTGTTGGCCTATATTTTCTACCCTAGTCACTAAAATTAAAGTGCTAGCACATTATCGGGAGGGTATTTATGGTGGCAAGGAAAAGATGGAAGTCCTGGAACATTCATTAGGTGGTATTCATTTATATTGAGATACAAATGAAAAAAGCTGTCTCTTCAAACAAAAGTAAAATAAAAAGGCAGCCTTTAATGTGTAAAAAAAGCCAAGGCTTGAAAAAATAAAAAGGCAGCCTTTCACATGTAAAAAAAAGCCAAGGCTAGAAAAAAATAAAATAAAAAGGCAGCCTTTCATGTGTAAAATAAAAAGCCAAGGCAAGTAAAAAAAATAAAATAAAAAGGCAGCCTTTCATGAGTTAAAAAAGCCATGGCCAGAAAAAAGAATATCGAGCGAAAAACAGAAATATGCTCAAAAGAATAAGATCACTTGGTTTAAAAGGTAGTGAGATGGGAAGGATGTTGTGAGGGATGTGCTAGTATTTTAAGAATAGTGATAAGCTACTTATCCAAATATGATCACACCTTTACCAAAAGCCCCGTTACATCCAAATGAAAAGACCTTTTGATTTATGCATCATATTGACTTGTGAGCGATGAATTTTGCTTGATTTTGGGAGAAAGATCTTATGTGCTTAAAATAAAGAATAGCTGGAAGAACTTCTCTTTATGAATTAGCGACGATGGTTTGAGACTCCCAAGACATAAATCGAACTTACATTGAAGCATTGGATGCCTAGCTCTTAGGGAATTAGTTCGTGTACAATTCTTGTTCTAAAAGTCTCACTCGCGAGTGAATTCGGGCTCAACCTAATTTCTCTAAATGATTCGTGTGATTTGACGTGACTTGAAGTAGAGGATTATCTAATTTCTTGTGAATGTGCTTATTTATATAACTTGCTTGAGGGCGAGCAAGACTTATGTTTGGGAAGTATTTGATGTGTGTGGGTAATTGTTTAACTTGTTATTACATAATGGATGGAATGGAGGGTAGTGTACTACTGCTCCGGTTCAATTTTGACCACCTCACTATTTATTCCAGCGAGTTGAAGGGTATAAAGTTGCAACCAATATTTGCTTCAATATTCAAACATTTATTTACTTTAGTTCGATATTTAGTGTGTCATTTCATACTAAAGCCATCAATGAAAAACTACTGCCAAATCTTTATGATGCTCTACACTTGTTGGTACCTGATGAAATTGGGGTTGGAATTGCTTTGTCTAATTCTGAAGAACACAATATCACCACGATACCAGGATGTGTGGTTAGTTATTCTCTTCTTTGTACATATATTTAGACATAATTTTTTGTTTGTTGTAGGAAGTGGAATACATACAACAGTTTATTATTTTTATCTCCTTGGAATTCTTCTACTTGTTGCACTAAACCTTAACCCTTTTCTTGGCTGTATTAAAGAAAGACTTTCTGTTTGAGTCAGATTGCAGAGCTGCTGTGTACCAATCCTGTTGCGTTTGAGGCTGCTGAGATAATTCAGCATATTCTTGTGCTACTCTTAGTCGATTTGAAGGCCTCTCTAAGCATTTAGATTCGTTCTTGCAAATGTTATCTCTAGTGGAACTAAAGTGTTTTCCGTGATAGTTCCTACTGCATAAATAGACTAGAAAGTACTTAGTCGATCCGAAGGTCAAGGGTGGTAGGGGGCGACTGAGTTTTTAACTTAAAAGATGAGGGGGAAAGGGTGGAAAACTGAAGGCACAAGTCTATTTATTGATTTTTGAGCTTGCTTTGTGATCTTTTGTTTCTTGGTTGTTGCGCCTATATTTTTCCTACTTATTTAATTCATTCTTTGCTGCATTTTGCAGTTTTATAATTGATCTGTTACACATATTATATTTTTGTTTGTTATAATTGATCTGTTACATATATTATATTTTTGTTTGTTATACTGTGCCTGACGTTTTTCTACTTTTTCTAATCCACTTTTTGCTACCTTGCACCATAATTAATTAATACATACATAGCATCCTATTTTTCTTTGTCTCGTATGCCCTGTACAAATATGTGCTATATAAGTGTTTCTTTGATATGTAAACCTCATTGATTGTCAAATCTTGGATTCTTAATATATATGTTAAATGTTTTTATAGGCACTTTCCTAGTTACTTACTACACAGATTTCCTTTTTACTTTGGCATTCGGTTTGCTGTAATTGCATCTAAAAAAAGAAACTGTGGGCCTTGGAAGCTGGTTGGGCACTCAATTAGTGTCAAGTAAAGATACTTTCTATGAGGTTAGTGTTGCCACTACTGTAGCAGAGTGACTGACCTTTCTCATGATTTTAATATTTTGCAATGCAGGAATGGAAACTGCAGCTTGTTGCCACTATGTACAATACATGGAATCTATACTACTTCGATTTCTGTATATTTGGTCAAGTTCCTCGACAATTTAATTTGACTTAGCATCTCTTATATGCCAGTTCACTAGTTTGTACATAGTATACTGTGTTTGAGTTTGTTTTCTTTACCTGTCCGTTTGATGATTATGATTGATACAACAAATTATGGTTTACTGAGTGAACATAAGAACAGATTAATAGTGTTGTAATATACTATTCAACTTAACTATGAGTTGTAATGTTACCCCGTTCTAAAATTTTCAGCTTGCCTGTAATGTTTATCCTTTGTGAATGTTTCTGCTTCAGGATCAGTCAATAAGCATCAACTTGTGACTCACCATATGCTGTGTACTGCTCTACGAGCTGCTTTAGATGCTTTAGGGAAGCTTGCAAATTCAAGAGTTTGTTCCTTCCTAGGTTATTGGTTAATGTTATTATTGTGAATTTCAGTCTAACCTTGGATTTATGACATTCCAATGTTTTCCTTCGGGAGAAAGGCATTAGAGCAGTTTCTGGACCATCTCATTCAGTATCACTGCTCTTTTTTTACCACCTCACTATTTATTCCAGCGAGTTGAAGGGTATAAAGCTGCAACCAATACTTGCTTCAATATTCAAACATTTATTTATTAAACCTAACTTTAGTTCGATATTAAGTGTGTCATTTCATACTAAAGCCATCCATCAATGAAGAACTTCTGCATAATCAGTTTGATGCTTTGTTTGTACCTGATAAAATTGAAGTTGGTCTAGCTTTGTCTAATTCTGAAGAACACGATACCAGGATCTGTGGTTAGTTATTCTCTTCTTTATACATACATTTAGATATAATTTTTTGTTTAGTTGTAGGAAGTGGAATACATACCACAGTTTATTATTTTTATGTCTTTGGAATTCTTCTACTTGTTGCACAAAACATGTAACCTTTTTCTTGTCTGTATGCAGGAAAGAAATTCTTTTTGAGTCAGATTACAGAGGTGTGTGCCAATCCTGTTGCACTTCCTGTTGCACTTGAGGCTACCGAGATAATTCAGCATATTCTCGTGTTACTCTTAGTCAATTTGAAAGCTTCTCTGAGCATTTAGATTCATTCTTGCAAATGTTATCTATTGTTCAACTACTAATGTGTTTTCCTTGATAGATCCTACTGCATAAATAGATTGGATTGTACTTAGTCGATCTGAAGGTCAAGGGTGGTACGGGTTGACTGACTTCTTAACTTAAAAGAAGCAGGGGGAAGGGCTGAAGACAAAAGGCACAAGTCTATTTTTTGCTTTTTGAGCTTGCTTTGCTTGATCTTCTGCTTCTCTGTTGTTGCGTCTATATTTTTCTACTTATTTAATTCATTATTTGCTGCCTTTTGCAGCTTTATAATTAATATGTTACATATATTATATTTTTGTGTGTTATTATACTGTGCCTGATATTTTTCAGCATTTTTCAATCCATTCTTTGGTACCTGTCAGCTTTATAATTAAGGCATATGTAGTTTCCTATTTTTCTTCGTCTCATATGCCGTGTACAAATATGTGCGTTTCTTTGATATATAAACCTCATTTATTGTTAACTCTTGGCATATTAATATATCTGTTAATGTTTTTACAAGCTCTTTCTCAAGTACTTATGAGACACATTTCCTTTTACTTTGGCATTCGGTTTGCTGTGTTGCCACTACTGTGGCAGGGTGACTGATCTTTCTCATGATTTTAATATTTTTGCAATGCCGGATTTAATGACAATGTATGGAATCTAGACTACTCTGATTTCTATATATTTGATGGCATGATTTTTTCTGTTGAAGTGATCTGTTTGGTCAAGTTCCTCAACAATTTATTTTGACCTAACATCTTGTGTGGATTAGCAATTCCCTCTTCGATCTCACTACGACAGAGACCACCAAGTTCTCTAGATGAGAGTTGACTCCTAATTACATGAAGCCATCACAACACACCTACCCTTCCTAAGGCAAGTAATAGGGTGTTTGTCTTCTTTGATGTAGTTCACTTGATACTTTTTTTCTATTTTTACCTTGTTTTTGGCTTTATTTTTGAGAGCGAATCAACTCAAACCCACAATGCAGTCACTCAGTGGTGCTTTGCTGTTAATACAATCTGCCTCGTCGGATTTATCACGGTCTTCTAGATCAACCTCAGTAAGTAAATTATGACGTTTAACTGTGCTACTTTCTCTCATTGTGCGCTTTATGGATTACATTAACATTGGGACCGGTGTTACAACTATGAGAAGAGAATTTTCTTCCTTGTTATGACTTGGTATATTACAAGTTCTATTAATAGCACATATAACTTTAACCCATTGGTTAACTAAAATCTCACACTTCTGAATTCTTTCTTTATTATTTGTTTAAATTCAGGAGTAGTGGGGCAATGGAGGCGTTCTGATTCTAGTTCAGGCCGTCATGAACTTAAAGTTATCGGGCTCAGACAATATTTCCTCATACATGGTTGCTATATCCCGCCTAAAATCTAAAGCTTTATCTATTGTGAGTGCACTTTCCAATTAAGATAAATTGATATATGTCTTTAAATCTTACAACTGTTGGTAAAGTTAGCACACCTTAAAAATTTTATGTGCTTGTGCTTGTACTTGTGCTTGGTGTGGTTGTGTGAACAGGCGCTTAATTCTTTAAAGTAAGCGTGATTTTTTTCGCAGCAGCTTTTGCAACTCTGTGAAGCTGAAAGTGTATCATACCTAGATGAGGTGGCTAGCAACTCAACAACTCATAATATGGCAAAGTTGGACTCGAGGTATTGGTTTCTAAAATCAAAGCATCATGCAATTTCTGTCATAACTCTGAGAGAGATACATGTTCATTGCATTTATAATATAAAAGATTTCCCAGACCCTTTAGATCTATTGTTACAATTACATTGATAATCCAGCAAGTTTTGTACTCTAAAAATGAACTGAAATAATCTTAAATGTACTGCAGAAATTTAACACACCGAGAAAATCCAAATACGACACATTTCCAACTTTTTCTTGTGATGTTTAACTACTTATTAGTAATGCCTAGTCGTAATTGGGTCTATAACAAATATTTATAGTATTTACTGTACAATAAGCATTGCAATATCTGCACTATGTGAAGATTTTGCCTTCTATACATATGTAGTTATCAAATTTTTCATTTTTCCTTACTTGGTGCTTTCATGGGCATTTGTTTTGTATAGGTTCTGGCATTGCTGGTAAAAGCTTGGTATAGATTCAAGACAGTTATATGTTCCCTCCGAGGCAAGTTACCAGACTGGAACTTAATATAAACCGCTTGGCAGATGTCGTCTCAGATGATTCAAATTTTTTGGTCATTCAAATTTTAGCTTTCTCATCATTTTATAAATTTGATCATTCTATAATTTTTCTAGGGATTGGATCTACTTGAGGAAACCCTTTGGTTACTTTCTTGCATTTTTCTGCGCTCTCCTTAGTATTATGTGTTTAGCACCTTCTACCTCCTCTTATGAATACAGTCAGCAACATATAGTTTTTGGTATCCTGATGATGAGTAAGCTGAAATTCATTGTGCTGAAGAATGACATGATTGCATCTGCTCAGCAAGTTCAGTCTGCAAAATAAGTTGCCTTCAGAAACATTCTGGCATCTGAGAAGATTAAGAAAATTAGCTTGGTTCCAGAGCATGTGTTAATGACAAAGCTCTGAAGTATTTGTTAAGATTTACCTTTTCCTTCTATGGTTTAGGGTGTTCAATACATTTGGATCTATCGCCTAGGTTAATCAATAAGATTTGTTTTGTGTGCATTTGCATCCTTCTGGTGTTATCATACATGGTTATGTATGTGTCTCAGTGAGAAAACTCGATTGTTAAAAATTTAAATTCTATCATCTTTCATGGAATATAGCTTCCTGATAGCTGCTTGGTTTCCTATGTGCAGGTACTGGCTGCAGTCATTAAGGCAGGTGTTTCTAGAGAGCATGAAATCCTGGCTGAAATTTGACATGTTTTTTCTTTCATTCGCAAAATGGAGCCCAGAAGAGTGATGGATCCGATGCTTGTCTCTCGTGTTAGGATTTTCTATATAATGTCCCTGCTTGCTCGATCACCAGAGCTACAATCAATTAAGGTGCCCTCCCTGTCATGTGTCGATCTACTAGTTGAATAGACAAATTTTTCTACTTGAGTGAAACATGAATTCTTTTAATATGATAAGGCATTGAGTGTAAAAGTGAAAATGTCTTTTGTGATGTAAGGTTTCTCCGGTTGAGCGCTTTCTTGAGAAGCCAAATAATGGATGTAGTAGAAGCTCTAGCCGTGGTAGCAGCCTTGGAAGATCTCCAGTTCGTTACGATTCTAGTTCAAGGAATATGCTGGTTGGGGACCAAATTTAAGGTTCAAAGTAAATATAAAACCAGAAAAGAAGTCAAAGTTGTCATCAGTAGTTCTGAAGATACGTGGAATTGATCAGGTAAATTAGTAATGTTTTCCGTCTTGATTCCATTTGTACTCATCACTAGATTTAATGTCTTTTCCATTCTAGCATGTTTATGTTATTCTTTATTTTTGTATAGATGAGTTACACCTCTCTAACAACTGAAGCCTGAATACGTGTTTTCCTTCTTGATTCCATTTGTACTCATCACTAGATTTAATGTGTTTTCCATTCTAGCATGTTTATGTTATTCTTTATTTCTGTATAGATGAGTTACACCTCTCTAACAACTGAAACCTGAATACGCTACTAAATTGAAACGATTTCCTTGTAATTTCATTAGCAAAGCAACAAATCCACACACAGTGGATGGGCGGGCTGTTCTAACCTTGTCATTTCAGAAGCAAAGCAACAATCAATGATTTTTTTATTCAGGGAGTAGTTTTGGTACCTCGAGATTGTTAGTTTTGTATTATTCTTTCATACACTTTTTTAAAATATATAGCATTTCAAAGTTCAAGCCTGACCTTAAGATAAACTGCATAAACGTAAAAAGGGAAAAAATGGGAAGAATATGCCCTTAAGTTACCTCCTCCATCTTATCTCTTTGTTCATCGAAGAGGATTTAGCTATTATTGTGTTTCTTCAGTTGGTGATGTCTATTATGTTTTCTTTCTATTTCCATTATAAAAGCATTATCTCAGGTCTTTTGCTGATTTTTTACAATGAATAAGTGAGATCAATGATACTGAGCAGTGTGTTTGATTCATCTCATTTACTAATATAGGAGACCTGGCGACGGCATATAGCAGGTGGAAAGCTCAAGGAAATAACCGAAGAAGCAAAAATTTATTCAATTGGAAAAAAGGCTCTTGCGGCTCTTTTTGTTCATACCCCTGCTGGCGCGCTCCAGCGTCAAATTCGAAATTGGCTTGTAGAGAACTTCGATTTCCTTTCCATTGCAGATGACATGGCTGCAGGAGCAACTGGTCAGCTGGAAATTCTCTCTACAACAATAATGAATGGTTGGATGGTTGGACTTGGTGCTGCCCAGCCTCCGACTACCGATGCTCTTGGACAGCTGTCTGAATATGCCAGATATCTTTATACTTCACAGCTGCAACATTTGTAGGTATGTTCTTACCATTTTCTTTAGATTCCCATCTTTTTGCAGCTACGGACAGATTGCCATTATCTAGTTCTTTTGCTGTATGTTTTTTTATATTGTTTATAGTAATGTGGTTTGTTATGGTTCGCATACTGATATTTACGGTTATATTGGTCCATAAGGATATTGCTGGTACTTTGGCGACTGAAGCAGCGAAAGACTCTGCTCAAGTAGCTAAGCTAAGTTCAACTCTTGAATATTGTTGATCACAAGAGAAGAAAGGTTTGTATCATAGTGCGCTGGCTCTCTTTATCTTGGTTGCCTCACTTCTCAAATACTGAAATTCCGCAAACACTGTTTACTCGAATTAGATTTTACAACAAATGAAAAACGACGTGGAGATGTTAAATTTAGAAAGTGGTGCTGCACCTATTCGGAATCCTTCCACTGTTGTTGAAGATGCAAGGCTAGCGTCGTTAATCTCCCTCGACAGCATACTGAAGCAAGTCAAGGGTTTTCATCTTTCTCCAATTTCTCCTCTTTCAACTTTCTGACAGATGTCGTCTCAGATGCTTCAAATTTTTGGTCATTCATCATGAAGTGTGTTTATAGTGTTTGTATTTTCTGTGCGTAATTTGTGTAGTGTCTAGTGTTTTTTTATGTATAAGTGTGCATATTTGTGCGTATAGACGTGTGCAATGTGTATTGTGTGCTATGATGTATAGTACATAGTACGTACGCAGTGTTATTCATTATTTTTATAGTGCGTTGTATGTTTATTTGAGTATGGTGTGTGTGTGTGTTTTATTTATATTGTGTTTTGTGTATTTTATTTATATCGTGTTTAATGTTTGTAGTATGTACCATGTGAGAAATTGTGTATTTTATTTGTGCATTTGTTGTATACCGTATAAGTAGTGTATTTTGTATTAGTATTTGTAGTATGTGCAATGTGTGTATGTATTTATGTTGTGCTTGTGTTTTATGTATTTTATTTATAGTGTGTAATGTTCGTAGTATGTGCCGCGTATGTATTGTATGTTTTATAATATTGTGTGTATTGTTTGTTTTATATGTATGTGTTTAAAGTGTGTGTATTTATGTAGTTATGGTAGTGTATGTATCTTGTGTATAGTGTGTGTATTGTGTATTTTGTGTGGACAATGTGTATTATGTTTATTTTGTGAATTGTTTACTAGCGTGTATTTTGTATATAATGTGTGTAGTATGTGCATTATATTGTTTATTTTATATGTATGTGTTTAAAGTGTGTGTATTT
This sequence comes from Salvia splendens, assembly GCF_004379255.2. Classification (NCBI taxonomy): domain Eukaryota; kingdom Viridiplantae; phylum Streptophyta; class Magnoliopsida; order Lamiales; family Lamiaceae; genus Salvia; species Salvia splendens. The sequence goes on along the minus strand of NC_056036.1, from coordinate 26,264,201 downwards.
ATGTAGTTATGATATTGTATTTTATATATAATGGGTGTAGCGTGTGCAGTCCATTTAATGTTTGTGTATTTTATTTATATCGTGTTTAATATTTGTAATATGTGCCACGTATGTGTATTGTGTCCTTTATGCAGATTGTATGTGTATTTTGTCTATACAATGTACTTAAAGTGTTTTATTTTTGTATTGTGACTTTATACGTGTATTTTGTGTATAATGTGTGTAGTATTGGCAATTCATTTAGTGTTTGTGTATTTTATTTATGTTGTGTTTAATATTTGTAGATGTGCCACGTGTGTATAAATTGTGTGTATTTTGTCTATACAATGTGCGTAAAGTGTATTATTTTTGTGTAGTGTTTTGTGTATAAAGTGTGTAGTATGTGCATTAGATTTAGTGTTTGTGTATTTTATTTATATCATGTTTGTGTATTTTATTTCGTCTTTAGTATATGTATTTTGTGTATAATGTGTGAAATATGTGCAATCCATTTAGTGTTTGTGTATTTTATTTATGTTGTGTTTAATATTTATAGATATGCCACGTGTGTATAAATTGTGTATTTTATGTGTATATTTGTTGTGTAGTATATAAATTGTGTATTTTGCGTTAGTATCTCTAGTGTGTGCAATGTAGGTATGTATGTTTGCAATACATGTATTGTGTATTTTATTTATAGTGTGTTTAATATTTGTGGTATGTACCGCATATGTATATGAGTGTAGTATGTATATTGTGTGTTGCGTAGTATGTGTATTGTGTACTTTGTGCGTACAGTGTGTGTATTTTGTCTATACAATGTGCATAAAGTGTGTTATTTTTTTATAGCGTATTTAGTATGTTTATAGTATATTTTATTTATATTGTCTTTGTGAATTTTATTTATATTGTGTTTAATGTGTAGTATATGTGCCATGTATGTCTAAATTGTGTATTTTATGTTGTATTTTATGTATACATTTGTTGTATAGTATATAAGTAGTGTATATTGTGTTACTATTTGTAGCGTGTATAATGTATGTATGTATTTTTACAATACATGTGTTTCGTGTACGTTTGTATATTTTACTTATAGCATGTTTAATGTTTGTAGTATGTGCCGCATATGTATATATACCGAGTGTTGGGTTTTTATAATGTTTGTATTTTCTGTATGTATCTCGTGTACAATGTGTACCGTTTGTTTAATATATGTGTGTAAATTGCATGTATTTGTGTGCTGTATATACTTTGTGTGCAATTTGTATTGTGTGCTATGATGTATAGTATGTATATGGTGCGCGGTGTTAGTTTTTGTATAGTGCGTAGTATGCTTATTTGAGTATAGTGTGTGTGTTTTTTATTTATATTGTGTTTGTGTATTTTATTTATAACGTGTTTAATGTTTGTAGTATGTACCACGTGTGTATTAGTTGTGTATTTTATTTGTGCATTTGTTGTAGTATGTATAAATAGTTTATTTTGTATTAGTATCTGTAGTGTGTGCACAATGTGTGTATGTATTTATGTTGTGCATGTGTTTTGCATATTTTATTTATAGTGTGTGTAATATTCGTAGTATGTGTCGAGTATGTATAGTATGTTTTATAATATTTGTATTTAGTTTTTTGTGTACAGTGTGTATTGTTTGTTTTATATTTATGTGTTTAAAGTGTGTGCTTGTATCTTGTGTATAGTGTGTGTAGTGTGTGTATTGTGTATTTTGTGTTGTCTGTGTGTATTTTGTCTATAGTTTAAACTTTTTATTTTTGTGTAGTGGTGTTTCGTATGTTTATTTTGTGAATTGTGTACTAGTGTGTATTTTATATATAATGTGTGTAGTATGTGCGGTCTATTTAATGTTTTTATATTTTATTTATATTTGTTTGTGAATGTTATTTATATTGTGTTTGCGTATTTTATTTATATTTGTTTTTTTATTTTATTTATATTGTGTTTAATATTTGTAATATGTGCCACGTATATATAAATTGTGTATTTTATGTGTATATTTTTTGTATAGTATATAAATTGTATATATTGTGTTAGTATTCGTAGTGTGTGCAATGTAGGTATGTATGTTTGCAGTACATGTGTAGTATATTTTATTTATAGTGTGTTTAATATTTGTAGTGTGTAACACGTATGTATAGTGAGTGTAGTGCGTATAATGTGTGTGGTGCAATGTGTGTATTGTGTACTTTGTGCGGACAGTGTGTGTATTTTGTATATAATGTGAGTAGTATGTGCAATAAGTGTTTAAGTACTTTATTTATATTGTGTTTGTGAATTTTATTTATATTGTGTTTAATATTAGAAGTATGTTCCAAGTATGTATAAATGGTGTATTTTAAGTATGTTTGCAATACGTGTGTTGTATTTTTTATTTATAGTGTGTTTAATATTTGTGGTATGTACCGGGTATGTATAAGGGTAGTGTATAGAGTGTGGTGCACTGCGTGTATTATGTACTTTGTGCGGGCAGTGTGTGTATTTTTTCGATACAATGTGCGTAAAGTGTGTTAATTTTTGTAGCATTTTAGTATGTGTATTTTGTGTATAATGTGTGTTGTATGTGCAATCCATTTAGTGTTTGTGTATTTTATTTATATCATGTTTAATATTTATATTATGTGCCACGTATGTATAAATTGTGTATTTTATGTGTATATTTGTTGTATAGTATAGAAGGTGTATTTTAGTATCTGTAGTGTGCACAATGTAGGTATATATGTTTACAGTATATGTGTAGTGTATGTATACTAGTATAGTGTGTGTGATGCACCACTGTGTGTATTGTGTACTTTATGCAGATTGTGTGTGTATTTTGTCTATACATTGTACTTAAAGTGTTTTATTTTTGTGTTGTGACTTTATACGTGTATTTTATGTATAATGTGTGTAGTATTGGCAATTCATTTAGTGTTTGTGTATTTTATTTATGTTGTGTTTAATATTTGTAGATGTGCCACGTGTGTATAAATTGTGTGTATTTTGTCTATACAATGTGCGTAAAGTGTGTTATTTTTGTGTAGCGTTTTGTGTATAAAGTGTGTAGTATGTGCATTAGATTTAGTGTTTGTGTATTTTATTTATATCATGTTTGTGTATTTTATTTCATCTTTAGTATGTGTATTTTGTGTATAATGTGTGAAATATGTGCAATCCATTTAGTGTTTGTGTATTTTATTTATGTTGTGTTTAATATTTGTAGATATGCCATGTGTGTATAAATTGTGTATTTTATGTGTATATTTGTTGTGTAGTATATAAATTGTGTATTTTGCGTTAGTATCTCTAGTGTGTGCAATGTAGGTATGTATGTTTGCAATACATGTATTGTGTATTTTATTTATAGTGTATTTAATATTTGTGGTATGTACCGCATATGTATATGAGTGTAGTATGTATAGTGTGTGTTGTGTAGTGTGTGTATTGTGTACTTTGTGCGTACAATGTGTGTATTTTGTCAATACAATGTGCATAAAGTGTGTTATTTTTTTATAGCGTATTTAGTATGTTTATAGTATATTTTATTTATATTGTCTTTGTGAATTTTATTTATATTGTGTTTAATGTGTAGTATATGTGCCATGTATGTCTAAATTGTGTATTTTATGTTATATTTTATGTATACATTTGTTGTATAGTATATAAGTAGTGTCTATTGTGTTACTATTTGTAGCGTGTATAATGTATGTATGTATTTTTACAATACATGTGTTTCGTGTACGTTTGTATATTTTACTTATAGCATGTTTAATGTTTGTAGTATGTGCCGCATATGTATATAAACCGAGTGTTTGGTTTTTATAATGTTTGTATTTTCTGTATGTATCTCGTGTACAATGCGTACCGTTTGTTTAATATATATGTGTGTAAAGTGCGTGTATTTGTGTGGTATATATACTTTGTGTGCAATTTGTATTGTGTGCTATGATGTATACTATGTATATGGTGCGCGGTGTTAGTTTTTGTATAGTGCGTAGTATGCTTATTTGAGTATAGTGTGTGTTTTTTATTTATATTGTGTTTGTGTATTTTATTTATAACGTGTTTAATGTTTGTAGTATGTACCACGTGTGTATTAGTTGTGTATTTTATTTGTGCATTTGTTGTAGTATGTATAAATAGTTTATTTTGTATTAGTATCTGTAGTGTGTGCACAATGTGTGTATGTATTTATGTTGTGCATGTGTTTTGCATATTTTATTTATAGTGTGTGTAATATTCGTAGTATGTGTCGAGTATGTATAGTATGTTTTATAATATTTGTATTTAGTTTTTTGTGTACAGTGTGTATTGTTTGTTTTATATTTATGTGTTTAAAGTGTGTACATGTATCTTGTGTATAGTGTGTGTAGTGTGTGTATTGTGTATTTTGTGTTGTAAGTGTGTATTTTGTCTATAGTTTAAACTTTTTATTTTTGTGTAGTGGTGTTTCGTATATTTATTTTGTGAATTGTGTACTAGTGTGTATTTTGTATATAATGTGTGTAGTATGTGCGGTCTATTTAATGTTTTTATATTTTATTTCTATTTGTTTGTGAATGTTATTTATATTGTGTTTGCGTATTTTATTTATATTATGTTTTTGTATTTTATTTATATTGTGTTTAATATTTGTAATATGTGCCACGTATGTATAAATTATGTATTTTATGTGTATATTTTTTGTATAGTATATAAATTGTATATTTTGTGTTAGTATTCGTAGTGTGTGCAATGTAGGTATGTATGTTTGTAGTACATGTGTAGTATATTTTATTTATAGTGTGTTTAATATTTGTAGTGTGTAACACGTACGTATAGTGAGTGTAGTGCGTATAATGTGTGTGGTGCAATGTGTGTATTGTGTACTTTGTGCGGACAATGTGTGTATTTTGGTATACAATGTGAGTAGTATGTGAAATAAGTGTATAAGTATTTTATTTATATTGTGTTTGTGTATTTTATTATATTGTGTTTAATATTAGAAGTATGTTCCAAGTATGTATAAATGGTGTATTTTATGTATGTTTGCAATACATGTGTTGTATTTTTTATTTATAGTGTGTTTAATAATTGTGGTATGTACCGCGTATGTATACTAGTATAGTGTGTGTGGTGCACCACTGTGTGTATTGTGTACTTTATGCAGATTGTGTGTGTTTTTTGTCTATACATTGTACTTAAAGTGTTTTATTTTTGTGTTGTGACTTTATACGTGTATTTTGTGTATAATGTGTGTAGTATTGGCAATTCATTTAGTGTTTGTGTATTTTATTTATGTTGTGTTTAATATTTGTAGATGTGCCACGTGTGTATAAATTGTGTGTATTTTGTTTATATAATGTGCGTAAAGTGTATTATTTTTGTGTAGCGTTTTGTGTATAAAGTTTGTAGTATGTGCATTAGATTCAGTGTTTGTGTATTTTATTTATATCATGTTTGTGTATTTTATTTCGTCTTTAGTATGTGTATTTTGTGTGTACACAACACAAAAACAAAACACACTATACACACTACACTCAGTATACATATACAACAAATATACTCATAAAATACACAATTTATACATATATGGCACATCTACAAATATTAAACACAATATAAATAAAATACACAAACACTAAATGGATTGCACATACTACACACATTATACACAAAATACTCATACTAAAGACGCTACACAAAAATAACACACTTTACGCATATTGTATAGACACAATACACACACTGCCCGCACAAAGTACACAGTGCATGTCCCTACCGCCCTTACTAAAGAATAGTGAAGACGGGGAAAATGTGACAAGGGGAGGGACTAAGGAGCGGGGAAGAAAAGGGGGACGCAATGAAAGACAACATCTTAAACAAAGCTTCAAAAGAAAAAGTTTTAATCGATTAAACAATTAAGCAGCGGGTTAATATCTCAAGGTAATTAATGTCATAAAGTAGTGTAGAGCAAAACGAAAGACTTTATCAAGAACGATTCGAAACAAGGCAGCGGAATAAAGGTGTCTAGAGAGTCATAGGGAGACGCCTATGTATGAAGACATGACGCATCCGGAATTTCTTAAGGCTCGACTCAACATCTGCCGCAACATCACCGCTCAACCTGCAAATTTTTTTAAAAAGAAATGCAGCGCTAAGTACCTAATATACTCAGTGGGCACACGCCAAAATATTTGATAAAAGTTATGTCATCCATACCATAGTGAACTCCACTATCAATCAATCACATCCTCTTACCATAGTGCGACGAAATAGTGGCCACACTATTCGCCCACGAGACCGGCCGACTAGCAAGAACGGATCCCTATCCCACCTGTGTACACAGCCTGATAGGGTTTGCGGCCCTACTCAGACCCGAATTCATTTCACACATAGCCCTATAGCCTAGCGGAGCAAGCTCAAACAAACTAGGCATCAGGCAACAATCTCAACATCAAACAATCACAGCCCTATAGCCTAACGGAGCAAGCTCAAACAAACTAGGCATCAGGCAACAATCTCAACATCAAAAACAATCATGGCATGACATAACACTTTAAACCACCCTTATAGCTCCACAAACATATTTTTGAAATGTAAACGAGTTTTAGTAAGGAAAGCCCACAATAAAACTTTAGTTAGAAAGCCCACCTCGATTTCTTACAAAAACGGTTCACAACTTTATTGAAATCCTTGCTCTTCGTACCCACGTACGCACAACAATCCTTGTCAATATCATAACCACATAATACAACACAATCAGTTTTCTATCAACATTACCCATGCGTGCCCTATCGTTCATTTCATCGTTTTCTTAGATTGCCCATCCCCAAACGTTCACCAACATAAGAAAACACACCATAGTATACCCCAACGTATAACACATAACCACGCCATAAGATACGTTCCTTAATCACACATGCAACATGTAATTCATTCAAACTTGACAACACGTATTATTTTAACATGACAGAAATATGGCAGAACTGCGCAGTCATTTTGTAAAAATCATTAAAAATCCATCCGACCTCCGTTGGGGCTGAAATTTTACCACAACACAGTAGAGACATCAAACATCATACAGTTAAAACTTCACTGGACGAAATCATCAAAATCACATCTTTAGGTTGGTAAAATAAAAAAAACGAACCTCACTGGACTAGAATACAATTTCTGATAGAACTGCGCAGTGAACTTTAAAAATTCATTAAAAATTCATCTTTCGTCAAAAGAGGCTGAGATTTATACACAACACAGAAGGCATCTCTAATGTTACTCAGTTAAAAATTCGTGCCAAAATTAGATCGTTTGGTTGGTCAAACACACGTCGGAATCTACTGTCCGAACACCACAGTCACAAATTCGAATTAGGGTTTATCTATTCATTCATCCAAACACATATATTCATGTTTCCAACACATAATCATGCTTCAAAAAGATCTCACAACCATGTTCTCATATATTCACATATCATTCACCAACGAATCATCCACAAACTCACATACACACATACATACACGCACATACACATACTTTCTCATGCAAACATCCTTCCCAACCGATTAATTTTAAGATCTACGATTTCTACACTCACTATATGCATGAGGGGATCAAGAAACATAGATTCAATGGTAAGAAGGAGAAAGATGAATCAAAGTATACCTTTCTCTTGAAAAACAATCGGTAGGAATGACGAATGATGCAATTTTTCGATGAATCTTGAATTTTCAACTCCACAATGATGCAAGAACATGGAATTGGTGAAGGATTGGTGGAGAAGGAGAGGAAGAGAGGGAAAAACGTGTGGGAGGAGAGGGAGGAAAAGAGATGTGTATTATGAAGAGTAGGGTTAAGGTAAGATTTAATTGGATTTTAATTCAAGGAAAGAGATAAACAAGATACGAATTAAATCTACAAAAATAATTTCTTCTCCTAATTAATAGGAGATTTCGAAAATCTCAAGGGATGGCCAAGGAGTCGAAAATCATGTAGAATAGCATAGGGATAATTTGGTTTGGATTTAATTTGGATAAATATCCCAAAGCAATTAATTAAATCCAAGAAAAAAAGTATTATTTCCAATAAATAGGAGGGCCAAAAATTTCAAATAAAATGGCTAGAATGATTATGCATGATCCCATTTAATTTAATTCACACATTGAAAGCTTAATCACATTAACTCACATAACCCACAACAACTATTTTCACCTAATTAACTCAAACACATAGAGACTTAATTTCCACAAAAGAAATTCTTATTCAACATCCACATTAATAGAAATAAAATAAGCCATCAAATATTAAAAAAGTCACAAATTTCCGGGGTGTTACATCTTTCCCCCCTTAACAGAAATTTCGTCCTGAAATTTGGTCGTCTCACAAAAACAAATCGGGGTACTTCTCTTTCATCTTATCTTGTAATCCCACGTGGCTTCCTATGATCGCATGCTTATGTCGTAGTACTTTCACACATAACACATACTTATGACATCATGTAATTCATGCTCATGTTCCAACATAATAGTATCATCACATTAGCATATTCACACATAACTTCCATACACATGCATACTCTTGCCAATACACCTGTAACGCCCCACTTTTTGAACCCTAATTTTCGAACCCTAAGACGATTGCATTTATTTCTTTTAATGTCGTGAATTAAATGACGGATTGTTATGTGATTTCTTTGGTGACCTAATTTTGGTTCGTAGTTATGATTTCGGGTTGACGGAGTCAACTTCATTGAATTGATGACATGGCTATTTGAATATTTGATGCGGGGTGAAATATATTGCGGTGACTAATTTTTTTTCTAAGGGTGAGTGAGATTAAATAGGATCATCAATAATTATCTTGACCATTTTATTTAGAATCTTTGACCACTATTAAATATTGGAGAGGAATTCTATTTTCTTGGATTTAATTATTTGTTTGGATAATTATCCAAATTCAATCCAAAGTCCAATTACCTTATTTCTTCATGAGAAAAATCGATCCCTATGCTTATTCCTAGGGAGATAGCATACGGGTTGGCCGGTCTACTGACCTGGTTTACGGCCGCATTCCTTGTCTTGTATGAGCAGATATGACTAACGTCTATGGGAAAATGACTGATCAGTCGACTTTTACTATGAGAAATGATTTTGAGTGTCTCGGGCCTTTCTAAAGCTAAACCCCGATGGTTACTTATGTATGGCATGATAAATAATACTTTTATTAAAAATATTTTCAGCAAGAGCCCACTGAGTATCTTTATAGTACTCAGCCCTGCATGTGTTTTCCCTATGTGCAGGTTGAGCGGCGACGAGCGGTTGGCGCTGTTGAGCAAATCAATTAAAAAAATGCTATTGTCTTGAAACTCCGAGTGTCATCGTGTCTTCTTACATGACTTTACTCTTCTCTTGGATGCTTCCGCTGAAACGTGATTGTTTTGTCGTTAAGTTAATACTGATATTTTTGGATTCTCATTTTGAATATTGAAACACGTTACGTTTTGAATTATTTTAAGCCATGCCTTTTTTACCTAAAGTATGATAGTCTTTCTTCATTGGATTTCATTGTTAAAGCGTCCCATTCTCTTATACTTAATTGTTCATTAAATACTTTGGTCAAACCTCTTTGATGAAACCCTAGCCTATTTTTCCTTGTTGCATTTAAGTCTGTTTAAGTCGTGATCGCCGCATTTATTAAACCCTAGAAGGGCGGTCTTGACAGTTTGGTATCAGAGTTTAATGAACTATTCCTAATACCCTAAACCTTAAACCCACCGTGAATTTTGCGACGATTCGTTGTAAGGAGAGACAAATATCTCTAAAGACTCTGGGAAAGAAACCCACCATATACTACGGAATCTCGATGAACCGGCGAACGTCTATCATCTCTGCACTCCAAGCCACTACGATGTTGAGAAAAGGGCGTCCTGCCTATCTGGTGTATCTACAAGGGGATGAGAAGGAAGAAAGGAAGGTGGAGGATGTCGCTGTGGTACGAGAATTTCCCGACGTCTTCCCTGAAGCTTTGCCTGGACCACCGCCAGATCGACAATTGGAGTTCACAATCGACCTAGCGCCAGGGTCGGCGCCTGTGTCCAAGGCACCATACTGAATGGTGCCTAAGGAGTTAGAGGAACTCAAGATACAACTTCAAGAACTTATGGACCTGGGTTTCATTAGACCCAGTGTCTCACCGTGGGGCGCTCCTGTGCTTTTTGTGAAAAAGAAGGATGGATCGATGAGAATGTGTATCGATTATAGAGAGCTGAACAAGATGACTCTCAAGAACAGATATCCACTGCCGAGGATAGATGACCTATTCGATTAACTTTGAGGAGCCGGTGTATTCTCAAAGATGGACTTAAGGCCTGGATACCATCAGTTGAGAGTCCGAAGAGAGGATATACCGAAGACTGCTTTTCGCACGAGGTATGGTCACTATGAGTTTGTTGTAATGCCGTTTGGATTGACTAATGCCCCTGCGGTATTCATGAATTTAATGAATCAAGTGTTTCATCCGTACTTGGATAAGTTCGTTTTGGTATTCATAGATGACGTACTTGTTTACTCAAAGAATGAGAAAGAGCACGAGGAACATCTGCGAATCACTTTGGAAACGTTGAGGAGTGAGAAACTGTACGCCAAATTCAGCAAGTGTGAGTTTTGGCTTAAAGAATTAAATTTCCTTGGTCACATCGTGTCGGCAGAAGGAATTCGAGTGGATCCCGCTAAGGTTGAGGTGGTACAGCAGTGGAAAGCACCTTCAACACCAAACGAGATTCGGAGTTTCCTAGGCTTGGCATGATACTACCGAAGGTTTATAGAGGGATTCTCCAAGATAGCGAGACCCATGACACAACAACTCAAGAAGGGGGTGAAAGTCAATTGGACCCCCGAGTGTAAGGCAAGTTTTCAAGTCTTGAAGGAAAAGCTAACTAGTGCACCGATTCTAGCTGTACCAGAGCCTGGAGTGAACTACGTGGTATACACGGACGCTTCGAAGGTGGGACTTGGATGCGTGTTGATGCAAAGCAACAAGGTGATTGCTTACGCATCCCGACAATCGAGGTCATACGAGTTGAACTATCCAACCCACGACTTGGAGTTAGCAAGGTTAGTACACGCTTTAATGATTTGGAGACATCATCTCTACGGAGTTCGATGCGAGATCTTTACGGACCACAAAAGCCTAAAGTATTTCTTCGAGCAGAAAGATTTGAACATGCGGTAACGAAGATGACTCGAGTTGGTGAAAGACTACGATTGTGGCATCAATTACCACCCCGACAAAGCAAATGTCATGGCAGATGCTTTGAGCCGGAAGGACCATTCCCAACTGGCTACTTTTCTCACCAAAGAAGGAAGCCTGATTCGCGAGTTTAGTAAGATGCGTTTGGAAGTGGTGAGAGCACCTGAAACAGTGGTAGCGCGAATCGCCACTAGAGTCGTTGAACCTGATCTAAGGTAAAAAATCATTGAAGCACAACGGATGGATGCGAAATTGGAAGAAATTCGTGCAGAAGTGCGAACCGGCGAACCTGGGAATTTTAGTGAAGAAGGTGACAATGCGCTTACTTTCAAAGGAAGACTATGCATGCCGGACAACGAGGAGCTCAAAAACGAAGTTATGAGTGAAGCACATGAGACTCCTTACACCGCCCACCCAGAAAGTACGAAAATGTATCAAGACTTGAAGAAGTCCTTATGGTGGAATGGTATGAAGAGGGATATATCGGCATTTGTAGTGGGCTGCTTAGCCTGCCAACAGGTTAAGGCTCTACATCAATGACCGTATGGAAAGTTGCAACCACTAGAAGTTCCCGAGTGGAAATGGGAGCACATCGCCATGGATTTTGTGACAGCATTGCCAAAGATGCAAAAAGGGAATACCGCCATATGGGTAATTATAGACCGACTCACCAAGAGTGCACAGTTCATACCGATTCCCATAACCTATGGATCAAACAAGCTAGCTCAAATTTATATAAAGGAAATAGTGCGACTGCATGGAGTCCCAGTGACAATCACATTTGACCGTGGCCTGAAGTTCACCTCAAGGTTTGGATCAGCCTACAACGTGAGCTAGGAACTCGATTGAATTTTAGGAGAAAGATGAATCAAAGTATACCTTTCTCTTGAAAAATAATCGTTAGGAATGACGAATGATGCGATTTTTCGATAAATCTTGAATTTCCAACTCCACAATGATGCAAGAACAAGGAATTGGTGAAGGATTGGTGGATAAGGAGAGGAAGAGAGGGAAAAACGTGTGGGAGGAGAGGAAGGAAAAGAGGCGTGTATTATGAAGATTAGGGTTAGGGCTTTTCTATTTTTTTTATAGAAAGAATCAAATCCTAGTTAAAATAAGATATGGAGAGATTTGGCAAGATATGGCAAGATTTAATTGGATTTTAATTCAAGGAAAGAGATAAACAAGATACCAATTAAATCTACAAAAATAATTCCTTCTCCTAATTAATAGGAGATTTCGAAAATCTCTAGGGATGGCCAAGGTGTTGAAAATCATGTAGAATAGCATAGGGATAATTTGGTTTGGATTTAATTTGGATAAATATCCCAAAGCAATTAATTAAATCCTAGAAAAAAGTATTATTTCCAATAAATAGGAGGGCAAAAAATTTCAAATAAAATGACTAGAATGATTATGCATGATCCCATTTAATTTAATTCACACATTGGAAGCTTAATCACATTAACTCACATAACCCACAACAACAAATTTCACCTAATTAACTCAAAGACATAGAGACTCAATTTCCAAAAAAGAAATTCTTATTCAACATCCACATTAATAGAAATAAAATAAGCCATCAAATATTAAAAAAAAAGTCACAAATTTCCGGGGTGCTACAATGCACCTAGAGTATCATTTCGACAATCTACAACTCAAAATAAATATTATCTCAACAATACTTGAAATCGAAAGAAACAACAATCAGTGGAAGCATTCGAGAGAAGAATAATATTATGTATGAGGACAGAATATATTCGGAATCTTTTATTTACTATCTTCTTCACTTTCATGCTCAAAATAACACACTTTACGCACATAGTATAGACACAATACACACACTGCCCGCACAAAGTACACAATACACTCAGCGTATCATTTCGATAATCAACAACTCAAAATGAATATTAACTCAACAATACTTGAAATCGAAAGAAACTACATTCAGCGGGAGCATTCGAGAGAAGAATAATATTATGTATGAAGACATAATATTTTCGGAATCTTTTATTTACTATCTTCTTCACTTTCATGCTCAAAATAACACACTTTACGCACATTGTATAGATATAAAACACACACTGCCCGCACAATATACTCAGAGTATCATTTCGACAATCAACAACTGAAACTGAATATTATCTCAACAATACTTGAAATCGAAAGAAACAACATTCAGCGAAAACGTTCGAGAGAAGAATAATATTATGTATGAAGACATAATATATTTAGAATCTTTTATTTACTATCTTTTTCACTTTCATGCTCAAAATAACACACTTTACGCACATTGTATAAACACACACTGCTCGCACAAAGTACACAATCCATAGTGATGCACCACACACACTATACACACCACACTCAGTATACATACACGGTACATACCACAAATATTAAACACACTATAAATAAAAAACACGAAACATGTAATGCAGACATGCCTACCTACATAGCACACACTACATATACTAACACAAAATATATTATTTATATACTATACAACAAATATACATATAAAATACACAATTTATACACACGTGGCACATACTTCAAATATTAAACACAATATAAATAACAAACACACACACACTATACTCAAATAAACATACTATACACTATACTAAAAATAACTAACACCGCGCACCTTATACATACTATACATCATAGCTCTCACTACACATTGCACACAAGGTATATACACCACACAAATACACACACTTTACACACATATATATTAAACCAACACTACACATTGTACCTGAGATACATATAGAAAATACAAACAATATAAAAACCCTACACTCGGTATATATACATATGCAACACATACTACAAACATTAGACATACTATGAACAAAATACACAAGCACAATATAAATAAAATACACTATACACATACTGAAGACTCTACACAAAAATAACAAGCTTTACGCACATTATATAGAAAAAATACACACACTGCCCGCACAAAGTACACAATACACACACTGCACCACACACACTATACACACTACATTCAGTATATATATGCAGTACATACCACAAATATTAAAAACACTATAAACAAAATACACAACACACGTAATGCAAACATACATACCTACATTGAACACACTAGAGATACTAACACTAAATACACAATGTATATACTATACCACAGATAAACTCATAAAATACACAATTTATACATATGTGGCACATCTACAAATAATAAACACAATATAAATAAAATACAGAAACAAGGATATAAATAAAATACACAAACACTAAATGGATTGCACATACTACACACATTATACACAAAATACTCATACTAAAGACGCTATACAAAAATTACACACTTTACGCACATTGTATAGACACGATAGACACACTGCCCGCACAAAGTACACAATACACTCAGAGTATTATTTCGATAATCAACAACTCAAAATGAATATTAACTCAACAATACTTGAAATCGAAAGAAACAACATTCAACGGAAGCATTCGAGAGGAGAATAATATTATGTATGAAGACATAATATTTTCGGAATCTTTTATTTACTATCTTCTTCACTTTCATGCTCAAAATAACACACTTTACGCACATTGTATAGATACAAAACGCACACTGCCCGCACAAATTATACAATACACTCAGAGTATCATTTCGACAATCAACAACTCAAAATGAATATTAACTCAACAATACTTGAAATCGAAAGAAACAACATTCAGTGAAAGCGTTCGAGAGAAGATTAATATTATGTATGAAGACAATATATTTAGAATCTTTTATTTCCTATGTTCTTCAATTTCATGCTCAAAATGACACACTTTACGCACATTGTATAGACACACACTGCCCGCACAAAGTACACAATACACTCAAAGTATCATTTCGACAATCAACAACTCAAAATGAATATTATCTCAACAATACTTTTGTTTCTTTAATGTGAATGTTGAATGAAAATTTCCTTTAGGGAATTTGATTTTCTATGGGTCTAAGTTAACGATGTGAAACTAATTGTTGAGAGTTATGTGGAATAATATGATATGTTTTCCAATGTGTGAATTAAATTAAATGGGATCATGCATATATTTCTAGCCATTTTATTTGGAATTTTCGTCCCTCCTATCCATTGGAAATAATATTTTCTTTCTTGGATTTAACTAATTGTGTTGGGATATTTATCCAAATTAAATCCACACCAATTTAGCCCCATGTTATTCAACATAAAATTTCGACCCCTTGCCCACTTCTTGGCATTTTCGAAATCTTCTATTAATTAGGAGAATAAATTATTTTTGTAGTTTAATTGGTACTTTATTTATTTCCTTCCTTAAATCCAAAATCTAATTGAATCTCTCCATATCCTATTTCAATTAGGATTTGACTCTTTTCTTCCTTAAAACCTCATAATTTTCGCCCATATGCCTTTCAATTACTTGTGGGATTAATTTATTTGTTACCTATTTTGTGGGAGTCTTTTCCTACAATAAATTACCAAATTAAAATCCTATTCCTATTTGATTTGAGGATTTAAGTATTTTTCCTTGATTTCTCCCATTATACACGCCCCTTTTTATTTCCCCACTTGAAGATGCTGGAACTATTTTGTTACCTTATTTATGGTATACTCAATATCTTTTTGCCTATTTTGTGAGTATCTTTCTCTCCAAGTAAATACCAAATCAATATCTATGCAAATTAAATGGCATAATTTTTGAAAATCCCCCCCCCCCTTCAATACACGCCTATTTTGCTAAAATTGTGGGATTTATTCATTGACCTCTATATTATTCTCCCACAATTTAATTATTTTACTTAAGTGTGGAATTAATCCTTGAGTATAAAAAAAAAGAAAATCCATAACCCTAATCTTCATAATACACGCCTCTTTTCCTCCCTCTCCTCCCACACGTTTTTTTTCCCTCTCCCCTCTCTCCCAAGTGCTCCAAATCAATCCTTCATTATTGTTTCGATTTGGAGTTGGAAACTCAAGATCCGTTCGCACCAATTGTCTTTTCTACAGATTGTTTTCAAGAGAAAGGTATAATTTTTGATTCACCTTTCCCTTTCTTATCATTGAATCCATGATTTTGAACCCCTCATGCATATAGTGAGCGAAGAATCATAAATCTAAGAATTTAATTGGTTAGGAAGGATGGTCGCGCAAGAATGTTTGTGTGTGTGCGTGTATGTACGTGGGTGTGTGAATGAATCATTGGTGAATGTTATGTGTGATTAGGAAAGCATGGTGGTAATCTCGTTTTTGAAGCATGAATATGTGTTTGAAGCGTGAATATGTATGTGTGAATGTATGATAGACGAACTAGGGTTTGTGAATGTTGAACATGAAAACTGTTGTTTTCGGACAGTAGGTTCCGACATGTTTTTAACTGTTCAAACGATCTTCTTTTGACGTAACTTTTTAACTGGATGAAGTTTTAGATGTCTTCTGTTTTGTGTCAAAATTTCAGCTTCTTTTGATGAAGGATGAATTTATAGCGAATTTTTCAATTGAACTGCGCAGTCCTGCCAGAAATTGTGTTCCGACCAGTGCGTTTCGTTTATGTTTTGACTTATCAAAAGATATGATTTTGGTGTGAAATTTTAACTGGATGAACCTTGATGTGTCTACTGTGCGGTGTCCAAATTTTAGATTCATATGATATCGGACAGAATTTTAATGATTTTTACAAAAAGACTGCGATGTTCTGCCAGATTTTGGTTTTGTTGAAATAAGCTTTGTTGACAAGGTTTGAGTGAATTACATGATACATGTGTGAATAAGGAACGTATCCTATGATGTGGCTATGTGATGCACGTTGTTGTATGCTAGAGTGTTTGTTTTCGTTTATGTTGGTGAACGTTTGGGATGGTCAATATGAGAAAAACCATGAAAGGAACGATTGGGCATGCATGATGAATGTATTGATGGAAAGACTGATTGTGTTATGGTGTTGACAAGGGTTTTTGTGCGTACGTGGGTACCAAGAGCAAGGGTCGCATTAAAGTTATGAATTGTGTGTATAAGCAAGCGAGGTGAGCTTTCTTGTACTAAACTCATTTTCGCTTTCAAAAGTATGATACGGTGCTATAAGAGTGGTTTAAAGTGTTATATCGTGCCATGATTGTTTTGATGTTGAGATTGTTGCCTGATGCCTAGTTCGTTTGAGCTTGCTCCGTTAGGCTATAGGGCTGTGTTAAACGAATTCGGGTCTGAGTAGGGCCGCAAACCTTATCAGGCTGTGTACACTGGTGGGATCTGGAGCCGTCCTTGCTAGTCGGCCTTTCTCATGGGCGAATAGTGTGGCCACACTTTCGTCGCACTATGGTAAGAGGATGTGATTGTTTGATTGATGAGAAAGTGGGGAGATTGTTTTGACTGACCAGTCAATGAAACTATTTTTGTGATACTCGATGATATTTCTTTTCTAAATGTAAAAACTCGAGTTTACTATGGTATGGATGACATAACTTTTATCAACTATTTTGGCGTGTGTCCACTGAGTATATCAAGTACTCAGCCCTGCATGTGTTTTCCCTATGTGCAGGTTGAGCGGGATGTTGCGGCGGATGTTGAGTCGAGCCTTTAGATTTCCCGGATGCGTCGTGTCTTCATACATGGGCGCCATCCTATGACTCTCTCTAGATACTTGATTTCCGCTGCCTTGTTGAAATTGCTTTCCTTCTAAAAGTCTTTCGTTTTTCCCCACACTATGTTATGACATTATTTACCTTGAGACATTAATTCGTTGTTTAACAATTCGATAGACTCAAATATTTCTTTTGGAAGTTTATTGGAGTTTTCATCATAAATTTCGTCCTTTATTGTATTCCCATAGTCACGATTTCCCCATCTTTACTATCCTTAGTGAGGGCGGTCATGACATATCTTCTTCACTTTCATGCTCAAAATAACACACTTTACGCACATTGTATAGACACACACTGCCCGCACAAAGTACACAATACGCTCAAAGTATAATTTCGACAATCAACAAGTCAAAATGAATATTATCTCTACAATACTTGAAATCGAAAGAAACAACATTCAGCGGAAGCATTCGAGAGGAGAATAATATTATGTATGAAGACATAATATTTTCGGAATATTTTATTTACTATCTTCTTCACTTTCATGCTCAAAATAACACACTTTACGCACATTGTATAGATACAAAACACACACTGCCCGCACAAATTACACAATTCACTCAGAGTATCATTTCGACAATCAACAACTCAAAATGAATATTAACTCAACAATACTTGAAATCGAAAGAAACAACATTCAGCGAAAGCGTTCGAGAGAAGATTAATATTATGTATGAAGACAATATATTCAGTATCTTTTATTTACTATGTTCTTCACTTTCATGCTCAAAATGACACACTTTACGCACATTGTATAGCCACACACTGCCCGCACAAAGTACACAATACACTCAAAGTATCATTTCGACAATCAACAACTCAAAATGAATATTATCTCAACAATACTTTTGTTTCTTTAATGTGAATGTTGAATGAAAATTTCCTTTAGGGAATTTGATTTTCTATGGGTCTAAGTTAACGATGTGAAACTAATTGTTGAGAATTATGTGGAATAATATGATATGTTTTCCAATGTGTGAATTAAATTAAATGGGATCATGCATATATTTCTAGCCATTTTATTTGGAATTTTCGTCCATCCTATCCATTGGAAATAATATTTTCTTTCTTGGATTTAACTAATTGTGTTGGGATATTTATCCAAATTAAATCCACACCAATTTAGCCCCATGTTATTCAACATAAAATTTCGACCCCTTGCCCACTTCTTGGCATTTTCGAAATCTTCTATTAATTAGGAGAATAAATTATTTTTGTAGATTTAATTGGTACTTTATTTATTTCCTTCCTTAAATCCAAAATCTAATTGAATCTCTCCATATCCTATTTCAATTAGGATTTGACTCTTTTCTTCCTTAAAACCTCATAATTTTCGCCCATATGTCTTTCTATTATTTGTGGGATTAATTTATTTGTTACCTATTTTGTGGGAGTCTTTTCCTACAATAAATTACCAAATTTAAATCCTATTCCTATTTGATTTGAGGATTTAAGTATTTTTCCTTGATTTCTCCCATTATACACGCCCCTTTTTATTTCCCCACTTGAAGATGCTGGAACTATTTTGTTACCTTATTTATGGGATACTCAATATCTTTTTACCTATTTTGTGAGTATCTTTCTCTCCAAGTAAATACCAAATCAATATCTATGCCAATTAAATGGCATAATTTTCGAAAATCCCCCCCCCCTTCAATACACGCCTATTTTTGCTAAAATTGTGGGATTTATTCATTGACCTCTATATTATTCTCCCACAATTTAATTATTTTACTTAAGTGTGGAATTAATCCTTGAGTATAAAAAAAAAGAAAATCCATAACCCTAATCTTCATAATACACGCCTCTTTTCCTCCCTCTCCTCCCACACGTTTTTTTTCCTCTCCCCTCTCTCCCAAGTGCTCTAAATCAATCCTTCATTATTGTTTTGATTTGGAGTTGGAAACTCAAGATCCGTTCGCACCAATTGTCTTTTCTACAGATTGTTTTCAAGAGAAAGGTATAATTTTTGATTCACCTTTCCCTTTCTTATCATTGAATCCATGATTTTGAACCCCTCATGCATATAGTGAGCGAAGAATCATAAATCTAAGAATTTAATTGGTTAGGAAGGATGGTCGCGCAAGAATGTTTGTGTGTGTGCGTGTATGTACGTGGGTGTGTGAATGAATCATTGGTGAATGTTATGTGTGATTAGGAAAGCATGGTGGTAATCTCGTTTTTGAAGCATGAATATGTGTTTGAAGCGTGAATATGTATGTGTGAATGTATGATAGACGAACTAGGGTTTGTTAATGTTGAACATGAAAACTGTTGTTTTCGGACAGTAGGTTCCGACATGTTTTTAACTGTTCAAACGATCTTCTTTTGACGTAACTTTTTAACTGGATGAAGTTTTAGATGTCTTCTGTATTGTGTCAAAATTTCAGCTTCTTTTGATGAAGGATGAATTTATAGCGAATTTTTCAATTGAACTGCGCAGTCCTGCCAGAAATTGTGTTCCAACCAGTGCGTTTCGTTTATGTTTTGACTTATCAAAAGATATGATTTTGGTGTGAAATTTTAACTGGATGAACCAGTGTCTACTGTGCGGTGTCCAAATTTTAGATGCATATGATATCAGACAGAATTTTAATAATTTTTACAAAAAGACTGCGATGTTCTGCTAGATTTTGGTTTTGTTGAAATAAGCTTTGTTGACAAGGTTTGAGTGAATTACATGATACATGTGTGAATAAGGAACGTATCCTATGATGTGGCTATGTGATGCACGTTGTTGTATGCTAGAGTGTTTGTTTTCGTTTATGTTGGTGAACGTTTGGGATGGTCAATATGAGAAAAACCATGAAAGGAACGATTGGGCATGCATGATGAATGTATTGATGGAAAGACTGATTGTGTTATGGTGTTGACAAGGGTTTTTGTGCGTACGTGGGTACCAAGAGCAAGGGTCGCATTAAAGTTATGAATTGTGTGTATAAGCAAGCGAGGTGAGCTTTCTTGTACTAAACTCATTTTCGCTTTCAAAAGTATGATACGGTGCTATAAGAGTGGTTTAAAGTGTTATATCGTGCCATGATTGTTTTGATGTTGAGATTGTTGCCTGATGCCTAGTTCGTTTGAGCTTGCTCCGTTAGGCTATAGGGCTGTGTTAAACGAATTCGGGTCTGAGTAGGCGCAAACCTTATCAGGCTGTGTACACTGGTGGGATCTGGAGCCGTCCTTGCTAGTCGGCCTTTCTCATGGGCGAATAGTGTGGCCACACTTTCGTCGCACTATGGTAAGAGGATGTGATTGTTTGATTGATGAGAAAGTGGGGAGATTGTTTTGACTGACCAGTCAATGAAACTGTTTTTGTGATACTCGATGATATTTCTTTTCTAAATGTAAAAACTCGAGTTTACTATGGTATGGATGACATAACTTTTATCAACTATTTTGGCGTGTGTCCACTGAGTATATCAAGTACTCAGCCCTGCATGTGTTTTCCCTATGTGCAGGTTGAGCGGGATGTTGCGGCGGATGTTGAGTCGAGCCTTTAGATTTCCCGGATGCATCGTGTCTTCATACATGGGCGCCATCCTATGACTCTCTCTAGATACTTGATTTCCGCTGCCTTGTTGAAATTGCTTTCCTTCTAAAAGTCTTTCGTTTTTCCCCACACTATGTTATGACATTATTTACCTTGAGACATTAATTCGTTGTGTAACTATTCGATAGACTCAAATATTTCTTTTGGAAGTTTATTGGAGTTTTCATAATAAATTTCGTCCTTTAATGTATTCCCATAGTCACGATTTCCCCGTCTTTACTATCCTTAGTGAGGGCGGTCATGACATATCTTCTTCACTTTCATGCTCAAAATAACACACTTTACGCACATTGTATAGACACACACTGCCCGCACAAAGTACACAATACGCTCAAAGTATCATTTCGACAATCAACAAGTCAAAATGAATATTATCTCAACAATACTTGAAATCGAAAGAAACAACATTCAGCGGAAGCATTCGAGAGGAGAATAATATTATGTATGAAGACATAATATTTTCGGAATATTTTATTTACTATCTTCTTCACTTTCATGCTCAAAATAACACACTTTACGCACATTGTATAGATACAAAACATACACTGCCCGCACAAATTACACAATTCACTCAGAGTATCATTTCGACAATCAACAACTCAAAATGAATATTAACTCAACAATACTTGAAATCGAAAGAAACAACATTCAGCGAAAGCGTTCGAGAGAAGATTAATATTATGTATGAAGACAATATATTCAGTATCTTTTATTTACTATGTTCTTCACTTTCATGCTCAAAATGACACACTTTACGCACATTGTATAGACACACACTGCCGCACAAAGTACACAATACACTCAAAGTATCATTTCGACAATCAACAACTCAAAATGAATATTATCTCAACAATACTTTTGTTTCTTTAATGTGGATGTTGAATGAAAATTTCCTTTAGGGAATTTGATTTTCTATAGGTCTGAGTTAACGATGTGAAACTAATTGTTGAGAGTTATGTGGAATAATATGATATGTTTTCCAATGTGTGAATTAAATTAAATGGGATCATGCATATATTTCTAGCCATTTTATTTGGAATTTTCGGCCCTCCTATCCATTAGAAACAATATTTTCTTTCTTGGATTTAACTAATTGTGTTGGGATATTTATCCAAATTAAATCCACACCAATTTAGCCCCATGTTATTCAACATAAAATTTCGACCCCTTGCCCACTTCTTGGCATTTTCGAAATCTTCTATTACTTAGGAGAATAAATTATTTTTGTAGATTTAATTGGTACTTTATTTATTTCCTTCCTTAAATCCAAAATCTAATTGAATCTCTCCATATCCTATTTCAATTAGGATTTGACTCTTTTCTTCCTTAAAACCTCATAATTTTCGCCCATATGTCTTTCTATTATTTGTGGGATTAATTTATTTGTTACCTATTTTGTGGGAGTCTTTTCCTACAATAAATTACCAAATTTAAATCCTATTCCTATTTGATTTGAGGATTTAAGTATTTTTCCTTGATTTCTCCCATTATACACGCCCCTTTTTATTTCCCCACTTGAAGATGCTGGAACTATTTTGTTACCTTATTTATGGGATACTCAATATCTTTTTACCTATTTTGTGAGTATCTTTCTCTCCAAGTAAATACCAAATCAATATCTATGCCAATTAAATGGCATAATTTTCGAAAATCCCCCCCCCTTCAATACACGCCTATTTTTGCTAAAATTGTGGGATTTATTCATTGACCTCTATATTATTCTCCCACAATTTAATTATTTTACTTAAGTGTGGAATTAATCCTTGAGTATAAAAAAAAAGAAAATCCATAACCCTAATCTTCATAATACACGCCTCTTTTCCTCCCTCTCCTCCCACACGTTTTTTTTCCTCTCCCCTCTCTCCCAAGTGCTCCAAATCAATCCTTCATTATTGTTTTGATTTGGAGTTGGAAACTCAAGATCCGTTCGCACCAATTGTCTTTTCTACAGATTGTTTTCAAGAGAAAGGTATAATTTTTGATTCACCTTTCCCTTTCTTATCATTGCATCCATGATTTTGAACCCCTCATGCATATAGTGAGCGAAGAATCATAAATCTAAGAATTTAATTGGTTAGGAAGGATGGTCGCGCAAGAATGTTTGTGTGTGTGCGTGTATGTACGTGGGTGTGTGAATGAATCATTGGTGAATGTTATGTGTGATTAGGAAAGCATGGTGGTAATCTCGTTTTTGAAGCATGAATATGTGTTTGAAGCGTGAATATGTATGTGTGAATGTATGATAGACGAACTAGGGTTTGTTAATGTTGAACATGAAAACTGTTGTTTTCGGACAGTAGGTTCCGACATGTTTTTAACTGTTCAAACGATCTTCTTTTGACGTAACTTTTTAACTGGATGAAGTTTTAGATGTCTTCTGTATTGTGTCAAAATTTCAGCTTCTTTTGATGAAGGATGAATTTATAGCGAATTTTTCAATTGAACTGCGCAGTCCTGCCAGAAATTGTGTTCCGACCAGTGCGTTTCGTTTATGTTTTGACTTATCAAAAGATATGATTTTGGTGTGAAATTTTAACTGGATGAACCAGTGTCTACTGTGCGGTGTCCAAATTTTAGATTCATATGATATCAGACAGAATTTTAATGATTTTTACAAAAAGACTGCGATGTTCTGCCAGATTTTGGTTTTGTTGAAATAAGCTTTGTTGACAAGGTTTGAGTGAATTACATGATACATGTGTGAATAAGGAACGTATCCTATGATGTGGCTATGTGATGCACGTTGTTGTATGCTAGAGTGTTTGTTTTCGTTTATGTTGGTGAACGTTTGGGATGGTCAATATGAGAAAAACCATGAAAGGAACGATTGGGCATGCATGATGAATGTATTGATGGAAAGACTAATTGTGTTATGGTGTTGACAAGGGTTTTTGTGCGTACGTGGGTACCAAGAGCAAGGGTCGCATTAAAGTTATGAATTGTGTGTATAAGCAAGCGAGGTGAGCTTTCTTGTACTAAACTCATTTTCGCTTTCAAAAGTATGATACGGTGCTATAAGAGTGGTTTAAAGTGTTATATCGTGCCATGATTGTTTTGATGTTGAGATTGTTGCCTGATGCCTAGTTCGTTTGAGCTTGCTCCGTTAGGCTATAGGGCTGTGTTAAACGAATTCGGGTCTGAGTAGGCGCAAACCTTATCAGGCTGTGTACACTGGTGGGATCTGGAGCCGTCCTTGCTAGTCGGCCTTTCTCATGGGCGAATAGTGTGGCCACACTTTCGTCGCACTATGGTAAGAGGATGTGATTGTTTGATTGATGAGAAAGTGGGGAGATTGTTTTGAATGACCAGTCAATGAAACTGTTTTTGTGATACTCGATGATATTTCTTTTCTAAATGTAAAAACTCGAGTTTACTATGGTATGGATGACATAACTTTTATCAACTATTTTGGCGTGTGTCCACTGAGTATATCAAGTACTCAGCCCTGCATGTGTTTTCCCTATGTGCAGGTTGAGCGGGATGTTGCGGCGGATGTTGAGTCGAGCCTTTAGATTTCCCGGATGCATCGTGTCTTCATACATGGGCGCCATCCTATGACTCTCTCTAGATACTTGATTTCCGCTGCCTTGTTGAAATTGCTTTCCTTCTAAAAGTCTTTCGTTTTTCCCCACACTATGTTATGACATTATTTACCTTGAGACATTAATTCGTTGTGTAACTATTCGATAGACTCAAATATTTCTTTTGGAAGTTTATTGGAGTTTTCATAATAAATTTCGTCCTTTATTGTATTCCCATAGTCACGATTTCCCCGTCTTTACTATCCTTAGTGAGGGCGGTCATGACATATCTTCTTCACTTTCATGCTCAAAATAACACACTTTACGCACATTGTATAGACACACACTGCCCGCACAAAGTACACAATACGCTCAAAGTATCATTTCGACAATCAACAAGTCAAAATGAATATTATCTCAACAATACTTGAAATCGAAAGAAACGACATTCAGCGGAAGCATTCGAGAGGAGAATAATATTATGTATGAAGACATAATATTTTCGGAATATTTTATTTACTATCTTCTTCACTTTCATGCTCAAAATAACACACTTTACGCACATTGTATAGATACCAAACACACACTGCCCGCACAAATTACACAATTCACTCAGAGTATCATTTCGACAATCAACAACTCAAAATGAATATTAACTCAACAATACTTGAAATCGAAAGAAACAACATTCAGCGAAAGCGTTCGAGAGAAGATTAATATTATGTATGAAGACAATATATTCAGTATCTTTTATTTACTATGTTCTTCACTTTCATGCTCAAAATGACACACTTTACGCACATTGTATAGACACACACTGCCGCACAAAGTACACAATACACTCAAAGTATCATTTCGACAATCAACAACTCAAAATGAATATTATCTCAACAATACTTTTGTTTCTTTAATGTGGATGTTGAATGAAAATTTCCTTTAGGGAATTTGATTTTCTATAGGTCTGAGTTAACGATGTGAAACTAATTGTTGAGAGTTATGTGGAATAATATGATATGTTTTCCAATGTGTGAATTAAATTAAATGGGATCATGCATATATTTCTAGCCATTTTATTTGGAATTTTCGGCCCTCCTATCCATTAGAAACAATATTTTCTTTCTTGGATTTAACTAATTGTGTTGGGATATTTATCCAAATTAAATCCACACCAATTTAGCCCCATGTTATTCAACATAAAATTTCGACCCCTTGCCCACTTCTTGGCATTTTCGAAATCTTCTATTAATTAGGAGAATAAATTATTTTTGTAGATTTAATTGGTACTTTATTTATTTCCTTCCTTAAATCCAAAATCTAATTGAATCTCTCCATATCCTATTTCAATTAGGATTTGACTCTTTTCTTCCTTAAAACCTCATAATTTTCGCCCATATGTCTTTCTATTATTTGTGGGATTAATTTATTTGTTACCTATTTTGTGGGAGTCTTTTCCTACAATAAATTACCAAATTTAAATCCTATTCCTATTTGATTTGAGGATTTAAGTATTTTTCCTTGATTTCTCCCATTATACACGCCCCTTTTTATTTCCCCACTTGAAGATGCTGGAACTATTTTGTTACCTTATTTATGGGATACTCAATATCTTTTTATCTATTTTGTGAGTATCTTTCTCTCCAAGTAAATACCAAATCAATATCTATGCCAATTAAATGGCATAATTTTCGAAAATCCCCCCCCCTTCAATACACGCCTATTTTTGCTAAAATTGTGGGATTTATTCATTGACCTCTATATTATTCTCCCACAATTTAATTATTTTACTTAAGTGTGGAATTAATCCTTGAGTATAAAAAAAAAGAAAATCCATAACCCTAATCTTCATAATACACGCCTCTTTTCCTCCCTCTCCTCCCACACGTTTTTTTTCCTCTCCCCTCTCTCCCAAGTGCTCCAAATCAATCCTTCATTATTGTTTTGATTTGGAGTTGGAAACTCAAGATCCGTTCGCACCAATTGTCTTTTCTACAGATTGTTTTCAAGAGAAAGGTATAATTTTTGATTCACCTTTCCCTTTCTTATCATTGAATCCATGATTTTGAACCCCTCATGCATATAGTGAGCGAAGAATCATAAATCTAAGAATTTAATTGGTTAGGAAGGATGGTCGCGCAAGAATGTTTGTGTGTGTGCGTGTATGTACGTGGGTGTGTGAATGAATCATTGGTGAATGTTATGTGTGATTAGGAAAGCATGGTGGTAATCTCGTTTTTGAAGCATGAATATGTGTTTGAAGCGTGAATATGTATGTGTGAATGTATGATAGACGAACTAGGGTTTGTCAATGTTGAACATGAAAACTGTTGTTTTCGGACAGTAGGTTCCGACATGTTTTTAACTGTTCAAACGATCTTCTTTTGACGTAACTTTTTAACTGGATGAAGTTTTAGATGTCTTCTGTATTGTGTCAAAATTTCAGCTTCTTTTGATGAAGGATGAATTTATAGCGAATTTTTCAATTGAACTGCGCAGTCCTGCCAGAAATTGTGTTCCGACCAGTGCGTTTCGTTTATGTTTTGACTTATCAAAAGATATGATTTTGGTGTGAAATTTTAACTGGATGAACCAGTGTCTACTGTGCGGTGTCCAAATTTTAGATTCATATGATATCAGACAGAATTTTAATGATTTTTACAAAAAGACTGCGATGTTCTGCCAGATTTTGGTTTTGTTGAAATAAGCTTTGTTGACAAGGTTTGAGTGAATTACATGATACATGTGTGAATAAGGAACGTATCCTATGATGTGGCTATGTGATGCACGTTGTTGTATGCTAGAGTGTTTGTTTTCGTTTATGTTGGTGAACGTTTGGGATGGTCAATATGAGAAAAACCATGAAAGGAACGATTGGGCATGCATGATGAATGTATTGATGGAAAGACTGATTGTGTTATGGTGTTGACAAGGGTTTTTGTGCGTACGTGGGTACCAAGAGCAAGGGTCGCATTAAAGTTATGAATTGTGTGTATAAGCAAGCGAGGTGAGCTTTCTTGTACTAAACTCATTTTCGCTTTCAAAAGTATGATACGGTGCTATAAGAGTGGTTTAAAGTGTTATATCGTGCCATGATTGTTTTGATGTTGAGATTGTTGCCTGATGCCTAGTTCGTTTGAGCTTGCTCCGTTAGGCTATAGGGCTGTGTTAAACGAATTCGGGTCTGAGTAGGCGCAAACCTTATCAGGCTGTGTACACTGGTGGGATCTGGAGCCGTCCTTGCTAGTCGGCCTTTCTCATGGGCGAATAGTGTGGCCACACTTTCGTCGCACTATGGTAAGAGGATGTGATTGTTTGATTGATGAGAAAGTGGGGAGATTGTTTTGACTGACCAGTCAATGAAACTGTTTTTGTGATACTCGATGATATTTCTTTTCTAAATGTAAAAACTCGAGTTTACTATGGTATGGATGACATAACTTTTATCAACTATTTTGGCGTGTGTCCACTGAGTATATCAAGTACTCAGCCCTGCATGTGTTTTCCCTATGTGCAGGTTGAGCGGGATGTTGCGGCGGATGTTGAGTCGAGCCTTTAGATTTCCCGGATGCATCGTGTCTTCATACATGGGCGCCATCCTATGACTCTCTCTAGATACTTGATTTCCGCTGCCTTGTTGAAATTGCTTTCCTTCTAAAAGTCTTTCGTTTTTCCCCACACTATGTTATGACATTATTTACCTTGAGACATTAATTCGTTGTGTAACTATTCGATAGACTCAAATATTTCTTTTGGAAGTTTATTGGAGTTTTCATAATAAATTTCGTCCTTTATTGTATTCCCATAGTCACGATTTCCCCGTCTTTACTAACCTTAGTGAGGGCGGTCATGACATATCTTCTTCACTTTCATGCTCAAAATAACACACTTTACGCACATTGTATAGACACACACTGCCCGCACAAAGTACACAATACGCTCAAAGTATCATTTCGACAATCAACAAGTCAAAATGAATATTATCTCAACAATACTTGAAATCGAAAGAAACAACATTCAGTGGAAGCATTCGAGAGGAGAATAATATTATGTATGAAGACATAATATTTTCGGAATATTTTATTTACTATCTTCTTCACTTTCATGCTCAAAATAACACACTTTACGCACATTGTATAGATACAAAACACACACTGCCCGCACAAATTACACAATTCACTCAGAGTATCATTTCGACAATCAACAACTCAAAATGAATATTAACTCAACAATACTTGAAATCGAAAGAAACAACATTCAGCGAAAGCGTTCGAGAGAAGATTAATATTATGTATGAAGACAATATATTCAGTATCTTTTATTTACTATGTTCTTCACTTTCATGCTCAAAATGACACACTTTACGCACATTGTATAGACACACACTGCCGCACAAAGTACACAATACACTCAAAGTATCATTTCGACAATCAACAACTCAAAATGAATATTATCTCAACAATACTTTTGTTTCTTTAATGTGGATGTTGAATGAAAATTTCCTTTAGGGAATTTGATTTTCTATAGGTCTGAGTTAACGATGTGAAACTAATTGTTGAGAGTTATGTGGAATAATATGATATGTTTTCCAATGTGTGAATTAAATTAAATGGGATCATGCATATATTTCTAGCCATTTTATTTGGAATTTTTGGCCCTCCTATCCATTAGAAACAATATTTTCTTTCTTGGATTTAACTAATTGTGTTGGGATATTTATCCAAATTAAATCCACACCAACTTAGCCCCATGTTATTCTACATAAAATTTCGACCCCTTGCCCACTTCTTGGCATTTTCGAAATCTTCTATTAATTAGGAGAATAAATTATTTTTGTAGATTTAATTGGTACTTTATTTATTTCCTTCCTTGAATCCAAAATCCAATTGAATCTCTCCATATCCTATTTCAATTAGGATTTGACTATTTTCTTCCTTAAAACCTCATAATTTTCGCCCATATGCCTTTCAATTACTTGTGGGATTAATTTATTTGTTACCTATTTTGTGGGAGTCTTTTCCTACAATAAATTACCAAATTTAAATCCTATTCCTATTTGATTTGAGGATTTAAGTATTTTTCCTTGATTTCTCCCATTATACACGCCCCTTTTTATTTCCCCACTTGGAGATGCTTGAACTATTTTGTTACCTTATTTATGGGATACTCAATATCTTTTTACCTATTTTGTGAGTATCTTTCTCTCCAAGTAAATACCAAATCAATATCTATGCCAATTAAAGGGCATAATTTTCGAAAATCCCCCCCCCTTTCAATACACGCCTATTTTGCTAAAATTGTGGGATTTATTCATTGACCTCTATATTATTCTCCCACAATTTAATTATTTTACTTAAGTGTGGAATTAATCCTTGAGTATATAAAAAAAAGAAAATCCATAACTCTAATCTTCATAATACACGCCTCTTTTCCTCCCTCTCCTCCCACACGTTTTTTCCCTCTCCCCTCTCTCCCAAGTGCTCCAAATCAATCCTTCATTATTGTTTCTATTTGGAGTTGGAAACTCAAGATCCGTTCGCACCAATTGTCTTTTCTACAGATTGTTTTCAAGAGAAAGGTATAATTTTTGATTCACCTTTCCCTTTCTTATCATTGAATCCATGATTTTGAACCCCTCATGCATATAGTGAGCGAAGAATAAAAAATCTAAGAATTTAATTGGTTAGGAAGGATGGTCGTGCAAGAATGTTTGTGTGTGTGCGTGTATGTACGTGGGTGTGTGAATGAATCATTGGTGAATGTTATGTGTGATTAGGAAAGCATGGTGGTAATCTCGTTTTTGAAGCATGAATATGTGTTTGAAGCATGAATATGTATGTGTGAATGTATGAAAGACGAACTAGGGTTTGTGAATGTTGAACATGAAAACTGTTGTTTTCGGAAAGTAGGTTCCGACATGTTTTTGACTGATCAAACGATCTTCTTTTGACGTAACTTTTTAACTGGATAAAGTTTTAGATGTCTTCTATGTTGTGTCAAAATTTCAGCTTCTTTTGATGACGGATGAATTTATAGCGAATTTTTCAATTGAACTGCGCAGTCCTGCCAGAAATTGTGTTCCGACCAGTGAGTTTCGTTTATGTTTTGACTTATCAAAAGATATGATTTTGGTGTGAAATTTTAACTGGATGAACCTTGATGTGTCTACTGTGCGGAGTCCAAATTTTAGCTTCATATGATATCGGACGGAATTTTAATGATTTTTACAAAAATACTGCGATGTTCTGCCAGATTCTGGTTTTGTTGAAATAAGCTTTGTTGACAAGTTTTGAGTGAATTACATGATACATGTGTGAATAAGGAACGTATCCTATGATGTGGCTATGTGATGCACGTTGTTGTATGCTAGAGTGTTTGTTTCGTTTATGTTGGTGAACGTTTGGGATGGGCAATATGAGAAAAACGATGAAAGGAACGATAGGGCATGCATGATGAATGTATTGATGGAAAGACTGATTGTGTTATGGTGTTGACAAGGGTTGTTGTGCGTACGTGGGTACCAAGAGCAAGGGTCGCATTAAAGTTATGAATTGTGTGTATAAGCAAGTGAGGTGAGCTTTCTTGTACTAAACTCTTTTTCGCTTTCAAAAGTATGATACGGTGTTATAAGAGTGGTTTAAAGTGTTATATAATGTCATGATTGTTTTGATGTTGAGAATGTAGCCTGATGCCTAGTTCGTTTTAGCTTGCTCCGTTAGGCTATAGGGCTGTGTTAAACCAATTCGGGTCTGAGTAGGGCTGCAAACCCTATCAGGCTGTGTACACTGGTGGGATCGAGAGCCGTCCTTGCTAGTCGGCCTTTCTCGTGGGCGAATAGTGTGGCCACACTTTCGTCGCACTATGGTAAGAGGATGTGATTGTTTGATTGATGAGAAAGTGGGGAGATTATTTTGACTGACCAGTCAATGAAACTGTTTTTGTGATACTCGATGATATTTCTTTTCTAAATGTAAAAACTCGAGTTTACTATGGTATGGATGACATAACTTTTATCAACTATTTTGGCATGTGTCCACTGAGTATATCAAGTACTCAGCCCTGCATGTGTTTTCCCTATGTGCAGGTTGAGCGGGATGTTGCGGCGGATGTTGAGTCGAGCCTTTAGATTTCCCGGATGCGTCGTGTCTTCATACATGGGCGCCATCCTATGACTCTCTCTAGATACTTGATTTCCGCTGCCTTGTTGAAATTGCTTTCCTTCTAAAAGTCTTTCATTTTTCCCCACACTATGTTATGACATTATTTACCTTGAGACATTAATTCGTTGTTTAACTATTCGATAGACTCAAATATTTCTTTTGGAAGTTTATTGGAGTTTTCATAATAAATTTGGTCCTTTATTGTATTCCCATAGTCACGATTTCCCCGTCTTTACTATCCTTAGTGAGGGCGGTCGTGACATATCTTCTTCACTTTCATGCTCAAAATAACACACTTTACGCACATTGTATAGACACACACTGCCCGCACAAAGTATACAATACGCTCAAAGTATCATTTCGACAATCAACAACTCTAAATGAATATTATCTCAACAATACTTGAAATCGAAAGAAACCACATTTAGCGGAAGCATTCGAAAGAATGAATAATATTATGTATGAAGACATAATATATTCAGAATCTTTTATTTACTATCTTCTTCACCTTCATGCTCAAAATAACACACTTTACGCACATTGTATAGACACAATACACACACTGCCTTCACAAAGTACACAATACACTCAGAGTATCATTTCGACAATCAACAACTAAAATGAATATTAACTCAACAATACATGAAATCGAAAGAAACAACATTCAGCAGAAGCATTCGAGAAAAGAATAATATTATGTATGAAGACATAATATATTCAGAATCTTTTATTTACTATCTTCTTCACTTTCATGCTCAAATTAACACACTTTACGCACATTGTATAGATACAAAACACACACTGCCCGCACAAAGTACACAATACACAGTGGTGCACCACACACACTGTACACACTACACTCACTATACATACGCTGTACATACCACAAATATTAAACACACTATATATAGAAAACACAAAACATGTATAGTAGACATGCCTACCTACATTGCACACATTACATATACTAACACAAAATATACAATTTATATACTATACAACAAATATACATATAAAATACATAATTTATACACACGTGACACATACTTCAAATATTAAACACAATATAAATGACAAACACACACACACACACTATACTCAAATAAACATACTACACACTATACTAAAAATAACTAACATCGCCCACCTTATACATACTATACATCATAGCTCACACAACACATTGCACACAAGGTATATACACCACACAAATACACACACTTTACACACATATATTAAACAAACACTACACAAGGTACATGAGATACATATAGAAAATACAAACAATATAAAAACCCTACACTCGGTATATATACATATGCAACACATACTACAAAAATTAGATATGCTATAAACAAAATACACAAACACAATATAAATAAAATACACTATACGCATATTGAAGACGCTACACAAAAATAACAAACTTTACGCATATTATATAGAAAAAATACACACACTGCCCGCACAAAGTACAACATCATAAAAATGTAATATCGAATAAGTTTATTTTATAACATAACTCTTTGAATTTGGGTTTACTTCCCCAACAAGTAAACTATTTCAATCCAAATACACTCAGAGTATCATTTCGACAATCAACAACTGAAAATGAAAATTATCTCAACAATACTTGAAATTGAAAGAAACAACTGAAACATCGTTTTGTTCTATGTTGGATTACTTTTCTCGAAGTTTCTTTCTTATCGCGCCCTTTTCTTTTCGTCGCTCAGGAAAGCGAGAAATGTTCATACTGTACTTCTAAGTTCGAGTTCATATTGTGTTCTAGAAGGAACGTTCTAGAACGCATAACTAAGTATTCTAAGTTCTTTGGAAATTTTGATTTCCCCAAACTAGCAATATGATTCAATGACTAACTCAAAAAGAGATATCATTTCACCAACTAAAAAAAGAGACATCATTTCAACAATTGGAACCAGACTCATATACTTTATACTTTCATATTCCATTACCTTTTTTTTTATTTAGGAAAGTTGCTCCTTTTATTCATACATTCACAGTCTTTAGCCAAGAAAAGACATATTAACTATTTCTTTATACATGTTACCCAATCAAGAAATATCAACTCTTTCTTTCAACTTAACATTTTCATCTGTTCACTCAAATTAACTTCATGAGTTATTTCTTCATTTCAAACTTTCAAACATCTTGACTTTCTTTTGAAAAAGAACAAGTTACCTTTTTTCCTCGTTGAGTGCGATTGGTGGGAGTGCTAAGAGCATTTTCATCGATTAGACAGTCTAGTGGAACAAGGCTAGACCAAAGATTTTCAAAGAAGACTCTCGGGTTCAGAGCGAGAAAGAATGCTCTGATACCACTCTGTCACGACCGCACTAGCTAAGGATAGCATAGTCGGGGAACCGTGACTAGGGGTGGGGGTATAAGAAGCGGGGAAAGAAATAAGGGAAAATAAAATCAAACATTGGTTGCGAGACATGACTAATTAAGTGCTGATACATAGAAGAAAGATGCTCGATCATGAAAACTCGAGTAATTGTTTGTAAAAATTTTGAAATATCAGAGTTTTGAAAAAAATAGACTTGAGTCTTTTTAGATGCACAACGGAAGCAAATGAACGTGGTTCCATGTATGAAGACATGAACCTCCGAGAGACAAAATCTGACTGAATTAAATGTCTTGTCTCAATAGCACTTCCTCCACCACTTCCCTGCTCAACCTGCACATTTAGAAATATATGCAGGGCTGAGTACAAAAGTACTCAATGAACACATTGCCGAAAAATACAAATATACACTTGAAAATATTGTCAAGCCATCATCACAGTAACACTCAGGGTTTTATTGAAAAGACCCGAGCTTACTAAAAATATCACATTGGGTTGCAACCCCTTTTTCCGGTACTTAGCCATATCTGATCACATTGTGCCGTCGAGATGGTGTTCTCGCACGGTCACCTTCTCTGCCCATCATGTCAGAGGTATTCTTGTGCCGGGAAGGTGGCCACCTTCCATGGTCACCTGCTCTACCCAACATGTCAGAGGTAGCTTGTGTACACTAGTCCGAGCGGGGACACCACCCTCACTGGGACCCGAATTCGACTTATATCATCATTCATAATTCACTTGGCCGTAGCCAACAGATAGGCATCATACACAAAACATTTATGGCAAGACAACATTCTTTAAAAATCAAGAACATGTGTTCGTGTTTACATAAAATACGATTTGTATTTTTAGTATAAGAAAGCTCACCTCGATCGCTTAGTTCCCTTAACTTGAATCTTTTGTTCCGACTTTAATTGCGAACGTACCCTTTTGAAAATATCACAATATATACTAATTAGACTTCAAGAAATTCTTAAACTTTAATTAGAATTAGAATGCATGCCCCTAATTACTCATGGACCAAGAACTTGATTAGAATTCTTGGACAAGACTAAATTAATATCAGCCCAAGCTCCTTCGTAAATTAATTCCGTCCGGCTCAAGTGCTCTTCTCCATCTTTAATTTATTTCGACCTAAAGATCAGTTCAACTTGCAGTAACTTAAATCTCTTGGCCCAACAAAATAATTAAACAAGGCAGCCCACTATTCTCAATTTAATTAGATGACCATTTCCTTAATTTATTTATGGGCTCAAACCATTAAATTCAGGTAGCTTGCTCCTTAACAATCAAAATCAGCCCAAGAGATAAAGTAATCCCAGCACCATCCTTCAGCTAAAAGAGCCCAAATTCTTGTATTTGAAACCTACTGATAAGTCGTTTTCTAGGCCTCGGTTACTGGTCGGTATAATAGGTTTGAATGATTATATTTGCAAAACAGTTGCTCAAAGTGTGCAGGATAAGTGTTCTGGCCAGTAGGGAAGTTCCGGAATGATCAGGTGGAAAAGGCGCCAGCATGATCTCATACTGATCTGTATACTTGCTAAAGCGGCTTGAGATGGAGAAGACGGATAGCTGGGACGAATTACCCACAACTAAGGGCAAAGAAGTCAAATTGCAACGAGGATTTACCCTAAAATCAAGGGTAGCCTCCCTATAAAAGGTAGCCAAGTTGGAGAGAGAGAGGGGGGTTGTTCACTTTAATTCATCACATCTTTAGGTAGAGAGCTCTCTTCGGTGATTCCAGTCTTTCAGCCGTGTCCTACTTCTTGCCTCGCCGAGCAATGATCACCTGACGTTCAGAATGTTCCAGAAGTTCCAGTCATCGTCCGTTTCAGAAAGCAAGACCGTAGTTTAGAGTTTCATCGCCCGGAGTGGCAAAACACTTTACTTTGCTTTCGTAGTTTAATTTTCTCGTTTTTTTCTTTGCGTTGGATTTCTGTTGCCGTTGGATATTTTTCTGCTTTTGAAATACTTTGTTGAAGTTTCGATCGTGTTTTAATGTATGAAGTTGACTTCCGTTTTGTTTATTGCGTCGCTTCCTTTTCTACTTGCCTAGCTAGTTTAGATCTAAATTTTCTGGTTGTTTTGAGTGCTGAATCTCTAATTTCCGTTTAGGTATTAAGTTTCGCTAAGTTAGTGTGATCTGGTACTGTTTGATTGCGTGGAAATTGTGCATGCAGTTTAGTTTTGAACTTCGAATTGTTTCCTATGTTGACCAGCATGCGGTGTTTCAGATCCAGTGTTTGATTTCAGATTTGGAGTTCCTAATCGTGGATCCGTGTCTTGAGTTATTGATCTGTGTTTTCCGTGATGAATCTGAATTTGTTTTCTGAATTTTGGATGTGTTCGTTGAGGAAGATGATGTCCTTGTCGCTTGGAGGGGACCATTTACCTTTTTAGTTGCTTTTTGCTTTTGTCCTTTACTTTTAGTTAAACCTTGTCAGCCCAGTCACCAAACTTCCACTACTTTCTGAATATTCCGTTTAGACCAAAATAGGAACCCTGACCCACCGAATATTTTCTGTTATAAGATGTTTATCCAAATCCACGTACACAGCTGCCATCTAATATTTCTCCACCATTCTAGTCAGTAGAGCTTAGCTTTTAATTTCTCGCCTAGGTAGAAATCTCAACCCGAGCGTGGTAGCTAACCAACCATTCCAAATTATCCCGCAGTAGTTTTAACGCACCATCTCCGTGGGATTCGACCCTTACCACCACCATACTACTCAGTAGAAGTGGGTTGAGGAATTCTTTGAAAACCAGGGTCTAGGCTTAGTTAGGATCCTTATCCTGATCAGTAGGATACATCCTTGCTTGAACGACACCTACGCACCCTGTGGGGGAAATAATCCACCTTTTTTCAAATGGCGCCGTTGCCGGGGATGGATAGCGTTATTTGCAGTTACTGTGAGTGATACTTGGTGTATATATTGTGCATAACCGTTTTTTTTTTCTTCTTTTCTTTTCAGTTTATGAGAAGCAGTTCGGCTCCTGACCAGTGGAGACCGAAAATACTCCAGCGAGGATCTATACTCGTAACCACTCGTTCTGGCCTGTCCACAACCCTGTCTGACTTAAGTTCGAGTAGCGACGAAGAGCAATACAACATAGAAGGACCAATACCAGAGGAGATACCACTGTTGGGAGGCATTCCAGTTCAGATGGCCGCCAACGGAGATGAGGATCCAGAGATCGGTACCCTTAACGCACATACCGAAGGAGAGCCACCGCAAGCCATAGTCGTTACCCCAGGGCAAACCGCCTGCGATGTGAAGCCTCATGTGATCGCGATCCTGCCTACATACTGTGGGAAGAGCTATGAAGGGCCGTATGAGTTTCTTCATGAGTTTCTTCATGAGTTTTGTAAAATTTGTAGAGCGCAGAGGAGACCAGCAGGAGCGACTGAGGATGATTATAGGCTGAAGGCTTTGCCATTTGTGCTCAAGGGGGAAGCCAACACCTGGTTCATGCGCTTGCCCCCCGACTCTATTGAGACTTGGGCTGATTTCAAGTCCGCGTTCCTTGGTGAGTTTTTCCCATCATCCAAGACAAGTGCGCTAAAGAGGGAAATAACTAATGTGAAGCAAGGGTATGATGAACCCTTGAGCGACTATTGGGCAAGATACATGGGTCTTTTGGAATCATGTCCCAACCATCGCATGGCTGACATTGAAATACATCATACTTTCTACGAAGGTATGAGCGCGATAACCAAGGACCTGGCAAACTCATCGTCGGGAGGAAGTTTCACGCAATTGCGGGTCAGCGAAGCGAAGAGAGTCCTAAGGAAGCTACTGAATGCTAAGAAAGAGTATGACCATTCAAGGGAAGGATACAACCGAGAGAGGGCTGCTGTTGCCTCGTCTACTGATCAGGACAACAAGCTGGAGCAGAAAATGGATTTGAAGATGGAAGAGCTGAAGAAGTCACTTCTGAGTGCGATCGAGAAAAGCACCCCACCACCTTCCCCAGCTGGGAATTACAAGAGTGCAGAGCAGGGAAATCAAGCACCGAACTATGATCAGCCTAATGACTTCGTGAATATGGAACAAGTCAATGCTGCGGGGTACTTCAATTCTAGTGGGCATTGGATTCAAGGTAGACAACGGGATGCACCATGGAGAGACCACCCGAATTTTCGATGGGGAGATGGGAACCAAAACCAGAACCAAGGTCAAAACCAGAACCAATATAATTCTTACCCGAACCAAAACCCCAACCGTGGTCCAGTAAACCCTGATCACCAATCCAACTGGTCAGGAAGGAACCAACAGCCCCAAAACCAAAACCCACAGAGCCAAAATCCGAGCCCTGCCTATATACCACCTCACCAGAGAAATTTCCAAAACTACCAAAATCAACCAAACCAAGCACCCCAACACCATCAGACCCAAAACCAGTTCCAACACCAAAATCAGAATCAATACCACCAGGACCATTACAATTCTCCTGCCCAGTATAACCAATATCCACCTAACCAGGGCCAGCAAAATTTCCAGAACTACCAGAACCAAGGGCCGAGTCAGTTCCAAAACTCAAACAAGCCAAGAAGATCCATGGAAGACATGATGGGGGAATTGCTCTCGTCACAACAGAGTATCAAGGGAGAGTTGCAATCCCATAATGAGGTCGTGCAGGGAATGCAAAATGCCCAGAAAGAACATAAAGCGAACATGGACATGATGAATAGACAGTTAGCCCAACTGGCCAGTTCGGTGGGTGATCTGAAAGGAAATGCAGGGAAGCTTCCATCGACCGTCCAAATGCCCGAAAAGGCGAATGTGAGTAAGGTCACGTTGAGGTCGGGAACGGCTTATGATGGACCTCGACCTAAGCAGCCCAGTGGAGAGACTAGCGGAACGAAGATAGGGGGCGACACCATCTCGATGGAGGAGCTCAAGAGACCCATGCCTCGGATGCAGGACCCATTCTTCTTGGGCGAGACCCCTTGTGGAAAAGATGAACCCGAGATCATACTGATCAGTAAGGAACCCCATCAGGAAGTAGAATC
The DNA here is from genome assembly GCF_004379255.2 of Salvia splendens. Taxonomy (NCBI): domain Eukaryota; kingdom Viridiplantae; phylum Streptophyta; class Magnoliopsida; order Lamiales; family Lamiaceae; genus Salvia; species Salvia splendens. The sequence goes on along the minus strand of NC_056036.1, from coordinate 26,224,740 downwards.
CAGAACGGGGGCTCAACCCCAGAATTTGCCCAAGGAAGACCCCAAGGTGTTAGCAGAGGGACAGGTAGAGGAGAAAAAAGGGGAGAAACCGTTCCCATTCCGCTTTGTTACGAAGAGGAGGAAGGAAAACCCGGTGGACTACTTGTCTATTTTCGGGAAGCTGGATGTCACCATACCATTCCTCCAAGCCGTGAAGCTGCCTCCACTTGGGAAGTTCATCAAGGATTTCATAGTCGGGAAAGCCCAGAAAGATGGAAAGATTATGGTGGAAGGGATAGCGTCAGCAATAGTGCAAGAGAAGCTACCGCCCAAGAGAGCCGATCCAGGTATGTTCACTCTACCGATCAGTATAGGAGATGTGAAGGTCAAACATGCAATGTGTGATTTGGGAGCGTCTATAAATGTTATGCCATTGTCGATCTATAACCGGTTGAAGGGAGTTAAGTTGTCAAGTACTAGGGTGTTGATTCAATTGGCCGATAGGTCGTGCATAAGTCCCGAAGGAGTCTTAGAAAATGTGTTGGTTAGGGTGCATGATTTTACTTACCCCGCTGATTTTTATGTGATCAAAATGAGTGAACCTGAAGCGAGGGAATCTAGTGGAGTCTTGTTAGGAAGACCATTTTTGAGAACGGCCAAGACGATAGTAGATATGGCTGAAGGGACTATTTGCATTGATTTTCATGGAGAGAAGTTTACCTTTGATATAAATGATGCCATGAAGAAACCCATCGATTCTGAAAATCTATGCTATGTTGATGTGATTGACCCCCTAGTCCAAGATTTTCTCGAGACCGAACTATTGCAGGAGAAACTCCAAGCTTTAGATGTTTATGAACAGGCTGACGTAGAAGCTGCTGCATGGTGTGATCTGATCAGTAGCCAGGGGTTGACTGATGAAGAAATAGAAGGAGCGATTAAGGATTTCTGCCAGAAGTCGGAATTCATTGGAGCCGCAGGAGCCAAGCTACCAGTCAGTATAGAGAAACCTTCAGAGGGAGAATCCGATAAAGAAGGAGAGGCTCAGAAAAACCCTTTACCCGAAGACACACTTCTACCCCAAGTTGAGTTGAAAAAGTTGCCAGCAAACTTGAAGTATGCCTTCCTCGGAGGTGAGAACTCATATCCAGTGATCATCAGCAGCAGCCTTACGGAGGAGCAAGAAGCTAGACTACTGACCGTGCTGAGCAAGAACAGGAAGGCGATTGGATGGAGTCTTATAGATCTAGTTGGAATTAGCCCCGACGTCTGCATGCACCACATTAGATTGGAGGAAGGAGCGAAGGCACATAGAGATGCTCAAAGGAAGGTAAACCCTAACATGCGAGAAGAGATATTGAAGGAAATCTTGAAGTTGTTGTAGCTAGGAATTATCTATTCAGTGCCCGATAGCGAGTGGGTGAGCCCCATTCACATGGTCCCCAAGAAATCTGGGATCCAAGTCGTCAAGAATGAGAGGAATGAGCTGATCCCAACGAGGCTAGTCACGGGTTGGCGAATGTGCATCGATTACCGCAAGCTGAACAATGCAACAAGGAAGGACCATTTCCCCCTGCCTTTCATAGATCAAATGTTGGAGAGATTGGCCGGGAAGAAGTACTTCTGCTTTTTAGATGGGTATAGTGGATATTTCCAAATTTGCGTGGATCCGGAAGACCAGGATAAGACCACCTTCACTTGCCCATTCGGAACCTATGCGTACCGACGCATGCCCTTCGGCCTATGCAATGCTCCAGGTACGTTTCAACGTTGTATGATGAGCATATTCTCCGATTTAATTGAGGACTGTATAGAGATATTCATGGATGACTTCACGGTCTACGGAGATTCTTTCGACTCTTGTCTTCATCATTTGGACATAGTCCTAGAGAGGTGTCGAGCAAAAAGTTTGGTTTTGAACTTTGAGAAGTGTCATTTTATGGTCACGGAGGGTATTGTTCTGGGACACGTGGTTTCGGAAAGAGGAATCCAGGTGGATCGAGCCAAGGTGGATGTTATATCAAAATTACCGTTCCCTACTGATCAGAAGGGGATTAGGGGTTTTCTGGGACACGCCGGATTTTATCGGAGATTTATTAAGGATTTCTCCAAAATCGCCCAACCCCTTACTAGGCTACTACAAAATGACGTGGAGTTCGTTTTTGATGAGCAATGCAAGGCTGCTTTCGATCTTCTCAAGGAAAAGCTGGTATCCGCACCTATCATACGGGCTCCTGACTGGGACTACCCTTTCGAAGTAATGTGCGACGCCAGCGACTATGCGGTAGGAGCCGTGCTGGGTCAGAAGATCGATGGGAAGAGGTACGTAATTTTTTATGCGTCCAAGACTCTGAATCAAGCCCAGCGGAATTACGATACCACTGAAAAAGAGATGTTGGCAGTAGTATATTCTTTCGAGAAGTTCCGGCCATATTTGCTGGGATCCAAGGTTATAGTGTATACTGACCATGCAGCCATCAAGTATCTGATCACCAAGAAGGAGTCCAAACCACGCTTGATCCGATGGGTGCTCTTGTTACAAGAGTTCGATTGGGAAGTGGAAGATAAGAAAGGAGTCGAGAACAAGGTAGCAGATCATTTGAGTAGAATATTGCAAGATGGGAACAACGAAGAAGTGCATGACAAGTTCCCGGAAGAACATTTATGTGAAGTAATTTTTGCGCCCAGAAGGATCGACTGGGAAGAAGTATTGAAGCTTACTGGTCAGAATGATGCAGCGAAAGGAAAGGAGAAGGTAGGGCAGGAGCCGTGGTACGCCGACCTAGCGAACTACCTAGTTACTGGAGAGCTTCCAGAGGTACTGAGCATTACAAAGGCCCAAAGAATGAAGCTCAAGAGTGAGGCCAAATATTACTTTTGGGACGACCCATATCTTTGGAGGGTAGGATCCGATCAAGTGATACGAAGATGTGTTCCTGACTGGGAGCAGCGAGATGTCCTGATCCATTGCCACTCGTTAGCATGCGGAGGACACTTCGGATCTAAGAAGACGGCCAGGAAGATTTTAGATAGTGGATTTTATTGGCCGACCCTCAACAAAGATGCGTACGAGTTCTGCAGGAGCTGTGAGCGTTGCCAACTGACCGGTGGGATATCTGCCCGAGATGAGATGCCGCAAGTACCGATTGTTGTTTGTGAATTGTTCGACATATGGGGAATGGATTTCATGGGGCCTTTTCCTTCGTCCTATGGCAATCTGTATATCCTAGTCGCGGTGGATTACGTCTCCAAATGGGTAGAAGCCAAGGCCACAAGTACGTGTGAAGCAAAGGAGGTGGCCAAGTTCTTAAAGAGTCACATTTTCAGCCGTTTCGGAGTCCCAAGGGCGATCATCTCTGATCAAGGTACACACTTTTGTAATCGTACAATTGACGCTTTAATGAAAAAGTACGGTGTGCACCATAGACTTTCAAGCCCGTACCACCCGCAAGCTAACGGCCAAGCCGAGATCTCTAATCGAGAGATAAAGAAGATTTTAGAGAAAACTGTAAACCCTTCTCGCAAGGATTGGAGCGTGAGATTAGAGGATACTCTCTGGGCATATCGAACAGCCTACAAAACCCCCATAGGCATGTCCCCTTACCGGATCGTTTTTGGGAAGATGTGCCATTTACCGGTTGGGATTGAGCATCGAGCATACTGGGCAGTACAGAAAGTGAATATGGATACTACAGCCTGTGAAGAGGAAAGGAAGCTGCAGCTGCAGGAGCTTGAGGAACTTAGATTGGAGTCGTTCGACTCAGCCATGTGGTACAAGGAGCGAACCAAATTGTGGCATGATCGAAATCTGAGAACTAAGGAGCTGCATGTAGGGCAGAAGGTACTACTCTTCCAGTCTAGGCTGAAGCTCATGCCAGGGAAACTCAAGTCCAAATGGGCAGGACCTTACATCATAACAGCCCTCCGAGCTAATGGAGCGGTGGAGATTTCAGGGAGTCTTCCTAACTCTGAGCCTTTTGTTGTGAATGGACATAGGCTGAAAATCTTTAGGGATAATAGTGAGGTGGGGGTAGTGGATGAAATTCCACTGCTACCACATACTAAGGTCACATACTGATTGGTAAGATAGGAATTTGGAATTCCACGTGGCTAGTTTCATTTTGATAAATATTCTGCATATACTGGCCAGGTAGGATTCCAAATTACCTAAGGAGAATGTAAATACTGTATATACATACTTGAAAATTTTCTGAAAATCCAAAAAAAATATGTTTTCAGGCCTTAAATTTAGGTTGGGGTACACTTTGACCAAGAGATTACCTATTTAGTGTTACTCCAATTTGTATTTAAGTGCCCACTTAATTTATTTTCCTTATTAGGTAAAAATAGCGGGAAATTATGTCATGGGCGATAATTGATTAAGTTTTTTTTTTTTCAGCTTTTGCAGAGAGGCAGACTGGGAAGGCGCGTGAGCAGTGGGACAAGACCCGTCGCCCAATCAGGATCCAGATTTCGCAACCGCCTCTGTCCTTTGAAACGTCGCGACCGGCTACCTGTGATAGCCAGTGACAACCGCCTGCAACCACCTCCTCTCGTCCGAATTAAACATACCACCTTACCCTTTCTCCCTCATAAACCCTTATTTTCAAAATCCCTTTCAAAGAAATTCTCCTCGAGCCCTCTCACAGAAACATCGTACTCAAACCAAACCCTAATTCCTACCGTCAAATCACAAATTTCAGTCATGGGTAAGAAAGCTTTCGCGAGGAAAATCAAACCCCGTCGTGAGAACATCCAAGAGACACAGCCACCGCGAGAAGAAACACCGGAGGCACAACCACAGTCAGATCAACCACTACCGGCACCGACCGCTCAACCGCCTGCCACTATTTCTTTGAATGCCGTGATGGCATTTCTTCGCCAACAAGACCCGACTAGAGACTGGACGGCGGCGATTACTAGTTTTGGCCAGACGAGAGCCGTAGAAACCGCAACCAGCGAAATTCCATCTGTGCCGGTCAGCCACACCGCAGCAATTTCGGAAGAAGGAACTCCATCGGCGTCCGCTCCATCGGAAACTTCAGTACCGAATTCGGCGGAACTCGACACCATCGCTGCCCACTACGATTCCGGCCCTGAGGAACATGAGCAAAAGAAAAATCCGGGAGAGAGCAGAGGAGCAAGGACGATACCCGAGAAGGAGCCAGTCTCTCCTAAAGTGGCACGGGAGGACATAGATCTGAACGAGTTGGCCAAGAAACAGGGCCTCATGACCGATGAGGAATTTCAGACTATCATAGCTGGAGTCGATCGGATGGGCGATAACACTGTCTCGATGGTTGAGGGTCTAGACCTCACATCGAGAGCAGTAGGGGAAGGTGAAACAGCTGAACCAGGAACCATTTCAGAGGGCAAAGAGTACCAGTCAGTAGAGGAGAAAGTGCAGGATGAAGGGAGAGAAGCAGGGTTGGTAGATCCCCAATCTGATACAGGGGACGATGGTTTGCAAGAGGAGGAGAAAGAGCAAGAAATGGGTACCCAAGAACCAGCAGCAGTGCCGCATCCCGTTCTGAGGTCGATACCGGTGAAGCGGCGTTTAAATCTGAAAATGACAGAGAAACCGACACCCAAACGGGTGTCTCAGCGAGTTTTGGGTAAAAGAACAGCACGTATGACTCAAGCGAGCACGGCCGAATACCCAATAGAGATCGCCAGCGAGGACGATCAAGCCACTCCAACGAAGCCTGAAAGCGAACCTGTTCAAGCTACTGATCAGGAAAACACTGGGGTATTTTCAGTACAGAAAGAAACAGGCACGGCACTCGAAGGGAAGGCTGAGGGTTTGAACCAATCACCCGATTTAGGAGGTTCTGATGAATCTGAGAAAGACGAAGCCTTACTCCAAGCTGAGGAGGAGGCCAAGTACCAGATGGAGAGGAAAAGAAAAGGGAAAGCCGTTGTGAAAAGGAAGCCGAGTACCAAAAAACCGCGCACCGTGAATACAGGCGTAGTAATCACCGAGGCTACCAAGACCACCCCATCCGGCCAGCAAAAGCAAAGTGATAGCGAGTACGAGGTTAGTGAAGAATCTGAGTCAGATAGCGATACGTCCATGGAGGACGAGGAATACAAAGAGCAGCAACTCCCGAACGATCATCTGGAACTTTTGCATCCACCTGCAGATCCACTCCGATATAAGCGATGGACGGTAGAACTCACGGATGACGTTGTGGAGGAGATGAAACTGTTTGACAACAAGAAGCTCCAATCCGTCTACCGCACCAAAAATGCGAAAGGTAAGAAGGTTAAGAGTGGGAAGGTAATTCACCTCCCTTCTTTAGATGAGTTACAAGTTCGTGAATCGTTTCTCGCCTTTCTGCATGGGTTGGGTTTCGAATGGTTGTTAAAGAATGAAGATTTGGGTGTCCCGGTCGATTTGGCCAAGGAATTTTTTGCGACCTTTCGATTTAGGGTCACAACTGATTTGGATGAAGAATGTATCAACTTCAGGATATTTGGGGGAGAAATTCAGATGAATTTGATTGAATGGACTGTGCGGTTGGGTATATGCAGTTTGGAGGAAGCTATAGGACTTGAATGGAGAGACAGGGAGCGGGGGATTCCCCGCCGGCATGTGGAATTCGAGCCTCAGTCAGCTTGGGAGGAACTTACTCACCAAGGGGCAGGGCAATTCCAATCCACAATCTCCCGATCGATCCACCTCAGCGACCCCGTTTTACGCCTGGTTCAACTATTTTTAGATTACAATCTTTTGGGGCAATCTAATTCGGCAGTCCGGACTTCAATGACAGAGTTGTACCTTATATGGTGTGCCAAGAAGGGCGTGAAGCTGCATTTAGGATTCTGGACCGCTTACACATGTCACCTCATCGCCACACACCCTGCACGCAACATTTCCCTCTGCCATATATTGGGAATCTTTGTGAGAAACAACATCACCGTTTCGGCGGACGAGGACTTAACCCCCTTAACAATGGTGGACGCCCCAGGATTGTTCGACACCCCTCTGTTCGTCCGAACGAACACAGTATACATGAGGCAGGGCGTGCCCCACTTTTATGCGATGGGAGAAGAGGCAATACCCACTGCTCGATTAGCAATAGCTCAGGACGCACCAGGACACGATCAGGGGCAAGATAGAATGGAACAGGCTGTGGAGAAGATGGCTGAGGAGAGCAGACAGATGGGGGAAGAAGTGGTCCGTTTAGCGTCCGTGATGGAACGAATGTTGAAGGATTCCGAGGGGCAGAGTATGCGCACTCAGAGGCAAGATGAAAGGATGGAGAAATCTATGGAAGAAGTAAAAGAGGAGAATCGGCAGTTGAAGGCAGAGGTAGCCAAGTTGGCTGCAGAAGTGGACCGGCTATTGAAGGGCTCAGCAGAGCAACAAACGATGCGTCAGAGACAGGCGGCAATGGAAGCTATTGTATCCAGACTCGGGGAGGAAAACTACAAGATGCAGACAGAGATGAATAGGATGTTGTCCATGATCGACAATATCTTAGAGGAAGTAACCAGCCGGAGGAAGGAAGTGGCTGGGTCGAGTGGCCATGGTGGCCGAACTGATGAACCACAAATCCAAGAGACCGAAGTGCCGGAGGAAGCCGAAGTGCCGGAGGAAGCCGAAGTGCCAGAGGAAGCCGAAGTGACAGCGGAGGCCGATGAGCCGGCGACGAAGAACGATAAGGAGGACCAGACTGGAATGGAGACAGACCCACCGAAAGAACAACCTGCACCACCTGCTCCGCGAAGGAGCAGGCGACTACGATAGACCCCCTATACCGACAAGTTAGTTTTTCTTTTAGTTTTCGTTTCCGTATTCTGTTTTATTGTGTTTTGGTGTTTAGGTAGTTTATTTCTTCTGTGTTGTGCGCAGACCTCACTTCTAACACTTAGCCTAGTACATAGTCTAAGTGTGAGAAGCAAGGGGTTTGTTTCTTGGGAGCATGAATTCTGTGTTTCTTTTGTTTTTGGTTTCGCGCATGTTTACTCACACTTATTCCATAGCCTAAGTGTGAGGAGTTTTGTATATATGTGTTTCTATGTTTTTTTTGTTGCTGTTAGGTGTTCAAACCGCTCCCACTTAGCCTATTCCATAGTCTAAGTGTGAGAAGTTTCTGTTTGAGTTGTTATTTTTTGTTTGTTATTTTGTTATCTGTGTGTCCACCATACTGGCCAGTACCTTTTTCCACTTCACAGCCTTATCTGGGGCAGACACTTGTGAAGTGGGAGGGGAGACGTAATGGCCAGTATGACGTATATATGCGTGTTCTGTGTTTGTGCTCGTTTTGTGTTTTTTTTTAGGTCTAGTTTTTATGTTGTGTGCTGATTTGGGCTTAAAACTCAACCGTCCTGAGCTGGAGGTGAGGGGAATTGAGGGAGATAAGACAAGCTGGAAAACCGAAACCACTCTCCTTAGTACCTCCTAACCAGTATAGATGATGTGAGTATGAGAGAAAAGCCCACACTTAGAGCCAAACACGAAAGCCCTCTAAAATGTGAGTTATAAGCCTTAAAGTGGAACTACTTTCCACATACACTTAAAGAAAGGAGAGGCTGCCACAATTTGCCTAGGGTGAAGTGATCGCGGGTAGCAAATACTGAAGGCAGTAGGAACCCCCCTCGTTTAAAAAAAAAAAAAAAAAAAAAAAAAAAAAAAAAAAAAAAACCACCTTTAGAACCTTTTTTTCTTAACCTTTTATACCCAGATAAACACCCCTAGCCCCTGGGACTGTGCGTAAGGCATGAAACAAATGGATGCTACTGGCCAGGAAGCTGAACAAAGGGCAGAAACCAGCTGGGCAAGAAAATTGGAGTTCCCACAACCTAACTCCTTTCTCGGCCCACAACCGAACTCCCGTCTCGGCTCATCAGCAGGGAGCCGAGGACGAACTGATTAGAGGAAGCCGAGGACGAACTGATTAGAGGGAGCCGAGGACGAACTGATTAGAGGGAGCCGAGGACGAACTGATTTCTTCAATCTTAATATCCAGGTCCAAAAAAAAAAAAAAAAAAAAAAAAAAAAAAAAAACTGATCAGAAAAGCAACTGATGCGAAGCCACAAGAAGCCTACTAACCAGTTGGAAACTCAAGCCAGAAGCACCAGCTAAGAAAAGCAACTGATCAGAAGCCTGATGCACACAGTTCCCCCTCATAATTTAAATAGAAGTTTTTGAACCTTAGAGCCTTAGGAACATCTACCCAAAACACTACAACCCAACAGCCCCGTTACAAGCCTTTAAGTCCTTCAGTAGCTGCACATGAGATCTAAGTCCAAAGCAATTGTGGTTGAGCATGATGAGAGAATTCAGTCCTAACGTTCCTGGTGAGGTGCGAGTGACTGAGTGAACCTAGTGGGTGACCGAGAGTGTGGGCGATCTTGACAAGCAGATGTACTGACTGGGAGAGAAAGGGGGGGGGCGGCAGAAGTTCAAGGCTGTCTAAGGCCGGATTGCACCTGATCCCGAGGGGAGGGATGGTTGAAAATGTAGCCCAATCTGTTTATGTGTGTTTGTGTGTTTGTATGTTTTTTTTCTTCTTTGTCGTTAAAGTCTAGAGTCCAGTTTTAGGTAGAGTCGGGCAGGGAAGTAACCAGGCTAGAATGCGACTTATTGCCTTTTGTTTGTTCTTCACGCTTGAGGACAAGCATGTGGTAAGTGTGAGCAGTTTGATAAGTCGTTTTCTAGGCCTCGGTTACTGGTCGGTATAATAGGTTTGAATGATTATATTTGCAAAACAGTTGCTCAAAGTGTGCAGGATAAGTGTTCTGGCCAGTAGGGAAGTTCCGGAATGATCAGGTGGAAAAGGCGCCAGCATGATCTCATACTGATCTGTATACTTGCTAAAGCGGCTTGAGATGGAGAAGACGGATAGCTGGGACGAATTACCCACAACTAAGGGCAAAGAAGTCAAATTGCAACGAGGATTTACCCTAAAATCAAGGGTAGCCTCCCTATAAAAGGTAGCCAAGTTGGAGAGAGAGAGGGGGGTTGTTCACTTTAATTCATCACATCTTTAGGTAGAGAGCTCTCTTCGGTGATTCCAGTCTTTCAGCCGTGTCCTACTTCTTGCCTCGCCGAGCAATGATCACCTGACGTTCAGAATGTTCCAGAAGTTCCAGTCATCGTCCGTTTCAGAAAGCAAGACCGTAGTTTAGAGTTTCATCGCCCGGAGTGGCAAAACACTTTACTTTGCTTTCGTAGTTTAATTTTCTCGTTTTTTTCTTTGCGTTGGATTTCTGTTGCCGTTGGATATTTTTCTGCTTTTGAAATACTTTGTTGAAGTTTCGATCGTGTTTTAATGTATGAAGTTGACTTCCGTTTTGTTTATTGCGTCGCTTCCTTTTCTACTTGCCTAGCTAGTTTAGATCTAAATTTTCTGGTTGTTTTGAGTGCTGAATCTCTAATTTCCGTTTAGGTATTAAGTTTCGCTAAGTTAGTGTGATCTGGTACTGTTTGATTGCGTGGAAATTGTGCATGCAGTTTAGTTTTGAACTTCGAATTGTTTCCTATGTTGACCAGCATGCGGTGTTTCAGATCCAGTGTTTGATTTCAGATTTGGAGTTCCTAATCGTGGATCCGTGTCTTGAGTTATTGATCTGTGTTTTCCGTGATGAATCTGAATTTGTTTTCTGAATTTTGGATGTGTTCGTTGAGGAAGATGATGTCCTTGTCGCTTGGAGGGGACCATTTACCTTTTTAGTTGCTTTTTGCTTTTGTCCTTTACTTTTAGTTAAACCTTGTCAGCCCAGTCACCAAACTTCCACTACTTTCTGAATATTCCGTTTAGACCAAAATAGGAACCCTGACCCACCGAATATTTTCTGTTATAAGATGTTTATCCAAATCCACGTACACAGCTGCCATCTAATATTTCTCCACCATTCTAGTCAGTAGAGCTTAGCTTTTAATTTCTCGCCTAGGTAGAAATCTCAACCCGAGCGTGGTAGCTAACCAACCATTCCAAATTATCCCGCAGTAGTTTTAACGCACCATCTCCGTGGGATTCGACCCTTACCACCACCATACTACTCAGTAGAAGTGGGTTGAGGAATTCTTTGAAAACCAGGGTCTAGGCTTAGTTAGGATCCTTATCCTGATCAGTAGGATACATCCTTGCTTGAACGACACCTACGCACCCTGTGGGGGAAATAATCCACCTTTTTTCACCTACAGTCCAAATAAGTTTTAGAATTAAATCCTCCTTGGCCCAATGCACATCTAAGATCAGCCCAGTCCCCTTATTCCTTACTATCGGCATCTGTCTCTCTCAACATTCCTACTTTCATTTTCAAATTGAAAATCCCTAATTGAGAATTCCGTCTCCATTCATCTTCTCTCTCTCCGGCGAATTTAGTATCGCCTCTTTCCAATCGCCGGCTCTCCGTCGCCAGCGTCGCAGTGCCTCCTCGCCGGCTCCTTTCCCCCAACATTCATTGATACGAGCATATCTCTAAATATTCCATATACCCTAGCATTTATTTAGTTATTGATTTGCATATCTTTCCCATATAATTAGTTTCGTATTCCCTAAATTAGGTATTAGCATTATAAATAAGGACTTTGTTATTCTTTTCCATCATTCAAGAAATATCAAATTATCTTATTTTCCTTTTATCGTGTTTTACTTTCTTTTGCAATCTTAAATCTTGGTTTGATCGACGGGCAAAGCTCCCGCGACTACCGTTTATCGTGTTAAGGGAACTTCACCCTTAACAATTGGTGCTTCCATTGATGAACTCATGACCGATTTTACAGCAGGAGTAGGGCGCACGAAACCCATGTGTTCCCTCCCGTCGGTATTGGATCCGGTGCTCTCTCCGGCGGCTGTGGATTCGCTGCCTTTGGATCCGATCCGAACTATGTTCGAACATCTGATGGCGAGCATGGCTAGGATGGAGGCGCGGATGGACGCTTTTGATCGCCGACCGTCATCGTCGCGGCATCCAATTCGGCCAGAGCAGGAGCAAACACATAGCAGACCGGTTCAGCCCCCCTTTTACCAGCCAGAACGGTACCCTCCTCCACCAGATCCAGATCCACCTTATGCTCTTCCGGCATACGCCCACCACGCTGCCTCGCCGCCTCCCAATCAACCGTCTGACCCATACAGACAGCCAACGTCCCAGACGTACACCGATCCATGGCAGCAGGAGCAGCTAGTCTACAGACCGCCACCGTCGCCTTCGCGACAATGCTCGCACCATGACCACCTGCAGCCGCCCTCATGCTGGCACTGCTGTTCTGCAACAGCGCCTCTGTCTGTTGCTGCTGCCCCGAACTCAACCCCGACATGCCCAACCTCAGCGAGTTCCCCGGCAGCGATAACTCCAAGCCGATCATGCCCCGAACATTCCATTATTGCTGCTGTTCCTCCGCCTCCACAAGCTGCAATCACGTCGACATGCAGCCCTGATAGGATTGCTACATTATCACCGGAGCCGCTGCCTATTGTCCCGTCTCCACAGGTTGTACTCTCTACACCATGCAGCCTCGACATGATTAATATCGCCGTGCAGCGTAGAGGAAAGTCTTCCATCCTCGACGGAGAGATCGGGTCTATTTTTACCAACCAAGGGACTATTGGGAGAATTGCTTCAAGAAATCAGCCGATGATCACGGGTGTTGACTATCTTAAAGATATAAATATGGGGCGAGTAAAGATATTTTTGAAGGACACTTGTGCATTTGATCCGGGAGGGATAACTCGTGAAGCTTGTTATTGGCGTTCTTCATTGCTTCTTGATTCCCACCTTGAGGACAAGGTGGATTTCAACCGTGGGGGAGTTGATACGTGCAAGATATTTGAGAATATCCCTCATATCATTATTTAATTAGTTATGATTTGCATATCTTTCACATATAATCAGTTTCTTATTCTCTAAGTTAGGGTATTTTAGCATTATAAATAGGGACTTTGTTATTCCTTTCCATCATTCAAGAAACATCAAATATCTTATTTTCCTTTTATCGTATTTTCCTACTTTTTATCGTCTTCGTTATTTTCTGCAAACCCTAGTTTTGGAGCTGATCCCGGGGAAAGCCCGTGACGTCCACCTTTATCCCTCCGTCGTCGACCGCTCGTCGTCGTCGGAATCTTGTTAAGGGAGTGCACCCTTAACAATTGACGTGCAAGATATTTGAGAATATCCCTCATATCATTATTTAATTAGTTATGATTTGCATATCTTTCTCATATAATCAGTTTCTTATTCTCTAAGTTAGGGTATTTTAGCATTATTAATAGGGACTTTGTTATTCCTTTCCATCATTCAAGAAACATCAAATATCTTATTTTCCTTTTATCGTATTTTCCTACTTTTTATCGTCTTCGTTATTTTCTGCAAACCCTAGTTTTGGAGCTGATCCCGGGGAAAGCCCGTGACGTCCACCTTTATCCCTCCGTCGTCGACCGCTCGTCGTCGTCGGAATCTTGTTAAGGGAGTGCACCCTTAACAATTGGTGCTTTCATTCGGTTCTCATCCTCCGAATTACCTCCATCATGTCATTCACATATGCGGCCTATTACCATCACCAATTCGACTACCGTCGGCCGCAATTCGCCCACCACCCATCGCAGCCCATATATCAGCCACCACACCACCACCCATCGCAGCCCATATATCAGCCACCACACCATCCGATTGGATCATTAGATCTGCAACAATCCTATCCACAGGATAGGCACTTCCACCCACAATATCATCCCTACCAGGCTCGACAGCCCACTTGCTGGGACCCGCCATGGGTGCGGACGAGTTCTTTGACCTATGATCAGTCGCCGCCTCATAACCCGTACCTCGCCTATGGTGACGCGACATACCAGGGTTCTGACCCCAATAATCCTGACCTCATGGCTCGATTACAACGAGAAGTTACGTGTGTATAGATTGGACCAAGCCGCCCTGCTCGCCCGTGTGACCGCTTGGTTTGAGGAGAACACTGATGATGAGAATATAACTGAGGAGAACATTGATAACACTTTCACGATGGTATTGAGTGCGAATGTTCCCAAAGACATTCACGATGTTCCCAACATCATCACCGATGTTGCCATCAACACTGCTGTCGGGGTATATGTGAGCGATGAAATTGAACAGAGTGAATGATCTCAAGACGAGGCATGTGAGATGTCGCTCGCAGAGTCAAGGCTGTGGCCGCTGAACCCCGCTCTACAAACAGCTCCACCCTTCCTCAACCAGCAGCCTGTTGCTGCCTCCGACTGGCATCCACCGAGCCTCTACTCGGCACCTAGCAACCCTGAATTCAGTTATGATTCCATAGAACTAATTGTTGATGTTACTGATGCATCAAAAAAACCTTGCCCAATAACTGCAATTGATCAACTACTTGACCGAGATCACGTTGGAGTGGAAGGGGTATTTTTAGATGATAAAGAGAAGGTTGGAATTTTGACAAATTCATCGCCCTCCCCAGTGTATCTAAAGATCCAGGAGCTTTGTTTTTAGGCTCGTAGTGAAGCGCTAGAGTGCATGCCAACTGGACCGGATTACTGGGCGATAGCCTACATTTCCGATGTCAATGCACTTATGATTTATTGTCCACGTCGACTGAGATGCTCAACTGTTTGGTGTACATTTGATCCAGGAGGGAATAGCCCGCCAAAGCGTATGTTCGCGATGCTTTTCATTGTGTTGTGGTTTCCACCTTGAGGACAAGATGGATTTTAACCGCGGGGGAGTTGATACGAGCATATCTCTAAATATTCCATATACCCTAGCATTTATTTAGTTATTGATTTGCATATCTTTCCCATATAATTAGTTTCGTATTCCCTAAATTAGGTATTAGCATTATAAATAAGGACTTTGTTATTCCTTTCCATCATTCAAGAAATATCAAATTATCTTATTTTCCTTTTATCGTGTTTTACTTTCTTTTGCAATCTTAAATCTTGGTTTGATCGACGGGAAAAGCTCCCGCGACTACCGTTTATCGTGTTAAGGGAACTTCACCCTTAACATTCATTCTCTAATTCAAACTGAAATCCCAAAATGTAGTGAGGGATCAGGGGCGCCTCCACTCTTCTTTTCTCACTCCCTCGTCGGCTCTCTCACCATCGAGCTCTCTCTCTCTTTCCTCCGATTTCGCGGCCCACGGCACCACCACCAGCCGCCATCTTCTTCGCAAGGCGGCGCCGCCGTAGCAGCTTCACCATCACCGCCTCTCTCGCGGTGTCAGGTTGGGGACCGGCGAGTAGCATCGCCGGCTTCTCCCATTCCCTCACAGCGTCGGTCCCTTCGAGCTGCCTGTGGGTCGGTCACCGTCGGAGCTGCCGTATCATTGCCCCGTCTGTCGGGCTCGTCTGCCGCCTCCAGCGGCGTGCTGTGTAGCTGCTGCCCGGTTGGGGTCGCTGCTGTACCATGGAGTCCACGCGGCTGCCCTCGTGGCCTCGCCGTCGCCGGTGGTCTCCGAGGCAGCCCCTCGTCCTTAAAGTTAAGTTCTTTTACTCCTTTTCATTACTTAGTTTGATTGATTATGAAATTTGGGCAGTAGCTAGGTGATGTTGAAGGTCTTGACTATAGTGTGTTAAAGCTTTAATCTTTCCTTTGGCTGTAGTCATGATAAATCGTTACTGATCTTGGGCTAAAAGTAACTTGTGATATTCTTTGTTCCAAATCATGTGCTGTGGAAATCCTAAAGCTCTCAAGTTCTTGAGCATGAGGTTCTAATATGATGCAAGAGGAGAGTATTTTGATTACCTAAGCTCTCGGTGATTCCTCTTGGTTTGGTGGACTGTTGTCCTGCCCCTGCCGCTCCTCCTTGCTCCCCTCTCCACTCCTTGTGCAGCTCCTTATGTTGTGTGAATATTGGTGTCGAATGGTGCAACACATATTATAGAGGATTAAGATTTGGTTGAGATGTGGGAGAGATTTAGGGAGTAGAGAGAGAGATTTATGGAAGAGATGGGAGGGACGGTGTAAGCAAGATGCCTGGCATTCCTATCTCTAATTAAATGCAGCATTTAATGCTCTGTCTGAAAAAATCTGCTCTTTTTTCTTTTTATTTTATTTTATTTTATTTGTTTATTAAATTAATAATTTAGTATTTGTTCGCTTGTTCATTTAATTTGGTGTAGGTATAATCGGTTCAAGTTCGTGACCGTCCGCGTTGAAGTACCCGCTTTTGTAGGATGTATTAAATTTGGTTGGACTTTTGTTGGATGTATCGGACATTAAAATTTTGATTATGGGACCTTATTTATTTATTTAAATATATTATATTCATATATGTGTAATATTTTTATGTGTTCTATTTACTTGCCTAACGTAAAAACAAACAATGACAATCTATCGTAGCTCGGATTTAGTCGCATAAAAGTCACTTATATAGGTAATCAAGTTAATAATATAGTTTTTAATAATATCATCTTAGCGGGTCGTTACATAAGCATTCGAGAGTAGAATAATATTATGTATGAAGACATAATATATTCAGAATCTTTTATATACTAACTTCTTCACTTTCATGCTCAAATTAACACACTTTACGCACATTGTATAGACACACATTGTCCGCACAAAGTACAAAATACATAGTGGTGCACCACACACACTATACACACTACACTCAGTATACATACGCGGTACATACCAATAATATTAAACAAAATATAAATAAAAAACACAAAACATGTATTGTAGACATGTCTACCTACATTGCACAAACTACATATACTAACGCAAAATATACAATTTATATACTATACAACAAATATACATATAAAATACACAATTTATACACACGTGACACATACTTCAAATATTAAACACAATATAAATAACAAACACACACACTATACTCAAACAAACATACTACACACTTTACTAAAAATAACTAACATCGCACACCTTATACATACTATACATCATAGCTCACACTACACATTGCACACAAGGTATATACACCACACAAATACACACACTTTACACACATATATATTAAACAAACACTACACTGATGGAGACACACCCAAGCTATTCTACAAGGACAAGAAGATGGATCCATTGATCATTCCAAGTGGGCCAATTACAAGAGCTAGAGCTAAGAAGATAAAGGAGTCCATGTTGCTTTTAGTTGTTGAAATAAAATCCCAATTACAAGACCATTCTACATTGGGCCAAGTGGTGAATATTATTCAAGTTTGTGGGCAGCCCAAGGCTTGAAGTTTGGAGTCACTACATATCACATTTTAGAGGCCCAAATTGATGATACATGATGCATTTTCGTCCAAGTTGGAGCAGCCAAAATGAAGGGTCTATTTTAGTTACATTTTATGTTAAATAAGTGACTTTAGATATCCTAGAGTTACCCCAAAGGTTTAGGAGTTACTTTTCTTTTATTATGAGTTTTTTTAAGTGTCTTAAGTTGTACTAATGATGTGAGACTTTCAAGAGTCCATTTTAGCCTATAAATAGGCTTGTAAGCATGTCATTTGAGACACCATTGATCAAATACGAAAATAGACTTTGTCTTGTGAGTTGAATTCTCTTTGTAGAGTTTTTCACTTGTTTGAAACTTATCAAGATACTTTGAGCAAGTTCTTGTGGCGTTCAATCATACCGATGTTCTTGGCTGATCATATAGCGAACGGGTCGAGGTTTTCCAAGCTCTGGAAGTGGATAAAACCAGATTATCAATCAAGGGAGTCCGCTGTCAAACCTTATACGTGGGGTTCTTGGATCAATATATCCAACGGGTCCTTCGACATATCCCAATCTATATCATCTACAAATATTAAACACAATATAAATAAAATACACAAACACGATATAAATAAAATACACAAACACTAAATGGATTGCACATACTACACACATTATACACAAAATACTCATACTAAAGAGCTACACAAAAATAACACACTTTACGCACATTGTATAGACACAATACACACACTGCTCGCACAATGTACACAATACACTCAGAGTATCATTTCGACAATTAACAACTCAAAATGAATATTATCTCAACAATACTTGAAATCGAAAGAAAAAAAAATCAGCATAAGCATTCGAGAGAAGAATAATATTATGTATGAAGACAGAATGTATTCGGAATCTTTTGTTTACTATCTTCTTCACTTTCATGCTAACAAAATAACACACTTTGGGCACATTGTATAGACACAATACAAACACTGCCCGCACAAAGTACACAATACACTCAGAGTATCATTTCGACAATCAACAACTCAAAATGAATATTAACTCAACAATACTTGAAATCGAAAGAAACAACATTCTGCGGAAGCATTCGAAGGCATAATATATTCTGAATCTCTTATGTACTATTTTCTTCACTTTCATGCTCAAAATAACACACTTTATGCACATTGTATAGATACAAAACACACATTGCCCGCACAAAGTACACAATACACTCAGAATATCATTTCGACAATCAACAACTCAAAATGAATATTAACTCAACAATACTTGAAATCGAAAGAAACAACATTCAGCGGAAGCATTCGAGAGAAGAATAATATTATGTGTGAAGACATCATATATTCTGAATCTTTTATGTACTATCTTCTTCACTTTTATGCTCAAAATAACACACTTTACGCACAGTGTATAGATACAAAACAAACACTGCCCGCACAAAGTACAAAATACACTTAGAGTATCATTTCGACAATCAACAACTCAAAATGAATTATCTCAACAATACTTGAAATCGAAAGAAACAACATTCAGCGAAAGCATTCGAGAGAAGAATAATATTATGTATGAAGACATAATATATTCAGAATCGTTTATTTACTATCTTCTTCACTATCATTCTCAAATTAACACACTTTACACACATTGTATAGACACACACTGTCCCCACAGAGTACACAATACACAGTGGTCATCACACACACTATACACACTACACTCAGTATACATACGCGGTACATACCACAAATATTAGACACACTATAAACAACATATATAACACATGTATTGCAAACATACATACCTACATTGAACACACTAGAGATACTAACACAAAATACACAATTTATATACTATACAACAAATATACTCATGCAATACACAATTTATACATATGTGGCACATCTACAAGTATTAAACACAATATAAAAAAAATACACAAACATGATATAAATAAAATACACAAACACAAAATGGATTGCACATACTACATATATTATTAACAAAATACTCATACTAAAGACGCTACACAAAAATAACACACTTTACGCACATTGTATATACACAATACACACACTGCCCGCACAATGTACACAATACACTCAGAGTATCATTTCTACAATTAACAACTCAAAATGAATATTATCTCAACAATACTTGAAATAAAAAAAACAACATTCAGCGGAAGCATTCGAGAGAAGAATAATATTATGTATGAAGAAGAATGTAATCGGAATCTTTTGTTTACTATCTTCTTCACTGTCATGCTCAAAATAACACACTTTACGCACATTGTATATACACAATACAAACACTACCCGCACAAAGTGTACAATACACTCAGAGTATCATTTCGACAATCAACAATTCAAAATGAATAATAACTCAACAATACTTGAAATCGAAAGAAACAACATTCAGCGTAAGCATTCGAGAGAAGAATAATATTATGTGTGAAGACATAATATATTCTGAATCTTTTATGTACTATCTTCTTCACTTTCATGCTCAAAATAACACACTTTACGCACATTGTATAGATACAAAACACACACTGCCCACACAAATTACACAATACACTCAGAGTATCATTTCGACAATCAAAAACTCAAAATGAATATTAACTCAACAATACTTGAAATCGAAAGAAACAACATTCAGCGGAAGCATTCGAGAGAAGAATAATATTATGTATGAGGACAGAATGTATTCGGAATCTTTTGTTTACTATCTTCTTAACTGTCATGCTCAAAATAACACACTTTACGCACATTATATATACACAGTACAAACACTGCCCGCACAAAGTACACAATACACTCAGAGTATCATTTCGACAATCAACAACTCTAAATGAATATTAACTCAACAATACTTGAAATCGAACGAAACAACATTCAGCGGAAGCATTCGAGAGAAGAATAATATTATGTATGAAGACAGTATGTATTCGGAATCTTTTGTTTACTATCTTCTTCACTGTCATGCTCAAAATAACTCACTTTACGCACATTGTATAGATACAAAACACACATTGCCCGCACAAAGTACACAATACACTCAGAGTATCATTTCGAGAATCAATAACTCAAAATGAATATTAACTCAACAATACTTGAAATCGAAAGAAACAACATTCAGCGGATGCATTCCAGAGAAGAATAATATTATGTATGAAGACATAATATATTCTGAATCTTTTATGTACTATCTTCTTCACTTTCATGCTCAAAATAACACACTTTACGCACATTGTATAGATACAAAACACACATTGCCCGCACAAAGTACACAATACACTCAGAGTATCATTTCGAGAATCAAAAACTCAAAATGAATATTAAATCAACAATACTAGAAATCGAAAGAAACAACATTCAGCGGAAGCATTCGAGAGAAGAATAATATTATGTATGAAGACATAATATATTCTGAATCTTTTATGTACTATCTTCTTCACTTTCATGCTCAAAATAACACACTTTACGCACATTGTATAGATACAAAACAAACACTACCCGCACAAAGTACACAATACACTCAGAGTATCATTTCGACAATCAACAACTGAAAATGAATATTATCTTAACAATACTTGAAATAGAAAGAAACAACATAAAGCGGAAGCATTCGAGAGAAGAATAATATTATTGTATGAAGACATAATACATTCAGAATCTTTTAATTACTATCTTCTTCACTTTCATGCTTAAATTAACACACTTTACGCACATTGTATAGACACAATACACACACTCATAATACACTCAGAGTATCATTTCGACAATAAACAACTCAAAATGAATATTAACGCAACAATACTTGAAATCGAAAGAAACAACATTCAGCGGAAACATTCGAGAGAATAATAATATTATGTATGAAGACATAATATATTTTGAATCTTTTATGTACTATCTTCTTCAGTTTCATGCTCAAAATAACACACTTTACGCACATTATATAGATACAAAACACACACTGCCCGCACAAAGTACACAATACACTCAGAGTATCATTTCGACAATCAACAATTGAAAATGAATATTCATCTCAACAATACTTGAAATCGAAAGAAACAACATTCAGCGGAAGTATTCGAGAGAAGAATAATATTATGTATGAAGACATAATATATTCTGAATCTTTTATGTACTATCTATTTCACTTTCATGCTCAAAATAACACACTTTACGCATATTGTATAGATACAAAACACACATTGCCCGCACAAAGTACACAATACACTCAGAGTATCATTTCGAGAATCAACAACTCAAAATGAATATTAACTCAACAATACTTGAAATCGAAAGAAACAACATTCAGCGGAAGCATTCGAGAGAAGAATAATATTATGTATGAAGACATAATATATTCTGAATCTTTTATTTACTATCTTCTTCACTTTCATGCTCAAATTATCACACTTTATGCACATTGTATAGACACACACTTTCCACACAAAGTACACAATACACAGTGGTGCACCACACACACTATACACACTACACTTAGTATACATACACGGTACATACCACAAATATTAAACACACTAAAAATAAAAAAACACAAAACATGTATTGCAGACATGCCTACCTACATTGCACACACAACATATACTAACACAAAATATACAATTTATATACTATACAACAAATATACATATAAAATACACAATTTATACACACGTGACACATACTTCGAATATTAAACACATTATAAATAACAAACACACACACTATACTCAAACAAACATACTACACACTATACTAAATATAACTAACACTGCGTACCTTATACATACTATACATCATAGCTCACACTACACATTGCACACAAGGTATATACACCACACAAATACACACACTCTACACACATATATATTAAACAAACACTACACATTGTACATGAGATACATATAGAAAATACAAACAATATAAAAACCCTACACTCGGTATATATACATATGCAACACATACTACAAACATTAGATATGCTATAAATAAAATACACTATACATATATTGAAGACGCTACACAAAAATAACAAACTTTACGCACATTATATAGAAAAAATACACACACAGCCCGCACAAAGTACACAATACACACACTGCACCACACACACTATACACACTACACTCAGTATACATACGCGGTACATAGCACAAATATTAAACACACTATAAACAACATACATAACACATGTATTGCAAACATACATACCTACATTGAACACACGAGAGATACTAACACAAAATACACAATTTATAGACAATACAACAAAATATACTCATAAAATACACAATTTATACATATGTGGCACATCTACAAATATTAAACACAATATAAATAAAATACACAAATACGATATAAATAAAATACACAAAAACTAAATGGATTGCACATACTACACACATTATACACAAAATACTCATAATAAAGACGCTACACAAAAAATAACACACTTTACGCACATTGTATAGACACAATACACACACTGCTCACACAATGTACACAATTCACTCAGAGTATGATTTCGACAATTAACAACTCAAAATGAATATTACCTCAACAATACTTGAAATTGAAAGAAAAAACAATCAGCAGAAGCATTCGAGAGAAGAATAATATTATGTATGAAGACAGAATGTATTCGGAATCTTTTGTTTACTATCTTCTTCACTGTCATGCTCAAAATAACTCACTTTACGCACATTGTATATACACAGTACAAACACTGCCCGCACAAAGTACACAATACACTCAGAGTATCATTTCGACAATCAACAATTCTAAATGAATATTAACTCAACAATACTTGAAATCGAAAGAAACAACATTCAGCGGAAGCATTCGAGAGAAGAATAATATTATGTATGAAGACATAATATATTCTGAATCTTTTATGTACTATCTTCTTCACTTTCATGCTCAAAATAACACACTTTACGCACATTGTATAGATACAAAACACACATTGCCCGCACAAAGTACACAATACACTCAGAGTATCATTTCGAGAATCAATAACTCAAAATGAATATTAACTCAACAATACTTGAAATCGAAAGAAACAACATTCAGCGGATGCATTCCAGAGAAGAATAATATTATGTATGAAGACATAATATATTCTGAATCTTTTATGTACTATCTTCTTCACTTTCATGCTCAAAATAACACACTTTACGCACATTGTATAGATACAAAACAAACACTGCCCGCACAAAGTACACAATACACTCAGAGTATCATTTCGACAATCAACAACTGAAAATGAATATTATCTTAACAATACTTGAAATCGAAAGAAACAACATAAAGCGGAAGCATTTGAGAGAAGAATAATATTATTGTATGAAGACAAAATACATTCAGAATCTTTTAATTACTATCTTCTTCACTTTCATGCTTAAATTAACACACTTTACGCACATTGTATAGACACAATACACACACTCATAATACACTCAGAGTATCATTTCGACAATAAACAACTCAAAATGAATATTAACGCAACAATACTTGAAATCGAAAGAAACAACATTCAGCGGAAGCATTCGAGAGAAGAATAATATTATGTATGAAGACATAATATATTTTGAATCTTTTATGTACTATCTTCTTCACTTTCATGTTCAAAATAACACACTTTACGCACATTATATAGATACAAAACACACACTGCCCGCACAAAGTACACAATACACTTAGAGTATCATTTCGACAATCAACAACTGAAAATGATTATTCATCTCAACAATACTTGAAATCGAAAGAAACAACATTCAGCGGAAGCATTCGAGAGAAGAATAATATTATGTATGAAGACATAATATATTCTGAATCTTTTATGTACTATCTTCTTCACTTTCATGCTCAAAATAACACACTTTACGCACATTGTATAGATACATGCATATATTTCTAGCCATTTTATTTGGAATTTTCGGCCCTCCTATCCATTGGAAATAATATTTTCTTTCTTGGATTTAACTAATTGTGTTGGGATATTTATCCTAATTAAATCTGCACCAATTTAGCCCCATGTTATTCTACATAAAATTTCGACCCCTTGCCCACTTCTTGGCATTTTCGAAATCTTCTATTAATTAGGAGAATAAATTATTTTTGTAGATTTAATTGGTACTTTATTTATTTCCTTCCTTGAATCCAAAATCCAAAATCCATATCCTATTTCAATTAGGATTTGACTCTTTTCTTCCTTAAAACCTCATAATTTTTGCCCATATGCCTTTCAATTACTTGTGGGATTAATTTATTTGATACCTATTTTGTGGGAGTCTTTTCCTACAATTAATTACCAAATTTAAATCCTATTCCTATTTGATTTGAGGATTTAAGTATTTTTCCTTGATTTTTCCCATTATACACGCCCCTTTTTATTTCCCCACTTGGAGATGCTTGAACTATTTTGTTACCTTATTTATGGGATACTCAATATCTTTTTACCTATTTTGTGAGTATCTTTCTCTCCAAGTAAATACCAAATCAATATCTATGCCAATTAAAGGGCATAATTTTCGAAAATCCCCCCCCCCCTTCAATACACGCCTATTTTGCTAAAATTGTGGGATTTATTCATTGACCTCTATATTATTCTCCCACAATTTAATTATTTTACTTAAGTGTGGAATTAATCCTTGAGTATAAAAAAAAGAAAATCCACAACTCTAATCTTCATAATACACGCCTCTTTTCCTCCCTCTCCTCCCACACGTTTTTTCCCTCTCCCCTCTCTCCCAAGTGCTCCAAATCAATCCTTCATTATTGTTTCTATTTGGTGTTGGAAACTCATGATCCGTTCGCACCAATTGTCTTTTCTACAGATTGTTTTCAAGAGAAAGGTATAATTTTTGATTCACCTTTCCCTTTCTTATCATTGAATCCATGATTTTGAACCCCTCATGCATATAGTGAGCGAAGAATCATAAATCTAAGAATTTAATTGGTTAGGAAGGATGGTTGCGCAAGAATGTTTGTGTGTGTGCGTGTATGTACGTGGGTGTGTGAATGAATCATTGGTGAATGTTATGTGTGATTAGGAAAGCATGGTGGTAATCTCGTTTTTGAAGCATGAATATGTGTTTGAAGCGTGAATATGTATGTGTGAATGTATGATAGACGAACTAGGGTTTGTGAATGTTGAACATGAAAACTGTTGTTTTTGGACAGTAGGTTCCGACATGTTTTTGACTGATCAAACGATCTTCTTTTGACGTAACTTTTTAACTGGATAAAGTTTTAGATGTCTTCTATGTTGTGTCAAAATTTCAGCTTCTTTTGATGACGGATGAATTTATAGCGAATTTTTCAATTGAACTGCGCAGTCCTGCCAGAAATTGTGTTCCGACCAGTGAGTTTCGTTTATGTTTTGACTTATCAAAAGATATGATTTTGGTGTGAAATTTTAACTGGATGAACCTTGATGTGTCTACTGTGCGGAGTCCAAATTTAGCTTCATATGATATTGGACGGAATTTTAATAATTTTTACAAAAATACTGCGATGTCTGCCAGATTCTGGTTTTGTTGAAATAAGCTTTGTTGACAAGTTTTGAGTGAATTACATGATACATGTGTGAATAAGGAACGTATCCTATGATGTGGCTACGTGATGCACGTTGTTGTATGCTAGAGTGTTTGTTTCGTTTATGTTGGTGAACGTTTGGGATGGGCAATATGAGAAAAACGATGAAAGGAACGATATGGCATGCATGATGAATGTATTGATGGAAAGACTGATTGTGTTATGGTGTTGACAAGGGTTTTTGTGCGTACGTGGGTACCAAGAGCAAGGGTCACATTAAAGTTATGAATTGTGTGTATAAGCAAGTGAGGTGAGCTTTCTTGTACTAAACTCTTTTTCGCTTTCAAAAGTATGATACGGTGTTATAAGAGTGGTTTAAAGTGTTATATCATGCCATGATTGTTTTGATGTTGAGATTGTAGCCTGATGCCTAGTTCGTTTTAGCTTGCTCCGTTAGGCTATAGGGCTGTGTTAAACGAATTCGGGTCTGAGTAAGGCTGCAAACCCTATCAGGCTGTGTACACTGGTGGGATCGGGAGCCGTCCTTGCTAGTCGGCCTTTCTCATGGGCGAATAGTGTGGCCACACTTTCGTCGTACTATGGTAAGAGGATGTGATTGTTTGATTGATGAGAAAGTGGGGAGATTGTTTTGACTGACCAGTCAATGAAACTGTTTTTGTGATACTCGATGATATTTCTTTTCTAAATGTAAAAACTCGAGTTCACTATGGTATGGATGATATAACTTTTATCAACTACTTTGGCGTGTGTCCACTGAGTATATCAAGTACTCAGCCCTGCATGTGTTTTCCCTATGTGCAGGTAGAGCGGGATGTTGCGGCGGATGTTGAGTCGAGCCTTTAGATTTCCCGGATGCGTCGTGTCTTCATACATGGGCGTCATCCTATGACTCTCTCTAGATACTTGATTTTCGCTGCCTTGTTGAAATTGTTTTCCTTCTAAAAGTCTTTCGTTTTTCCCCACACTATGTTATGACATTATTTACCTTGAGACATTAATCCGTTGTTTAACTATTCGATAGACTCAAATATTGTCACGACCGCATTTTCTAAGGATAGAAAACACGGTTGATCGCGACTAAGGGAGGATTTAAAGAACCGGGGAAGAAAGGGGAAAAGCAACACAACTCGACCATAGCTCCAAACAAATGGGAAAAGCTCGAAATAAAATCAGAGTTTTGAACAAAATAGACTTCAGTCTTTTAAGATGCACAACGGAAGCAAATGAACGCGGTTTCATGTATGAAGACATGAACCTCCGAGAGTCAAAATCTGACTGAATTAAATGTCTTGTCTCAATAGCACTTCCTGCACCACTTCGCTGCTCAACCTGCACATTTAGAAATATATGCAGGGCTGAGTACAAAAGTACTCAGTGAACACATTGCCGAAAATTACACATATACATTTGAAAATATTGTCAAGCCATCATCACAGTAACACTCGGGGGTGTTATTGAAAAGGCCCCGAGCTTACTAAAAATATTCACATTGGACTGCAGTCCCTTTTCCCTGTACTTAGCCATATCTGATCACATTGTGCCGTCGAGATGGTGTTCTCGCACGGTCACCTTCTCTGCCCATCATGTCAGAGGTATCCTTGTGCCGGGAAGGTAGCCACCTTCCTCGGTCACCTGCTCTGCCCAACATGTCAGAGGTAGCTTGTGTACACTAGTTCGAGCGGGGACACCACCCTCACTGGGACCCGAATTCGACTTATATCATCATTCATAATTCCTTTGGCCTTAGCCAAACAGATAGGCATCATACAAAAATATTTATGGCAAGACAACATCTTTAAGAATCACGAACATGTGTTCGTGTTTTCATAAAATACGATTTGTATTTTTAGTATTGGAAAACTCACCTTGATCGTTTAGATTCCTTAACTTGAATCTTTCATTCCGACTTTACTTGCGGAGGTACCCTCCGTGAGTTGGACTTGGCTATGGAGTTCACAAGGTTGAATAAGGAGGTTCAAGAAGCTGAAGAATTTTGATTTCTTGAGTTGAAATTGTGCAGAGTGGTTCTTGGTTTTTCTTGCTGCAGAGATAGGAGGAGACGGATTGTGCAACAAATATTATAGGGGAAGAGGATTTAGTTGTGATGTGGGAGGGAAGAAAGTGATTGTGATATCTACGTATATGTATAAAAGATGGCTGTGAAAGTGGCGTGGGCAGCAAGTTGTGGCAGCAAGTTGCTAACATTCCTATCTCAAATTAAATGCAGCATTTAATGCTCTGTCTGGAAAAAAATCGATCCTCTAGGATCTGCTCTCTTTTTTTTTCTTTTTTTTAAATCATTAATTTTTTTTATTAAATTAATTATTTGAGTATTTGTTCACTTGTTCATTTAATTTGGTGTAGGTGTAATCAGTTCAAGTTCGTGGCTGTCCACGTTGAAGTACCCGCTTTCTTAAAACATACGATGTAAAAATTAAATTTTGTTGGACTTTTGTTGAATGTATCGGACATTAAAAAAATTTTGATTATGGGACTTTATTATATTCATATAGGTGTACTATTTTTACGTGTTCTATTTACTTGCCTAACGTCAAAACAAACAACGAAAATCTATCATAGCTCGGATTTAGTCGCATAAAAGTCATTTATATAGATAATCAAGCTAATAATCGTTACATACTATCCCTCTTAAAAGAAATTTCGTCCTGAAATTTAGAAAGTATTTAGACAAAAGCTCGGGATATTTTTCCTTCATTTTCTCTTCTAGCTCCCATGTTGCCTCTTCCTGTCCGTGGTTTTTTCACAAAACCTTCACTGTAGTAATCGACTTATTCCGAAGCTGCTGCACCTTTTGATCTAGTATTTCTACCGGCTTTTCTTCGTAACTCAGGTCAGGCTTTAGAGCGATTTCTTCGTGGCGAATCACATGTTTTCGGTCGAACACGTACCTTCGAAGTCGGGAGACGTGGAATACGTTGTGTACGTTCCCAATGTTGGGTGGTAATGCCAAGCGATATGCTACTGGGCACACTTCTTTCAGAATTTCATAGGGTCCAATAAATCGTGGTTTCAGCTTTCCCTTGAGTCCAAATCTGGTTATTCCTTTGGAAGGGGATACTTTCAAGAAGATCTTCTCCCCGGTGTTAAATTTCAATTCTGTTCGACGCTCATCAGCGTAGGATTTTTGCCGGTCTTGCGCTTCCTTGAGGGTCTCACGCGAGGAAATTTAGAGGTGGTATAACAGTTTTAACTTTGCTAGGAAATCGAATTTGGGATTCAAAGAGAATCATTCGAATCGTCCTTACTTTGGGAGGTTCCAAGGTCACCATGAAAACAAACGACTTAATTAGTTCGATTACATGAGAAATTTGGTTCATCACAAACTCTCACAGTAGCTTGCAACCAAAAGTTTTCATGAAGTGCAAAGACTAGGCTCAATTGGGTTCATTATGCTCACTCCCAGAAAAGAAAATATACAACTTCAAAGGGCTTGAGCTATACCCATAGAGGTTGGGAATTTTGTTGTGGGGAGAGCTTGCCAGATGGAATAAATTGCGAAAGTGAGAGTATGATGAATAGAATGTAGATGTCAATAATGGGTTGCCAATAATATAATCAAATTGAACAGTGAAGTAGAAACGTTTCAAGTATCCCTAGATGATAACAGTAAGACCTGAGATGGTTGGTTACAAATGGATTTGAAAAGAATAGGAAAAACAAACAATTGAAATTTGCTCAACAACGTTGTGAGTGAAGATCATATCAACGAAATTTTCAGAGTTTATAAGCAGTTTAGGGAAACTAACTAATAAAGAGGGCAACAAGAGGAAACTAGCCAAGGGAGAAGCAATGTGCCGACTTTAACATGGAGCTTGCAGAAAAGCTCAACTTAAAAGACAACAGTCATATTTGAATTCAGAAGATGAGAGTACTTATGTAAACTAAAGAGCTTGTCAATAAGTATGTCTGAAAACACAAAGGGTCAAATTAAAAGGTTCAAGGTCCCACCATATGGTTGCTCCAATATAGTAAGACTGAAAATGATTGGGCTAAAGTGGATTTGAGAAAAAAGAATAACAATGAACTACCCTTTTGGGTCAACAACATCGTGATACTATATCACGTTAATGAATTCACAAAGTTTATAACCAAATCACGGAAATTAACTAGTAGAGAAGACAACCAGAGCAAACTAGTTCGGGACGAGAGCAAATTACTTTAGACTTGGAGTTGCTAAAGAGCTCAAAGCATGATGGAATAATTATAATGGGATTAAGAAGAGGTGACTATTCTTTATAAATTAATGAGTGTCAGTAAGCACATTTGAAAACACTAAAGGTCTACTAATGATCTTTGAAGAATATGTTATCATTGAAGAGACAATAGTTTAGGAAAACATGTTCATTCTGAAGGCTATAAATAAAGCTGCTCCTAGTATAGGAGTTTGATGGCAAGAATTTAGAGAGTCAATGTATTGCTTTTATTCAGAACGAGTAAAGAAGGACCGTAGTATTTGGAGGTTAACAGAAAACATGAGGGAGCAAGCTCAAAACTGAAAGTGATTCACAACCCTGACATTGAAGAGAGAAAATAATGGCACATTACCTTGCAAAAGAAGTCATTTGATATCTTAATTCAACAAAAGTATTTTGATCAAGGGATTCGAGAAAATGGAATTCATGGGAATCCAAGTAAGCGTTGCTGATGAATCTTCTTGGTTAACTACAATGGTGATACTCTCTTGTTTAACTCTTCATAGAGGATGGTAAATGAGTTATGAGAAACTTTGGTCACAAGCTATTTTCACTTTACGATCACATCAGAAGACCATATGTGGGAATTACGACTCTTTGGTACTCTTGGTTCGTCATAACGCTCATCCTCATAACACGTCGTTTCTGTTTACTTATATTGTAGAGCTAGGTTCTTTCTTTACATTGGAATCATATTTTCTTGCTATGTATGTGTACATCGCTTAGTTGGATCAAATGTATGATCCTTTGGAGTGATTGGATTGTCAAGAAAGATAATGGTTAACCCAGATTATTCATGTCATTGAGACGTAGAAAATGGCATCCAACCTCTACCATCTTTCTAGAAACATCGTTTTGTTCTATGTTGGATTACTTTTCTCATGACGAAGTTTCTTTCTTATCCCGTCCTTTTCTTTTCGTCGCTCGGGAAAGCGAGAAATGTTCATACTGTACTTCTAAGTTCGAGTTCATATTGTGTTGTAGAAGGAACGCATAACTAAGTATTCAAAGTTCTTTGGAAATTATGATTTCACCATACTAGCAACATGATTTCACAAACTCAAAAAGAGACATCATTTCAACAATTGGTACCAGACTCGTATACTTTATACTTTCATATTTCAGTACCTTTTTCCATTTAGGAAGTCACTTCTTTTATTCATACATTCACAGTCTTTAGCCAAGAAAAGACATACTAACTCTTTCTTTAAGCATGCTACCAAATCAAGAAACATCAACACTTTCTTTAAACTTAGTGTTTTTATCTGTTCACTCAAATTAACTGCATGCGTTATTTCTCCATTTCAAACTTTCAAACATCTTGACTTTCTTTTGAAAAAAGAACAAGTTACCTCTTTTTTTTTCCACATTGAGCGCGATTGGTGGGAGTGCTAAGAGCATTTTTATCGATTAAACAGTCTAGCGGAAATAGGCTAGACCAAAGATTTCAAAGAAGACGAGCGAGAAAGAATGCTCTGATACCACTCTGTCACGACCGCATTTTCTAAGGATAGAAAACTCGGTTGATAGCGACTAGGGGAGGATTTAAAGAAGCGGGGAAGAAAGGGGAAAAGCAACACAACTCGACCATATCTCCAAACAAATGGGAAAAGTTCGAAATAAAATCAGAGTTTTGAACAAAATAGACTTGAGTCTTTTAAGATGCACAACGGAAGCAAATGAACGGGGTTCCATGTATGAAGACATGAACCTCCGAGAGTCAAAATCTGACTGAATTAAATGTCTTGTCTCAATAGCACTTCCTGCACCACTTCGCTGCTCAACCTGCACATTTAGAAATATATGCAGGGCTGAGTACAAAAGTACTCAGTGAACACATTGCCGAAAATTACACATATACATTTGAAAATATTGTCAAGCCATCATCACAGTAACACTCGGGGGTGTTATTGAAAAGGCCCCGAGCTTACTAAAAATATTCACATTGGACTGCAGTCCCTTTTTCCTATACTTAGCCATATCTGATCACATTGTGCCGTCGAGATGGTGTTCTCGCACGGTCACCTTCTCTGCCCATCATGTCAGAGATATCCTTGTGCCGGGAAGGTGGCCACCTTCCTCGGTCACCTGCTCTGCCCAGCATGTCAGAGGTAGCTTGTGTACACTAGTCCGAGCGGGGACACCACCCTCACTGGGACCCGAATTCGACTTATATCATCATTCATAATTCCTTTGGCCTTAGCCAAACAGATAGGCATCATACAAAAATATTTATGGCAAGACAACATCTTTAAGAATCACGAACATGTGTTCGTGTTTTCATAAAATACGATTTGTATTTTTAGTATTGGAAAACTCACCTTGATCGTTTAGATTCCTTAACTTGAATCTTTCATTCCGACTTTACTTGCGGAGGTACCCTCCGTGAGTAGGACTTGGCTGTGGAGTTCACAAGGTTGAATAAGGAGGTTCAAGAAGCTGAAGAATTTCGATTTCTTGAGTTGAAATTGTGCAGAGTGGTTCTTGGTTTTTCTTGCTGCAGAGATAGGAGGAGACGGATTGTGCAACAAATATTATAGGGGAAGAGGATTTAGTTGTGATGTGGGAGGGAAGAAAGTGATTGTGATATCTACGTATATGTATAAAAGATGGCTGTGAAAGTGGCGTGGGCAGCAAGTTGTGGCAGCAAGTTGCTAACATTCCTATCTCTAATTAAATGCAGCATTTAATGCTCTGTCTGGAAAAAAATCGATCCTCTAGGATCTGCTCTCTTTTTTTTTCTTTTTTTTAATCATTAATTTTTTTTATTAAATTAATTATTTGAGTATTTGTTCACTTGTTCATTTAATTTGGTGTAGGTGTAATCAGTTCAAGTTCGTGGCTGTCCACATTGAAGTACTCGCTTTCTTAAAACATACGATGTAAAAATTAAATTTTGTTGGAATTTTGTTGAATGTATCGGACATTAAAAAAATTTTGATTATGGGACTTTATTATATTCGTATAGGTGTACTATTTTTACGTGTTCTATTTACTTGCCTAACGTCAAAACAAACAACGAAAATCTATCATAGCTCGGATTTAGTCGCATAAAAGTCACTTATATAGATAATCAAGCTAATAATCGTTACATACTATCCCTCTTAAAAGAAATTTCGTCCCGAAATTTAGAAAGTATTTAGACAAAAGCTCGGGATATTTTTCCTTCATTTTCTCTTCTAGCTCCCATGTTGCCTCTTCCTGTCCGTGGTTTTTTCACAAAACCTTCACTGTAGTAATCGACTTATTCCGAAGCTGCTGCACCTTTTGATCTAGTATTTCTACCGGCTTTTCTTCGTAACTCAGGTCAGGCTTTATGAGCGATTTCTTCGTGGCGAATCACATGTTTTGGGTCGATAATCAAGCTAATAATATTGTTTCTAATAATATAGATTTAGCGGGTCGTTACAAATATTTCTTTTGGAAGTTTATTGGAGTTTTCATAATAAATTTCATCCTTTATTGTATTCCCATAGTCACGATTTCCCCGTCTTTACTATCCTTAGTGAGGGCGGTCGTGACATATCTTCTTCACTTTCATGCTCAAAATAACACACTTTACGCACATTGTATAGACACAATACACACACTGCCCGCACAAAGTACACAATACACTCAGAGTATCATTTCGACAATCAACAACTCAAAATGAATATTAACTCAACAATACATGAAATCGAAAGAAACAACATTTAACAGAAGCATTCGAGAGAAGAATAATATTATGTATGAAGACATAATATATTCAGAATCTTTTATTTACTATCTTCTTCACTTTCATGCTCAAATTAACACACTTTACGCACATTGTATAGATACAAAACACACACTGCCCGCACAAAGTACACAATACACTACACTCACTATACATACGCGGTACATACCACAAATATTAAACACACTATATATAGAAAACACAAAACATGTATTGTAGACATGCCTACCTACATTGCACACATTACATATACTAACACAAAATATACAATTTATATACTATACAACAAATATAAATATAAAATACATAATTTATACACACGTGACACGTACTTCAAATATTAAACACAATATAAATGACAAACACACACACACTATACTCAAATAAACATACTACACACTATACTAAATATAACTAACACCGCCCACCTTATACATACTATACATCATAGCTCACACTACACATTGCACACAAGGTATATACACCACAAAAATACACACACTTTACACACATATATTAAACAAACACTACACAAGGTACATGAGATACATATAGAAAATACAAACAATATAAATACCCTACACTCGGTGTATATACATATGCAACACATACTACAAAAATTAGACATGCTATAAACAAAATACACAAAAACAATATAAATAAAATATACTATACACATATTGAAAACGCTACACAAAAATAATAAACTTTACGCATATTATATAGGAAAAATACACACACTGCCCGCACAAAGTACATGTCACGACCGCATTTTCTAAGGATAGAAAACACGGTTGATCGCGACTAAGGGAGGATTAAAGAAGCGGGAAAGAAAGGGGAAAACAACACAAATCGACCATAGCTCGAAACAAATGGGAATAGCTCGAATAAAAAAAATCAGAGTATCATCTCAACAATTGACAACTCAAAGGGATTATATCCCAACAATACATAAACTCAAAAGAAACAACATTCAGCGGAAGCATTTCGAGAGTAGAATAATGCTATGTATGAAGACACAACATATTCTAGACATTTGATAGACATTCTTCACTTTTATGCTCAACACCCACCGCGCTCGTCACCGCTCAACCTGCACATAGGGAAAATACATGCATGGCTGAGTACTTGATGTACTCAGTGAACAAATGCCAACACAATTTTATAAAAATATGTATATCATGGCACCATTGAGTGACCTCGGGGTTTTAACTTGAAAAGGCCCGAGACACTAAAAATATTTCAAACACAAACTTTCAACTCATCCTCAAATTCTTTTTCCTCATCATTTCAAACCAACCATTTCTCCTTGATTATTTAAGAAACTGCCATATCTGTTCTTTAGGGTGCCGTGTAAGGGGCCACTTTCCACGAGCACGAAAACCGGCCAACCCATTCGATGACTCACGGTCCTCATCGTGTACACTAGTCCGAGTAGGGACGCACCCTTGCTAAGACCCGAATTCGATTAAACTCATAGTAGGGACTCACTCCCCACTAAATAATCATCAACATCAACATCAATCTCATCAACATCAATCTCATCAACATCAACCTCGTCAACATCAACAACATACTGTGAAACGAGATTTGTGGCCGCAAACTCGATCACTAGACCGGCCGACCCAAAAGACGGCTCACGATCCCCATTGGTGTACACTAGCCTGAGTAGGGACTCACTCCCTAGTCAGACCCGAATTCGATTTCAATAGGTATCGTAGGGACAATTCCCTTGCTAAACAAACAGATATGCATTTCTCAAAACAAAAACATGGCATGATATTCCCTTTGCAAACTTTATTTTCCTCAAAAACGTATTTGAAACATAAATCATTTTTCTGCATAGGTCGAGCATCATCTCACGTCATATCAACAAGTCAAGCAATTCACAACCACTCAAAAAGCTATACAGTGCATCACATGACAATCACTTTCACTTTAAGCACATAATTCACATAATCATGTAATAATCGCAATCACAGACATTTCGTCACATATAATGATGCTCGAATCAAAATATTAAAACTAAAGCTCTTGAAAGTATTTAGTTCGAAAGCCCACCTCGATCATTTAATTTTCTGAATTTGAGTTCTCCTCTTCGATCTTACTTTGCTCGCAGAGATAACCCGTTCTTGGAAAGCGTGCATAAAATCATCCATTGATTTAATGTACTCCAATTCATTTCCTTTACTAAAACAAAAGGCCCAACACTTAATATCAATTCACATGGCCCAATCATTTTAATAAAGAAAATGGCCCAAAACTTCAACTTTTCTCACCCACCTTACGTGAAATTCTAGGGATTGAAATCCTCTTCCCAATTCAAATACAGGTTGTCGTCTTTCTCTCTCTGCCCACTCTTCTGCTCACTTTTCTACTGTTCTACAGTTCTTCCCGTCGCCATCTCCGCTCCAGCCGTTTCCGTCAATATAGCT
Source organism: Salvia splendens (assembly GCF_004379255.2). NCBI lineage: Eukaryota > Viridiplantae > Streptophyta > Magnoliopsida > Lamiales > Lamiaceae > Salvia > Salvia splendens. The sequence continues at coordinate 26,188,654 of NC_056036.1, read as the reverse complement.
GCTGTCCGTCACGAGCAACCGCGACTGCTGCTGCTGTCCGCCGCAGCCCCTGCCCGAAACACGATGGCTTCAGCGCCGCCCCGTCGTCCGCGCAGCTGCTGCCCACTCAGTCGCTTCACGTCCAGGCCAACGACGCAGACACCGTCGCCCTGTGATCCTACTGATGTTCGGAATTTGTCAAAGCAGCCGAGACTTGCCATCGCTGTCGTTCTGCTCCGCCGTCGTTTCTCCTCCGCCGTTCTCTGCTGCTGCTGACATTGGCCGGGACACCCGCTCGTTGCTGTCGTTCTCCAAGTCTGACGTCGCCGTCGCTGAACGGCTGCTGTCCTTCGCGCAGCCACTGCCCCTGTTCCCAACTCGCTCTCTCCGCCCTCCGATCTGTACTCCGTCGTCGCCGTCGGCGAGCTCGAAGGCTAAGCTCTCCGCCTATCTCCTTCTCTCATCGCCGCTGCAATATTTCCGAGTCACCGCCACCGTTGCTGGATCGTAGCCGCCCCGCTGCAGCCGCTGGTCGGACGTGCTGCTCTGCAGGGACAGCCTGCCGCTGCCATCTCCTATTTCTCTCTCAATTTTGTTCCTCTGCACTCTCTTTGCCCAATTCCTTAATCGAGAAACTGTTTCTCTCCTTTTCTCTCTTCTGAAAGCTTGAAATTGGTGAAAATAAAAAGAAGTTGATTGGGAGTGATAGAACGTGGGATCATGGGAAGCTATGTAGGTAGAAACCGATTTCATTGTGGAGTTGAAGGAGATATAAGGATTTGCTTTGTTTGCTGGAGATTTTTAAGGTAGTGGGGATGTTAATATAACCGTGTGTGTGATGTTGCAATATAGAAGGATTTGAAGTGCTGCAAATTAAAATAAAAAGAACGGGTGGGTTTGGGCTCCTCAAAGTGACTTCATTTAGAAAGGAATAATTAGACTAGAAAATAAATATAATTGTTTTGGCCCAAAAGGAAGTTGAAAAGGACTTCCAAAAGTTGGTGACGAAGAATTGGGCTTCATACAAATAAAGAAAAAGATCATAGCCCAAAATTCAATAATGAAAACACTGACTATTCCATCAACGTCTAAAAGAATTAAAGGAAATTTTTCGGCTACACAAACGACGTCTCTTCAAGAACAACTAAAAAGATAGAAAAAGATCGGGGTATTACAATCTACCCATCTTAAAAAAAAATTTCGTCCCGAAATTTGCTTACATCCTTCGAATATAGAATTTCTCCATCATCTTGTCTTCCAAGCAGGTTCCTCATGTCGTTTAATTAACATTGTTGTTGAAAGTCACATCACTGCCACTTTTAATAAATTACGCGAGATTAGACTATATTAAATTAAATCGCGCACTTCGCATCTTCCCTCCTTGTCTTGCACCCTCTTTTGCGTTTGAACTTCATTTCGTCTTCGCTATCTTCCACTTCTTGAAATCTTCCTCGTATTCTTTTTATTCTTGTCGTTCAGGAAAAACGTAGAGAATAGTAAAATAGTTCACACATCAAGCTTGCTCCAACGTTTCGCGCCATTCCAAGAAAAAGTTTCATGGTCGCCTCCATTCGCACTCTCGATCTCCTTGCCTAGTCGTGCCTTAACAAATTAGGGGTTCACCCCACACTTTCAGATTCTCGTTGGTTTTCATCGCTCGGGGAAAGCGATGGATAAATTGTCAACTTACAACTATGGTTCGCGCACGTTTCATCTAGCTTAGTCTTAGGCACTCTAAGTTCACAACACATTTCACCACCTCATAGATCAACAAATATCACATTTAAAGTCATTCATACCTCAAATAACAAGTATAATACATAACATTTTGCCTCCCAGAACCCAGTGCTTTCACATTTCACATCTACTTTCAAAACAACCATTTTCTTCAAAACTCACACTTTTCTCAAATATTTCAACATCTCACTTTCAACTTTGAAGTACAAGTTTTGAATCAAAACTCAATATATACTTGAACATCAACTTTCATCTTTCATGTAAAAACAAACAATCCATCGTCCCTCATCAAAACTCGTTCTTTTCTCAAACATTAGCAAATACTCTTCTCGAAATCAATCTCTCACAGAAACATTCTACTTCTTCCTTCTTATAAAAAAAAATTCTCCTCTTTCTTTCTCAAAATTTTTTTTTTTCGTCGTCCTTTCTCCGAAACTTTCTCATAAAAATTTTCACATAAAAAAATATATTACCTCATTCTTGGTTGAGCATGGTGAAGCGGGATGTTGAGCCTTCAATACACAATTATTACTTTAATTTATTATCATTTTAGTCTAGCGAAACAAGTCTAGACTAAGACTGAATAAGACTCTCGGGTCCAGAGCGGAAAGAAAAATCGCTCTGATACCATTCTGTCACGACCGCATTTTCTAAGGATAGAAAACACGGTTGATCGCGACTAGGGGAGGATTAAAGAAGCGGGAAAGAAAGGGGAAAACAACACAAATCGACCATAGCTCGAAACAAATGGGAATAGCTCGAATAAAAAAAAATCAGAGTATCATCTCAACAATTGACAACTCAAAGGGATTATATCCCAACAATACATAAACTCAAAAGAAACAACATTCAGCGGAAGCATTTCGAGAGTAGAATAATGCTATGTATGAAGACACAACATATTCTAGACACTTGATAGACATTCTTCACTTTTATGCTCAACACCCACCGCGCTCGTCACCGCTCAACCTGCACATAGGGAAAATACATGCAGGGCTGAGTACTTGATGTACTCAGTGAACAAATGCCAACACAATTTTATAAAAATATGTATATCATGGCACCATTGAGTGACCTCGGGGTTTTAACTTGAAAAGGCCCGAGAAACTAAAAATATTTCAAACACAAACTTTCAACTCATCCTCAAATCCTTTTTCCTCATCATTTCAAACCAACCATTTCTCCTTGATTATTTAAGAAACTGCCATATCTGTTCTTTAGGGTGCCGTGTAAGGGGCCACTTTCCACGAGCACGAAAACCGGCCAACCCATTCGATGACTCACGGTCCTCATCGTGTACACTAGTCCGAGTAGGGACGCACCCTTGCTAAGACCCGAATTCGATTAAACTCATAGTAGGGACTCACTCCCCACTAAATAATCATCAACATCAACATCAATCTCATCAACATCAACCTCGTCAACATCAACAACATACTGTGAAACGAGATTTGTGGCCGCAAACTCGATCACTAGACCGGCCGACCAAAAAGACGGCTCACGATCCCCATTGGTGTACACTAGCCTGAGTAGGGACTCACTCCCTAGTCAGACCCGAATTCGATTTCAATAGGTATAGTAGGGACAATTCCCTTGCTAAACAAACAGATATGCATTTCTCAAAACAAAAACATGGCATGATATTCCCTTTGCAAACTTTATTTTCCTCAAAAACGTATTTGAAACATAAATCATTTTTCTGCATAGGTCGAGCATCATCTCACGTCATATCAACAAGTCAAGCAATTCACAACCACTCAAAAAGCTATACAGTGCATCACATGACAATCACTTTCACTTTAAGCACATAATTCACATAATCATGTAATAATCGCAATCACAGACATTTCGTCACATATAATGATGCTCGAATCAAAATATTAAAACTAAAGCTCTTGAAAGTATTTAGTTCGAAAGCCCACCTCGATCATTTAATTTTCTGAATTTGAGTTCTCCTCTTCGATCTTACTTTGCTCGCAGAGATAACCCGTTCTTGGAAAGCGTGCATAAAATCATCCATTGATTTAATGTACTCCAATTCATTTCCTTTACTAAAACAAAAGGCCCAACACTTAATATCAATTCACATGGCCCAATCATTTTAATAAAGAAAAGGGCACAAAACTTCAACTTTTCTCACCCACCTTACGTGAAATTCTAGGGATTGAAATCCTCTTCCCAATTCAAATACAGGTTGTCGTCTTTCTCTCTCTGCCCACTCTTCTGCTCACTTTTCTACTGTTCTACAGTTCTTCCCGTCGCCATCTCCGCTCCAGCCGTTTCCGTCAATATAGCTGCTGTCCGTCACGAGCAACCGCGACTGCTGCTGCTGTCCGCCGCAGCCCCTGCCCGAAACACGATGGCTTCAGCGCCGCCCCGTCGTCCGCGCAGCTGCTGCCCACTCAGTCGCTTCACGTCCAGGCCAACGACGCAGACACCGTCGCCCTGCGATCCTACTGATGTTCGGAATTTGTCAAAGCAGCCGAGACTTGCCATCGCTGTCGTTCTGCTCTGCCGTCGTTTCTCCTCCGCCGTTCTCTGCTGCTGCTGACATTGGCCGGGACACCCGCTCGTTGCTGTCGTTCTCCAAGTCTGACGTCGCCGTCGCTGAACGGCTGCTGTCCTTCGCGCAGCCACTGCCCCTGTTCTCAACTCACTCTCTCCGCCCTCCGATCTGTACTCCGTCTATCTCCGCAGCCAGCGCTTGAAGGCTAAGCTCTCCGCCTATCTCCTTCTCTCATCGCCGCTGCAATATTTCCGAGTCACCGCCACCGTTGCTGGATCGTAGCCGCCCCGCTGCAGCCGCTGGTCGGACGTGCTGCTCTGCAGGGACAGCCTGCCGCTGCCATCTCCTATTTCTCTCTCAATTTTGTTCCTCTGCACTCTCTTTTCCCAATTCCTTAATCGAGAAACTGTTTCTCTCCTTTTCTCTCTTCTGAAAGCTTGAAATTGGTGAAAATAAAAAGAAGTTGATTGGGAGTGATAGAACGTGGGATCATGGGAAGCTATGTAGGTAGAAACCGATTTCATTGTGGAGTTGAAGGAGATATATAAGGATTTGCTTTGTTTGCTGGAGATTTTTAAGGTAGTGGGGATGTTAATATAACCGTGTGTGTGATGTTGCAATATAGAAGGATTTGAAGTGCTGCAAATTAAAATAAAAAGAACGGGTGGGTTTGGGCTCCTCAAAGTGACTTCATTTAGAAAGGAATAATTAGACTAGAAAATAAATATAATTGTTTTGGCCCAAAAGGAAGTTGAAAAGGACTTCCAAAAGTTGGTGACGAAGAATTGGGCTTCATACAAATAAAGAAAAAGATCATAGCCCAAAATTCAATAATGAAAACACTGACTATTCCATCAACGTCTAAAAGAATTAAAGGAAATTTTTCGGCTACACAAACGACGTCTCTTCAAGAACAACTAAAAAGATAGAAAAAGATCGGGGTATTACAATCTACCCATCTTAAAAAAAAATTTCGTCCCGAAATTTACTTACATCCTTCGAATATAGAATTTCTCCATCATCTTGTCTTCCAAGCAGGTTCCTCATGTCGTTTAATTAACAAAGTACACAATACACTCAGAGTATCATTTCGAGAATCAACAACTCAAAATGAATATTAACTCAACAATACTTGAAATCGAAAGAAACAACATTCAGCGGAAGCATTCGAGAGAAGAATAATATTATGTATGAAGACATAATATATTCTTAATCTTTTATGTACTATCTTCTTCACTTTCATGCTCAAAATAACACACTGTATGCACATTGTATAGATACAAAACAAACACTGCCCGCACAAAGTACACAATACACTCAGAGTATCATTTCGACAATCAACAACTGAAAATGAATATTATCTTAACAATACTTGAAATCGAAAGAAACAACATAAAGCGGAAGCATTCGAGAGAAGAATAATATTATTGTATGAAGACAAAATACATTCAGAATCTTTTAATTACTATCTTCTTCACTTTCATGCTTAAATTAACACACTTTACGCACATTGTATAGACACAATACACACACTCATAATACACTCAGAGTATCATTTCGACAATAAACAACTCAAAATGAATATTAACGCAACAATACTTGAAATCGAAAGAAACAACATTCAGCGGAAGCATTCCAGAGAAGAATAATATTATGTATGAAGACATAATATATTTTGAATCTTTTATGTACTATCTTCTTCACTTTCATGCTTAAAATAACACACTTTACGCACATTATATAGATACAAAACACACACTGCCCGCACAAAGTACACAATAAACTCAGAGTATCATTTCGACAATCAACAACTGAAAATGAATATTCATCTCAACAATACTTGAAATCGAAAGAAACAACATTCAGCGGAAGCATTCGAGAGAAGAATAATATTATGTATGAAGATGTCTTTCATACTGTTTGATAACGGAATAATTTATCATAACATTCAAATCACAAACCCAACGGTTCTGACCAATACGTTATTACACAATAAGGCTTTTGCCAATACGTGTTCTAACAACAAGGTTTTAAATGACTGTAATGGATGTTAATAGACCTATAATTCATACTGTCTTAATTCTCGAGACTGAGATGATCAGATTATCCTTAGGAATAAATTTAGTCCAAGAAATGTTGGAATTCAGGTTTGGCAAGCTTGTAAGACGGTTTGTAAGCCTTAAGTCTAGGTGTTCCACGCATAGTGTTCCCCTGCGACCAGTTTCTTAGATTTAAACCAAATACTAATCTTATTCTCTATCCCTCTTCCGAGTATGGCCAGTAAGTTTAGAAGTCTTTTAGGACCCAAAACCAAAAATAAAATGGATAAGAATATAGTTTTGAGTAATGAAACTTATGCCCCTATTAATTATTCAAACTGGAGTATTCCTGAAGAAAAAGTAGAAATTTTCTATGACACAAGTCTGTTTGATTTCAGGACTGCCTTCTCCATTAGAACCCATGAAGAAACTAGGAGTATTTTGCAAAAATCTGAAAGTTTTCCTCTTCTCAAAGAAGAATCCATAAAAAGATATAGAGAACAAAAATATAGATTCGCCCATTTTGGTCTTTGTCAAGTTGCGGTTAAGTCTCTTGTTCATATAGGAGTTGATACCCCTATATATATTGTTCTTAGAGACAAAAGATTAAAAAATTACAAAACTTCTATACTAGCTATGGTTCAAACTAATATTTGTAATGGCCCAATATACTTTAATTGCTCTCCAAATTTCTCTGTAGACCTTACTGATCCTATGATTCTTGAATCCCTTGTTCTTGATGTTCAAATACAAGGAGATGAGTTTCATCCTTGCAAAAATTTTGCTATCATGTTTAGAGTTTATCTTAGGCTTATGTCGTCTAACTTAAATCCTAAATTTAGTAAGAATCCCTTTTCAAAAGGAGAAACTATCCTTTTACAAGTAGATGCTGAGCAACCCACAACTTATACACCCAAACGTCTCAAATGGGATGAAATGACTATCCCAAATCAATTTATCATAAAGGAACCTCAAGCCCCAAGGAATATAGAAAGAACAGAACCATCTCAAATAATTGAAGAATTAGATCGTACCATAACTGTTAAATTTGATAGGACAAATTCTTTTTCAAATTTTAGAAATAATAGAAATTTTAGTTATGAAAGTAGTAGAGCTTCCTGTTCTGATATGCCTAGCACGTCGGAAAGAAATTGGACTTTCAAAACCCCCATACCTCAACCAAATTTAACTGTCGAGGAAAATACTAGTGACCCTTACTCACCTACCAGAAGTACTATGGTCATAACTTTTAATGAAGAATTTAGACCTGATATGGTTTATTTAGACAAAGAATTGAACAATCCTTGCTACAAAGAAAAAGAAAGATGGTTCAATAAGTTAAACATCAAAATTAAAAATAAAATAAGAGATGAGTGGATGAAAGAAATGATGAGAATTAAATCAAATTTCCTTTTCTATGATTTCATAGCTATATACCTATCTTCTGAAGGATGGTATGATTGTTTCAAAAAACCGACTATTGAAGTCGGCTCAAATCTTATGAGAAAATGGTGTTCCTCTGAAAATAATGATATTTTTACAGCAATTCATCCCCCTCTTCAATCCTTAAAAATACAAACTTCCAAAGGAGAAATTATTGCTGACCCTTTCAAACGAACTAAAGTAAATGACCCTGAAGAAAATAGAGAATTTCGAAAAATTATTCAACAAAATAATTATGCAAACCAGGATCTTCATACTATTGCAGGTCAATTAGATACTATTTTTCAAATAACCTCCCTGCTAGCAGACAAAGTATCCTTAATGATACTTCCAAACCTTTTTTCAAAAGTAATGAAATTTTAAAAAATAAGAATATTTCTTTTAATTCAAAAACTGAGAACATTCTTAAGAAACTCTCTGAAAACCTTGGTGAATCAAGTAAACCAACTACAAATGTTATTCATGAAAACCATGAGACGAGTACTGAGCAATCAAGCTACTCTTCATCTGAAGAGGAAGATAATTTTGTTGAAAAACTAGAAGAAGTTTTCAAAGATTCTAATAACTCCCCCCTCAAAATAAATAAAATCTTCAAAGGGAAAAATTTCAATAGCAGTAAACCTTATTATAATAGACCTTCGCCAGCAGACTTACTCTATGAAGAAAGAGGTCAATTTCATAAATCCAGTTATGACGGAACTTCAATAACTGAATGGAATATTGATGGAAAACCTGAATATGAAATTCTCAATACTTTACAAGAAATGGGAATGGCAAAAATGGCGTATAGATACGCAGGTATTTCTGAAAAAGAAGCTTGTGTCCTCCTTGTTAATGGCTTTACTGGTCAACTTAAAAATTGGTGGGATAACGCTTTAAGTTTGGAAAGCAAAGAAGAAATTCTTAATCATGTTGTTAATATTGATGATCAAGATGGGGATATACAAGAAGCAAGCGATGCTTGTGACTTTCTTGTTGTCACCATTTCCATGTATTTCGTAGGAAACCCTAGAGAAGAGTATAATAGCTCTTCTATGGTCTTAAACAACGTCAGATGTCCTTCATTATCTGATTACAGATGGTACAAAGATGTCTTTCTAACTCATGTCCTCAAAAGAAGTGATTGTAACCAAGCTTTCTTGAAAGAAAGATTTATAGCAGGATTACCTAAACTCTTTAGTGAAAGAATAATACAAAAACTCAAAGATGATATTAACTCTGAAAATATCCCTTTCGAAAATATAACGTTTGGCCAATTATTTGCTTTTGTCAAAAAGGAAGGGCTAGCCCTTTGCATGGAAATAAAAATACAAAACAAATATAGAAAAGACAAACAAAAGGAGAAAAATGAATTAGGATGCTTCTGTGAAATGTTCGGGATTGAAAAAATTGAAGCTCCTTCTTCTAAGATTAAAAGGAAAACTAAAAAATTCAAAAAATTGCAAAAGCGTGATAATTATAAACCAACCCAAGGTAATTTTAGAAGAACAAAACCTACAAAAAAATTTAAACCACCCAATAATAAAGACAGAAATGAAATAAGATGTTGGTATTGCAAAAAATCTGGTCACACTGAAGACCAATGTTGGAAGAAAAAGAAGAAAAACATTAGGTCATTAAGTAAACAAATTAATAACATGCTAAGAGAAGAAGTTAATTCTTCAGATTCACGAAATGAATCAGAAATTGAAGAAATTCAAAACATTTCTGAAAGTAGTAATTATCATAGTAGTGTTGAAAATGAAAAGGATATTTGCAAAATTTGCATCAATGCCATTTCTAAAGAAAATAAAGAAACTATTCTTGATCTCATCCATCAAATTCATGACACTGAATTAAGGGATGATTATCTTAATAAGTTAAAAAACTTAATTCTTGAGGAACCCTCTATTTCTAAGAAAATTAATATCAAAGAACAATTTAGCCTAAACAAACTCTGGGATAAATATCCTTATCAAAGTATATCAAAACAAATAACGACGAAAGACCTCCAGAGTGAAATTAACAACCTTAAAAAATAGATTAATAAAGAATTTTATGAATTAAAAGAAAATAATTTTGAGTTTGAAACAAGACTTTCTGTTGTGGAAAATAATGCGGAAGTAAATAATTGGGAAAATCCGGAACAAAATTCAGCAAGTAATTCCATAAAAGTCATCCAAGAAGTTATCTATCAAAAATGGCATGTTAACATAACTCTTGTTATAAATGATTTCAAAACTAATATTATGGCTTTAGTTGACTCAGGGGTCGATCATAACATAATCAGAGAAGGAATTGTTCCTACTAAATATTGTGATAAAACCAAAGAGAAGCTTTATACAGCCAATAATAACCCTCTGAGAATCAAATATAAACTCTCCAAAGCCCATATCTGTAATGAAGGATATTGTTTCAAGAATATTTTCACAATTGTTGAAGATATTACTTATAATATGATTCTAGGAACACCTTTCCTAACTCAAATCTATCCCTTCTATGTTGATGATAATGGCATTACTACCAATGTCCAAGGAAGAAAAATAAAATTTAAGTTCATTTCTCCTATTCTAAAACAAGAAATCCTTAATCTTCAAAACAGTTCTATTTTTAGACAAATCAATAACATAACCCAAAAACAAAAACAGATAAGCTATTTAAAGGAAGAAATTCCTTTCCAAAGGATTAAAGAGCAACTTGAAACTCCTAAATTCATTTCAAAAATCAAAGAAATAGAGGACAATTTTATCCAAAAGGTTTGTAACGAAGTCCCCAATGCTTTCTGGGAAAGGAAGCATCATATGATTTATCTACCTTATGAAGAAAGTTTTCATGAAAGTAAGATTCCTACGAAATCAAGGCCTATCCAAATGAACCAAGAACTCCTTGAAGTTTGTAAGAAAGAGATCAAAGACTTATTAGGGAAAAAGCTTATTAGGCCTTCAAATTCTCCGTGGAGCTGTTCAGCTTTCTATGTCATGAAACAAGCAGAATTAGAAAGAGGAACTCCCAGACTGGTTATTAATTACAAGCCTCTCAATGCAGTTTTACAATGGATTAGACATCCAATCCCATATAAGAGAGACCTCATAAATAGGCTGTATAGTTCCAAAATATTCTCTAAATTCGATCTTAAGTCAGGATTCTGGCAAATTCAAATTGCTGAGAAGGATAGGTATAAGACAGCCTTCACAGTTCCCTTTGGACATTATGAATGGAATGTAATGCCCTTTGGGTTAAAAAATGCCCCCTCAGAATTCCAAAAAATCATGAATGATATTTTAAATCCTTACAGTCAATTCTGCATTGTCTACATTGATGATGTTCTCGTCTTTTCCCAAGATCTTGATCAGCACATAAAACATTTAGGAATTTTCCTAAAGACTATAGAGAAAAATGGTTTAGTCATTTCCACCCCAAAAATGAAACTTTTTCAAACTAATATTAGATTCCTAGGTTACGAGATTGACAAAGGAACCTTTAGACCCATCAGTAGGTCTATTACCTTCACGGATAAATTCCCTGATGAAATCAAAGACAAAACCCAATTACAAAGGTTTTTAGGATGTTTGAACTACATCTCAGATTTCTTTCCCAACCTTAGAGAGACATGCAAACCTCTTTATCAAAGGCTTAAGAGAAACCCCTCAAATTGGACAGAAGAACACACTAATGTTGTCAAAACCATCAAACAACAAGTCAAGACTCTTCCATGTCTTGGGATACCCAATCCAGAAGCCTTTATGATCATAGAAACAGATGCTTCTAACATAGGTTATGGAGGAATTCTAAAACAAAGACTTTATTCAAAAGAAAATATTGTCAGGTACCATTCTGGTATCTGGAATAAAGCACAAATAAATTATTCCGTTATTAAAAAAGAAATTCTATCCATCGTTTTATGCATCCAAAAATTCCAAGATGATCTTTATAACAAAATTTTTTTAATAAGAATTGATTGCAAATCCGCAAAAGAAGTTCTTACCAAAGATGTCCAAAATATTGTTTCAAAACAAATTTTTGCTAGATGGCAAGCAATTTTATCCGTATTTGATTTTGAAATTGAATTCATTAAAGGAGAAAACAATTCTATACCTGATTTTTTAACTAGAGAATTTCTTCTAGGTCACAATGACAGACTCTAGGACATCCAAAAGACAAAGTATCAAAGACTATGAAGTCTTCCCTTCAAAAGCAACCGCAAAAGCCTTAGTCTCTTCCTCGACCCCAACGACTCCTCAAAAACCCAATCAAATTCTTTCTAACAGGTTTTCCCCTCTTCAAAACACCCTTGAAATACCTTATAAAACCGCTCTTACCTCAAATATTCCGAAATCCACCAATATTCAAATACCAAACATGCCTGACCCGTTCAAATACTTTCCTAAAGACTGACATGAAGATTGTGGGATGACTCCTTTCTCTGAGTTTCCTGCCAAACCCTCTCAAATTGATTTCATAAGAAACCGGTTCCCAAATACTTCCCAACTTTGGGAATCTAATGATTGTTTAAAAGATCAGAAGTATTATGAGTTTATTTTAATTGACTCTGACTCAGTTGAAATAACTCATATTTACAACAGATCCAAAGAAATTGAGTATTCAAAATGCATTATCAAAAGAGTCCTAACCACAACCACTTTTGGTGGTCTCAATGAGTTCAAAGTTTTTAACCACCCAGCTCAAGGGTACAATTATATCGATTATAAGAATGCCTGGTTCAGAGCTTTCTTATTGAGATATTATAATCACTCTTGGTTCATAAGCTTTCATCATAATTGTGAAAAACAGTTCCCTGTTTGGTTCCTCGATTGGTGGAGAAAAATGGGATCTTTAATCCAAATTCTCCCTTCTGATGTTCAACAAGGGTTTCATACTTTTGCTGAATATTCTACTCTCAAAAATTTCCAGAAATTCATCATGTTCCATGCGGAATTCAAAGTCCCTTGGATCTTTTCCTGGGATTTCAATTTTGAAAAAATCTTTCCAGATCCTACTCCTTTCTCCTTGACAAGGGTCTACGAAGTTAAATGGTGGGCTAAGTTCCAAAATCATATTGGAGGTGAATCTGCTGTCAAACAATTTTTTACCACTGGTGAAAAAGTGATTTTCCAAAAGGACAACAAAGAGAAAAGCAAGGCAGAAAGAACAAAGAAGGCCAGTACCTCGGAGCCAAATGATTTTCTGAAAAACCTTCCAGAACATAAGAGAGACTTCTTTGAATTTATGGCCCAAAAGTCTGTCTCTTCAAAGTCTGAAGAATCAGTCTCTTCTAATCCTATTGGAGGTCAAGACCCCTTTGATTTCTGATGACAGTTTTTTTTAGAAAGAAGAATACTGAAGCCTATTCTAGGTTTCTCATTGATAATATCAAAATTGATACCGAAATGGTTACCTCCCTCTCAGAAATTGCAATGATTGTTCTTGAGGTCCCTCCTGAAGAAGTGGACTTTCCATTTCTTAGAGAAACCATTGATGTCATTTTTCATAGAATCAAAAGAATCAAAAGGATGAAAAGAACTCTCAAAATTATCTCCATTATTACTGCAGCTTGATCAGCATTCAGGATGCATCCTCTTTATTATCGCTTTAATTTTGGCAAAGAAATCAGAAGATTGGAACAAGCAATCAAAGACGAGGAAGAAAGTCTCCAGGTTTACTATGAAGTCAGATTTCGAAGAAGTCATCATTTTGATTATTATTATGATGATGAAGAATTCAGAAGTACTCAGTATATCAGGAGATGCAGAAAAAGAATCCAAAGACTTCATCTTATCATGGCAGCATGATATGGTCCATATTCAAAAGAGTGTTCAAAGGTCAAGAATGACGGCCATCTTCTTCAAAAGGAAACACCACAAACCCAACAATAATGTAATTTACTGTTTGTAATAGTCTTCCCACTATGTAAATTATTGTGTTTTACGTCACTGCTTACGTTTTTGTAAGATACTGTACTCCTATGTAGCCAGGGTTGTTGGCTATAAATAAGAGGTTTTCTAGGAAGAGAAGCACACCGGTTACTGATCTCAGAACCATTGCTCTTCTCCCTCCTTCCCTCTGCTACCTTGAAGCTTTAATCCAAAGTTAGTTTTCAAAATCTCTTTACTTTCATACTGTTTTCTTTCATTGTGCAAAATATTTTCAATATGTCTTTCATACTGTTTGATAACGGAATAATTTATCATAACATTCAAATCACAAACCCAACGGTTCTGACCAATACGTTATTACACAATAAGGCTTCTGCCAATACGTGTTCTAACAACAAGGTTTTAACCAATAAGTTTGATGATTCAAAACTATCAAGAGATAACCTGGGTACAAATGGTATCAGAGCCATTTTAATGGCGGTAATGGATATATACAATTTATATACTATACAACAAATATACATATAAAATACACAATTTATACACATGTGACACATACTTCAAATATTAAACACAATATAAATAACAAACACACACACTATACTCAAACAAACATACTACACACTATACTAAAAATAACTAACATCGCACACCTTATACATACTATACATCATAGCTCACACTACACATTGCACACAAGGTATATACACCACACAAATACACACACTTTACACACATATATATTAAACAAACACTACACTGATGGAGACACACCCAAGCTATTCTACAAGGACAAGAAGATGGATCCATTGATCATTCCAAGTGGGCCAATTACAAGAGCTAGAGCTAAGAAGATAAAGGAGTCCATGTTGCTTTTAGTTGTTGAAATAAAATCCCAATTACAAGACCATTCTACATTGGGCCAAGTGGTGAATATTATTCAAGTTTGTGGGCAGCCCAAGGCTTGAAGTTTGGAGTCACTACATATCACATTTTAGAGGCCCAAATTGATGATACATGATGCATTTTCGTCCAAGTTGGAGCAGCCAAAATGAAGGGTCTATTTTAGTTACATTTTATGTTAAATAAGTGACTTTAGATATCCTAGAGTTACACCAAAGGTTTAGGAGTTACTTTTCTTTTATTATGAGTTTTTTTAAGTGTCTTAAGTTGTACTAATGATGTGAGACTTTCAAGAGTCCATTCTATCCTATAAATAGGCTTGTAAGCATGTCATTTGAGACACCATTGATCGAATACGAAAATAGACTTTGTCTTGTGAGTTGAATTCTCTTTGTAGAGTTTTTCACTTGTTTTGAACTTATCAAGATACTTTGAGTAAGTTCTTGTGGCGTTCAATCATACCGAGGTTCTTGGATCATATAGCGAACGGGTCGAGGTTTTCCAAGCTCTGGAAGTGGATAAAACCAGATTATCAATCAAGGGAGTCCGCTGTCAAACCTTATACGTGGGGTTCTTGGATCAATATATCCAACGGATCCTTTGTCGTATCCCAATCTATATCATCTACAAATATTAAATAAAATATAAATAAAATACACAAACACATATAAATAAAATACATAAACACTAAATGGATTGCACATACTACACACATTATACACAAAATACTCATACTAAAGACGCTACACAAAAATAACACACTTTACGCACATTGTATAGACACAATACACACACTGCTCGCACAATGTACACAATACACTCAGAGTATCATTTCGACAATTAACAACTCAAAATGAATATTATCTCAACAATACTTGAAATCGAAAGAAAAAACAATCAGCGTAAGCATTCGAGAGAAGAATAATATTATGTATGAAGACAGAATGTATTCGGAATCTTTTGTTTACTATCTTCTTCACTTTCATGCTAACAAAATAACACACTTTAGGCACATTGTATAGACACAATACAAACACTGCCCGCACAAAGTACACAATACACTCAGAGTATCATTTCGACAATCAACAACTCAAAATGAATATTAACTCAACAATACTTGAAATCGAAAGAAACAACATTCAGCGGAAGCATTCGAGAGAAGAATAATATTATGTATGAAGACATAATATATTCTGAATCTCTTATGTACTATTTTCTTCACTTTCATGCTCAAAATAACACACATTACGCACATTGTATAGATACAAAACACACATTGCCCGCACAAAGCACACAATACACTCAGAGTATCATTTCGACAATCAACAATTCAAAATGAATATTATCTCAACAATACTTGAAATCGAAAGAAACAACATTCAGCGAAAGCATTCGAGAGAAGAATAATATTATGTATGAAGACATAATATATTCAGAATCGTTTATTTACTATCTTCTTCACTATCATTCTCAAATTAACACACTTTACACACATTGTACAGACACACACTGTCTCCACAGAGTACACAATACACAGTGGTCATCGCACACACTATACACACTACACTCAATATACATACGCGGTACATACCACAAATATTAGACACACTATAAACAACATATATAACACATGTATTGCAAACATACATACCTACATTGAACACACTAGAGATACTAACACAAAATACACAATTTATATACTATACAACAAATATACTCATCCAATACACAATTTATACATATGTGGCACATCTACAAGTATTAAACACAATATAAAAAAAATACACACACACGATATAAATAAAATACACAAACACAAAATGGATTGCACATACTACATATATTATTAACAAAATACTCATACTAAAGACGCTACACAAAAATAACACACTTTACGCACATTGTATATACACAATACACACGTTGTCCGCACAATGTACACTATACACTCAGAGTATCATTTCTACAATTAACAACTCAAAATGAATATTATCTCAACAATACTTGAAATCGAAAAAAACAACATTCAGCGGAATCATTCGAGAGAAGAATAATATTATGTATGAAGACAGAATGTATTCAGAATCTTTTGTTTACTATCTTCTTCACTGTCATGCTCAAAATAACACACTTTAGCACATTGTATATACACAATACAAACACTGCCTGCACAAAGTATACAATACACTCAGAGTATCATTTCGACAATCAACAACTGAAAATGAATATTCATCTCAACAATACTTGAAATCGAAAGAAACAACATTCAGCGGAAGCATTCGAGAGAAGAATAATATTATGTGTGAAGACATAATATATTCTGAATCTTTTATGTACTATCTTCTTCACTTTCATGCTAAAAATAACACACTTTACGCACATTGTATAGATACAAAACACACACTGCCCGCACAAATTACACAATACACTCAGAGTATCATTTCGACAATCAAAAACTCAAAATGAATATTAACTCAACAATACTTGAAATCGAAAGAAACAACATTCAGCGGAAGCATTCGAGAGAAGAATAATATTATGTATGAGGACAGAATGTATTCAGAATCTTTTGTTTACTATCTTCTTAACTGTCATGCTCAAAATAACACACTTTACGAACATTGTATATACACAGTACAAACACTGCCCGCACAAAGTACACAATACACTCAGAGTATCATTTCGACAATCAACAACTCTAAATGAATATTAACTCAACAATACTTGAAATCGAAAGAAACAACATTCATCGGAAGTATTCGAGAGAAGAATAATATTATGGATGAAGACAGAATGTATTCGGAATCTTTTGTTTACTATCTTCTTCACTATCATGCTCAAAATAACTCACTTTACGCACATTGTATATACACAGTACAAACACTGACCGCACAAAGGACACAATACACTCAGAGTATCATTTCAACAATCAACAACTCTAAATGAATATTAACTCAAGAATACTTGAAATTGAAAGAAACAACATTCAGCGGAAGCATACGAGAGAAGAATAATATTATGTATGAAGACATAATATATTCTGAATCTTTTATGTACTATCTTCTTCACTTTCATGCTCAAAATAACACACTTTACGCACAATGTATAGATACAAAACACACAGTGCCCGCACAAAGTACACAATACACTCAGAGTATCATTTCGACAATCAACAACTGAAAATGAATATTATCTTAACAATACTTGAAATAGAAAGAAACAACATAAAGCAGAAGCATTCGAGAGAAGAATAATATTATTGTATGAAGACATAATACATTCAGAATCTTCTAATTACTATCTTCTTCACTTTCATGCTTAAATTAACACACTTTATGCACATTGTATAGACACAATACACACACTCATAATACACTCAGAGTATCATTTCGACAATAAACAACTCAAAATGAATATTAACGCAACAATACTTGAAATCGAAAGAAACAACATTCAGCGGAAGTATTCGACAGAAGAATAATATTATGTATGAAGACATAATATATTTTGAATCTTTTATGTACTATCTTCTTCACTTTCATGCTCAAAATAACACACTTTACGCACATTATATAGATACAAAACACACACTGCCCGCACAAAGTACACAATACACTCAGAGTATCATTTCGACAATCAACAACAGAAATGAATATTCATCTCAACAATACTTGAAATCGAAAGAAACAACATTCAGCGGAAGCATACGAGAGAAGAATAATATTATGTATGAGGACATAATATATTCTGAATCTTTTATGTACTATCTTCTTCACTTTCATGCTAAAAATAACACACTTTACGCACAATGTATAGATACAAAACACACATTGCCCGCACAAAGTACACAATACACTCATAGTATCATTTCGACAATCAACAACTGAAAATGAATATTATCTTAACAATACTTGAAATAGAAAGAAACAACATAAAGCAGAAGCATTCGAGAGAAGAATAATATTATTGTATGAAGACATAATACATTCAGAATCTTTTAATTACTATCTTCTTCACTTTCATGCTTAAATTAACACACTTTACGCACATTGTATAGACACAATACACACTCATAATACACTCAGAGTATCATTTCGACAATAAACAACTCAAAATGAATATTAACGCAACAATACTTGAAATCGAAAGAAACAACATTCAGCGGAAGTATTCGAGAGAAGAATAATATTATGTACGAAGACATAATATATTTTGAATCTTTTATGTACTATCTTCTTCACTTTCATGCTCAAAATAACACACTTTACGCACATTATATAGATACAAAACACACACTGCCCGCACAAAGTACACAATACACTCAGAGTATCATTTCGACAATCAACAAGTGAAATGAATATTCATCTCAACAATACTTGAAATCGAAAGAAACAACATTCAGCGGAAGCATTCGAGAGAAGAATAATATTATGTATGAAGACATAATATATTCTGAATCTTTTATGCACTATCTTCTTCACATTCATACTCAAAATAACACACTTTACGCACATTGTATAGATACAAAACACACATTGCCCGCACAAAGTACACAATACACTCAGAGTACCATTTTGAGAATCAACAACTCAAAATGAATATTAACTCAACAATACTTGAAATCGAAAGAAACAACATTCAGCGGAAGCATTCGAGAGAAGAATAATATTATTGTATGAAGACATAATACATTCAAAATCTTTTAATTACTATCTTCTTCACTTTCATGCTTAAATTAACACACTTTACGCACATTGTATAGACACAATACACACACTCATAATACACTCAGAGTATCATTTCGACAATAAACAACTCAAAATGAATATTAACGCAACAATACTTGAAATCGAAAGAAACAACATTAAGCGGAAGTATTCGAGAGAAGAATAATATTATGTACGAAGACATAATATATTTTGAATCTTTTATGTACTATCTTCTTCACTTTCATGCTCAAAATAACACACTTTATGCACATTAAATAGATACAAAACACACACTGCCCGCACAAAGTACACAATACACTCAGAGTATCATTTCGACAATCAACAACTGAAATGAATATTCATCTCAACAATACTTGAAATCGAAAGAAACAACATTCAGCGGAAGCATACGAGAGAAGAATAATATTATGTATGAGGACATAATATATTCTGAATCTTTTATGTACTATCTTCTACACTTTCATGCTCAAAATAACACACTTTACGCACAATGTATAGATACAAAACACACATTGCCCGCACAACGTACACAATACACTCAGAGTACCATTTTGAGAATCAACAACTCAAAATGAATATTAACTCAACAATACTTGAAATCGAAAGAAACAACATTCAGCGGAAGCATTCGAGAGAAGAATAATATTATTGTATGAAGACATAATACATTCAAAATCTTTTAATTACTATCTTCTTCACTTTCATGCTTAAATTAACACACTTTACGCACATTGTATAGACACAATACACACACTCATAATACACTCAGAGTATCATTTCGACAATAAACAACTCAAAATGAATATTAACGCAACAATACTTGAAATCGAAAGAAACAACATTAAGCGGAAGTATTCGAGAGAAGAATAATATTATGTATGAAGACATAATATATTTTGAATCTTTTATGTACTATCTTCTTTACTTTCATGCTCAAAATAACACACTTTATGCACATTAAATAGATACAAAACACACACTGCCCGCACAAAGTACACAATACACTCAGAGTATCATTTCGACAATCAACAACTGAAATGAATATTCATCTCAACAATACTTGAAATCGAAAGAAACAACATTCAGCGGAAGCATACGAGAGAAGAATAATATTATGTATGAGGACATAATATATTCTGAATCTTTTATGTACTATCTTCTACACTTTCATGCTCAAAATAACACACTTTACGCACAATGTATAGATACAAAACACACATTGCCCGCACAACGTACACAATACACTCAGAGTATCATTTTGAGAATCAACAACTCAAAATGAATATTAACTCAACAATACTTGAAATCGAAAGAAACAACATTCAGCGGAAGCATTCGAGAGAAGAATAATATTATGTATGAAGACATAATATATTCTGAAACTTTTATGTACTATCTTCTTCACTTTCATACTCAATATAACACACTTTACGCACATTATATAGATACCAAACACACACTGCCCGCACAAAGTACACAATACACTCAGAGTATCATTTCGACAATCAACTACTGAAAATGAATATTATCTCAACAATACTTGAAATCGAAAGAAACAACATTCAACGGAAGCATTCGAGAGAAGAATAATATTATGTATGAAGACATAATATATTCAGAATCTTTTATTTACTATCTTCTTCACTTTCATGCTCAAATTATCACACTTTATGCACATTGTATAGACACACACTGTCCGCACAAAGTACACAATACACAGTGGTGCACCACACACACTATACACACTATACTCAGTATACATACGCGGTACATACCACAAATATTAAACACACTAAAAATAAAAAACACAAAACATGTATTGCAGACATGCCTACCTACATTGCACACACAACATATACTAACACAAAATATACAATTTATATACTATACAACAAATATACATATAAAATACAATATTTATACACAAGTGACACATACTTCAAATATTAAACACATTATAAATAACAAACACACACACTATACTCAAACAAACATACTACACACTATACTAAAAATAACTAACACCGCGCACCTTATACATACTATACATCATAGCTCACACTACACATTGCACACAAGGTATATACACCACACAAATACACACACTCTACACACATATATATTAAACAAACACTACACATTGTACATGAGATACATCTAGAAAATACAAACAATATAAAAACCCTACACTCGGTATATATACATATGCAACACATACTACAAACATTAGATATGCAATAAATAAAAAACACTATACACATATTGAAGACGCTACACAAAAATAACAAACTTTATGCACAATATATAGAAAAAATACACACACTGCCCGCACAAAGTACACAATACACACACTGCACCCCACACACTGTACACACTACACTCAGTATACATACGCGGTACATAGCACAAATATTAAATATACTATAAACAACATACATAACACATGTATTGCAAACATACATACCTACATTGAACACACTAGAGATACTAACCCAAAATACACAATTTATATACAATACAACAAAATATACTCATAAAATACACAATTTATACATATGTGGCACATCTACAAATATTAAACACAATATAAATTAAATACACAAATACGATATAAATAAAATACACAAAAACTAAATGGATTGCACATACTACACACATTATACACAAAATACTCATACTAAAGACGCTACACAAAAATAACACACTTTACGCACATTGTATAGACACAATACACACACTGCTCACACAATGTACACAATACACTTAGTGTATCATTTCGACAATCAACCACTCAAAATGAATATTACCTCAACAATACTTGAAATCGAAAGAAAAAACAATCAGCAAAGCATTTGAGAGAAGAATAATATTATGTATGAAGACATAATATATTCTGAATCTTTTATGTACTATCTTCTTCACTTTCATGCTCAAAATAACACACTTTACGCACATTGTATAGATACAAAACACACACTGCCCGCATAAAGTACACAATACGCTCAGAGTATCATTTCGAGAATCAACAACTGAAAATGAATATTAACTTAACAATACTTGAAATCGAAAGAAACAACATAAAGCGGAAGCATTCGAGAGAAGAATAATATTATTGTATGAAGACATAATATATTCAGAATCTTTTATGTACTATCTTCTTCACTTTCATGCTTAAATTAACACACTTTACGTACATTGTATAGACACAATACACACACTCATAATACACTCAGAGTATCATTTCGACAATAAACAACTCAAAATGAATATTAACGCAACAATACTTGAAATCGAAAGAAACAACATTCAGCGGAAGCATTCGAGAGAAGAATAATATTATGTACGAAGACATAATATATTTTGAATCTTTTATGTACTATCTTCTTCACTTTCATGCTCAAAATAACACACTTTACTCACATTAAATAGATACAAAACACACACTGCCCGCACAAAGTACACAATACACTCAGAGTATCATTTCAACAATCAACAACTGAAAATGAATATTCATCTCAACAATACTTGAAATCGAAAGAAACAACATTCAGCGGAAGCATTCGAGAGAAGAATAATATTATGTATGAAGACATAATTGATGAAGCCGCGAATTTCTGATGGTGATGAATGCAGGAAGATGCAGATCACGACACAGAGATTTTACGTGGTTCGATTTACTGAGGTAAATCTACGTCCACGGGAAGAAATGAGGGCAGAGTTGTATTGCTTGATCTGTTTTCTTACAGCTTACAATACAGACTTGCTATCTTATCTTTGATCTCTAGAAAGCGAGAGAGTCTATTTAGAACTTAACCCTATCTATCTGATCTAGGTTCTATTTATACATTGAACCTAGATCGTGGCATGCAGCCATTTACTAGGTAGTGGATGTCGTGGAGATCGTGGCGATCTTGCATGGGTCCACTATCCTGCATGAGTTAATGACTGCTTGACACCACTAAATAGATCGTGGGTGGTGGAGGTGGAAATCCTGTATGAGTCCACTATCTCCTAGTTCGGTCGAATACTGAGACCGAACTGCTGAATTATGGCCGAGCAGCTTTTGCCGATCTGAGAGTAGAGCTTGATGCCGACCTGAGAGCAGAGTTTGATTGGTTGGCTTTTACCGAGCTGTAGGCTGGGGCCGAACTCTTTAGTCATGCTGGACTGATACTCTTTAGTCATGCCGAACTGATACTCTTTCTTGGGCTTTAGGCTGATGGGCTTTGCTGCTGTTGGGCTTGTTTAGTACGTACTCCATCACTACCCCCCCCGAAAAGTGAAGTGAATCACTTTGTCATTCTGGATAAAGGTACGGGGTAAGTTGATGTTTGTCCTCGGTCTGATGAAGTGAACTCTTCTTTGACCGGACTTGGCTTTGGTCTGATGAAATAAACATCTTTGACCGGACTCGTCTTTGGGCTGATGAAATAAACATCTTTGACCGGACTCGTCTTGTGTCCTAATTTGGCGAGTTTTATCGCTCGGATCGGACTTTCCGTTGTCCTAATTTGGGGATCGGACTTTCCCTTGTCCTAATTCGGCGAGTTTTATCGCGTGGATCGGACTTTCCCTTGTCCTAATTCAGGCAAGTTTTATCGCGAGAATCGGACTTTCGTTGCAGTTCAGACGAAGTGCTTGATTTTTAAGCCGAATTGTGGTCTTGTATCCTCTTTAGAAGCTTGGACTTCACAATCGTTGGCTTATTGCAGCTCGTTTCAGACGAACTGCTTGTTTAAGCTGAATTGTGGTCTTGTATCTTCTGTAGAAGCTTTGACTCACAATCGTTGGCTTGTTGCAGCTCGTTTCAGACGAACTGCTTGTTTAAGCTGAATTGTGGTCTTGTATCTTCTGTAGAAGCTTTGACTCACAATCGTTGGCTTGTATATGTTCTAAGAAGGGGATCAGCCTTCGAAGAACAAGATACCTCAGTAACATTTGTAAGAGACGACACGCACAGAGACAGACAAAACACACAGACAAAACGCACAGAGACAAATAAAGACCAAGTAAACCAAATAAAGCACATTGACTGAACAGGACTCAAGACTGACTGACCGGACTGTCTCTTACAAATGGAACTTTTTGAGGTTGGAAATGTGCCATGTTCGGGGTACCTGTTCTCCTGACATGTGAGCCAATTTGTAAGACCCTTTGCCGAGGACTTCTGACACCCGATACGGACCTTCCCATGTGGGTTCGAGCTTGCCCAGCTTTTCTGCTCGGCTTACTTCGTTGTTTCTCAAGACGAGATCTCCCACTTGAAATTGCAGCTTCTTCACCCTTTGGTTGTAATACCGGGCTACTTGCTCCTTGTACTTGGCTGCTTTTATGCATGCCAATTCTCTTCTTTCTTCGGCAAGATCTAGCTCGGCTCTCAGTCCGTCGTCATTCATTTCTGCTGAGAAGTTTAGAGTTCGGGGACTGGGTATGCCGATCTCCACCGGAATCACGGCTTCAGTGCCGTACACAAGACTGTACGGAGTTTCACCGCTGGAGGTTGTGGGTGTAGTTCGGTAGGACCATAGGACTTGAGGGAGATTTTCTACCCATTGTCCTTTGGCTTGTTCTAACCGAGCTTTTAACCCTTTCACCAGGATACGATTTGTTACCTCCGTTTGTCCGTTTGCTTGTGGATGAGAGACCGAAGTGAACCGCTGTTGAATATTCAGCTCTTGGCACCAATTCTTGAACGTCTTGTCGGTGAACTGAGTCCCGTTATCCGAGATGAGGATGTGGGGTATGCCAAATCGGCACACTATGTTCTTCCAGACGAAATCCAATGCCTTCGAGCTCGTTATCGTAGCTAATGGTTCAGCTTCCACCCACTTCGTAAAGTAGTCCACGGCAACGATTAGGAATTTCATTTGCCGAGGAGCTTGAGGAAGTGGTCCCACTATGTCTATGCCCCATTGCATGAAGGGCCAAGGGCTCTGCATAGTGGATAGATCGGTCTGCGGCATCCTTGGGATATTTGCATGGATTTGGCACTTCGGGCATGTCTTGACGAGCTGCACTGCTTCTTGTACCAAGGTTGGCCAATAATATCCCCATCTTAGAACTTTTTTAGCTAAAGCTCTAGCTCCGATGTGGCTGCCGCACGATCCTTCATGAACTTCTCTGAGGATGTAGTCCGTCTCTTCTGGTCCTACGCACCGCAATAACGGCTGGAGGTAAGACTTTCTAAAGAGGACTCCTTCATGAAGTTCGTATCGAAGTGCTCGGCACGTGATCTTCCGAGCTTCTCTCTTATCCTCGGGCAATTGTCCTTGATCCAGATACTGCAAGATCGGCGTCATCCACTTCGGCGAGCTGGACACTGAATGTACCTCGGCTTCATCAATGCTTCGATGCATTAATTCTTCCGTCTTTGAGCTCGGATCTGAGGCCAACTTACTTAAGGTATCTGCTCGGCTATTTTCCGCTCTGGGAACGCGGATTATCCGAAAATAGGAGAAACTTCGGCTGATGCTTTGCGCTTTGTCCAAATACTTCTTCATTCTCTCGTCACGAGCTTCACTTGTACCCAACATGTGATTTACTATGACTTGTGAATCACAATGGACTTTGAGAGATTTGACGAGCAGACTTTGCGCTAACTGGAGTCCGGCCAGGAGGGCTTCGTACTCGGCTTCATTATTAGTAGTGGGGAATAGGAACCGAAGTGAGTAGGTTACCTCGTGTCCGTCGGGAGCGACAAGTAAAATACCAGCTCCACTTCCCATCTTGTTTGAAGCTCCATCTACGAATCCGCTCCAGCAGTCCGGCGGCTCTACTTCGGATTCCAAGGGCTGTGCTAGTTCGGCATTGGCAGAATTTTTCTGTTCGGCAATGACAGGGATTGCTTGATCGAACTTGGCCTCTGCAAGAAAATCTGCCAAGGCTTGTCCCTTGATGGCTTTTCGAGGTAGGTACTCGATTGAGTGTTCTCCCAGCTCTATGGCCCATTTGGCGATTCTGCCTGATGCTTCTGGCTTGGTCAAAACTTGCCGAAGAGGCAGATCGGTTAAGACACATACCTTGTGAGCATAGAAGTATGGCCGCAGTCTCCTTGCTGCATTTACTAATGCCAGAGCAATTTTTTCCAGAGGTTGATACCTTGTTTCTGGACCTCTTAATGCTCGGCTTGTAAAGTAGATGGGAAACTGCTTTAGGCCTTCTTCTCGTACAAGCACCGCGCTAATGGTTTGATCGGATGCCGCTAAGTATAAGAAAATTACTTCGGCTTCGGTTGGAGCAGAGAGAATAGGAAGCTCGGCTAGATAACTTTTGAGCTCGTCAAAGGCCTTTTTCTGCTCGGCTCCCCACTCGAACTTTGGTGCCTTTTTCAACACCTTGAAGAACGGCAGTTGCTTTTCGGCTGCTTGGGAAAGGAATCGATTCAGTGTGGCTAGACATCCGGTTAGCCTTTGCACGTCATGTATGGACTTCGGCATTGCCATGTTCTGAATGACTTGAACTTTTGAGGGGTTCGCCTTGAGTCCGTCCTTTGAAACCAAACAACCCAGAAACTTTCCCGAATCTACCAAAAAGGTACACTTTTGGGGATTAAGTTTGAGGTTGGCTTTCTTGAGCACGTTGAGAGTGGACTTGAGGTTGAGCTCGTACTCCGAAGTGCTTTTGCTTTTGACGACTATATCGTCAACATACACTTCAACCTGCTTTCCGATTAGGTGCCGAAAAAGCTTGTCTACCATCCTTTGATAAGTGGCTCCGGCATTCTTTAAACCGAATGGCATCTTTTTATAAGCGAAAATGCCGAAATCGGTAATGAAAGCTGTTTTCGGAGCGTCACTCTCATCCATCAATACTTGGTGATATCCTTTGTATAAATCAAGAAAACAAAAAATTTCGAAGCCGATCAAAGCTTCTACTTTTTTATCTATATTCGGAAGGGGATAGCAATCTTTAGGACAGTGCTTGTTTAGATCGGTAAAATCTTTGCACATCCGCCATCCTCCTCCTTTTTTCTTGATCATCACAGGATTGGCCACCCAAGAAGGATATTTCACCTCGAATAGTACATCCGCTTTTAGCAATTGGCGGACTTCGTCATGGATGACTTGGCTTCTTTCTGCCGCAAAGAGTCTTTGCTTCTGTTTTACTGGCCGGATTGAAGGATCAATATTTAACCGATGAGTGATTACCTCGGGGGGCACTCCGGTCATGTCCAACGGAGACCATGCAAAGACATCTTTGTACTCCTTGAGGAGCTGAATGGTCTTTTCCCGGAGTAGAGGCGTTCCTGCGAAGCCGATCTTGACCGTTCTGGATGGATCATCTTCGTATAACTGAACGGTCATTGAGTTCGGCTCTGAAGTGACTTCGGTCATCTCGCTTGCCTCTGACTCCGGTTGCTGTGATTGCTATGCTTGATGGTGCCGAACTGATTGTTCGGCACTTTTAAGCGCAATCTGCAGACATTCTTTTGCTCTCTTTTGATCACCTCGGATGACCGCTATCCCACCTTTAGTGGGGATCTTGATGGTGAGGTGATAAGTAGAGCAAACGGCCCGAACTGTGTTGAGCCAGTCTCTCCCCAGGATGATGTTGTACGGGGACCGAGCTTTCACCACAAAGAACTCGATCATCGTATTGGAGCTTGTAGGCGCTTTTCCCACCGTGATCGGAAGGCTGATAATACCTTCAGGGCGGGTGTCCTCCTGGGCGAAACTTTTCAGAGGAAGTGGAGCCGGGCTGAGCCGAGCTGGATCCACTTCCATTTTATCGAAACATTCTTTAAAAAGAATGCTGACTGACGCTCCTGTATCCACAAATACTCTGTGGATCAATTTGTTTGCCACTCCGGCTTGAATGACAATAGCGTCTTGGTGAGGAGAGATGGCTGGGACGGGATCGGCATCTGAAAATGTAATCACTTCGTCTTTTTTCAGCCTTTTATGTGTTGGCTCCTCTTGATTGGAACCTCTGCGTTCTGCTTTTAGGGACGACTTAGTCTTCCCGGCAGGGAGAGCATCAATAGTCAGGATTACTCCATCATATTGCGGCTCGTCGTCGTCTTCGGGATCCTCATGCCTTTTCGGATCCTGAGGATTGCAGTTCGCACCTCTCTGCCTTTTGTTCTTTTTCGGCTGCTTGCTTTGGTATTTTTTTAACGTTCTTGTTTTCACAAGAACATCAATACCTGCAGCCAAATTTCGGCACTCCTCGGTATCGTGACCGTGGGTTTGATGGAAGGAGCAATATTGATCCTGAGGTCGGCGCGCGGCCGATTTCGTCATCCGCCTTGGTTTTTCGAACATATCGGAATGTAGTTCGAAAATTTCCGCTCTTGACTTGTTTAAGGGTACGAACTGAGCGGGCGGCTTCTCAGGATTGAGACGTGGTCCCAATCTGCCTTGTACCGGTGCCCTTTGAATTCTTTCAAAAGGAGTTCGGCGAGAAAGCCTCTGATCGCTATGATCGGGCTTCTTTTCGCCTCCTCTAGATGAGCTGTCTAAAGACCGTTTTCGACGGTCTGCCTCATCGGCACGGGAGAACTGGTCCGCAATGTCCCACATCTCTTGAGCTGTTTGCGGACTGCATTCCACGAGCTTTCTGTAGAGAGCTCCGGGCAGGATTCCATTTTGGAATGCCGAAATGACAAGTAGATCATTGAGATTATCTACTTGTAGGCATTCCTTATGGAATCTCGTCAGGAAGTCGCTGATCTTTTCGTCGCGACCTTGACGTATAGAAAGCAGCTGAGCCGAAGTGATCCGGGCTTCCGCTTTCTGAAAGAACCTCCTGTGGAAAGCATCCATTAGATCTCGGTAGGATCTAATGCTGCCTTGAGGAAGGCTGTCAAACCACCTTCTGGCGTTCCCGATGAGCAGCTCGGGGAACAGTTTGCACATATGGACCTCATTGAGACCCTGGTTCGCCATATTATATTGATAGCGTCCCAAGAAGTCATGAGGATCCTCTAGCCCGTCATAAGTCATTGACGGTGTTCGGTAGTTCCGCGGCAAAGGAGTTCGGGTGATATCGTCCGAGAACGGAGTCTTTAATGCTCCGTACATGGCGAACCCGACATCTCTTCGGTACGGAGGAGATGGAGTTCTCCTGTGGTTCCGGTACCGAGGAGGAACAGGAACATGTCGGGGTTGAGGATTCTTTCTCCTGGAAGACACGTCACTACTGCGGTAGTGACTTTCATGTCTGGATGAGGAGGGAGAATCCGCCGTTGTCTTCTCCGGCTGTTGACTCTTCTGCAGGAAGGTTAAGAACTCCTCCTGCTTCTCGGCCAAGAACAGCTTGACAGCTTCATTTAAATCAGGCTGCTGGGAAGACTCGGTGTGTGGACCTTTTGAGCGGCTTGTTCCTTCTCCGTGAGAACTGGAAGTAGATTTTTCACGAGGCTGCTTTCCAGGCCTATGGGCTGCTGGATTAGCTTCCTCATGGTTATCACGAACGGAGGCACGGGTGTTATGTGATCTGGTATGCATTTTTTTGGTAGAAGAGGATCAAAAACTCGCTTTATCACAAATTTGGTTCTCTGTTTCCCACAGACGGCGCCAGTGATGAAGCCGCGAATTTCTGATGGTGATGAATGCAGGAAGATGCAGATCACGACACAGAGATTTTACGTGGTTCGATTTACTGAGGTAAATCTACGTCCACGGGAAGAAATGAGGGCAGAGTTGTATTGCTTGATCTGTTTTCTTACAGCTTACAATACAGACTTGCTATCTTATCTTTGATCTCTAGAAAGCGAGAGAGTCTATTTAGAACTTAACCCTATCTATCTGATCTAGGTTCTATTTATACATTGAACCTAGATCGTGGCATGCAGCCATTTACTAGGTAGTGGATGTCGTGGAGATCGTGGCGATCTTGCATGGGTCCACTATCCTGCATGAGTTAATGACTGCTTGACACCACTAAATAGATCGTGGGTGGTGGAGGTGGAAATCCTGTATGAGTCCACTATCTCCTAGTTCGGTCGAATACTGAGACCGAACTGCTGAATTATGGCCGAGCAGCTTTTGCCGATCTGAGAGTAGAGCTTGATGCCGACCTGAGAGCAGAGTTTGATTGGTTGGCTTTTACCGAGCTGTAGGCTGGGGCCGAACTCTTTAGTCATGCTGGACTGATACTCTTTAGTCATGCCGAACTGATACTCTTTCTTGGGCTTTAGGCTGATGGGCTTTGCTGCTGTTGGGCTTGTTTAGTACGTACTCCATCAATAATATATTCTGAATCTTTTGTGTACTATCTTCTTCACTTTCATGCTCAAAATAACACACTTTACGCACATTGTATAGATACAAAACACACACTGCCCGCATAAAGTACACAATACACTCAGAGTATCATTTCGAGAATCAACAACTGAAAATGAATATTAACTTAACAATACTTGAAATCGAAAGAAACAACATAAAGCGGAAGCATTCGAGAGAAGGATAATATTATTGTATGAAGACATAATATATTCAGAATCTTTTATGTACTATCTTCTTCACTTTCATGCTTAAATTAACACACTTTACGCACATTGTGTAGACACAATACACACACTCATAATACACTCAGAGTATCATTTCGACAATAAACAACTCAAAATGAATATTAACGCAACAATACTTGAAATCGAAAGAAACAACATTCAGCGGAAGCATTCGAGAGAAGAATAATATTATGTACGAAGACTTAATATATTTTGAATCTTTTATGTACTATCTTCTTCACTTTCATGCTCAAAATAACACACTTTACGCACATTAAATAGATACAAAACACACACTGCCCGCACAAAGTACACAATACACTCAGAGTATCATTTCGACAATCAACAACTGAAAATGAATATTCATCTCAACAATACTTGAAATCGAAAGAAACAACATTCAACGGAAGCATTCGAGAGAAGAATAATATTATGTATGAAGACATAATATATTCTGAATCTTTTATGTACTATCTTCTTCACTTTCATGTTCAAAATAACACACTTTACGCACATTGTATAGATAGAAAACAAACACTGCCCCCATAAAGTACACAATACACTCAGAGTATCATTTCGACAATCAACAACTGAAAATGAATATTAACTTAACAACACTTGAAATCGAAAGAAACAACATAAAGCGGAAGCATTCGAGAGAAGAATAATATTATTGTATGAAGACATAGTATATTCAGAATCTTTTATGTACTATCTTCTTCACTTTCATGCTTAAATTAACACACTTTACGCACATTGTATAGACACAATACACACACTCATAATACACTCAGAGTATCATTTCGACAATAAACAACTCAAAATGAATATTAACGCAACAATACTTAAAATCGAAAGAAACAACATTCAGCGGAAGTATTCGAGAGAAGAATAATATTATGTATGAAGACATAATATATTTTGAATCACAAAGTACACAATACACTCAGAGTATCATTTCGACAATCAACAACTGAAAATGAATATTATCTTAACAATACTTGAAATCGAAAGAAACAACATAAAGCGGAAGCATTCGAGAGAAGAATAATATTATTGTATGAAGACAAAATACATTCAGAATCTTTTAATTATTATCTTCTTCACTTTCATGCTTAAATTAACACATTTTACGCACATTGTATAGACACAATACACACACTCATAATACACTCAGAGTATCATTTCGACAATAAACAACTCAAAATGAATAATAACGCAACAATACTTGAAATCGAAAGAAACAACATAAAGCGGAAGCATTCGAGAGAAGAATAATATTATTGTATGAAGACATAATATATTCAGAATCTTTTATGTACTATCTTCTTCACTTTCATACTTAAATTAACACACTTTACGCACATTGTATAGACACAATACACACACTCATAATACACTCAGAGTATCATTTCGACAATAAACAACTCAAAATGAATATTAACGCAACAATACTTGAAATCGAAAGAAACAACATTCAGCGGAAGCATTCGAGAGAAGAATAATATTATGTACGAAGACATAATATATTCACAATCTTTTATGTACTATCTTCTTCACTTTCATGCTCAAAATAACGCACTTTACGCACATTAAATAGATACAAAACACACACTGCCCGCACAAAGTACACAATACACTCAGAGTATCATTTCGACAATCAACAACTGAAAATGAATATTCATCTCAACAATACTTGAAATCGAAAGAAACAACATTCAGCGGAAGCATTCGAGAGAAGAATAATATTATGTATGAAGACATAATATATTCTGAATCTTTTATGTACTATCTTCTTCATTTTCATGCTCAAAATAACACACTTTACGCACATTGTATAGATACAAAACACACACTGCCCGCATAAAGTACACAATACACTCAGAGTATCATTTCGAGAATCAACAACTGAAAATGAATATTAACTTAACTATGCTTGAAATCGAAAGAAACAACATAAAGCGGAAGCATTCGAGAGAAGAATAATATTATTGTATGAAGACATAATATATTCAGAATCTTTTATGTACTATCTTCTTCACTTTCATGCTTAAATTAACACACTTTACGCACATTGTATAGACACAATACACACACTCATAATACACTCAGAGTATCATTTCGACAATAAACAACTCAAAATGAATATTAACGCAACAATACTTAAAATCGAAAGAAACAACATTCAGCGGAAGTATTCGAGAGAAGAATAATATTATGTATGAAGACATAATATATTTTGAATCTTTTATGTACTATCTTCTTCACTTTCATGCTCAAAATAACACACTTTACGCACATTGTATAGATACAAAACACACATTGCCCGCATAAAGTACACAATACACTCAGAGTATCATTTCGAGAATCAACAACTGAAAATGAATATTAACTTAACAATACTTGAAATCGAAAGAAACAACATAAAGCGGAAGCATTCGAGAGAAGAATAATATTATTGTATGAAGACATAATATATTCAGAATCTTTTATGTACTATCTTCTTCACTTTCATGCTTAAATTAACACACTTTACGCACATTGTATAGACACAATACACACACTCATAATACACTCAGAGTTTCATTTCGACAATAAACAACTCAAAATGAATATTAAAGCAACAATACTTAAAATCGAAAGAAACAACATTCAGCGGAAGTATTCGAGAGAAGAATAATATTATGTATGAAGACATAATATATTTTGAATCACAAAGTACACAATACACTCAGAGTATCATTTCGACAATCAACAACTGAAAATGAATATTATCTTAACAACACTTGAAATCGAAAGAAACAACATAAAGCGGAAGCATTCGAGAGAAGAATAATATTATTGTATGAAGACAAAATACATTCAGAATCTTTTAATTACTATCTTCTTCACTTTCATGCTTAAATTAACACATTTTACGCACATTGTATAGACACAATACACACACTCATAATACACTCAGAGTATCATTTCGACAATAAACAAC
Organism: Salvia splendens; assembly: GCF_004379255.2. Lineage (NCBI taxonomy): Eukaryota > Viridiplantae > Streptophyta > Magnoliopsida > Lamiales > Lamiaceae > Salvia > Salvia splendens. The sequence continues at coordinate 26,155,027 of NC_056036.1, read as the reverse complement.
TCAAAATGAATATTAACGCAACAATACTTGATATCGAAAGAAACAACATTCAGCGGAAGCATTCGAGAGAAGAATAATATTATGTATGAAGACATAATATATTTTGAATCTTTTATGTACTATCTTCTTCACTTTCATGCTCAAAATAACACACTTTACGCACATTAAATAGATACAAAACACACACTGCCCGCACAAAGTACACAATACACTCAGAGTATCATTTCGACAATCAACAACTGAAAATGAATATTCATCTCAACAATACTTGAAATCGAAAGAAACAACATTCAGCGGAAGCATTCGAGAGAAGAATAATATTATGTATGAAGACATAATATATTCTGAATCTTTTATGTACTATCTTCTTCACTTTCATGCTCAAAATAACACACTTTACGCACATTGTATAGATACAAAACACACATTGCCCGAACAAAGTACACAATACACTCAGAGAATCATTTCGAGAATCAACAACTCAAAATGAATATTAACTCAACAATACTTGAAATCGAAAGAAACAACATTCAGCGGAAGCATTCGAGAGAAGAATAATATTATGTATGAAGACACAATATATTCAGAATCTTTTATGTACTATCTTCTTCACTTTCATGCTCAAAATAACACACTTTACGCACATTGTATAGATACAAAACAAACACTGCCCGCACAAAGTACACAATACACTCAGAGTATCATTTCGACAATCAACAATTGAAAATGAATATTATCTTAACAATACTTGAAATCGAAAGAAACAACATAGAGCGGAAGTATTCGAGACAAGAATAATATTATTGTATGATGACAAAATACACTCAGAATCTTTTAATTACTATCTTCTTCACTTTCATGCTGAAATTAACACACTTTACGCATATTGTATAGACACAATACACACACTAATAATACACTCAGAGTATCATTTCGACAATAAGCAACTCAAAATGAATATTAACGCAACAATACTTGAAATCGAAAGAAACAACATTCAGCGGAAGCATTCGAGAGAAGAATAATATTATGTATGAAGACATAATATATTTTGAATCTTTTATGTACTATCTTTTTCACTTTCATGCTCAAAATAACATACTTTACGCACATTATATAGATACAAAACACACACTGCCCGCACAAAGTATACAATACACTCAGAGTATCATTTCGACAATCAACAACTGAAAATGAATATTCATCTCAACAATACTTGAAATCGAAAGAAACAACATTCAGCGGAAGCATTCGAGAGAAGAATAACATTATGTATGAAGACATAATATATTCTGAATCTTTTATGTACTATCTTCTTCACTTTCATGCTCAAAATAACACACTTTACGCACATTGAATAGATACAATACACACATTGCCCTCACAAAGTACACAATACACTCAGAGTATCATTTCGAGAATCAACAACTCAAAATGAATATTATCTCAACAATACTTGAAATCGAAAGAAACAACATCCAGCGGAAGCATTCGAGAGAAGAATAATATTATGTATGAAGACATAATATATTCTGAATCTTTTATGTACTATCTTCTTCACTTTCATGCTCAAAATAACACACTTTACGCACATTATATAGATACAAAACACACACTGCCCGCACAAAGTACACAATACACTCAGAGTATCATTTCGACAATCAACAACTGAAAATGAATATTCATCTCAACAATACTTGAAATCGAAAGAAACAACATTCAGCGGACGCATTCGAGAGAAGAATAATATTATGTATGAAGACATAATACATTCAGAATCTTTTAATTACTATCTTCTTCACTTTCATGCTTAAATTAACACACTTTACGCACATTGTATAGACACAATACACACACTCATAATACCACTCAGAGTATCATTTCGACATTAAACAACTCAAAATGAATATTAACGCAACAATACTTGAAATCGAAAGAAACAACATCCAGCGGAAGCATTCAAGAGAAGAATAATATTATGTATGAAGACATAATATATTTTGAATCTTTTATGTACTATCTTCTTCACTTTCATGCTCAAAATAACACACTTTACGCACATTAAATAGATACAAAACACACACTGCCCGCACAAAGTACACAATACACTCAGAGTATCATTTCGACAATCAACAACTGAAAATGAATATTCATCTCAACAATACTTGAAATCAAAAGAAACAACATTCAGCGGAAGCATTCGAGAGAAGAATAATATTATGTATGAAGACATAATACATTCAGAATCTTTTAATTACTATCTTCTTCACTTTCATGCTTAAATTAACACACTTTACGCACATTGTATAGACACAATACACACACTCATAATACACTCAGAGTATCATTTCGACATTAAACAACTCAAAATGAATATTAACGCAACAATACTTGAAATCGAAGGAAACAACATCCAGCGGAAACATTCGAGAGAAGAATAATATTATGTATAAAGACATAATATATTTTGAATCTTTTATGTACTATCTTCTTCACTTTCATGCTCAAAATAACACACTTTACGCACATTGTATAGATACAAAACAAACACTGCCCGCACAAAGTACACAATACACTCAGAGTATCATTTCGACAATCAACAATTGAAAATGAATATTATCTTAACAATACTTGAAATCGAAAGAAACAACATAGAGCGGAAGTATTCGAGAGAAGAATAATATTATTGTATGATGACAAAATACACTCAGAATCTTTTAATTACTATCTTCTTCACTTTCATGCTGAAATTAACACACTTTACGCACATTGTATAGACACAATACACACACTAATAATACACTCAGAGTATCATTTCGACAATAAACAACTCAAAATGAATATTAACGCAACAATACTTGAAATCGAAAGAAACAACATTCAGCGGAAGCATTCGAGAGAAGAATAATATTATGTATGAAGACATAATATATTTTGAATCTTTTATGTACTATCGTCTTCACTTTCATGCTCAAAATAACATACTTTACGCACATTATATAGATACAAAACACACACTGCCCGCACAAAGTATACAATACACTCAGAGTATCATTTCGACAATCAACAACTGAAAATGAATATTCATCTCAACAATACTTGAAATCGAAAGAAACAACATTCAGCGGAAGCATTCGAGAGAAGAATAACATTATGTATGAAGACATAATATATTCTGAATCTTTTATGTACTATCTTCTTCACTTTCATGCTCAAAATAACACACTTTACGCACATTGAATAGATACAATACACACATTGCCCTCACAAAGTACACAATACACTCAGAGTATCATTTCGAGAATCAACAACTCAAAATGAATATTATCTCAACAATACTTGAAATCGAAAGAAACAACATCCAGCGGAAGCATTCGAGAGAAGAATAATATTATGTATGAAGACATAATATATTCTGAATCTTTTATGTACTATCTTCTTCACTTTCATGCTCAAAATAACACACTTTACGCACATTATATAGATACAAAACACACACTGCCCGCACAAAGTACACAATACACTCAGAGTATCATTTCGACAATCAACAACTGAAAATGAATATTCATCTCAACAATACTTGAAATCGAAAGAAACAACATTCAGCGGAAGCATTCGAGAGAAGAATAATATTATGTATGAAGACATAATACATTCAGAATCTTTTAATTACTATCTTCTTCACTTTCATGCTTAAATTAACACACTTTACGCACATTGTATAGACACAATACACACACTCATAATACCACTCAGAGTATCATTTCGACATTAAACAACTCAAAATGAATATTAACGCAACAATACTTGAAATCGAAAGAAACAACATCCAGCGGAAGCATTCAAGAGAAGAATAATATTATGTATGAACACATAATATATTGTCACGCCCGCATTTCCTAAGGATAGGAAGTACGGTGGACCGCGACTAGGGGAGGAATAAAGAAGCGGGGAAGAAAGGGGAGAACAAGAATACTTGACCCGAAAACGTTTAATTAGAGGAAGTTCACTTCAAAACAAAGTACTGTAGCGACATTTCTAAAGTTAAAGTAAACAGAGTTTAAATGAAAACGTTGTATCTGATTACAAAGCAGCGGAAAAGACCAAGAGATAGATAATGCCGGGTATGACGACACGACACCATCCAAAAGGCAAAGTAAAAACACAATTTTGACTTTAATTGCTCAACATCCGTCATCCCCATCGTCGCTCAACCTGCACATTAAGAAAACAACATGCAGGGCTGAGTACTTATTGCACTCAGTGGACACACGCCAAAATCAAAGTTTGTCATGCCATATCAGTGTAACCTTGGGGTTTTAAGTGTAAGAAAATAACCCAAGTACACTAAAACATATTTCATAAATTCGACTGCGCAGTCATTTTCAGCTATTGCCACCCTTATTCCCACCATCATACACTATCTGATCCAACGGGTGACAAGGGGCGTGGCCACACCCCAGGTCAACTAGACCGGCCAACTTGCTCTCAGATGGCTCCCGATCTCGTGTACACTAGCCTGAGGGTTCGCAGCCCAACAGACCCGAATTCGATTAAACATATGTGGTAAACCACTTCAGATAGGTTTCAAAACAAAACAGTTGGCAAGACAAACAGTTCATCTCCATAAACATTTCCGGAACAACGTCCGTATTAAAGATAACCCACAAAATAGTAGGGTAGAAAAGCCCACCTCGATTGCTTAGCTTTTAAACAGTTTCCTTCTTCAACCACAATTTCCTCGTAAAAGATCACCCTTTTGAAAGATAAATAAGTATCATAATTAGAATCAGGAAAGACGGGGTTTAAACGACAATGCATGAATCCTACGTGGATGACTTCGACATCTAGCACGTTACACGTACGCACACTTAACAACATCTTATAAGTCAATCACACAAAAACACACGTCTGAAACACACCACGCACGCACCCGACACGCATACAACGTACTCAAGACGCGCACACGACACACACGCAACACTCATACCCCCAGCATACCCTCACTGTGCAAACGGCTCACTTGGCTCGGAAAAGGTTCGGAAAAAGGATCGGCGTCTCGGCCTGGCTCGGTGTCTCGGCCGCCTGGCTCGGCACCTCGGCCGGCTGTCTCGCCGCCTGGCTCGGTGTCTCGGCCGACCGTCTCGGCTGCCTGGCTCGGCACCTCGGCCGACCGTCTCGGCCGCCTGGCTCGGCACCTCGGCCGACCGTCTCGGCCGCCTGGCTCGGCACCTCTGTCGACCGTCTCGGCCGCCTGGCTCGGCACCTCGGCCGACCGTCTCGGCCGCCTGGCTCGGCACCTCGGCCGACCGTCTCGGCCGCCTGGCTCGGCACCTCGGCCGACCGTCTCGGCCGCCTGGCTCGGCACTGGCTCGGCACCTGGCGCGGCACCTGTCTCGGCATTGGCTCGGCACCTGTCTCGGCATCTGGCTCGGCACCTGGCGCGGCACCTGTCTCGGCACTGGCTCGGCACCTGGCCCGACATCTGGCTCGGCGTCTCGGCCGCTGGCTCGATCACGTGCACACAAACTTTCCCCCAACCAACGATTCTCAAACCTTATACGACAATCACAACACACATTCCACAACCCAAAACACACCCGAAAACATGAGATCAAACCTTCAAAACTCCCCACAACACTGCCCTAGGCCGAACCCCAAAACTCTCGGCCAACACACACAAACCACCCGAACCAAACGCTGTTTTCCCCGAGCCATCTCTTGGCCAAACACACCCACATACATCCCAAAGACCACACACTCAGATTCACACCCATTGCACATAAATACATCACCCAAAAACATACATCCATCAGAAAAGCGCAGTTCACTTACAAAAATCATTATAAAATCACCAGACCTCCAAAGAAGCTGAAATTTTAACACCACACAGAAGACACACCAAGGTTTATACAGTTAAAAATTTCGTACCAAAAGGAGATCGTTTGCTCAGTCAAAAAGGGTTCGGAGCCCACTGTCGGTCACAACCAAAATCAAACTCACACCAACACATAGCCACAAGTCCTATACGGCATCTAAACAACTCAAAAACGTCCTATATGCATGTGTTTTCGAAATTAGCATGGGTTAGGGTCTTGGGTTACCTTTCCCGGAGAGTTCAAATAAGGGTCGAAAGCTTTCCCTTCTCCGACTCCGATTCAATACGAGAGGAAGTAACACCTTGATGAAACCAAGAAACCGATGAGAGGGAGTGAATGGGGGAAAGGTGAGAACCGAGAGGGAGAAAGAGAGAAACCTTACCGTGATGAGAGAACGATTGCGAGAGAGAAAAGAGAGAAACCGATGTGGGGGAGAGATTGGAAAGGAGAGAGTGTATCGGTTAAGTGGGAGTGGGGAGAGGTTGAGGAAGTAGTGGGGAGAGGGAGAGAAACCGAGAGAGAGAGGGAGAGAGAGAGAGAGAGATTTAATTGTTAATTAGGATTTTATTTTGTTTTTCAATTAATCATAAAAACTAAATATCCACACACATAAATAATATAAATCAATTAAGACTTTCCACACATATCTTAACCAAGATATTCACAAAATCAAACCTTAACTAACAAGAAATCAAATTTTTTTTTTTTCGGCTATTACATTACTCCCACCTTAAAAGAAATTTCGTCCCGAAATTCCCTAGATCACTCAAACAGCTCTGGAAACTTCTCTCTCATCTTATCTTCTAATTCCCATGTTGCTTCTTCGACCCCATGATTCCTCCACCGTACTTTCACCGAAACAATTGACTTATTCCTCAATTCTTGCACCCTTCGATCCAAAATGGCCTCGGGCTTCTCCTCATAACTTAGATCGGGATTTAGGACCATCATCTCTTCTTGGTGAACTATGTGTGCGGGGTCAAACACGTACTTCCTCAATTGTGACACATGGAAGACGTTGTGCACATTCCCAAAGCTTGGTGGTAGGGCCAATCTGTATGCTACCACGCCGACTCTATCCAAAATCTCGTACGGACCGATAAATCGGGGTCTCAGCTTTCCTTTCACTCCAAAACGAATTATTCCTTTAGAAGGGGAAACTTTCAGAAAGACCTTTTCTCCGACTTCAAATTGTAAATCGGTCCTCCGAACATCAGCATATGATTTCTGTCGGTCCTGTGCTTCCTTGATCCTCCCACGGATTTGTCGGACAATCTCTATCATCTCTTCTACAGAGTCTGGTCCGAGAATTCTTCTCTCACCCACTTCATCCCAATAAAGTGGTAATCTACACCTCTTCCCATACAATGCCTCATATGGAGCCATGTTGATAGTCGCCTGGTAACTATTGTTGTAAGCGAACTCTACCAATGGCAACACTTCTTCCCAACCTACGCCTCGATCTAGCACCACGGCTCGCAGCATATCTTCTAAGGTCTGTATCGTTCTCTCTGACTGCCCATCGGTTTGTGGGTGGAAGGCAGTACTAAAATTCAACTTAGTCCCCAACTCGCGCTGCAGGCTTGTCCAAAATCTAGAAGTAAATTTGGCATCGCGATCGGATGTAATTGTCGCTGGTACTCCATGCAAGCGTATAATCTCCCGTACATATATCTTAGCCAACTCGTTGGATCCATAAGTAGCACGAACCGGTACAAAATGAGCAGATTTGGTGAGACGATCTATAATCACCCAAATCACAGTGTTTCCTCGCTGGGATTTTGGCAGTCCTGTCACAAAGTCCATTGCAATATGTTCCCACTTCCATTCTGGAATCTCAAGGGGTTGCAATCTCCCATAGGGCCGTTGGTGTAGCGCCTTTACTTGTTGACATGCTAGGCATCTCTCCACAAATGCCGCAACATGCTTTTTCATACCGTTCCACCAAAATTGCCTCTTCATGTCCTGATACATCTTGGTGCTTCCTGGGTGAGCAGCGTATGGGGTTTCATGTGCTTCTCTCATGATTTCGATCCTCAGGCCTTCATCCTTAGGCACACAAAACCTTCCCTTGTATGTGAGACCATTATCCGCTGCCTCACGAAAGTTTCCGAGTTCACCCGCCCTCACTTCTGAGCGAATCTTCTCTAATAACGTATCTCGCCGTTGAGTTTCCACAATTCTGGCTCTTAAGTCGGGTTCCATCACCAACGTGGCTACTATTCCTTCCACAGTCTCGGGCATTCTCACTACTTCCAACCGCATCTTACTGAACTCTTGGATTAGACTCTCCTCGATAGTAAGAAAGGTGGCCAGCTGAGATTGAGACTTCCTACTAAGAGCATCGGCCACTACGTTTGCTTTTCCCGGATGGTAGTTTATACCACAATCGTAGTCCTTCACCAACTCGAGCCATCTACGTTGGCGCATGTTCAACTCCTTTTGCTCAAAGAAGTACTTTAGACTCTTATGGTCCGTATATATCTCACAACGGACTCCATAGAGATGATGTCTCCAGATCTTCAGTGCGTGTACCACGGCTGCCAGTTCTAAGTCATGTGTCGGATAGTTCAGCTCATGGGGCTTCAATTGTCTCGATGCATATGCAATCACTTTCCCCTTCTGCATAAGCACACATCCAAGTCCCACCTTCGACGCATCCGTATACACCGCGTAGTCAGTCCCTGACTCCGGCACAGCTAGAATTGGTGCGGTGGTCAATTTCTCCTTCAACAACTGAAAGCTCGCCTCACATTCTGGTGTCCAATTCATCTTGACTCCCTTTTTCAGTTGTTGTGTCATTGGCCTTGCTATCTTCGAGAATCCCTCAATGAATCTTCGATAATAGCCTGCCAGTCCTAAGAAGCTTCGAATTTCATTTTGTGTAGAAGGTGACTTCCATTCCTGTACAGCTTCCACCTTGGCCGGGTCTACACGAATCCCATCTGAGGTTACTACATGTCCAAGAAAGTTCACTTCCTTGAGCCAAAACTCGCATTTACTGAACTTGGCATATAATTTCTCGTCCCTTAGAGTTGCTAGGACGGTTCTCAAGTGCTCTTTGTGCTCCTCCACGTTCTTCGAGTAAACGAGCACATCATCGATGAAAACTAGAACAAACCGATCCAAATACGGATGGAACACGCGGTTCATAAGGTCCATGAACACTGCCGGGGCGTTCGTCAGTCCAAAAGGCATCACAACGAACTCATAATGACCATACCTTGTTCGAAAAGCCGTCTTGGGTACATCTTCTCGCCGAACCCTCAGCTGATGGTACCCAGACCTCAAATCCATCTTAGAGAAGACTCCTGCCCCTCGAAGTTGGTCAAACAAGTCGTCTATCCTTGGTAGTGGATACTTGTTCTTCAGCGTCAGTTTGTTTAGCTCTCGATAGTCGATGCACATCCTCATCGTTCCATCCTTCTTCTTCACAAACAACACTGGTGCTCCCCATGGCGACACGCTAGGTCTAATGAATCCCAATTCCAGTAGCTCTTGTAGTTGCACCTTAAGCTCCTCCAACTCTTTTGGCGCCATCCTATAGGGTGCCTTGGATATTGGTGCCGATCCGGGCTCCAGATCGATCGTGAATTCTACTTGCCTGTCGGGTGGGGGTCCCGGCAATGCATCGGGGAAGACATCGGGATATTCACTCACTATCGCCACATCTTCTATCTTCCTGTCTTTCTTCTCCTCCCCATTCAAATAAACAAGGTACGCTGGACATCCCTTCCTCATCATTGTAGTGGCTTGCAGCGCGGAGACAATGGACTTGCGTCGGTTCATTGAGATTCCGTAAAACCTCGTCGGCTCTTTTCCTGGGGTTTCAAACGAAATTTCCCTTTCTCTACAATGAAGAGTAACGTGGTTCTCCGCTAACCAATCCATACCCAAGATTATGTCTACGCTACCCATCGTCATTACTTGTAAATTATGAGCCAACAAACTGAGTTCACCTATTCCAAGGTTCACACACGCACAAGATCGGGATATATCTATAGTCCCGCCTACCGGTGAGGTCACACTCATAGTGGGTTCGGTCTTAACAGTAGGTAATCCTAATGTATCCACACAAGAAGTTGATATAAAGGAATGCGATGCACCCGTATCAAACAAGACAACTATAGGCATGTTGAGAAGGGTGCCCATACCTGCCAAGTTTCCTTGCCCAAAGGTTTCTTTCCCGTTTGCCGGCTGCTTCCCCTTCAAGGCGTAGGCTCTTGCTTGCGACGGCAGTCCTTGGCGGCGTTGTGGCGGTTGAGGTGCAGGTAGTGCCTGGGATGGTGGACGGAAGTAATGGCCACTTCCACCACAGCTGAAGCATCTAGGGTCTCGACACTCTCCGGTGTGGTACTTGAAGCATCTTCCACATTGAGGGTTCCTCGGCGGAAAGTTTGCCCTCGGGTGATAGGTATTCTGTCTCCCGCCATTGTAGGGTGGGTTCTTCATGTGTTGTGGCCTCTTGCCACCATACTGAGTTTGATCACCATCCCACCTCCTCTTCTCTTGATGACCTGACTGAGCTTGTAGGGGTGTCGCGTTTGTTGTCGCCACCACTTTTGGTTTAGGGAGTGCATCTTCCACGTCCAGTGCACAAGTCAAGATCTCCGAGTAGGAGAGTTCTCCTCGACAAGCCAATGCGGCCTTTATCTCATCCTTGAGCCCGGCCCGGAACTTCACCGCCCATTTCTCGTCGGTGTCCATCAACTCGGGCGCATATCGTGCCATCTGCGCGAGGGCTCGGTCGTACTCAGTTACAGTCATTCGGCCTTGGCTCAGCGTGTGGAATTCTACCACCTTGGCCCGTCTGTACGTCTTTGGGACATACTTGTTATCAATCTCCATTTTAAACTCCTCCCATGTTAACGCTTCCAAGCGTGCAGGATTCATAGTTCTTTGTCGAGTCTCCCACCAGTAATCGGCAGCACCTAATAGTTGAAAGGTGGCGCAAGCAATGCGCTCCCTATCTGTGCACTCCATGACCCTGAAAATACGCTCGAGGCCGCGTATCCACTCTTCAGCTTTTTATGGATCTCCTTGTCCATCGAATTTAGGGGGATTCTGCCTGGAGAACGTAACTATGAATCTTTCTTGCTGAGGCGGGGGTGGAGGTGGTGGTGGAGGTGGTGGTGGAGGTGGTGCCTCAGCTTTGGGTCCTTGTTGTGGACGGCGTTCACGTCTTGGCGGCATTCTGATTCAAAATCCAAAAAGTGTTACTACAATTCTCATCCAAAATTACCACTTTCTCGAAATTTTCTCATAATCTTCAAGTAGTAAAATGCAACACATAGGATATATATCAAAATCAAATTCTCATTAAAAGAAAGGAGGTCAAACGTTGTTTCCCAAGAGCAGATCGTACTAAAAACAAAACTAACAAGACATCAACTATTCTATTTCTAGACTACGACTCGATCATCCTCATCCATAGGCCCCGCGTATGTTCCGAACCCTGCGACGGAGTGATCGTGATAGACTTAGGGCACAGAGGGTGCTCAGAGAGTATAGAGTGTATCGAAAGAAGGATCACATACCGTTGATTGAGTTCGTAGCGATTCTATTAGCTTCTCAATGCCGTCAAGCTCTGTCACTCCGAACTCCTGAGCTGTCCTCCAGAGGGTGTCGAAGTGCGCTACGAACTCAATCAACGGTATGTGATCCTTCTTTCGATACACTCTATACTCTCTGAGCACCCTCTGTGCCCTAAGTCTATCACGATCACTCCGTCGCGGGGTTCGGAACATACGCGCCATCTATAGAAAGACAGAAACAATCGCCTCGCATATAAAAACAGGGTGCATAACCGAAGAAGAGAGAGATATGTGTATGCAGACGTATCGCTGTTCTAACTCCAACCCGTTGGTGTTCAAAGGCCATAAGTCCTTATCTACTATAGGTACAAGAAGCACTAGTGAAACCTCTCACGTCTAAGTTCAAACATTCAAAAGGCCAACACATTCACACGTAACAGCTCACATCAACATTCACGTCATCATAGCATCACACATCAGCCACATGCTTTCATATAAATTCAACACACAAAAACAGTTCATAACTCTCATAATTTCCAACTTTTCACATCACTTTGTACCCTTCCACATGCATCAATATTTACTTACTTTCCAAAAATCATTTTCAAAACCCAAAATCACAATTTCCTCCACTTCCATATACTTTCCAAAAATTCAAAATTTTCATTACCTCATTTCAGGTTGAGTGCGATGAGTCGGATGTTGAGCCAATGACACTTTTGAAAACTTACTCAAAACAGAAAAAGACTCTTGGATCCAGAGCAGAAAGAAAACCTAGGCTCTGATACCACTCTGTCACGCCCGCATTTCCTAAGGATAGGAAGTACGGTGGACCGCGACTAGGGGAGGAATAAAGAAGCGGGGAAGAAAGGGGAGAACAAGAATACTTGACCCGAAAACGTTTAATTAGAGGAAGTTCACTTCAAAACAAAGTACTGTAGCGACATTTCTAAAGTTAAAGTAAACAGAGTTTAAATGAAAACGTTGTATCGGATTACAAAGCAGCGGAAAAGACCAAGAGATAGATAATGCCGGGTATGACGACACGACACCATCCAAAAGGCAAAGTAAAAACACAATTTTGACTTTAATTGCTCAACATCCGTCATCCCCATCGTCGCTCAACCTGCACATTAAGAAAAACAACATGCAGGGCTGAGTACTTATTGCACTCAGTCGACACACGCCAAAATCATAGTTTGTCATGCCATATCAGTGTAACCTTGGGGTTTTAAGTGTAAGAAAATAACCCAAGTACACTAAAACATATTTCATAAATTCGACTGCGCAGTCATTTTCAGCTATTGCCACCCTTATTCCCACCATCATACACTATCTGATCCAACGGGTGACAAGGGGCGTGGCCACACCCCAGGTCAACTAGACCGGCCAACTTGCTCTCAGATGGCTCCCGATCTCGTGTACACTAGCCTGAGGGTTCGCAGCCCAACAGACCCGAATTCGATTAAACATATGTGGTAAACCACTTCAGATAGGTTTCAAAACAAAACAGTTGGCAAGACAAACAGTTCATCTCCATAAACATTTCCGGAACAACGTCCGTATTAAAGATAACCCACAAAATAGTAGGGTAGAAAAGCCCACCTCGATTGCTTAGCTTTTAAACAGTTTCCTTCTTCAACCACAATTTCCTCGTAAAAGATCACCCTTTTGAAAGATAAATAAGTATCATAATTAGAATCAGGAAAGACGGGGTTTAAACGACAATGCATGAATCCTACGTGGATGACTTCGACATCTAGCACGTTACACGTACGCACACTTAACAACATCTTATAAGTCAATCACACAAAAACACACGTCTGAAACACACCACGCACGCACCCGACACGCATACAACGTACTCAAGACGCGCACACGACACACACGCAACACTCATACCCCCGGCATACCCTCACTGTGCAAACGGCTCACTTGGCTCGGAAAAGGTTCGGAAAAAGGATCGGCGTCTCGGCCTGGCTCGGTGTCTCGGCCGCCTGGCTCGGCACCTCGGCCGGCTGTCTCGCCGCCTGGCTCGGTGTCTCGGCCGACCGTCTCGGCTGCCTGGCTCGGCACCTCGGCCGACCGTCTCGGCCGCCTGGCTCGGCACCTCGGCCGACCGTCTCGGCCGCCTGGCTCGGCACCTCGGCCGACCGTCTCGGCCGCCTGGCTCGGCACCTCTGCCGACCGTCTCGGCCGCCTGGCTCGGCACCTCGGCCGACCGTCTCGGCCGCCTGGCTCGGCACCTCGGCCGACCGTCTCGGCCGCCTGGCTCGGCACTGGCTCGGCGTCTGTCTCGGCATCTGGCTCGACACCTGGTGCGGCACCTGTCTCGGCATTGGCTCGACACCTGTCTCGACATCTGGCTCGGCACCTGGCGCGGCACCTGTCTCGGCACTGGCTCGGCACCTGGCCCGACATCTGGCTCGGCGTCTCGGCCGCTGGCTCGATCACGTGCACACAAACTTTCCCCCAACCAACGATTCTCAAACCTTATACGACAATCACAACACACATTCCACAACCCAAAACACACCCGAAAACATGAGATCAAACCTTCAAAACTCCCCACAACACTGCCCTAGGCCGAACCCCAAAACTCTCGGCCAACACACACAAACCACCCGAACCAAACGCTGTTTTCCCCGAGCCATCTCTTGGCCAAACACACCCACATACATCCCAAAGACCACACACTCAGATTCACACCCATTGCACATAAATACATCACCCAAAAACATACATCCATCAGAAAAGCGCAGTTCACTTACAAAAATCATTATAAAATCACCAGACCTCCAAAGAAGCTGAAATTTTAACACCACACAGAAGACACACCAAGGTTTATACAGTTAAAAATTTCGTACCAAAAGGAGATCGTTTGCTCAGTCAAAAAGGGTTCGAAGCCCACTGTCGGTCACAACCAAAATCAAACTCACACCAACACATAGCCACAAGTCCTATACGGCATCTAAACAACTCAAAAACGTCCTATATGCATGTGTTTTCGAAATTAGCATGGGTTAGGGTCTTGGGTTACCTTTCCCGGAGAGTTCAAATAAGGGTCGAAAGCTTTCCCTTCTCCGACTCCGATTCAATACGAGAGGAAGTAACACCTTGATGAAACCAAGAAACCGATGAGAGGGAGTGAATGGGGGAAAGGTGAGAACCGAGAGGGAGAAAGAGAGAAACCTTACCGTGATGAGAGAACGATTGCGAGAGAGAAAAGAGAGAAACCGATGTGGGGGAGAGATTGGAAAGGAGAGAGTGTATCGGTTAAGTGGGAGTGGGGAGAGGTTGAGGAAGTAGTGGGGAGAGGGAGAGAAACCGAGAGAGAGAGGGAGAGAGAGAGAGAGAGATTTAATTGTTAATTAGGATTTTATTTTGTTTTTCAATTAATCATAAAAACTAAATATCCACACACATAAATAATATAAATCAATTAAGACTTTCCACACATATCTTAACCAAGATATTCACAAAATCAAACCTTAACTAACAAGAAATCAAATTTTTTTTTTTTTCGGCTATTGCATATATTTTGAATCTTTTATGTATTATCTTCTTCACTTTCATGCTCAAAATAACACACTTTACGCACATTAAATAGATACAAAACACACACTGCCCGCACAAAGTACACAATACACTCAGAGTATCATTTCGACAATCAACAACTGAAAATGAATATTCATCTCAACAATACTTGAAATCAAAAGAAACAACATTCAACGGAAGCATTCGAGAGAAGAATAATATTATGTATGAAGACATAATACATTCAGAATCTTTTAATTACTATCTTCTTCACTTTCATGCTTAAATTAACACACTTTACGCACATTGTATAGACACAATACACACACTCATAATACACTCAGAGTATCATTTCGACATTAAACAACTCAAAATGAATATTAACGCAACAATACTTGAAATCGAAAGAAACAACATCCAGCGGAAACATTCGAGAGAAGAATAATATTATGTATAAAGACATAATATATTTTGAATCTTTTATGTACTATCTTCTTCACTTTCATGCTCAAAATAACACACTTTACGCACATTAAATAGATACAAAACACACACTGCCCGCACAAAGTACACAATACACTCAGAGTATCATTTCGACAATCAACAACTGAAAATGAATATTCATCTCAACAATACTTGAAATCGAAAGAAACAACATTCAGCCTAAGCATTCGAGAGAAGAATAATATTATGTATGAAGACATAATATATTCTGAATCTTTTATGTACTATCTTCTTCACTTTCATGCTCAAAATAACACACTTTACGCACATTGTATAGATACAAAACACACATTGCCCGAACAAAGTACACAATACACTCAGAGTATCATTTCGAGAATCAACAACTCAAAATGAATATTAACTCAACAATACTTGAAATCGAAAGAAACAACATTCAGCGGAAGCATTCGAGAGAAGAATAATATTATGTATGAAGACATAATATATTCTGAATCTTTTATGTACTATCTTCTTCACTTTCATGCTCAAAATAACACACTTTACGCACATTGTATAGATACAAAACAAACACTGCCCGCACAAAGTACACAATACACTCAGAGTATCATTTCGACAATCAACAACTGAAAATGAATATTATTTTAACAATACTTGAAATCGAAAGAAACAACATAAAGCGGAAGCATTCGAGAGAAGAATAATATTATTGTATGATGACAAAATACATTCAGAATCTTTTAAATACTATCTTCTTCACTTTCATGCTTAAATTAACACACTTTACGCACATTGTATAGACACAATACACACACTCAGAGTATCATTTCGACAATAAACAACTCAAATCGAATATTAACGCAACAATACTTGAAATCGAAAGAAACAACATCCAGCGGAAGCATTCGAGAGAAGAATAATATTATGTATGAAGACATAATATATTTTGAATCTTTTATGTACTATCTTCTTCACTTTCATGCTCAAAATAACACACTTTACGCACATTAAATAGATACAAAACACACACTGCCCGCACAAAGTACACAATACACTCAGAGTATCATTTCGACAATCAACAACTGAAAATGAATATTCATCTCAACAATACTTGAAATCGAAAGAAACAACATTCAGCGGAAGCATTCGAGAGAAGAATAATATTATGTATGAAGACATAATATATTTTGAATCTTTTATGTACTATCTTCTTCACTTTCATGCTCAAAATAACACACTTTACGCACATTGTATAGATACAAAACACACATTGCCCGAACAAAGTACACAATACACTCAGAGTATCATTTCGAGAATCAACAACTCAAAATGAATATTAACTCAACAATACTTGAAATCGAAAGAAACAACATTCAGCGGAAGCATTCGAGAGAAGAATAATATTATGTATGAAGACATAATATATTCTGAATCTTTTATGTACTATCTTCTTCACTTTCATGCTCAAAATAACACACTTTACGCACATTAAATAGATACAAAACACACACTGCCCGCACAAAGTACACAATACACTCAGAGTATCATTTCGACAATCAACAACTGAAAATGAATATTCATCTCAACAATACTTGAAATCGAAAGAAACAACATTCAGCGGAAGCATTCGAGAGAAGAATAATATTATGTATGAAGACATAATATATTCTGAATCTTTTATGTACTATCTTCTTCACTTTCATGCTCAAAATAACACACTTTACGCACATTGTATAGATACAAAACACACATTGCCCGAACAAAGTACACAATACACTCAGAGTATCATTTCGAGAATCAACAACTCAAAATGAATATTAACTCAACAATACTTGAAATCGAAAGAAACAACATTCAGCGGAAGCATTCGAGAGAAGAATAATATTATGTATGAAGACATAATATATTCTGAATCTTTTATGAACTATCTTCTTCACTTTCATGCTCAAAATAACACACTTTACGCACATTGTGTAGATACAAAACAAACACTGCCCGCACAAAGTACACAATACACTCAGAGTATCATTTCGACAATCAACAACTGAAAATGAATATTATCTTAACAATACTTGAAATCGAAATAAACAACTTAAAGCGGAACCATTCGAGAGAAGAATAATATTATTGTATGATGACAAAATACATTCAGAATCTTTTAAATACTATCTTCTTCACTTTCATGCTTAAATTAACACACTTTACGCACATTGTATAGACACAATACACACACTCAGAGTATCATTTCGACAATAAACAACTCAAAATGAATATTAACGCAACAATACTTGAAATCGAAAGAAACAACATCCAGCGGAAGCATTCGAGAGAAGAATAATATTATGTATGAAGACATAATATATTTTGAATCTTTTATGTACTATCTTCTTCACTTTCATGCTCAAAATAACACACTTTACGCACATTAAATAGATACAAAACACACACTGCCCGCACAAAGTACACAATACACTCAAAGTATCATTTCGACAATCAACAACTGAAAATGAATATTCATCTCAACAATACTTGAAATCGAAAGAAACAACATTCAGCGGAAGCATTCGAGAGAAGAATAATATTATGTATGAAGACATAATATATTCTGAATCTTTTATGTACTATCTTCTTCACTTTCATGCTCAAAATAACACACTTTACGCACATTGTATAGATACAAAACACACATAGCCCGAACAAAGTACACAATACACTCAGAGTATCATTTCGAGAATCAACAACTCAAAATGAATATTAACTCAACAATACTTGAAATCGAAAGAAACAAGATTCAGCGGAAGCATTCGAGAGAAGAATAATATTATGTATGAAGACATAATATATTCTGAATCTTTTATGTACTATCTTCTTCACTTTCATGCTCAAAATAACACACTTTACGCACATTGTATAGATACAAAACAAACACTGCCCGCACAAAGTACACAATACACTCAGAGTATCATTTCGACAATCAACAACTGAAAATGAATATTATCTTAACGATACTTGAAATCGAAAGAAACAACATAAAGCGGAAGCATTCGAGAGAAGAATAATATTGTTGTATTATGACAAAATACATTCAGAATCTTTTAATTACTATCTTCTTCACTTTCATGCTTAAATTAACACACTTTACGCACATTGTATAGACATAATACACACACTCATAATACACTCAGAGTATCATTTCGACAATAAACAACTCACAATGAATATTAACGCAACAATACTTGAAATCGAAAGAAACAACATTCAGCGGAAGCATTCGAGAGAAGAATAATATTATGTACGAAGACATAATATATTTTGAATCTTTTATGTACTATCTTCTTCACTTTCATGCTCAAAATAACACACTTTACGCACATTAAATAGATACAAAACACACACTGCCCGCACAAAGTACACAATACACTCAGAGTATCATTTCGACAATCAACAACTGAAAATGAATATTCATCTCAACAATACTTGAAATCGAAAGAAACAACATTCAGCGGAAGCATTCGAGAGAAGAATAATATTATGTATGAAGACATAATATATTCTGAATCTTTTATGTACTATCTTCTTCACTTTCATGCTCAAAATAACACACTTTACGCACATTGTATAGATACAAAACACACATTGCCCGAACAAAGTACACAATACACTCAGAGTATCATTTCGAGAATCAACAACTCAAAATGAATATTAACTCAACAATACTTGAAATCGAAAGAAACAACATTCAGCGGAAGCATTCGAGAGAAGAATAATATTATGTATGAAGACATAATATATTCTGAATCTTTTATGTACTATCTTCTTCACTTTCATGCTCAAAATAACACACTTTACGCACATTGTATAGATACAAAACACACATTGCCCGAACAAAGTACACAATACACTCAGAGTATCATTTCGAGAATCAACAACTCAAAATGAATATTAACTCAACAATACTTGAAATCGAAAGAAACAACATTCAGCGGAAGCATTCGAGAGAAGAATAATATTATGTATGAAGACATAATATATTCTGAATCTTTTATGTACTATCTTCTTCACTTTCATGCTTAAAATAACACACTTTACGCACATTAAATAGATACAAAACACACACTGCCCGCACAAAGTACACAATACACTCAGAGTATCATTTCGACAATCAACAACTGAAAATGAATATTCATCTCAACAATACTTGAAATCGAAAGAAACAACATTCAGCGGAAGCATTCGAGAGAAGAATAATATTATGTATGAAGACATAATATATTCTGAATCTTTTATGTACTATCTTCTTCACTTTCATGCCCAAAATAACACACTTTACGCACATTGTATAGATACAAAACACACATTGCCCGAACAAAGTACACAATACACTCAGAGTATCATTTCGAGAATCAACAACTCAAAATGAATATTAACTCAACAATACTTGAAATCGAAAGAAACAACATTCAGCGGAAGCATTCGAGAGAAGAATAATATTATGTATGAAGACATAATATATTCTGAATCTTTTATGTACTATCTTCTTCTCTTTCATGCTCAAAATAACACACTTTACGCACATTGTATAGATACAAAACAAACACTGCCCGCACAAAGTACACAATACACTCAGAGTATCATTTCGACAATCAACAACTGAAAATGAATATTATCTTAACAATACTTGAAATCGAAATAAACAACTTAAAGCGGAACCATTCGAGAGAAGAATAATATTATTGTATGATGACAAAATACATTCAGAATCTTTTAAATACTATCTTCTTCACTTTCATGCTTAAATTAACACACTTTACGCACATTGTATAGACACAATACACACACTCAGAGTATCATTTCGACAATAAACAACTCAAATGAATATTAACGCAACAATACTTGAAATCGAAAGAAACAACATCCAGCGGAAGCATTCGAGAGAAGAATAATATTATGTATGAAGACATAATATATTTTGAATCTTTTATGTACTATCTTCTTCACTTTCATGCTCAAAATAACACACTTTACGCACATTAAATAGATACAAAACACACACTGCCCGCACAAAGTACACAATACACTCAAAGTATCATTTCGACAATCAACAACTGAAAATGAATATTCATCTCAACAATACTTGAAATCGAAAGAAACAACATTCAGCGGAAGCATTCGAGAGAAGAATAATATTATGTATGAAGACATAATATATTCTGAATCTTTTATGTACTATCTTCTTCACTTTCATGCTCAAAATAACACACTTTACGCACATTGTATAGATACAAAACACACATAGCCCGAACAAAGTACACAATACACTCAGAGTATCATTTCGAGAATCAACAACTCAAAATGAATATTAACTCAACAATACTTGAAATCGAAAGAAACAAGATTCAGCGGAAGCATTCGAGAGAAGAATAATATTATGTATGAAGACATAATATATTCTGAATCTTTTATGTACTATCTTCTTCACTTTCATGCTCAAAATAACACACTTTACGCACATTGTATAGATACAAAACACACATTGCCCGAACAAAGTACACAATACACTCAGAGTATCATTTCGAGAATCAACAACTCAAAATGAATATTAACTCAACAATACTTGAAATCGAAAGAAACAACATTCAGCGGAAGCATTCGAGAGAAGAATAATATTATGTATGAAGACATAATATATTCTGAATCTTTTATGTACTATCTTCTTCACTTTCATGCTCAAAATAACACACTTTACGCACATTAAATAGATACAAAACACACACTGCCCGCACAAAGTCCACAATACACTCAGAGTATCATTTCGACAATCAACAACTGAAAATGAATATTCATCTCAACAATACTTGAAATCGAAAGAAACAACATTCAGCGGAAGCATTCGAGAGAAGAATAATATTATGTATGAAGACATAATATATTCTGAATCTTTTATGTACTATCTTCTTCACTTTCATGCCCAAAATAACACACTTTACGCACATTGTATAGATACAAAACACACATTGCCCGAACAAAGTACACAATACACTCAGAGTATCATTTCGAGAATCAACAACTCAAAATGAATATTAACTCAACAATACTTGAAATCGAAAGAAACAACATTCAGCGGAAGCATTCCAGAGAAGAATAATATTATGTATGAAGACATAATATATTCTGAATCTTTTATGTACTATCTTCTTCTCTTTCATGCTCAAAATAACACACTTTACGCACATTGTATAGATACAAAACAAACACTGCCCGCACAAAGTACACAATACACTCAGAGTATCATTTCGACAATCAACAACTGAAAATGAATATTATCTTAACAATACTTGAAATCGAAATAAACAACTTAAAGCGGAACCATTCGAGAGAAGAATAATATTATTGTATGATGACAAAATACATTCAGAATCTTTTAAATACTATCTTCTTCACTTTCATGCTTAAATTAACACACTTTACGCACATTGTATAGACACAATACACACACTCAGAGTATCATTTCGACAATAAACAACTCAAAATGAATATTAACGCAACAATACTTGAAATCGAAAGAAACAACATCCAGCGGAAGCATTCGAGAGAAGAATAATATTATGTATGAAGACATAATATATTTTGAATCTTTTATGTAC
This sequence comes from Salvia splendens, assembly GCF_004379255.2. Taxonomy (NCBI): domain Eukaryota; kingdom Viridiplantae; phylum Streptophyta; class Magnoliopsida; order Lamiales; family Lamiaceae; genus Salvia; species Salvia splendens. The sequence goes on along the minus strand of NC_056036.1, from coordinate 26,132,971 downwards.
TATCTTCTTCACTTTCATGCTCAAAATAACACACTTTACGCACATTAAATAGATACAAAACACACACTGCCCGCACAAAGTACACAATACACTCAAAGTATCATTTCGACAATCAACAACTGAAAATGAATATTCATCTCAACAATACTTGAAATCGAAAGAAACAACATTCAGCGGAAGCATTCGAGAGAAGAATAATATTATGTATGAAGACATAATATATTCTGAATCTTTTATGTACTATCTTCTTCACTTTCATGCTCAAAATAACACACTTTACGCACATTGTATAGATACAAAACACACATAGCCCGAACAAAGTACACAATACACTCAGAGTATCATTTCGAGAATCAACAACTCAAAATGAATATTAACTCAACAATACTTGAAATCGAAAGAAACAAGATTCAGCGGAAGCATTCGAGAGAAGAATAATATTATGTATGAAGACATAATATATTCTGAATCTTTTATGTACTATCTTCTTCACTTTCATGCTCAAAATAACACACTTTACGCACATTGTATAGATACAAAACAAACACTGCCCGCACAAAGTACACAATACACTCAGAGTATCATTTCGACAATCAACAACTGAAAATGAATATTATCTTAACGATACTTGAAATCGAAAGAAACAACATAAAGCGGAAGCATTCGAGAGAAGAATAATATTATTGTATTATGACAAAATACATTCAGAATCTTTTAATTACTATCTTCTTCACTTTCATGCTTAAATTAACACACTTTACGCACATTGTATAGACATAATACACACACTCATAATACACTCAGAGTATCATTTCGACAATAAACAACTCAAAATGAATATTAACGCAACAATACTTGAAATCGAAAGAAACAACATTCAGCGGAAGCATTCGAGAGAAGAATAATATTATGTACGAAGACATAATATATTTTGAATCTTTTATGTACTATCTTCTTCACTTTCATGCTCAAAATAACACACTTTACGCACATTAAATAGATACAAAACACACACTGCCCGCACAAAGTACACAATACACTCAGAGTATCATTTCGACAATCAACAACTGAAAATGAATATTCATCTCAACAATACTTGAAATCGAAAGAAACAACATTCAGCGGAAGCATTCGAGAGAAGAATAATATTATGTATGAAGACATAATATATTCTGAATCTTTTATGTACTATCTTCTTCACTTTCATGCTCAAAATAACACACTTTACGCACATTGCATAGATACAAAACAAACACTACCCCCACAAAGTACACAATACACTTAGAGTATCATTTCGACAATCAACAACTGAAAATGAATATTATCTTAACAATACTTGAAATCGAAAGAAACAACATAAAGCGGAAGCATTCGAGAGAAGAATAATATTATTGTATGATGACAAAATACATTCAGAATCTTTTAATTACTATCTTCTTCACTTTCATGCTTAAATTAACACACTTTACGCACATTGTATAGACACAACACACACACTCATAATACACTCAGAGTATCATTTCGACAATAAACAAATAAAAATGAATATTAACGCAACAATACTTGAAATCGAAAGAAACAACATTCAGCGGAAGCATTCGAGAGAAGAATAATATTATGTACGAAGACATAATATATTTTGAATCTTTTATGTACTATCTTCTTCACTTTCATGCTCAAAATAACACACTTTACGCACATTAAATAGATACAAAACACACACTGCCCGCACAAAGTACACAATACACTCAGAGTATCATTTCGACAATCAACAACTGAAAATGAATATTCATCTCAACAATACTTGAAATCGAAAGAAACAACATTCAGCGGAAGCATTCGAGAGAAGAATAATATTATGTATGAAGACATAATATATTCTGAATCTTTTATGTACTATCTTCTTCACTTTCATGCTCAAAATAACACACTTTACGCACATTGCATAGATACAAAACAAACACTACCCCCACAAAGTACACAATACACTCAGAGTATCATTTCGACAATCAACAACTGAAAATGAATATTATCTTAACAATACTTGAAATCGAAAGAAACAACATAAAGCGGAAGCATTCGAGAGAAGAATAATATTATTGTATGATGACAAAATACATTCAGAATCTTTTAATTACTATCTTCTTCACTTTCATGCTTAAATTAACACACTTTACGCACATTGTATAGACACAATACACACACTCATAATACACTCAGAGTATCATTTCGACAATAAACAAATAAAAATGAATATTAACGCAACAATACTTGAAATCGAAAGAAACAACATTCAGCGGAAGCATTCGAGAGAAGAATAATATTATGTACGAAGACATAATATATTTTGAATCTTTTATGTACTATCTTCTTCACTTTCATGCTCAAAATAACACACTTTACGCACATTAAATAGATACAAAACACACACTGCCCGCACAAAGTACACAATACACTCAGAGTATCATTTCGACAATCAACAACTGAAAATGAATATTCATCTCAACAATACTTGAAATCGAAAGAAACAACATTCAGCGGAAGCATTCGAGAGAAGAATAATATTATGTATGAAGACATAATATATTCTGAATCTTTTATGTACTATCTTCTTCACTTTCATGCTCAAAATAACACACTTTACGCACATTGTGTAGATACAAAACAAACACTACCCCCACAAAGTACACAATACACTCAGAGTATCATTTCGACAATCAACTACTGAAAATGAATATTATCTTAACAATACTTGAAATCGAAAGAAACAACATAAAGTGGAAGCATTCGAGAGAAGAATAATATTATTGTATGATGACAAAATACATTCAGAATCTTTTAATTACTATCTTCTTCACTTTCATGCTTAAATTAACACACTTTACGCACATTGTATAGACACAATACACACACTCATAATACACTCAGAGTATCATTTCGACAATAAACAACTCAAAATGAATATTAACGCAACAATACTTGAAATCGAAAGAAACAACATTCAGCGGAAGCATTCGAGAGAAGAATAATATTATGTACGAAGACATAATATATTTTGAATCTTTTATGTACTATCTTCTTCACTTTCATGCTCAAAATAACACACTTTACGCACATTAAATAGATACAAAACACACACTGCCCGCACAAAGTACACAATACACTCAGTGTATCATTTCGACAATCAACAACTGAAAATGAATATTCATCTCAACAATACTTGAAATCGAAAGAAACAACATTCAGCGGAAGCATTCGCGAGAAGAATAATATTATGTACGAAGACATAATATATTTTGAATCTTTTATGTACTATCTTCTTCACTTTCATGCTCAAAATAGCACACTTTACGCACATTAAATAGATACAAAACACACACTGCCCGCACAAAGTACACAATACACTCAGAGTATCATTTCGACAATCAACAACTGAAAATGAATATTATCTTAACAATACTTGAAATCGAAAGAAACAACATAAAGCGGAAGCATTCGAGAGAAGAATAATATTATTGTATGATGACAAAATACATTCAGAATCTTTTAATTACTATCTTCTTCACTTTCATGCTTAAATTAACACACTTTACGCACATTGTATAGACACAATACACACACTCATAATACACTCAGAGTATCATTTCGACAATAAACAAATAAAAATGAATATTAACGCAACAATACTTGGAATCGAAAGAAACAACATTCAGCGGAAGCATTCGAGAGAAGAATAATATTATGTACGAAGACATAATATATTTTGAATCTTTTATGTACTATCTTCTTCACTTTCATGCTCAAAATAACACACTTTACGCACATTAAATAGATACAAAACACACACTGCCCGCACAAAGTACACAATACACTCAGAGTATCATTTCGACAATCAACAACTGAAAATGAATATTCATCTCAACAATACTTGAAATCGAAAGAAACAACATTCAGCGGAAGCATTCGAGAGAAGAATAATATTATGTATGAAGACATAATATATTCTGAATCTTTTATGTACTATCTTCTTCACTTTCATGCTCAAATAACACACTTTACGCACATTGTGTAGATACAAAACAAACACTACCCCCACAAAGTACACAATACACTCAGAGTATCATTTCGACAATCAACAATTGAAAATGAATATTATCTTAACAATACTTGAAATCGAAAGAAAGAACATAAAGTGGAAGCATTCGAGAGAAGAATAATATTATTGTATGATGACAAAATACATTCAGAATCTTTTAATTACTATCTTCTTCACTTTCATGCTTAAATTAACACACTTTACGCACATTGTATAGACACAATACACACACTCATAATACACTCAGAGTATCATTTCGACAATAAACAAATCAAAATGAATATTAACGCAACAATACTTGAAATCGAAAGAAACAACATTCAGCGGAAGCATTCGAGAGAAGAATAATATTATGTACGAAGACATAATATATTTTGAATCTTTTATGTACTATCTTCTTCACTTTCATGCTCAAAATAACACACTTTACGCACATTAAATAGATACAAAACACACACTGCCCGCACAAAGTACACAATACACTCAGAGTATCATTTCGACAATCAACAACTGAAAATGAATATTCATCTCAACAATACTTGAAATCGAAAGAAACAACATTCAGCGGAAGCATTCGCGAGAAGAATAATATTATGTACGAAGACATAATATATTTTGAATCTTTTATGTACTATTTTCTTCACTTTCATGCTCAAAATAGCACACTTTACGCACATTAAATAGATACAAAACACACACTGCCCGCACAAAGTACACAATACACTCAGAGTATCATTTCGACAATCAACAACTGAAAATGAATATTCATCTCAACAATACTTGAAATCGAAAGAAACAACATTCAGCGGAAGCATTCGAGAGAAGAATAATATTATGTATGAAGACATAATATATTATGAATCTTTTATGTACTATCTTCTTCACTTTCATGCTCAAAATAACACACTTTACGCACATTGTATAGATATAAAACAAACACTACCCCCACAAAGTACACAATACACTCAGAGTATCATTTCGACAATCAACAACTGAAAATGAATATTATCTTAACAATACTTGAAATCGAAAGAAACAACATAAAGCGGAAGCATTCGAGAGAAGAATAATATTATTGTATGATGACAAAATACATTCAGAATCTTTTAATTACTATCTTCTTCACTTTCATGCTTAAATTAACACACTTTACGCACATTGTATAGACACAATACACACACTCATAATACACTCAGAGTATCATTTCGACAATAAACAAATCAAAATGAATATTAACGCAACAATACTTGAAATCGAAAGAAACAACATTCAGCTAAAGCATTCGAGAGAAGAATAATATTATGTACGAAGACATAATATATTTTGAATCTTTTATGTACTATGTTCTTCACTTTCATGCTCAAAATAACACACTTTACGCACATTAAATAGATACAAAACACACACTGCCCGCACAAAGTACACAATACACTCAGAGTATCAGTTCGACAATCAACAACTGAAAATGAATATTCATCTCAACAATACTTGAAATCGAAAGAAACAACATTCAGCGGAAGCATTCGAGAGAAGAATAATATTATGTATGAAGACATAATATATTCTGAATCTTTTATGTACTATCTTCTTCACTTTCATGCTTAAATTAACACACTTTACGCACATTGTATAGACACAATACACACACTCTGAGTATCATTTCAACAATAAACAACTCAAAATGAATATTAACGCAACAATACTTGAAATCGAAAGAAACAACATTCAGCGGAAGCATTCGAGAGAAGAATAATATTATGTATGAAGACATAATATATTTTGAATCTTTTATGTACTATCTTCTTCACTTTCATGCTCAAAATAACACACTTTACGCACATTAAATAGATACAAAACACACACTGCCCGCACAAAGTACACAATACACTCAGAGTATCATTTCGACAATCAACAATACTTGAAATCGAAAGAAACAACATTCAGCGGAAGCATTCGAGAGAAGAATAATATTATGTACGAAGACATAATATATTTTGAATCTTTTATGTACTATCTTCTTCACTTTCATGCTCAAAATAACACACTTTACGCACATTAAATAGATACAAAACACACACTGCCCGCACAAAGTACACAATACACTCAGAGTATCATTTCGACAATCAACAACTGAAAATGAATATTCATCTCAACAGTACTTGAAATCGAAAGAAACAACATTCAGCGGAAGCATTCGAGAGAAGAATAATATTATGTATGAAGACATAATATATTCTGAATCTTTTATGTACTATCTTCTTCTCTTTCATGCCCAAAATAACACACTTTACGCACATTGTATAGATAGAAAACAAACACTGCCCCCACAAAGTACACAATACACTCAGAGTATCATTTCGACAATCAACAACTGAAAATGAATATTATCTTAACAATACTTGAAATCGAAAGAAACAACATAAAGCGGAAGCATTCGAGAGAAGAATAATATTATTGTATTATGACAAAATACATTCAGAATCTTTTAATTACTATCTTCTTCACTTTCATGCTTAAATTAACACACTTTACGCACATTGTATAGACACAATACACACACTCGTAATACACTCATAGTATCATTTCGCAACAATACTTGAAATCGAAAGAAACAACATTCAGCGGAAGCATTCGAGAGAAGAATAATATTATGTACGAAGACATAATATATTTTGAATCTTTTATGTACTATCTTCTTCACTTTCATACTCAAAATAACACACTTTACGCACATTAAATAGATACAAAACACACACTGCCCGCACAAAGTACACAATACACTCAGAGTATCATTTCGACAATCAACAACTGAAAATGAATATTCATCTCAACAATACTTGAAATCGAAAGAAACAACATTCAGCGGAAGCATTCGAGAGAAGAATAATATTATGTACGAAGACATAATATATTTTGAATCTTTTATGTACTATCTTCTTCACTTTCATGCTCAAAATAACACACTTTACGCACATTAAATAGATACAAAACACACACTGCCCGCACAAAGTACACAATACACTCAGAGTATCATTTCGACAATCAACAACTGAAAATGAATATTCATCTCAACAATACTTGAAATCGAAAGAAACAACATTCAGCGGAAGCATTCGAGAGAAGAATAATATTATGTATGAAGACATAATATATTCTGAATCTTTTATCTACTATCTTCTTCACTTTCATGCTTAAATTAACACACTTTACGCACATTGTATAGACACAATACACACACTCATAATACACTCAGAGTATCATTTCGACAATAAACAAATCAAAATGAATATTAACGCAACAATACTTGAAGTCGAAAGAAACAACATTCAGCGGAAGCATTCGAGAGAAGAATAATATTATGTACGAAGACATAATATATTTTGAATCTTTTATGTACTATCTTCTTCACTTTCATGCTCAAAATAAGACACTTTACGCACATTAAATAGATACAAAACACACACTGCCCGCACAAAGTACACAATACACTCAGAGTATCATTTCGACAATCAACAACTGAAAATGAATATTCATCTCAACAATACTTGAAATCGAAAGAAACAACATTCAGCGGAAGCATTCGAGAGAAGAATAATATTATGTATGAAGACATAATATATTCTGAATCTTTTATATACTATCTTCTTCACTTTCATGCTCAAAATAACACACTTTACGCACATTGTATAGATACAAAACAAACACTACCCCCACAAAGTACACAATACACTCAGAGTATCATTTCGACAATCAACAACTGAAAATGAATATTATCTTAACAATACTTGAAATCGAAAGAAACAACATAAAGCGGAAGCATTCGAGAGAAGAATAATATTATTGTATGATGACAAAATACATTCAGAATCTTTTAATTACTATCTTCTTCACTTTCATGCTTAAATTAACACACTTTACGCACATTGTATAGACACAATACACACACTCATAATACACTCAGAGTATCATTTCGACAATAAACAAATCAAAATGAATATTAATGCAACAATACTTGAAGTCGAAAGAAACAACATTCAGCGGAAGCATTCGAGAGAAGAATAATATTATGTACGAAGACATAATATATTTTGAATCTTTTATGTACTATCTTCTTCACTTTCATGCTCAAAATAAGACACTTTATGCACATTAAATAGATACAAAACACACACTGCCCGCACAAAGTACACAATACACTCAGAGTATCATTTCGACAATCAACAACTGAAAATGAATATTCATCTCAACAATACTTGAAATCGAAAGAAACAACATTCAGCGGAAGCATTCGAGAGAAGAATAATATTATGTATGAAGACATAATATATTCTGAATCTTTTATGTACTATCTTCTTCACTTTCATGCTTAAATTAACACACTTTACGCACATTATATAGACACAATAAACACACTCAGAGTATCATTTCGACAATAAACAACTCAAAATGAATATTAACGCAACAATACTTGAAATCGAAAGAAACAACATTCAGCGGAAGCATTCGAGAGAAGAATAATATTATGTATGAAGACATAATATATTTTTGTCACGACCACATCTCCCTAGTCAAAGAAAGTGTAGCTTTACCGCGACTAAAACATACTGAAACTGTCTCAACTCATCATAAGATGCTTAAATGAAAAGAAACATTGTCTGAAGTGTGTTGAGGGTACAAATCATGCTGAATCAGAGTAGTTATGGGAAATTGTCTTTGTTAAATGAATGTTCTGAATTTGCGCAACGGAAGAGTACCAAGACAGATGTAGTATGTATGAAGACACACTACACCCGCTACCTTCCTACTTATTTGGTCTTCTATCCCAACACCTCCTCGGCTTCGACAACGATCAATCTGCACATTAAGAAAAACAATATGCAGGGCTGAGTACTTGATGCACTCAGTGGGCTTATGCCGAAAACTGTTTTCTTTTAGTTGTCAGCCAAGCTGAGTGAACGCGGGGTTTTACTGAAAATCTATCCCGATCACTAAAATCTGTTATTTCTTTCTGAAAATAGACTGCAGTCTCTTAAACTTCTGATGATATGCCATATCAGCTGTGTGAATCGGGAATGTGGCCACATTCCACGACCACTGGGCCGGCCAACCTGGCGCTAGCTCACGACCCCTAGACCGGCCAACCTGGCGCTAGCTCACGGTCCGTACGTGTACACTAGTCCGAGTAGGATTTACTGACCTACTGGGACCCGAATTCGATTTAACAGATAGGCAATCACAAAACAAACATGGCATGACAACTCACTGAAAATATTCATGCTTTTTCACATAAAATTCTGAAAGGAAAGAAAGCCCACACATAATGTAGGATAGAAAAGCCCACCTCGTTTGCTTAACTCTTTCAAACGGGTACTGTCTGACTGGAGATTTACTCGTCGAGCGACGACGTCCCTTTTCAAAAAAAAATGTACTTAAATTAGGCTTTAAGTAACTATTCATCTTGCATGAATGCATGCCTAAGCGTGCTCTTTTATTTTATCTCTTTCCTTCTAAATATTAGAGATCTAAAATCTTTAATTAAATCGGCGATTTAATTTGTTCCGAAACCGACTGATCTGTTTGGGTATAATATATATTCCCGGATTATTCTTAAGTATTTTAAAATACTTTCTGTGACTATTAAAGTCCGCTTAATTATTTATTGGCTTTTATCTCACTCACGGCTTATAAGTTCTTTTCTTCCGTGGCTTAAGGAATTAATTCCATTAACTCTTGGAATTAATCTAAGATAATGGTTCCAACCAAAATTAAGCTTTGTGGTCCAAACTAATTAAAGAGGGGCAGTGGCCCATTTTAATTTCTGTTGAATCTGGCCCAACTTAATTAATTCCAGGCCCAAGTTTCTAAAATTGGGGAGGCACAATCTGGAGTTAAACTCCCTAAACACCGTCGCCTCTCTCCTTTCAACTTCACCAAAATTCCCCAAATCAAAACTCAACCCTAGCTCCTTCAATCTCCCTCTTCCTTCGTCGACACCACAGCCCTCCTGGTCAAATCCCGGCAACAACGAGCCGCCGCCACCACCGACGACTGCAGTGGGTCGAAGCAGCCTAGCAGGCGCCGTCGATGGCCTGGTGGAGTCAGCACGGCACCGCGGCCGTCGCCGCTATCCTGGTGATCTTGTCGCAGGACTCCCTCCACCGGCTCCTCTCGTCGCTGCCCCCACCGCGAGGCAGCCTCGTCGTCCTCCGTCGCTCGCACAGCCGCTGCCGGAGTCAGCGGCTTCCGCCGTCGTCGCTGATTGAACGACCCTATCTGTAGGGCTCCGTCGCCTCGGAGTCACAGTGGAGCCCGCACAGCAGTCTTCGGAGCTCCGCCGTTGCTGTTCGCAGGAGGTTAGGCTGGACACGGTGCGGTCAGTTGCCGATGCTGCACGCCGGGGATCGCCTGCGGTCTCGGCTCGCCACCGCTCTCGACACCCCGCCATCGGGTCGCTGCCCCTCGTCCAGCGTTTCCGCCTCCATCACTCCTATAAAGCTAAGCCTTCTATCCTAGCTCGCTTCCAGCTATCCCTCTTGGGCAGTAGCTATGGAGTAGTTATTTGTGGAGGGACTGAGCATGTGGTAGTTGTTTCTATGTTACTGATTTTTGTTATGATATGGGGTTCCAGGACATATTCCTATGTTCTTGAGTTTCTGCCCCTAAGTTCTCATGCTTTAGCTATTTGTGTGCTATATGATGCAACTGAGTTGTTGGGAGATTACCTGATGTGTGTTGATTTTGGCTGCTATCTCAAGCTCGGTTCCTCGTCTCCCTCACTCCTCTTGCTGCCTCGGTCCCTCTCTGCCTTACTTCACTATCTTGTGATTGATTTTGTGATGAGGAAGGCAGAGGCTGAGGCCTTATTTATTATTTGTGGCCTAACCGAAAGCCTGAGAAAGGCTGTTATCTCTGGCTGGGGGGCAGTCCTTGCTTAGCTGATTTGGCTGTTACCTCTGCAGCATTCTTTAACTGATTTTGGTGGCATATGGAGGTGTACTCGTGAGTTATGTGAGCTGCTGGGTTTCTATCATGAATCTGCAGCACTTTAACCGTTTTTGGCTTCATGTGTAGGTCTAGTACTTGGTTATTTATTGCCTCTGTTGGTCCATGGCAGGTGCGCACAGGATATGGCAGAGTATGTGGCTGTTTGGAGGAGCTGTGCAGCTGCTTTACTGCAGCCTTTAATCAGCTTGAGGAGTGATGGAGGCACAACCCCTCATCCTGGTCCGGTCTCGACCAATTTGCTCGGCGTTGGCGGTGTCTGAACCAGCTACCGGGGCTGTCTTCCTCGTGATCTCGCCCTCTCGGGCTTCCTACATTTCTGGCCGAGACCGCTTGCGGAAGAGACCAATGAAGTCTTCTACCATTTCTTGTTTGTAAAGGCATAGATCTCTTTGAAATTTCCTTTCTCTGCCATGTAAAAGACTAGTTTTCTTTGTTTACTTATTATCATTCTTGTAAGCTAAGACAATAGCCTTGAAATTCTATGTAACTGCATTTCTTTTACTCAAGGAATAAACAAATACTCTTTCATTCACATTAATAAATAAAAGCTGGTATTTATTTCACAAGAGTTCTCGGAAATCTAGGTCTCGGCTATTACATTAATCTTTTATGTACTATCTTCTTCACTTTCATGCTCAAAATAACACACTTTACGCACATTAAATAGATACAAAACACACACTGCCCGCACAAAGTACACAATACACTCAGAGTATCATTTCGACAATCAACAACTGAAAATTAATATTCATCTCAACAATACTTGAAATCGAAAGAAACAACATTCAGCGGAAGCATTCGAGAGAAGAATAATATTATGTACGAAGACATAATATATTTTGAATCTTTTATGTACTATCTTCTTCACTTTCATGCTCAAAATAACACACTTTACGCACATTAAATAGATACAAAACACACACTGCCCGCACAAAGTACACAATACACTCAGAGTATCATTTCGACAATCAACAACTGAAAATGAATATTCATCTCAACAATACTTGAAATCGAAAGAAACAACATTCAGCGGAAGCATTCGAGAGAAGAATAATATTATGTACGAAGACATAATATATTTTGAATCTTTTATGTACTATCTTCTTCACTTTCATGCTCAAAATAACACACTTTACGCACATTAAATAGATACAAAACACACACTGCCCGCACAAAGTACACAATACACTCAGAGTATCATTTCGACAATCAACAACTGAAAATGAATATTCATCTCAACAATACTTGAAATCGAAAGAAACAACATTCAGCGGAAGCATTCGAGAGAAGAATAATATTATGTAAGAAGACATAATATATTCTAAATCTTTTATGTACTATCTTCTTCACTTTCATGCTTAAATTAACACACTTTACGCACATTGTATAGACACAATACACACACTCTGAGTATCATTTCGACAATAAACAACTCAAAATGAATATTAACGCAACAATACTTGAAATCGAAAGAAACAACATTCAGCGGAAGCATTCGAGAGAAGAATAATATTATATATGAAGACATAATATATTTTGAATCTTTTATGTACTATCTTCTTCACTTTCATGCTCAAAATAACACACTTTACGCACATTAAATAGATACAAAACACACACTGCCCGCACAAAGTACACAATACACTCAGAGTATCATTTCGATAATCAACAACTGAAAATGAATATTCATCTCAACAATACTTGAAATCGAAAGAAACAACATTCAGCGGAAGCATTCGAGAGAAGAATAATATTATGTATGAAGACATAATATATTCTAAATCTTTTATGTACTATCTTATTCACTTTCATGCTCAAAATAACACACTTTACGCACATTGTATAGATACAAAACACACACTGCCCGCACAATGTACACAATACGCTCAGAGTATCATTTCGACAATCAACAACTGAAAATGAATATTATCTTAACAATACTTGAAATCGAAAGAAACAACATAAAGCGGAAGCATTCGAGAGAAGAATAATATTATTGTATGATCACAAAATACATTCAGAATCTTTTAATTACTATCTTCTTCACTTTCATGCTTAAATTAACACACTTTACGCACATTGTATAGACACAATACACACACTCATAATACACTCAGAGTATCATTTCGACAATAAACAACTCAAAATGAATATTAACGCAACAATAATTGAAATCGAAAGAAACAGCATTCAGCGGAAGCATTCGAGAGAAGAATAATATTATGTACGAAGACATAATATATTTTGAATCTTTTATGTACTATCTTCTTCACTTTCATGCTCAAAATAACACACTTTACGCACATTGTATAGATACAAAACAAACACTGCCCCCACAAAGTACACAATACACTCAGAGTATCATTTCGACAATCAACAACTGAAAATGAATATTATCTTAATAATACTTGAAATCGAAAGAAACAACATAAAGCGGAAGCATTCGAGAGAAGAATAATATTATTGTATGATGACAAAATACATTCAGAATCTTTTTAATTACTATCTTCTTCACTTTCATGCTTAAATTAACACACTTTACGCACATTGTATAGACACAATACACACACTCATAATACACTCAGAGTATCATTTCGACAATAAACAACTCAAAATGAATATTAACGCAACAATACTTGAAATCGAAAGAAACAACATTCAGCGGAAGCATTCGAGAGAAGAATAATATTATGTACGAAGACATAATATATTTTGAATCTTTTATGTACTATCTTCTTCACTTTCATGCTCAAAATAACACACTTTACGCACATTAAATAGATACAAAACACACACTGCCCGCACAAAGTACACAATACACTCAGAGTATCATTTCGACAATCAACAACTGAAAATGAATATTCATATCAACAATACTTGAAATCGAAAGAAACAACATTCAGCTGAAGCATTCGAGAGAAGAATAATATTATGTATGAAGACATAATATATTCTGAATCTTTTATGTACTGTCTTCTTCACTTTCATGCTCAAAATAACACACTTTACGCACATTGTATAGATACAAAACAAACACTGCCCGCACAATGTACACAATACACTCAGAGTATCATTTCGACAATCAACAACTGAAAATGAATATTATCTTAACAATACTTGAAATCGAAAGAAACAACATAAAGCGGAAGCATTCGAGAGAAGAATAATATTATTGTATGATGACAAAATACATTCAGAATCTTTTAATTACAATCTTCTTCACTTTCATGCTTAAATTAACACACTTTACGCACATTGTATAGACACAATACACACACTCATAATACACTCAGAGTATCATTTCGACAATAAACAACTCAAAATGAATATTAACGCAACAATACTTGAAATCGAAAGAAACAACATTCAGCGGAAGCATTCGAGAGAAGAATAATATTATGTACGAAGACATAATATATTTTGAATCTTTTATGTACTATCTTCTTCACTTTCATGCTCAAAATAACACACTTTACGCACATTGTATAGATACAAAACAAACACTGCCCCCACAAAGTACACAATACACTCAGAGTATCATTTCGACAATCAACAACTGAAAATGAATATTATCTTAATAATACTTGAAATCGAAAGAAACAACATAAAGCGGAAGCATTCGAGAGAAGAATAATATTATTGTATGATGACAAAATACATTCAGAATCTTTTAATTACTATCTTTTTCACTTTCATGCTTAAATTAACACACTTTACGCACATTGTATAGACACAATACACACACTCATAATACACTCAGAGTATCATTTCGACAATAAACAACTCAAAATGAATATTAAGCAACAATACTTGAAATCGAAAGAAACAACGTTCAGCGGAAGCATTCGAGAGAAGAATAATATTATGTACGAAGACATAATATATTTTGAATCTTTTATGTACTATCTTCTTCACTTTCATGCTCAAAATAACACACTTTACGCACATTAAATAGATACAAAATACACAATGCCCGCACAAAGTACACAATACACTCAGAGTATCATTTCGACAATCAACAACTGAAAATGAATATTCATCTCAACAATACTTGAAATCGAAAGAAACAACATTCAGCGGAAGCATTCGAGAAAAGAATAATATTATGTATGAAGACATAATATATTCTGAAACTTTTATGTACTGTCTTCTTCACTTTCATGCTCAAAATAACACACTTTACGCACATTGTATAGATACAAAACAAACACTGCCCCCACAAAGTACACAATACACTCAGAGTATCATTTCGACAATCAACAACTGAAAATGAATATTATCTTAATAATACTTGAAATCGAAAGAAACAACATAAAGCGGAAGCATTCGAGAGAAGAATAATATTATTGTATGATGACAAAATACATTCAGAATCTTTTTAATTACTATCTTCTTCACTTTCATGCTTAAATTAACACACTTTACGCACATTGTATAGACACAATACACACTCATAATACACTCAGAGTATCATTTCGACAATAAACAACTCAAAATGAATATTAACGCAACAATACTTGAAATCGAAAGAAACAACATTCGGCGGAAGCATTCGAGAGAAGAAAAATATTATGTACGAAGACATAATATATTTTGAATCTTTTATGTACTATCTTCTTCACTTTCATGCTCAAAATAACACACTTTACGCACATTAAATAGATACAAAACACACACTGCCCGCACAAAGTACACAATACACTCAGAGTATCATTTCGACAATCAACAACTGAAAATGAATATTCATATCAACAATACTTGAAATCGAAAGAAACAACATTCAGCGGAAGCATTCGAGAGAAGAATAATATTATGTATGAAGACATAATATATTCTGAATCTTTTATGTACTGTCTTCTTCACTTTCATGCTCAAAATAACACACTTTACGCACATTGTATAGATACAAAACAAACACTGCCCGCACAATGTACACAATACACTCAGAGTATCATTTCGACAATCAACAACTGAAAATGAATATTATCTTAACAATACTTGAAATCGAAAGAAACAACACAAAGCGGAAGCATTCGAGAGAAGAATAATATTATTGTATGATGACAAAATACATTCAGAATCTTTTAATTACTATCTTCTTCACTTTCATGCTTAAATTAACACACTTTACGCACATTGTATAGACACAATACACACTCTCATAATACACTCAGAGTATCATTTTGACAATAAAAAACTCAAAATGAATATTAACGCAACAATACTTGAAATCGAAAGAAACAACATTCAGCGGAAGCATTCGAGAGAAGAATAATATTATGTATGAAGACATAATATATTTTGAATCTTTTATGTACTATCTTCTTCACTTTCATGCTCAAAATAACACACTTTACGCACATTAAATAGATACAAAACACACACTGCCCGCACAAAGTACACAATACACTCAGAGTATCATTTCGACAATCAACAACTGAAAATGAATATTCATCTCAACAATACTTGAAATCGAAAGAAACAACATTCAGCGGAAGCATTCGAGAAAAGAATAATATTATGTATGAAGACATAATATATTCTAAATCTTTTATGTACTGTCTTCTTCACTTCCATGCTCAAAATAACACACTTTACGCACATTGTATAGATACAAAACAAACACTGCCCGCACAATGTACACAATACACTCAGAGTATCATTTCGACAATCAACAACTGAAAATGAATATTATCTTAACAATACTTGAAATCGAAAGAAACAACACAAAGCGGAAGCATTCGAGAGAAGAATAATATTATTGTATGATGACAAAATACATTCAGAATCTTTTAATTACTATCTTCTTCACTTTCATGCTTAAATTAACACACTTTACGCACATTGTATAGACACAATACACACTCTCATAATACACTCAGAGTATCATTTTGACAATAAAAAACTCAAAATGAATATTAACGCAACAATACTTGAAATCGAAAGAAACAACATTCAGCGGAAGCATTCGAGAGAAGAATAATATTATGTATGAAGACATAATATATTTTGAATCTTTTATGTACTATCTTCTTCACTTTCATGCTCAAAATAACACACTTTACGCACATTAAATAGATACAAAACACACACTGCCCGCACAAAGTACACAATACACTCAGAGTATCATTTCGACAATCAACAACTGAAAATGAATATTCATCTCAACAATACTTGAAATCGAAAGAAACAACATTCAGCGGAAGCATTCGAGAGAAGAATAATATTATGTATGAAGACATAATATATTCTGAATCTTTTATGTACTATCTTCTTCACTTCCATGCTCAAAATAACACACTTTACGCACATTGTATAGATACAAAACACACATTGCCCGAACAAAGTACACAATACGCTCAGAGTATCTTTTCGAGAATCAACAACTCAAAATGAATATTAACTCCACAATACTTGAAATCGAAAGAAACAACATTCAGCGGAAGCATTCAAGAGAAGAATAATATTATGTATGAAGACATAATATATTATGAATCTTTTATGTACTATCTTCTTCACTTTCATGCTCAAAATAACACACTTTACGCACATTGTATAGATACAAAACAAACACTGTCCCCACAAAGTACACAATACACTCATAGTATCATTTCGACAATCAACAACTGAAAATGAATATTATCTTAATAATACTTGAAATCGAAAGAAACAACATAAAGCGGAAGCATTCGAGAGAAGAATAATATTATTGTATGATGACAAAATACATTCAGAATCTTTTAATTACTATCTTCTTCACTTTCATGCTTAAATTAACACACATTACGCACATTGTATAGACACAATACACATGCCCGAACAAAGTACACAATACGCTCAGAGTATCTTTTCGAGAATCAACAACTCAAAATGAATATTAACTCCACAATACTTGAAATCGAAAGAAACAACATTCAGCGGAAGCATTCAAGAGAAGAATAATATTATGTATGAAGACATAATATATTCTGAATCTTTTATGTACTATCTTCTTCACTTTCATGCTCAAAATAACACACTTTACGCACATTGTATAGATACAAAACAAACACTGTCCCCACAAAGTACACAATACACTCAGAGTATCATTTCGACAATCAACAACTGAAAATGAATATTATCTTAATAATACTTGAAATCGAAAGAAACAACATAAAGCGGAAGCATTCGAGAGAAGAATAATATTATTGTATGATGACAAAATACATTCAGAATCTTTTAATTACTATCTTCTTCACTTTCATGCTTAAATTAACACACATTACGCACATTGTATAGACACAATACACACACTCATAATACACTCAGAGTATCATTTCGACAATAAACAACTCAAAATGAATATTAACGCAACAATACTTGAAATCGAAAGAAACAACATTCAGCGGAAGCATTCGAGAGAAGAATAATATTATGTATGAAGACATAATATATTTTGAATCTTTTATGTACTATCTTCTTCACTTTCATGCTCAAAATAACACACTTTACGCACATTAAATAGATACAAAACACACACTGCCCGCACAAAGTACACAATACACTCAGAGTATCATTTCTACAATCAACAACTGAAAATGAATATTAACGCAACAATACTTGAAATCGAAAGAAACAACATTCAGCGGAAGCATTCGAGAGAAGAATAATATTATGTATGAAGACATAATATATTCTGAATCTTTTATGTACTATCTTCTTCACTTCCATGCTCAAAATAACACACTTTACGCACATTGTATAGATACAAAACACACATTGCCCGAACAAAGTACACAATACGCTCAGAGTATCTTTTCGAGAATCAACAACTCAAAATGAATATTAACTCCACAATACTTGAAATCGAAAGAAACAACATTCAGCGGAAGCATTCAAGAGAAGAATAATATTATGTATGAAGACATAATATATTATGAATCTTTTATGTACTATCTTCTTCACTTTCATGCTCAAAATAACACACTTTACGCACATTGTATAGATACAAAACAAACACTGTCCCCACAAAGTACACAATACACTCATAGTATCATTTCGACAATCAACAACTGAAAATGAATATTATCTTAATAATACTTGAAATCGAAAGAAACAACATAAAGCGGAAGCATTCGAGAGAAGAATAATATTATTGTATGATGACAAAATACATTCAGAATCTTTTAATTACTATCTTCTTCACTTTCATGCTTAAATTAACACACATTACGCACATTGTATAGACACAATACACATGCCCGAACAAAGTACACAATACGCTCAGAGTATCTTTTCGAGAATCAACAACTCAAAATGAATATTAACTCCACAATACTTGAAATCGAAAGAAACAACATTCAGCGGAAGCATTCAAGAGAAGAATAATATTATGTATGAAGACATAATATATTCTGAATCTTTTATGTACTATCTTCTTCACTTTCATGCTCAAAATAACACACTTTACGCACATTGTATAGATACAAAACAAACACTGTCCCCACAAAGTACACAATACACTCAGAGTATCATTTCGACAATCAACAACTGAAAATGAATATTATCTTAATAATACTTGAAATCGAAAGAAACAACATAAAGCGGAAGCATTCGAGAGAAGAATAATATTATTGTATGATGACAAAATACATTCAGAATCTTTTAATTACTATCTTCTTCACTTTCATGCTTAAATTAACACACATTACGCACATTGTATAGACACAATACACACACTCATAATACACTCAGAGTATCATTTCGACAATAAACAACTCAAAATGAATATTAACGCAACAATACTTGAAATCGAAAGAAACAACATTCAGCGGAAGCATTCGAGAGAAGAATAATATTATGTATGAAGACATAATATATTTTGAATCTTTTATGTACTATCTTCTTCACTTTCATGCTCAAAATAACACACTTTACGCACATTAAATAGATACAAAACACACACTGCCCGCACAAAGTACACAATACACTCAGAGTATCATTTCTACAATCAACAACTGAAAATGAATATTAACGCAACAATACTTGAAATCGAAAGAAACAACATTCAGCGGAAGCATTCGAGAGAAGAATAATATTATGTATGAAGACATAATATATTTTGAATCTTTTATGTACTATCTTCTTCACTTTCATGCTCAAAATAACACACTTTACGCACATTAAATAGATACAAAACATACACTGCCCGCACAAAGTACACAATACACTCAGAGTATCATTTCGACAATCAACAACTGAAAATGAATATTTATCTCAACAATACTTGAAATCGAAAGAAACAACATTCAGCGGAAGCATTCGAGAGAAGAATAATATTATGTATGAAGACATAATATATTTTGAATCTTTTATGTACTGTCTTCTTCACTTTCATGCTCAAAATAACACACTTTACGCACATTGTATAGATACAAAACATACACTGCCCGCACAAAGTACACAATACACTCAGAGTATCATTTCGACAATCAACAACTGAAAATGAATATTTATCTCAACAATACTTGAAATCGAAAGAAACAACATTCAGCGGAAGCATTCGAGAGAAGAATAATATTATGTATGAAGACATAATATATTCTGAATCTTTTATGTACTGTCTTCTTCACTTTCATGCTCAAATTAACACACTTTACGCACATTGTATAGACACAATACACACTCTCATAATACACTCAGAGTATCATTTTGACAATAAAAAACTCAAAATGAATATTAACGCAACAATACTTGAAATCGAAAGACACAACATTCAGCGGAAGCATTCGAGAGAAGAATAATATTATGTATGAAGACATAAAATATTTTGAATCTTTTATGTACTATCTTCTTCACTTTCATGCTCAAAATAACACACTTTACGCACATTAAATAGATACAAAACACACACTGCCCGCACAAAGTACACAATACACTCAGAATACCATTTCGACAATCAACAACTGAAAATGAATATTCATCTCAACAATACTTGAAATCGAAAGAAACAACATTCAGCGGAAGCATTCGAGAGAAGAATAATATTATGTATGAAGACATAATATATTCTGAATCTTTTATGTACTATCTTCTTCACTTTCATGCTCAAAATAACACACTTTACGCACATTGTAAAGATACAAAACACACATTGCCCGAACAAAGTACACAATATGCCCAGAGTATCTTTTCGAGAATCAACAACTCAAAATGAATATTAACTCCACAATACTTGAAATCGAAAGAAACAACATTCAACGGAAGCATTCGAGAGAAGAATAATATTATGTATGAAGACATAATATATTCTGAATCTTTTATGTACTATCTTCTTCACTTTCATGCTCAAAATAACACACTTTACGCACATTGTATAGATACAAAACAAACACTGCCCCCACAAAGTACACAATACACTCAGAGTATCATTTCGACAATCAACAACTGAAAATGAATATTATCTTAATAATACTTGAAATCGAAAGAAACAACATAAAGCGGAAGCATTCGAGAGAAGAATAATATTATTGTATGATGACAAAATACATTCAGAATCTTTTAATTACTATCTTCTTCACTTTCATGCTTAAATTAACACACATTACGCACATTGTATAGACACAATACACACACTCATAATACACTCAGAGTATCATTTTGACAATAAACAACTCAAAATGAATATTAACGCAACAATACTTGAAATCGAAAGAAACAACATTCAGCGGAAGCATTCGAGAGAAGAATAATATTATGTATGAAGACATAATATATTTTGAATCTTTTATGTACTATCTTCTTCACTTTCATGCTCAAAATAACACACTTTACGCACATTAAATAGATACAAAACACACACTGCCCGCACAAAGTACACAATACACTCAGAGTATCATTTCGACAATCAACAACTGAAAATGAATATTCATCTCAACAATACTTGAAATCGAAAGAAACAACATTCAGCGGAAGCATTCGAGAGAAGAATAATATTATGTATGAAGACATAATATATTCTGAATCTTTTATGTACTATCTTCTTCACTTTCATGCTCAAAATAACACACTTTACGCACATTGTAAAGATACAAAACACACATTGCCCGAACAAAGTACACAATACGCTCAGAGTATCTTTTCGAGAATCAACAACTCAAAATGAATATTAACTCCACAATACTTGAAATCGAAAGAAACAACATTCAGCGGAAGCATTCGAGAGAAGAATAATATTATGTATGAAGACATAATATATTCTGAATCTTTTATGTACTATCTTCTTCACTTTCATGCTCAAAATAACACACTTTACGCACATTGTAAAGATACAAAACACACATTGCCCGAACAAAGTACACAATATGCTCAGAGTATCTTTTCGAGAATCAACAACTCAAAATGAATATTAACTCCACAATACTTGAAATCGAAAGAAACAACATTCAACGGAAGCATTCGAGAGAAGAATAATATTATGTATGAAGACATAATATATTCTGAATCTTTTATGTACTATCTTCTTCACTTTCATGCTCAAAATAACACACTTTACGCACATTGTATAGATACAAAACAAACACTGCCCCCACAAAGTACACAATACACTCAGAGTATCATTTCGACAATCAACAACTGAAAATGAATATTATCTTAATAATACTTGAAATCGAAAGAAACAACATAAAGCGGAAGCATTCGAGAGAAGAATAATATTATTGTATGATGACAAAATACATTCAGAATCTTTTAATTACTATCTTCTTCACTTTCATGCTTAAATTAACACACATTACGCACATTGTATAGACACAATACACACACTCATAATACACTCAGAGTATCATTTTGACAATAAACAACTCAAAATGAATATTAACGCAACAATACTTGAAATCGAAAGAAACAACATTCAGCGGAAGCATTCGAGAGAAGAATAATATTATGTATGAAGACATAATATATTTTGAATCTTTTATGTACTATCTTCTTCACTTTCATGCTCAAAATAACACACTTTACGCACATTAAATAGATACAAAACACACACTGCCCGCACAAAGTACACAATACACTCAGAGTATCATTTCGACAATCAACAACTGAAAATGAATATTCATCTCAACAATACTTGAAATCGAAAGAAACAACATTCAGCGGAAGCATTCGAGAGAAGAATAATATTATGTATGAAGACATAATATATTCTGAATCTTTTATGTACTATCTTCTTCACTTTCATGCTCAAAATAACACACTTTACGCACATTGTAAAGATACAAAACACACATTGCCCGAACAAAGTACACAATACGCTCAGAGTATCTTTTCGAGAATCAACAACTCAAAATGAATATTAACTCCACAATACTTGAAATCGAAAGAAACAACATTCAGCGGAAGCATTCGAGAGAAGAATAATATTATGTATGAAGACATAATATATTCTGAATCTTTTATGTACTATCTTCTTCACTTTCATGCTCAAAATAACACACTTTACGCACATTGTATAGATACAAAACAAACACTACCCCCACAAAGTACACAATACACTCAGAGTATCATTTCGACAATCAACAACTGAAAATGAATATTATCTTAATAATACTTGAAATCGAAAGAAACAACATAAAGCGGAAGCATTCGAGAGAAGAATAATATTATTGTATGATGACAAAATACATTCAGAATCTTTTAATTACTATCTTCTTCACTTTCATGCTTAAATTAACACACATTACGCACATTGTATACACACAATACACACACTCATAATACACTCAGAGTATCATTTCGACAATAAACAACTCAAAATGAATATTAACGCAACAATACTTGAAATCGAAAGAAACAACATTCAGCGGAAGCATTCGAGAGAAGAATAATATTATGTATGAAGACATAATATATTTTGAATCTTTTATGTACTATCTTCTTCACTTTCATGCTCAAAATAACACACTTTACGCACATTAAATAGATACAAAACATACACTGCCCGCACAAAGTACACAATACACTCAGAGTATCATTTCGACAATCAACAACTGAAAATGAATATTTATCTCAACAATACTTGAAATCGAAAGAAACAACATTCAGCGGAAGCATTCGAGAGAAGAATAATATTATGTATGAAGACATAATATATTCTGAATATTTTATGTACTGTCTTCTTCACTTTCATGCTCAAAATAACACACTTTACGTACATTGTATAGATACAAAACAAACACTGCCCGCACAATGTACACAATACACTCAGAGTATCATTTCGACAATCAACAACTGAAAATGAATATTATCTTAACAATACTTGAAATCGAAAGAAACAACATAAAGCGGAAGCATTCGAGAGAAGAATAATATTATTGTATGATGACAAAATACATTCAGAATCTTTTAATTACTATCTTCTTCACTTTCATGCTTAAATTAACACACTTTACGCACATTGTATAGACACAATACACACTCTCATAATACACTCAGAGTATCATTTTGACAATAAAAAACTCAAAATGAATATTAACGCAACAATACTTGAAATCGAAAGAAACAACATTCAGCGGAAGCATTCGAGAGAAGAATAATATTATGTATGAAGACATAAAATATTTTGAATCTTTTATGTACTATCTTCTTCACTTTCATGCTCAAAATAACACACTTTACGCACATTAAATAGATACAAAACACACACTGCCCGCACAAAGTACACAATACACTCAGAGTATCATTTCGACAATCAACAACTGAAAATGAATATTCATCTCAACAATACTTGAAATCGAAAGAAACAACATTCAGCGGAAGCATTCGAGAGAAGAATAATATTATGTATGAAGACATAATATATTCTGAATCTTTTATGTACTGTCTTCTTCACTTTCATGCTCAAAATAACACACTTTACGTACATTGTATAGATACAAAACAAACACTGCCCGCACAATGTACACAATACACTCAGAGTATCATTTCGACAATCAACAACTGAAAATGAATATTATCTTAACAATACTTGAAATCGAAAGAAACAACATAAAGCGGAAGCATTCGAGAGAAGAATAATATTATTGTATGATGACAAAATACATTCAGAATCTTTTAATTACTATCTTCTTCACTTTCATGCTTAAATTAACACACTTTACGCACATTGTATAGACACAATACACACTCTCATAATACACTCAGAGTATCATTTTGACAATAAAAAACTCAAAATGAATATTAACGCAACAATACTTGAAATCGAAAGAAACAACATTCAGCGGAAGCATTCGAGAGAAGAATAATATTATGTATGAAGACATAAAATATTTTGAATCTTTTATGTACTATCTTCTTCACTTTCATGCTCAAAATAACACACTTTACGCACATTAAATAGATACAAAACACACACTGCCCGCACAAAGTACACAATACACTCAGAGTATCATTTCGACAATCAACAACTGAAAATGAATATTCATCTCAACAATACTTGAAATCGAAAGAAACAACATTCAGCGGAAGCATTCGAGAGAAGAATAATATTATGTATGAAGACATAATATATTTTGAATCTTTTATGTACTATCTTCTTCACTTTCATGCTCAAAATAACACACTTTACGCACATTAAATAGATACAAAACACACACTGCCCGCACAAAGTACACAATACGCTCAGAGTATCATTTCGACAATCAACAACTCAAAATGAATATTCATCTCAACAATACTTGAAATCGAAAGAAACAACATTCAGCGGAAGCATTCGAGAGAAGAATAATAATATGTATGAAGACATAATATATTCTGAATCTTTTATGTACTATCTTCTTCACTTTCATGCTCAAAATAACACACTTTACGCACATTGTATAGATACAAAACACACATTGCCCGAACAAAGTACACAATACGCTCAGAGTATCATTCGAGAATCAACAACTCAAAATGAATATTAACTCCACAATCCTTGAAATCGAAAGAAACAACATTCAGCGGAAGCATTCGAGAGAAGAATAATATTATGTATGAAGACATAATATATTCTGAATCTTTTATGTACTATCTTCTTTACTTTCATGCTCAAAATAACACACTTTACGCACATTGTATAGATACAAATCAAACACTGCCCCCACAAAGTACACAATACACTCAGAGTATCATTTTGACAATCAACAACTGAAAATGAATATTATCTTAATAATACTTGAAATCGAAAGAAACAACATAAAGCGGAAGCATTCGAGAGAAGAATAATATTATTGTATGATGACAAAATACATTCAGAATCTTTTAATTACTATCTTCTTCACTTTCATGCTTAAATTAACACACTTTACGCACATTGTATAGACACAATACACACACTCATAATACACTCAGAGTATCATTTCGACAATAAACAACTCAAAATGAATATTGACGCAACAATACTTGAAATCGAAAGAAACAACATTCAGCGGAAGCATTCGAGAGAAGAATAATATTATGTATGAAGACATAAAATATTTTGAATCTTTTATGTACTATCTTCTTCACTTTCATGCTCAAAATAACACACTTTACGCACATTAAATAGATACAAAACACACACTGCCCGCATAAAGTACACAATACACTCAGAGTATCATTTCGACAATCAACAACTGAAAATGAATATTCATCTCAACAATACTTGAAATCGAAAGAAACAACATTCAGCGGAAGCATTCGAGAGAAGAATAATATTATGTATGAAGACATAATATATTCTGAATCTTTTATGTACTATCTTCTTCACTTTCATGCTCAAAATAACACACTTTACGCACATTAAATAGATACAAAACACACACTGCCCGCACAAAGTACACAATACGCTCAGAGTATCATTTCGACAATCAACAACTCAAAATGAATATTCATCTCAACAATACTTGAAATCGAAAGAAACAACATTCAGCGGAAGCATTCGAGAGAAGAATAATAATATGTATGAAGACATAATATATTCTGAATCTTTTATGTACTATCTTCTTCACTTTCATGCTCAAAATAACACACTTTACGCACATTGTATAGATACAAAACACACATTGCCCGAACAAAGTACACAATACGCTCAGAGTATCATTTCGAGAATCAACAACTCAAAATGAATATTAACTCCACAATCCTTGAAATCGAAAGAAACAACATTCAGCGGAAGCATTCGAGAGAAGAATAATATTATGTATGAAGACATAATATATTCTGAATCTTTTATGTACTATCTTCTTTACTTTCATGCTCAAAATAACACACTTTACGCACATTGTATAGATACAAATCAAACACTGCCCCCACAAAGTACACAATACACTCAGAGTATCATTTTGACAATCAACAACTGAAAATGAATATTATCTTAATAATACTTGAAATCGAAAGAAACAACATAAAGCGGAAGCATTCGAGAGAAGAATAATATTATTGTATGATGACAAAATACATTCAGAATCTTTTAATTACTATCTTCTTCACTTTCATGCTTAAATTAACACACTTTACGCACATTGTATAGACACAATACCCACACTCATAATACACTCAGAGTATCATTTCGACAATAAACAACCAAAATGAATATTGACGCAACAATACTTAAAATCGAAAGAAACAACATTCAGCGAGGAAGCATTCGAGAGAAGAATAATATTATGTACAAAGACATAATATATTTGAATCTTTTATGTACTATCTTCTTCACTTTCATGCTCAAATAACACACTTTACGCACATTAAATAGATACAAAACACACACTGCCCGCACAAAGTACACAATACACTCAGAGTATCATTTCGACAATCAACAACTGAAAATGAATATTCATCTCAACAATACTTGAAATCGAAAGAAACAACATTCAGCGGAAGCATTCGAGAGAAAAATAATATTATGTATGAAGACATAATATATTTCTAATCTTTTATGTAGTTCTTCTTCACTTTCATGCTCAAATAACACACTTTACGCACATTGTATAGATACAAAACAAACACTGCCCGCACAATGTACACAATACACTTCAGAGTATCATTTCGACTAATCAACAACTGAAAATGAATATTCATCTCAACAATACTTGAAATCGAAGGAAACAACATTAAGCGGAAGCATTCGAGAGAAGAATAATATTATTGTATGAATGACATAATACATTCAGAATCTTTTAATTACTATCTTCTTCACTTTCATGCTTAAATTAACACACTTTACGCACATTATATATACGCAATACACACACTCAGAGTATCATTTCTACAATAAACAACTCAAAATGAATATTAACTCCACAATACTTGAAATCGAAAGAAACAACATTCAGCGGAAGCATTCGAGAGAAGAATAATATTATGTATGAAGACATAATATATTCTGAATCTTTTATGTACTATCTTCTTCACTTTCATGCTCAAAATAACACACTTTACGCACATTGTATAGATACAAAACACACACTGCCCGAACAAAATACACAATACGCTCAGAGTATCATTTCGAGAATCAACAACTCAAAATGAATATTAACTCCACAATACTTGAAATCGAAAGAAACAACATTCAGCGGAAGCATTCGAGAGAAGAATAATATTATGTACGAAGACATAATATATTCTGAATCTTTTATGTACTATCTTCTTCACTTTCATGCTCAAAATAACACCACTTTACGCACATTGTATAGATACAAAACAAACACTGCCCCCCACAAAGTACACAATACACTCAGAGTATCATTTCGACAATCAACAACTGAAAATGAATATTATCTTAATAATACTTGAAATCGAAAGAAACAACATAAAGCGGAAGCATTCGAGAGAAGAATAATATTATTGTATGATGACAAAATACATTCAGAATCTTTTAATTACTATCTTCTTCACTTTCATGCTTAAATTAACACACTTTACGCACATTGTATAGACACAATACACACTCATAATACAGTCAGAGTATCATTTCGACAATAAACAACTCAAAATGAATATTAACGCAACAATACTTGAAATCGAAAGAAACAACATTCAGCGGAAGCATTCGAGAGAAGAATAATATTATGTACGAAGACATAATATATTTTGAATCTTTTATGTACTATCTTCTTCACTTTCATGCACAAAATAACACACTTTACGCACATTAAATAGATACAAAACACACACTGCCCGCACAAAGTACACAATACACTCAGAGTATCATTTCGACAATCAACAACTGAAAATGAATATTCATCTCAACAATTCTTGAAATCGAAAGAAACAACATTCAGCGGAAGCATTCGAGAGAAGAATAATATTATGTATGAAGACATAATATATTCTGAATCTTTTATGTACTGTCTTCTTCACTTTCATGCTCAAAATAACACACTTTACGCACATTGTATAGATACAAAACAAACACTGCCCGCACAATGTACACAATACACTCAGAGTATCATTTCGACAATCAACAACTGAAAATGAATATTCATCTCAACAATACTTGAAATCGAAGGAAACAACATTCAGCGGAAGCATTCGAGAGAAGAATAATATTATGTATGAAGACATAGTATATTTTGAATCTTTTATGTACTATCTTCTTCACTTTCATGCTCAAAATAACACACTTTACGCACATTATATAGATACAAAACACACACTGCCCGCACAAAGTACACAATACACTTAGAGTATCATTTCGATAATCAACAACTGAAAATGAATATTCATCTCAACAATACTTGAAATCGAAGGAAACAACATTCAGCGGATGCATTCGAGAGAAGAATAATATTATGTATGAAGACATAATACATTCAGAATCTTTTAATTACTATCTTCTTCACTTTCATGCTTAAATTAACACACTTTACGCACATTGTATAGACGCAATACACACACTCAGAGTATCATTTCTACAATAAACAACTCAAAATGAATATTAACTCCACAATACTTGAAATCGAAAGAAACAACATTCAGCGGAAGCATTCGAGAGAAGAATAATATTATGTATGAAGACATAATATATTCTGAATCTTTTATGTACTATCTTCTTCACTTTCATGCTCAAAATAACACACTTTACGCACATTGTATAGATACAAAACACACACTGCCCGAACAAAATACACAATACTTTCAGAGTATCATTTCGAGAATCAACAACTCAAAATGAATATTAACTCCACAATACTTGAAATCGAAAGAAACAACATTCAGCGGAAGCATTCGAGAGAAGAATAATATTATGTACGAAGACATAATATATTCTGAATCTTTTATGTACTATCTTCTTCACTTTCATGCTCAAAATAACACACTTTACGCACATTGTATAGATACAAAACAAACACTGCCCCCACAAAGTACACAATACACTCAGAGTATCATTTCGACAATCAACAACTGAAAATGAATATTCATCTCAACAATACTTGAAATCGAAAGAAACAACATTCAGCGGAAGCATTCGAGAGAAGAATAATATTATGTATGAAGACATAATATATTCTGAATCTTTTATGTACTGTCTTCTTCACTTTCATGCTCAAAATAACACACTTTACGCACATTGTATAGATACAAAACAAACACTGCCCGCACAATGTACACAATACACTCAGAGTATCATTTCGACAGTCAACAACTGAAAATGAATATTATCTTAACAATACTTGAAATCGAAAGAAACAACATAAAGCGGAAGCATTCGAGAGAAGAATAATATTATTGTATGATGACAAAATACATTCAGAATCTTTTAATTACTATCTTCTTCAGTTTCATGCTTAAATTAACACACTTTACGCACATTGTATAGACACAATACACACACTCATAATACACTCAGAGTATCATTTCGACAATAAACAAATCAAAATGAATATTAACGCAACAATACTTGAAATCGAAAGAAACAACATTCAACGGAAGCATTCGAGAGAAGAATAATATTATGTACGAAGACATAATATATTTTGAATCTTTTATGTACTATCTTCTTCACTTTCATGCTCAAAATAACACACTTTACGCACATTAAATAGATACAAAACACACACTGCCCGCACAAAGTACACAATACACTCAGAGTATCATTTCGACAATCAACAACTGAAAATGAATATTCATCTCAACAATACTTGAAATCGAAAGAAACCACATTCAGCTGAAGCATTCGAGAGAAGAATAATATTATGTATGAAGACATAATATATTCTGAATCTTTTATGTACTGTCTTCTTCACTTTCATGCTCAAAATAACACACTTTACGCACATTGTATAGATACAAAACAAACACTGCCCGCACAATGTACACAATACACTCAGAGTATCATTTCGACAATCAACAACTGAAAATGAATATTATCTTAACAATACTTGAAATCGAAAGAAACATCATAAAGCGGAAGCATTCGAGAGAAGAATAATATTATTGTATGATGACAAAATACATTCAGAATCTTTTAATTACTATCTTCTTCACTTTCATGCTTAAATTAACACACTTTACGCACATTGTATAGACACAATACACACACTCATAATACACTCAGAGTATCATTTCGACAATAAACAACTCAAAATGAATATTAACGCAACAATACTTGAAATCGAAAGAAACAACATTCAGCGGAAGCATTCGAGAGAAGAATAATATTATGTATGAAGACATATTATATTTTGAATCTTTTATGTACTATCTTCTTCACTTTCATGCTCAAAATAACACACTTTTCGCACATTATATAGATACAAAACACACACTGCCCGCACAAAGTACACATTACACTTAGAGTATCATTTCGATAATCAACAACTGAAAATGAATATTCATCTCAACAATACTTGAAATCGAAGGAAACAACATTCAGCGGAAGCATTCGAGAGAAGAATAATATTATGTATGAAGACATAATACATTCAGAATCTTTTAATTACTATCTTCTTCACTTTCATGCCTAAACTAACACACTTTACGCACATTGTATAGACGCAATACACACACTCAGAGTATCATTTCTACAATAAACAACTCAAAATGAATATTAACTCCACAATACTTGAAATCGAAAGAAACAACATTCAGCGGAAGCATTCGAGAGAAGAATAATATTATGTATGAAGACATAATATATTCTGAATCTTTTATGTACTATCTTCTTCACTTTCATGCTCAAAATAACACACTTTACGCACATTGTATAGAGACAAAACACACACTGCCCGAACAAAATACACAATACGCTCAGAGTATCATTTCGAGAATCAACAACTCAAAATGAATATTAACTCCACAATACTTGAAATCGAAAGAAACAACATTCAGCGGAAGCATTCGAGAGAAGAATAATATTATGTACGAAGACATAATATATTCTGAATCTTTTATGTACTATCTTCTTCACTTTCATGCTCAAAATAACACACTTTATGCACATTGTATAGATACAAAACAAACAATGCCCCCACAAAGTACACAATACACTCAGAGTATCATTTCGACAACAACAACTGAAAATGAATATTCATCTCAACAATACTTGAAATCGAAAGAAACAACATTCAGCGGAAGCATTCGAGAGAAGAATAATATTATGTATGAAGACATAATATATTCTGAATCTTTTATGTACTGTCTTCTTCACTTTCATGCTCAAAATAACACACTTTACGCACATTGTATAGATACAAACAAACACTGCCCGCACAATGTACACAATACACTCAGAGTATCATTTCGACAATCAACAACTGAAAATGAATATTATCTTAACAATACTTGAAATCGAAAGAAACATCATAAAGCGGAAGCATTCGAGAGAAGAATAATATTATTGTATGATGACAAAATACATTCAGAATCTTTTAATTACTATCTTCTTCACTTTCATGCTCAAAATAACACACTTTACGCACATTAAATAGATACAAAACACACACTGCCCGCACAATGTACACAATACACTCAGAGTATCATTTCGACAATCAACAACTGAAAATGAATATTCATCTCAACAATACTTGAAATCGAAAGAAACCACATTCAGCGTAAGCATTCGAGAGAAGAATAATATTATGTATGAAGACATAATATATTCTGAATCTTTTATGTACTGTCTTCTTCACTTTCATGCTCAAAATAACACACTATACGCACATTGTATAGATACAAAACAAACACTGCCCGCACAATGTACACAATACACTCAGAGTATCATTTCGACAATCAACAACTGAAAATGAATATTATCTTAACAATACTTGAAATCGAAAGAAACATCATAAAGCGGAAGCATTCGAGAGAAGAATAGTATTATTGTATGATGACAAAATACATTCAGAATCTTTTAATTACTATCTTCTTCACTTTCATGCTTAAATTAACACACTTTACGCACATTGTATAGACACAATACACACACTCATAATACACTCAGAGTATCATTTCGACAATAAACAACTCAAAATGAATATTAACGCAACAATACTTGAAATCGAAAGAAACAACATTCAGCGGAAGCATTCGAGAGAAGAATAATATTATGTATGAAGAAATATTATATTTTGAATCTTTTATGTACTATCTTCTTCACTTTCATGCTCAAAATAACACACTTTACGCACATTATATAGATACAAAACACACACTGCCCGCACAAAGTACACAATACACTTAGAGTATCATTTCGATAATCAACAACTGAAAATGAATATTCATCTCAACAATACTTGAAATCGAAGGAAACAACATTCAGCGGAAGCATTCGAGAGAAGAATAATATTATGTATGAAGACATAATACATTCAGAATCTTTTAATTACTATCTTCTTCACTTTCATGCCTAAATTAACACACTTTACGCACATTGTATAGACGCAATACACATACTCAGAGTATCATTTCTACAATAAACAACTCAAAATGAATATTAACTCCACAATACTTGAAATCGAAAGAAACAACATTCAGCGAAAGCATTCGAGAGAAGAATAATATTATGTATGAAGACATAATATATTCTGAATCTTTTATGTACTATCTTCTTCACTTTCATGCTCAAAATAACACACTTTACGCACACTGTATAGAGACAAAACACACACTGCCCGAACAAAATACACAATACGCTCAGAGTATCATTTCGAGAATCAACAACTCAAAATGAATATTAACTCCACAATACTTGAAATCGAAAGAAACAACATTCAGCGGAAGCATTCGAGAGAAGAATAATATTATGTACGAAGACATAATATATTCTGAATCTTTTATGTACTATCTTCTTCACTTTCATGCTCAAAATAACACACTTTATGCACATTGTATAGATACAAAACAAACAATGCCCCCACAAAGTACACAATACACTCAGAGTATCATTTCGACAACAACAACTGAAAATGAATATTCATCTCAACAATACTTGAAATCGAAAGAAACAACATTCAGCGGAAGCATTCGAGAGAAGAATAATATTATGTATGAAGACATAATATATTCTGAATCTTTTATGTACTGTTTCTTCACTTTCATGCTCAAAATAACACACTTTACGCACATTGTATAGATACAAAACAAACACTGCCCGCACAATGTACACAATACACTCAGAGTATCATTTCGACAATCAACAACTGAAAATGAATATTATCTTAACAATACTTGAAATCGAAAGAAACATCATAAAGCGGAAGCATTCGAGAGAAGAATAATATTATTGTATGATGACAAAATACATTCAGAATCTTTTAATTACTATCTTCTTCACTTTCATGCTCAAAATAACACACTTTACGCACATTAAATAGATACAAAACACACACTGCCCGCACAATGTACACAATACACTCAGAGTATCATTTCGACAATCAACAACTGAAAATGAATATTCATCTCAACAATACTTGAAATCGAAAGAAACCACATTCAGCGGAAGCATTCGAGAGAAGAATAATATTATGTATGAAGACATAATATATTCTGAATCTTTTATGTACTGTCTTCTTCACTTTCATGCTCAAAATAACACACTATACGCACATTGTATAGATACAAAACAAACACTGCCCGCACAATGTACACAATACACTCAGAGTATCATTTCGACAATCAACAACTGAAAATGAATATTATCTTAACAATACTTGAAATCGAAAGAAACATCATAAAGCGGAAGCATTCGAGAGAAGAATAATATTATTGTATGATGACAAAATACATTCAGAATCTTTTAATTACTATCTTCTTCACTTTCATGCTTAAATTAACACACTTTACGCACATTGTATAGACACAATACACACACTCATAATACACTCAGAGTATCATTTCGACAATAAACAACTCAAAATGAATATTAACGCAACAATACTTGAAATCGAAAGAAACAACATTCAGCGGAAGCATTCGAGAGAAGAATAATATTATGTATGAAGAAATATTATATTTTGAATCTTTTATGTACTATCTTCTTCACTTTCATGCTCAAAATAACACACTTTACGCACATTATATAGATACAAAACACACACTGCCCGCACAAAGTACACAATACACTTAGAGTATCATTTCGATAATCAACAACTGAAAATGAATATTCATCTCAACAATACTTGAAATCGAAGGAAACAACATTCAGCGGAAGCATTCGAGAGAAGAATAATATTATGTATGAAGACATAATACATTCAGAATCTTTTAATTACTATCTTCTTCACTTTCATGCCTAAATTAACACACTTTACGCACATTGTATAGACGCAATACACATACTCAGAGTATCATTTCTACAATAAACAACTCAAAATGAATATTAACTCCACAATACTTGAAATCGAAAGAAACAACATTCAGCGGAAGCATTCGAGAGAAGAATAATATTATGTATGAAGACATAATATATTCTGAATCTTTTATGTACTATCTTCTTCACTTTCATGCTCAAAATAACACACTTTACGCACATTGTATAGAGACAAAACACACACTGCCCGAACAAAATACACAATACGCTCAGAGTATCATTTCGAGAATCAACAACTCAAAATGAATATTAACTCCACAATACTTGAAATCGAAAGAAACAACATTCAGCGGAAGCATTCGAGAGAAGAATAATATTATGTACGAAGACATAATATATTCTGAATCTTTTATGTACTATCTTCTTCACTTTCATGCTCAAAATAACACACTTTATGCACATTGTATAGATACAAAACAAACAATGCCCCCACAAAGTACACAATACACTCAGAGTATCATTTCGACAACAACAACTGAAAATGAATATTCATCTCAACAATACTTGAAATCGAAAGAAACAACATTCAGCGGAAGCATTCGAGAGAAGAATAATATTATGTATGAAGACATAATATATTCTGAATCTTTTATGTACTGTCTTCTTCACTTTCATGCTCAAAATAACACACTTTACGCACATTGTATAGATACAAAACAAACACTGCCCGCACAATGTACACAATACACTCAGAGTATCATTTCGACAGTCAACAACTGAAAATGAATATTATCTTAACAATACTTGAAATCGAAAGAAACAACATAAAGCGGAAGCATTCGAGAGAAGAATAATATTATTGTATAATGACAAAATACATTCATAATCTTTTAATTACTATCTTCTTCACTTTCATGCTTAAATTAACACACTTTACGCACATTGTATAGACACAATACACACTCTCATAATACACTCAGAGTATCATTTTGACAATAAAAAACTCAAAATGAATATTAACGCAACAATACTTGAAATCGAAAGAAACAACATTCAGCGGAAGCATTCGAGAGAAGAATAATATTATGTATGAAGACATAATATATTTTGAATCTTTTATGTACTTCTTCACTTTCATGCTCAAAATAACACACTTTACGCACATTATATAGATACAAAACACACACTGCCCGCACAAAGTACACAATACACTTAGAGTATCATTTCGATAATCAACAACTGAAAATGAATATTCATCTGAACAATACTTGAAATCGAAGGAAACAACATTCAGCGGAAGCATTCGAGAGAAGAATAATATTATGTATGAAGACATAATACATTCAGAATCTTTTAATTACTATCTTCTTCACTTTCATGCTTAAATTAACACACTTTACGCACATTGTATAGACGCAATACACACACTCAGAGTATCATTTCTACAATAAACAACTCAAAATGAATATTAACTCTACAATACTTGAAATCGAAAGAAACAACATTCAGCGGAAGCATTCGAGAGAAGAATAATATTATGTATGAAGACATAATATATTCTGAATCTTTTATGTACTATCTTCTTCACTTTCATGCTCAAAATAACACACTTTACGCACATTGTATAGATACAAAACAAACACTGCCCCCACAAAGTACACAATACACTCAGAGTATCATTTCGAGAATCAACAACTGAAAATGAATATTCATCTCAACAATACTTGAAATCGAAAGAAACAACATTCAGCGGAAGCATTCGAGAGAAGAATAATATTATGTATGAAGACATAATATATTCTGAATCTTTTATGTACTGTCTTCTTCACTTTCATGCTCAAAATAACACACTTTACGCACATTGTATAGATACAAAACAAACACTGCCCGCACAATGTACACAATACACTCAGAGTATCATTTCGATAGTCAACAACTGAAAATGAATATTATCTTAACAATACTTGAAATCGAAAGAAACAACATAAAGCGGAAGCATTCGAGAGAAGAATAATATTATTCTATGATGACAAAATACATTCAGAATCATTTAATTACTATCTTCTTCACTTTCATGCTTAAATTAACACACTTTACGCACATTGTATAGACACAATAAACACACTCATAATACACTCAGAGTATCATTTCGACAATAAACAAATCAAAATGAATATTAACGCAACAATACTTGAAATCGAAAGAAACAACATTCAGCGGAAGCATTCGAGAGAAGAATAATATTATGTACGAAGACATAATATATTTTGAATCTTTTATGTACTATCTTCTTCACTTTCATGCTCAAAATAACACACTTTACGCACATTAAATAGATACAAAACACACACTGCCCGCACAAAGTACACAATACACTCAGAGTATCATTTCGACAATCAACAACTGAAAATGAATATTCATCTCAACAATACTTGAAATCGAAAGAAACAACATTCAGCGGAAGCATTCGAGAGAAGAATAATATTATGTATGAAGACATAATATATTCTGAATCTTTTATGTACTGTCTTCTTCACTTTCATGCTCAAAATAACACACTTTACGCACATTGTATAGATACAAAACAAACAATGCCCCCACAAAGTACACAATACACTCAGAGTATCATTTCGACAATCAACAACTGAAAATGAATATTCATCTCAACAATACTTGAAATCGAAAGAAACAACATTCAGCGGAAGCATTCGAGAGAAGAATAATATTATGTATGAAGACATAATATATTCTGAATCTTTTATGTACTGTCTTCTTCACTTTCATGCTCAAAATAACACACTTTACGCACATTGTATAGATACAAAACAAACACTGCCCGCACAATGTACACAATACACTCAGAGTATCATTTCGATAGTCAACAACTGAAAATGAATATTATCTTAACAATACTTGAAATCGAAAGAAACAACATAAAGCGGAAGCATTCGAGAGAAGAATAATATTATTCTATGATGACAAAATACATTCAGAATCATTTAATTACTATCTTCTTCACTTTCATGCATAAATTAACACACTTTACGCACATTGTATAGACACAATACACACACTCATAATACACTCAGAGTATCATTTCGACAATAAACAAATCAAAATGAATA
This sequence comes from Salvia splendens, assembly GCF_004379255.2. Classification (NCBI taxonomy): domain Eukaryota; kingdom Viridiplantae; phylum Streptophyta; class Magnoliopsida; order Lamiales; family Lamiaceae; genus Salvia; species Salvia splendens. The sequence continues at coordinate 26,093,997 of NC_056036.1, read as the reverse complement.
TTAACGCAACAATACTTGAAATCGAAAGAAACAACATTCAGCGGAAGCATTCGAGAGAAGAATAATATTATGTACGAAGACATAATATATTTTGAATCTTTTATGTACTATCTTCTTCACTTTCATGCTCAAAATAACACACTTTACGCACATTAAATAGATACAAAACACACACTGCCCGCACAAAGTACACAATACACTCAGAGTATCATTTCGACAATCAACAACTGAAAATGAATATTCATCTCAACAATACTTGAAATCGAAAGAAACAACATTCAGCGGAAGCATTCGAGAGAAGAATAATATTATGTATGAAGACATAATATATTTTGAATCTTTTATGTACTGTCTTCTTCACTTTCATGTTCAAAATAACACACTTTACGCACATTGTATAGATACAAAACAAACACTGCCCCCCACAAAGTACACAATACACTCAGAGTATCATTTCGACAATCAACAACTGAAAATGAATATTCATCTCAACAATACTTGAAATCGAAAGAAACAACATTCAGCGGAAGCATTCGAGAGAAGAATAATATTATGTATGAAGACATAATATATTCTGAATCTTTTATGTACTATCTTCTTCACTTTCATGCTCAAAATAACACACTTTACGCACATTGTATAGATACAAAACAAACACTGCCCCCACAAAGTACACAATACACTCAGAGTATCATTTCGAGAATCAACAACTGAAAATGAATATTCATCTCAACAATACTTGAAATCGAAAGAAACAACATTCAGCGGAAGCATTCGAGAGAAGAATAATATTATGTATGAAGACATAATATATTCTGAATCTTTTATGTACTATCTTCTTCACTTTCATGCTCAAAATAACACACTTTACGCACATTGTATAGATACAAAACAAACACTGCCCCCACAAAGTACACAATACACTCAGAGTATCATTTCGAGAATCAACAACTGAAAATGAATATTCATCTCAACAATACTTGAAATCGAAAGAAACAACATTCAGCGGAAGCATTCGAGAGAAGAATAATATTATGTATGAAGACATAATATATTCTGAATCTTTTATGTACTGTCTTCTTCACTTTCATGCTCAAAATAACACACTTTACGCACATTGTATAGATACAAAACAAACACTGCCCGCACAATGTACACAATACACTCAGAGTATCATTTCGACAGTCAACAACTGAAAATGAATATTATCTTAACAATACTTGAAATCGAAAGAAACAACATAAAGCGGAAGCATTCGAGAGAAGAATAATATTATTGTATGATGACAAAATACATTCAGAATCTTTTAATTACTATCTTCTTCAGTTTCATGCTTAAATTAACACACTTTACGCACATTGTATAGACACAATACACACACTCATAATACACTCAGAGTATCATTTCGACAATAAACAAATCAAAATGAATATTAACGCAACAATACTTGAAATCGAAAGAAACAACATTCAGCGGAAGCATTCGAGAGAAGAATAATATTATGTACGAAGACATAATATATTTTGAATCTTTTATGTACTATCTTCTTCACTTTCATGCTCAAAATAACACACTTTACGCACATTAAATAGATACAAAACACACACTGCCCGCACAAAGTACACAATACACTCAGAGTATCATTTCGACAATCAACAACTGAAAATGAATATTCATCTCAACAATACTTGAAATCGAAAGAAACAACATTCAGCGGAAGCATTCGAGAGAAGAATAATATTATGTATGAAGACATAATATATTCTGAATCTTTTATGTACTGTCTTCTTCACTTTCATGCTCAAAATAACACACTTTACGCACATTGTATAGATACAAAACAAACAATGCCCCCACAAAGTACACAATACACTCAGAGTATCATTTCGACAATCAACAACTGAAAATGAATATTCATCTCAACAATACTTGAAATCGAAAGAAACAACATTCAGCGGAAGCATTCGAGAGAAGAATAATATTATGTATGAAGACATAATATATTCTGAATCTTTTATGTACTGTCTTCTTCACTTTCATGCTCAAAATAACACACTTTACGCACATTGTATAGATACAAAACAAACACTGCCCGCACAATGTACACAATACACTCAGAGTATCATTTCGATAGTCAACAACTGAAAATGAATATTATCTTAACAATACTTGAAATCGAAAGAAACAACATAAAGCGGAAGCATTCGAGAGAAGAATAATATTATTCTATGATGACAAAATACATTCAGAATCATTTAATTACTATCTTCTTCACTTTCATGCTTAAATTAACACACTTTACGCACATTGTATAGACACAATACACACACTCATAATACACTCAGAGTATCATTTCGACAATAAACAACTCAAAATGAATATTAACGCAACAATACTTGAAATCGAAAGAAACAACATTCAGCGGAAGCATTCGAGAGAAGAATAATATTATGTACGAAGACATAATATATTTTGAATCTTTTATGTACTATCTTCTTCACTTTCATGCTCAAAATAACACACTTTACGCACATTAAATAGATACAAAACACACACTGCCCGCACAAAGTACACAATACACTCAGAGTATCATTTCGACAATCAACAACTGAAAATGAATATTCATCTCAACAATACTTGAAATCGAAAGAAACAACATTCAGCGGAAGCATTCGAGAGAAGAATAATATTATGTACGAAGACATAATATATTTTGAATCTTTTATGTACTATCTTCTTCACTTTCATGCTCAAAATAACACACTTTACGCACATTAAATAGATACAAAACACACACTGCCCGCACAAAGTACACAATACACTCAGAGTATCATTTCGACAATCAACAACTGAAAATGAATATTCATCTCAACAATACTTGAAATCGAAAGAAACAACATTCAGCGGAAGCATTCGAGAGAAGAATAATATTATGTATGAAGACATAATATATTTTGAATCTTTTATGTACTGTCTTCTTCACTTTCATGTTCAAAATAACACACTTTACGCACATTGTATAGATACAAAACAAACACTGCCCCCACAAAGTACACAATACACTCAGAGTATCATTTCGACAATCAACAACTGAAAATGAATATTCATCTCAACAATACTTGAAATCGAAAGAAACAACATTCAGCGGAAGCATTCGAGAGAAGAATAATATTATGTATGAAGACATAATATATTCTGAATCTTTTATGTACTGTCTTCTTCACTTTCATGCTCAAAATAACACACTTTACGCACATTGTATAGATACAAAACAAACACTGCCCGCACAATGTACACAATACACTCAGAGTATCATTTCGATAGTCAACAACTGAAAATGAATATTATCTTAACAATACTTGAAATCGAAAGAAACAACATAAAGCGGAAGCATTCGAGAGAAGAATAATATTATTCTATGATGACAAAATACATTCAGAATCATTTAATTACTATCTTCTTCACTTTCATGCTTAAATTAACACACTTTACGCACATTGTATAGACACAATACACACACTCATAATACACTCAGAGTATCATTTCGACAATAAACAAATCAAAATGAATATTAACGCAACAATACTTGAAATCGAAAGAAACAACATTCAGCGGAAGCATTCGAGAGAAGAATAATATTATGTATGAAGACATAATATATTCTGAATCTTTTATGTACTATCTTCTTCACTTTCATGCTCAAAATAACACACTTTACGCACATTGTATAGATACAAAACAAACACTGCCCCCACAAAGTACACAATACACTCAGAGTATCATTTCGAGAATCAACAACTGAAAATGAATATTCATCTCAACAATACTTGAAATCGAAAGAAACAACATTCAGCGGAAGCATTCGAGAGAAGAATAATATTATGTATGAAGACATAATATATTCTGAATCTTTTATGTACTATCTTCTTCACTTTCATGCTCAAAATAACACACTTTACGCACATTGTATAGATACAAAACAAACACTGCCCCCACAAAGTACACAATACACTCAGAGTATCATTTCGAGAATCAACAACTGAAAATGAATATTCATCTCAACAATACTTGAAATCGAAAGAAACAACATTCAGCGGAAGCATTCGAGAGAAGAATAATATTATGTATGAAGACATAATATATTCTGAATCTTTTATGTACTGTCTTCTTCACTTTCATGCTCAAAATAACACACTTTACGCACATTGTATAGATACAAAACAAACACTGCCCGCACAATGTACACAATACACTCAGAGTATCATTTCGATAGTCAACAACTGAAAATGAATATTATCTTAACAATACTTGAAATCGAAAGAAACAACATAAAGCGGAAGCATTCGAGAGAAGAATAATATTATTCTATGATGACAAAATACATTCAGAATCATTTAATTACTATCTTCTTCACTTTCATGCTTAAATTAACACACTTTACGCACATTGTATAGACACAATAAACACACTCATAATACACTCAGAGTATCATTTCGACAATAAACAAATCAAAATGAATATTAACGCAACAATACTTGAAATCGAAAGAAACAACATTCAGCGGAAGCATTCGAGAGAAGAATAATATTATGTACGAAGACATAATATATTTTGAATCTTTTATGTACTATCTTCTTCACTTTCATGCTCAAAATAACACACTTTACGCACATTAAATAGATACAAAACACACACTGCCCGCACAAAGTACACAATACACTCAGAGTATCATTTCGACAATCAACAACTGAAAATGAATATTCATCTCAACAATACTTGAAATCGAAAGAAACAACATTCAGCGGAAGCATTCGAGAGAAGAATAATATTATGTATGAAGACATAATATATTCTGAATCTTTTATGTACTGTCTTCTTCACTTTCATGCTCAAAATAACACACTTTACGCACATTGTATAGATACAAAACAAACAATGCCCCCACAAAGTACACAATACACTCAGAGTATCATTTCGACAATCAACAACTGAAAATGAATATTCATCTCAACAATACTTGAAATCGAAAGAAACAACATTCAGCGGAAGCATTCGAGAGAAGAATAATATTATGTATGAAGACATAATATATTCTGAATCTTTTATGTACTGTCTTCTTCACTTTCATGCTCAAAATAACACACTTTACGCACATTGTATAGATACAAAACAAACACTGCCCGCACAATGTACACAATACACTCAGAGTATCATTTCGATAGTCAACAACTGAAAATGAATATTATCTTAACAATACTTGAAATCGAAAGAAACAACATAAAGCGGAAGCATTCGAGAGAAGAATAATATTATTCTATGATGACAAAATACATTCAGAATCATTTAATTACTATCTTCTTCACTTTCATGCTTAAATTAACACACTTTACGCACATTGTATAGACACAATACACACACTCATAATACACTCAGAGTATCATTTCGACAATAAACAAATCAAAATGAATATTAACGCAACAATACTTGAAATCGAAAGAAACAACATTCAGCGGAAGCATTCGAGAGAAGAATAATATTATGTACGAAGACATAATATATTTTGAATCTTTTATGTACTATCTTCTTCACTTTTATGCTCAAAATAACACACTTTACGCACATTAAATAGATACAAAACACACACTGCCCGCACAAAGTACACAATACACTCAGAGTATCATTTCGACAATCAACAACTGAAAATGAATATTCATCTCAACAATACTTGAAATCGAAAGAAACAACATTCAGCGGAAGCATTCGAGAGAAGAATAATATTATGTATGAAGACATAATATATTTTGAATCTTTTATGTACTGTCTTCTTCACTTTCATGTTCAAAATAACACACTTTACGCACATTGTATAGATACAAAACAAACACTGCCCCCACAAAGTACACAATACACTCAGAGTATCATTTCGACAATCAACAACTGAAAATGAATATTCATCTCAACAATACTTGAAATCGAAAGAAACAACATTCAGCGGAAGCATTCGAGAGAAGAATAATATTATGTATGAAGACATAATATATTCTGAATCTTTTATGTACTGTCTTCTTCACTTTCATGCTCAAAATAACACACTTTACGCACATTGTATAGATACAAAACAAACACTGCCCGCACAATGTACACAATACACTCAGAGTATCATTTCGATAGTCAACAACTGAAAATGAATATTATCTTAACAATACTTGAAATCGAAAGAAACAACATAAAGCGGAAGCATTCGAGAGAAGAATAATATTATTCTATGATGACAAAATACATTCAGAATCATTTAATTACTATCTTCTTCACTTTCATGCTTAAATTAACACACTTTACGCACATTGTATAGACACAATACACACACTCATAATACACTCAGAGTATCATTTCGACAATAAACAAATCAAAATGAATATTAACGCAACAATACTTGAAATCGAAAGAAACAACATTCAGCGGAAGCATTCGAGAGAAGAATAATATTATGTACGAAGACATAATATATTTTGAATCTTTTATGTACTATCTTCTTCACTTTCATGCTCAAAATAACACACTTTACGCACATTAAATAGATACAAAACACACACTGCCCGCACAAAGTACACAATACACTCAGAGTATCATTTAGACAATCAACAACTGAAAATGAATATTCATCTCAACAATACTTGAAATCGAAAGAAACAAGATTCAGCGGAAGCATTCGAGAGAAGAATAATATTATGTATGAAGACATAATATATTCTGAATCTTTTATGTACTGTCTTCTTCACTTTCATGCTCAAAATAACACACTTTACGCACATTGTATAGATACAAAACAAACACTGCCCCCACAAAGTACACAATACACTCAGAGTATCATTTCGACAATCAACAACTGAAAATGAATATTCATCTCAACAATACTTGAAATCGAAAGAAACAACATTCAGCGGAAGCATTCGAGAGAAGAATAATATTATGTATGAAGACATAATATATTCTGAATCTTTTATGTACTGTCTTCTTCACTTTCTTGCTCAAAATAACACACTTTACGCACATTGTATAGATACAAAACAAACACTGCCCGCACAATGTACACAATACACTCAGAGTATCATTTCGATAGTCAACAACTGAAAATGAATATTATCTTAACAATACTTGAAATCGAAAGAAACAACATAAAGCGGAAGCATTCGAGAGAAGAATAATATTATTCTATGATGACAAAATACATTCAGAATCATTTAATTACTATCTTCTTCACTTTCATGCTTAAATTAACACACTTTACGCACATTGTATAGACACAATACACACACTCATAATACACTCAGAGTATCATTTCGACAATAAACAAATCAAAATGAATATTAACGCAACAATACTTGAAATCGAAAGAAACAACATTCAGCGGAAGCATTCGAGAGAAGAATAATATTATGTACGAAGACATAATATATTTTGAATCTTTTATGTACTATCTTCTTCACTTTCATGCTCAAAATAACACACTTTACGCACATTAAATAGATACAAAACACACACTGCCCGCACAAAGTACACAATACACTCAGAGTATCATTTCGACAATCAACAACTGAAAATGAATATTCATCTCAACAATACTTGAAATCGAAAGAAACAACATTCAGCGGAAGCATTCGAGAGAAGAATAATATTATGTATGAAGACATAATATATTCTGAATCTTTTATGTACTGTCTTCTTCACTTTCATGCTCAAAATAACACACTTTACGCACATTGTATAGATACAAAACAAACACTGCCCCCACAAAGTACACAATACACTCAGAGTATCATTTCGACAATCAACAACTGAAAATGAATATTCATCTCAACAATACTTGAAATCGAAAGAAACAACATTCAGCGGAAGCATTCGAGAGAAGAATAATATTATGTATGAAGACATAATATATTCTGAATCTTTTATGTACTGTCTTCTTCACTTTCATGCTCAAAATAACACACTTTATGCACATTGTATAGATACAAAACAAACACTGCCCGCACAATGTACACAATACACTCAGAGTATCATTTCGATAGTCAACAACTGAAAATGAATATTATCTTAACAATACTTGAAATCGAAAGAAACAACATAAAGCGGAAGCATTCGAGAGAAGAATAATATTATTCTATGATGACAAAATACATTCAGAATCATTTAATTACTATCTTCTTCACTTTCATGCTTAAATTAACACACTTTACGCACATTGTATAGACACAATACACACACTCATAATACACTCAGAGTATCATTTCAACAATAAACAAATCAAAATGAATATTAACGCAACAATACTTGAAATCGAAAGAAACAACATTCAGCGGAAGCATTCGAGAGAAGAATAATATTATGTACGAAGACATAATATATTTTGAATCTTTTATGTACTATCTTCTTCACTTTCATGCTCAAAATAACACACTTTACGCACATTAAATAGATACAAAACACACACTGCCCGCACAAAGTACACAATACACTCAGAGTATCATTTCGACAATCAACAACTGAAAATGAATATTCATCCCAACAATACTTGAAATCGAAAGAAACAACATTCAGCGGAAGCATTCGAGAGAAGAATAATATTATGTATGAAGACATAATATATTCTGAATCTTTTATGTACTGTCTTCTTCACTTTCATGCTCAAAATAACACACTTTACGCACATTGTATAGATACAAAACAAACACTGCCCCCACAAAGTACACAATACACTCAGAGTATCATTTCGACAATCAACAACTGAAAATGAATATTCATCTCAACAATACTTGAAATCGAAAGAAACAACATTCAGCGGAAGCATTCGAGAGAAGAATAATATTATGTATGAAGACATAATATATTCTGAATCTTTTATGTACTGTCTTCTTCACTTTCATGCTCAAAATAACACACTTTATGCACATTGTATAGATACAAAACAAACACTGCCCGCACAATGTACACAATACACTCAGAGTATCATTTCGATAGTCAACAACTGAAAATGAATATTATCTTAACAATACTTGAAATCGAAAGAAACAACATAAAGCGGAAGCATTCGAGAGAAGAATAATATTATTCTATGATGACAAAATACATTCAGAATCATTTAATTACTATCTTCTTCACTTTCATGCTTAAATTAACACACTTTACGCACATTGTATAGACACAATACACACACTCATAATACACTCAGAGTATCATTTCAACAATAAACAAATCAAAATGAATATTAACGCAACAATACTTGAAATCGAAAGAAACAACATTCAGCGGAAGCATTCGAGAGAAGAATAATATTATGTACGAAGACATAATATATTTTGAATCTTTTATGTACTATCTTCTTCACTTTCATGCTCAAAATAACACACTTTACGCACATTAAATAGATACAAAACACACACTGCCCGCACAAAGTACACAATACACTCAGAGTATCATTTCGACAATCAACAACTGAAAATGAATATTCATCCCAACAATACTTGAAATCGAAAGAAACAACATTCAGCGGAAGCATTCGAGAGAAGAATAATATTATGTATGAAGACATAATATATTCTGAATCTTTTATGTACTGTCTTCTTCACTTTCATGCTCAAAATAACACACTTTACGCAAATTGTATAGATACAAAAGAAACACTGCCCCCACAAAGTACACAATACACTCAGAGTATCATTTCGACAATCAACAACTGAAAATGAATATTCATCTCAACAATACTTGAAATCGAAAGAAACAACATTCAGCGGAAGCATTCGAGAGAAGAATAATATTATGTATGAAGACATAATATATTCTGAATCTTTTATGTACTGTCTTCTTCACTTTCATGCTCAAAATAACACACTTTACGCACATTGTATAGATACAAAACAAACACTGCCCGCACAATGTACACAATACACTCAGAGTATCATTTCGATAGTCAACAACTGAAAATGAATATTATCTTAACAATACTTGAAATCGAAAGAAACAACATAAAGCGGAAGCATTCGAGAGAAGAATAATATTATTCTATGATGACAAAATACATTCAGAATCATTTAATTACTATCTTCTTCACTTTCATGCTTAAATTAACACACTTTACGCACATTGTATAGACATAATACACACACTCATAATACACTCAGAGTATCATTTCGACAATAAACAAATCAAAATGAATATTAACGCAACAATACTTGAAATCGAAAGAAACAACATTCAGCGGAAGCATTCGAGAGAAGAATAATATTATGTACGAAGACATAATATATTTTGAATCTTTTATGTACTATCTTCTTCACTTTCATGCTCAAAATAACACACTTTACGCACATTAAATAGATACAAAACACACACTGCCCGCACAAAGTACACAATACACTCAGAGTATCATTTCGACAATCAACAACTGAAAATGAATATTCATCTCAACAATACTTGAAATCGAAAGAAACAACATTCAGCGGAAGCATTCGAGAGAAGAATAATATTATGTATGAAGACATAATATATTCTGAATCTTTTATGTACTGTCTTCTTCACTTTCATGCTCAAAATAACACACTTTACGCACATTGTATAGATACAAAACAAACACTGCCCGCACAATGTACACAATACACTCAGAGTATCATTTCGACAATCAACAACTGAAAATGAATATTATCTTAACAATACTTGAAATCGAAAGAAACAACATAAAGCGGAAGCATTCGAGAGAAGAATAATATTATTGTATGATGACAAAATACATTCAGAATCTTTTAATTACTATCTTCTTCACTTTCATGCTTAAATTAACACACTTTACGCACATTGTATAGACACAATACACACTCTCATAATACACTCAGAGTATCATTTTGACAATAAAAACTCAAAATGAATATTAACGCAACAATACTTGAAATCGAAAGAAACAACATTCAGCGGAAGCATTCGAGAGAAGAATAATATTATGTATGAAGACATAATATATTTTGAATCTTTTATGTACTATCTTCTTCACTTTCATGCTCAAAATAACACACTTTACGCACATTAAATAGATACAAAACACACACTGCCCGCACAAAGTACACAATACACTCAGAGTATCATTTCGACAATCAACAACTGAAAATGAATATTCATCTCAACAATACTTGAAATCGAAAGAAACAACATTCAGCGGAAGCATTCGAGAGAAGATTAATATTATGTATGAAGACATAATATATTCTGAATCTTTTATGTACTGTCTTCTTCACTTTCATGCTCAAAATAACACACTTTACGCACATTGTATAGATACAAAACAAACACTGCCCGCACAATGTACACAATACACTCAGAGTATCATTTCGACAATCAACAACTGAAAATGAATATTATCTTAACAATACTTGAAATCGAAAGAAACAACATAAAGCGGAAGCATTCGTGAGAAGAATAATATTATTGTATGATGACAAAATACATTCAGAATCTTTTAATTACTATCTTCTTCACTTTCATGCTTAAATTAACACACTTTACGCACATTGTATAGACACAATACACACTCTCATAATACACTCAGAGTATCATTTTGACAATAAAAAACTCAAAATGAATATTAACGCAACAATACTTGAAATCGAAAGAAACAACATTCAGCGGAAGCATTCGAGAGAAGAATAATATTATGTATGAAGACATAATATATTTTGAATCTTTTATGTACTATCTTCTTCACTTTCATGCTCAAAATAACACACTTTACGCACATTAAATAGATACAAAACACACACTGCCCGCACAAAGTACACAATACACTCAGAGTATCATTTCGACAATCAACAACTGAAAATGAATATTCATCTCAACAATACTTGAAATCGAAAGAAACAACATTCAGCGGAAGCATTCGAGAGAAGATTAATATTATGTATGAAGACATAATATATTCTGAATCTTTTATGTACTGTCTTCACTTTCATGCTCAAAATAACACACTTTACGCACATTGTATAGATACAAAACAAACACTGATAATACACTCAGAGTATCATTTTGACAATAAAAAACTCAAAATGTATATTAATGCAACAATACTTGAAATCGAAAGAAACAACATTCAGCGGAAGCATTCGAGAGAAGAATAATATTATGTATGAAGACATAATATATTTTGAATCTTTTATGTACTATCTTCTTCACTTTCATGCTCAAAATAACACACTTTACGCACATTATATAGATACAAAACACACACTGCCCGCACAAAGTACACAATACACTTAGAGTATCATTTCGATAATCAACAACTGAAAATGAATATTCATCTCAACGATACTTGAAATCGAAGGAAACAACATTCAGCGGAAGCATTCGAGAGAAGAATAATATTATGTATGAAGACATAATACATTCAGAATCTTTTAATTACTATCTTCTTCACTTTCATGCTTAAATTAACACACTTTACGCACATTGTATAGACACAATACACACGCTCATAATATACTCAGAGTATCATTTCTACAATAAACAACTCAAAATGAATATTAACGCAACAATACTTGAAATCGAAAGAAACAACATTCAGCGGAAGCATTCGAGAGAAGAATAATATTATGTATGAAGACATAATATATTTTGAATCTTTTATGTACTATCTTCTTCACTTTCATGCTCAAAATAACACACTTTACGCACATTAAATAGATACAAAACACACACTGCCCGCACAAAGTACACAATACACTCAGAGTATCATTTCGACAATCAACAACTGAAAATGAATATTCATCTCAACAATACTTGAAATCGAAAGAAACAACATTCAGCGGAAGCATTCGAGAGAAGAATAATATTATGTATGAAGACATAATATATTCTGAATCTTTTATGTACTATCTTCTTCACTTTCATGCTCAAAATAACACACTTTACGCACATTGTATAGATACAAAACACACATTGCCCGAACAAAGTACACAATACACTTAGAGTATCATTTCGATAATCAACAACTGAAAATGAATATTCATCTCAACAATACTTGAAATCGAAGGAAACAACATTCAGCGGAAGCATTCGAGAGAAGAATAATATTATGTATGAAGACATAATACATTCAGAATCTTTTAATTACTATCTTCTTCACTTTCATGCTTAAATTAACACACTTTACGCACATTGTATAGACACAATACACACGCTCATAATATACTCAGAGTATCATTTCTACAATAAACAACTCAAAATGAATATTAACGCAACAATACTTGAAATCGAAAGAAACAACATTCAGCGGAAGCATTCGAGAGAAGAATAATATTATGTATGAAGACATAATATATTTTGAATCTTTTATGTACTATCTTCTTCACTTTCATGCTCAAAATAACACACTTTACGCACATTAAATAGATACAAAACACACACTGCCCGCACAAAGTACACAATACACTCAGAGTATCATTTCGACAATCAACAACTGAAAATGAATATTCATCTCAACAATACTTGAAATCGAAAGAAACAACATTCAGCGGAAGCATTCGAGAGAAGATTAATATTATGTATGAAGACATAATATATTCTGAATCTTTTATGTACTATCTTCTTCACTTTCATGCTCAAAATAACACACTTTACGCACATTGTATAGATACAAAACAAACACTGATAATACACTCAGAGTATCATTTTGACAATAAAAAACTCAAAATGAATATTAATGCAACAATACTTGAAATCGAAAGAAACAACATTCAGCGGAAGCATTCGAGAGAAGAATAATATTATGTATGAAGACATAATATATTTTGAATCTTTTATGTACTATCTTCTTCACTTTCATGCTCAAAATAACACACTTTACGCACATTATATAGATACAAAACACACACTGCCCGCACAAAGTACACAATACACTTAGAGTATCATTTCGATAATCAACAACTGAAAATGAATATTCATCTCAACGATACTTGAAATCGAAGGAAACAACATTCAGCGGAAGCATTCGAGAGAAGAATAATATTATGTATGAAGACATAATACATTCAGAATCTTTTAATTACTATCTTCTTCACTTTCATGCTTAAATTAACACACTTTACGCACATTGTATAGACACAATACACACGCTCATAATATACTCAGAGTATCATTTCTACAATAAACAACTCAAAATGAATATTAACGCAACAATACTTGAAATCGAAAGAAACAACATTCAGCGGAAGCATTCGAGAGAAGAATAATATTATGTATGAAGACATAATATATTTTGAATCTTTTATGTACTATCTTCTTCACTTTCATGCTCAAAATAACACACTTTACGCACATTAAATAGATACAAAACACACACTGCCCGCACAAAGTACACAATACACTCAGAGTATCATTTCGACAATCAACAACTGAAAATGAATATTCATCTCAACAATACTTGAAATCGAAAGAAACAACATTCAGCGGAAGCATTCGAGAGAAGAATAATATTATGTATGAAGACATAATATATTCTGAATCTTTTATGTACTATCTTCTTCACTTTCATGCTCAAAATAACACACTTTACGCACATTGTATAGATACAAAACACACATTGCCCGAACAAAGTACACAATACACTTAGAGTATCATTTCGATAATCAACAACTGAAAATGAATATTCATCTCAACAATACTTGAAATCGAAGGAAACAACATTCAGCGGAAGCATTCGAGAGAAGAATAATATTATGTATGAAGACATAATACATTCAGAATCTTTTAATTACTATCTTCTTCACTTTCTTGCTTAAATTAACACACTTTACGCACATTGTATAGACACAATACACACGCTCATAATATACTCAGAGTATCATTTCTACAATAAACAACTCAAAATGAATATTAACGCAACAATACTTGAAATCGAAAGAAACAACATTCAGCGGAAGCATTCGAGAGAAGAATAATATTATGTATGAAGACATAATATATTTTGAATCTTTTATGTACTATCTTCTTCACTTTCATGCTCAAAATAACACACTTTACGCACATTAAATAGATACAAAACACACACTGCCCGCACAAAGTACACAATACACTCAGAGTATCATTTCGACAATCAACAACTGAAAATGAATATTCATCTCAACAATACTTGAAATCGAAAGAAACAACATTCAGCGGAAGCATTCGAGAGAAGAATAATATTATGTATGAAGACATAATATATTCTGAATCTTTTATGTACTATCTTCTTCACTTTCATGCTCAAAATAACACACTTTACGCACATTGTATAGATACAAAACACACATTGCCCGAACAAAGTACACAATACACTCAGAGTATCATTTTGAGAATCAACAACTTAAAATGAATATTAACTCAACAATACTTGAAATCGAAAGAAACAACATTCAGCGGAAGCATTCGAGAGAAGAATAATATTATGTATGAAGACATAATATATTCTGAATCTTTTATTTACTATCTTCTTCACTTTCATGCTCAAATTATCACACTTTATGCACATTGTATATACACACACTGTCCGCACAAAGTATACAATAGACAGTGGTGCACCACACACACTATACACACTACACTCAGTATACATACGCAGTACATACCACAAATATTAAACACACTAAAAATAAAAAACACAAAACATGTATTGCAGACATGCCTACCTACATTGCACACACAACATATACTAACACAAAATATACAATTTATATACTATACAACAAATATACATATAAAATACATAATTTATACACACGTGACACATACTTCAAATATTAAACACATTATAAATAACAAACACACACACTATACTCAAACAAACATACTACACACTATACTAAAAATAACTAACACCGCGCACCTTATACATATTATACATCATAGCTCACATTACACATTGCACACAAGGTATATACACCACACAAATACACACACTCTACACACATATATATTAAACAAACACTACACATTGTACATGAGATACATATAGAAAATACAAACAATATAAAAACCCTACACTCGGTATATATACATATGCAACACATACTACAAACATTAGATATGCTATATAAATAAAATACACTATACACATATTGAAGACGCTACACAAAAATAACAAACTTTACGCACAATATATAGAAAAAATACACACACTGCCCGCAAAAAGTACACAATACACACACTGCAGCACACACACTATACACACTACACTCAGTATACATACACGGTACATAGCACAAATATTAAACACACTATAAACAACATACATAACACATATATTGCAAACATACATACCTACATTGAACACACTAGAGATACTAACACAAAATACACAATTTATATACAATACAACAAAATATACTCATAAAATACACAATTTATATATATGTGGCACATCTACAAATATTAAACACAATATAAATAAAATACACAAATACGATATAAATAAAATACACAAAAACTAAATGGATTGCACATACTACACACATTATACACAAAATACTCATACTAAAGACGCTACACAAAAATAACACACTTTACGCACATTGTATAGACACAATACTCACACTGCTCACACAATGTACACAATACACTCAGAGTATCATTTCGACAATTAACAACTCAAAATGAATATTTCCTCAACAATACTTGAAATCGAAAGAAAAAACAATCAGCTGAAGCATTCGAGAGAAGAATAATATTATGTATGAAGACAGAATGTATTCGGAATCTTTTGTTTACTATATTCTTCACTTTCATGCTCAAAATAACACATTTTATGCACATTGTATAGATACAAAACACACACTGCCCGCACAAAGTACAAAATACACTTAGAGTATCATTTCGACAATCAACAACTCAAAATGAATATTATCTCAACAATACTTGAAATCGAAAGAAACAACATTCAGCGAAAGCGTTCGAGAGAAGAATAATATTATGTATGAAGATATAATATATTCAGAATCTTTTATTTACTATCTTCTTCACTTTCATGCTCAAAATAACACACTTTACGCACATTGTATAGATACAAAACACACACTGCCCGCACAAAGTACACAATACACTCAGAGTATCATTTCGACAATCAACAACTCAAAATGAATATTAACACAACAATTCTTGAAGTAATTACTCAATTGATAACATTAACAAAAACTAAGGATCCAAGAAGATTGTCCTTATTGTTTTCTGAAGTCTCAGCTTCTTCTTCTTCTAAACTAGGGTCAGGTTTATTCTGCTGACCAAGTTCTAAGAGTGAGACTCTCTTTTTTAAACTTATAAGTTCTTGTTTAAGGGTTTTAACTTCCTGAGCCAGATCATTATGGCTTGATTCTTTTTCTTTACTAGAGTTTTTAACTCTTCCAAGAATTTCTTTTAAGCTATATATTCAGAATCTTTTATTAACTATCTTTTTCACCTTCATGCTCAAAATAACACAATTTACGCACATTGTAAACACACACTGCGCGCACAAAGTACACAATACATTTAGAGTATCATTTCGACAATCAATAACTCAAAATGAATATTAACTCAAGAATACTTGAAATCGAAAGAAACAACATTCAGCGGAAGCATTCGAGAGAAGAATAATATTATGTATAAAGACATAATATATTCATAATCTTTTATTTACTATCTTCTTCACTTTCATGCTCAAAATAACACACTTTACGCACATTGTATAGACACAATACACACATTGCCTGCACAATATACACAATACACTCAGAGTATCATTTCGACAATCAACAACTCAAAATGAATATTAACTCAACAATACTTGAAATCGAAAGAAACAACATTCAGCGGAAGCATTCGAGAGAAGAATAATATTATGTATAAAGACATAATATATTAAAAATCTTTTATTTACTATCTTCTTCACTTTCATGCTCAAAATAACACACTTTACGCATATTGTATAGATACAAAACACACACTGCCCGCACAATATACACAATACACTCAGAGTATCATTTCGATAATCAACAACTCAAAATGAGTATTATCTCAACAATACTTGAAATCGAAAGAAACAACATTTAGCGGAAGCATTCAAGAGAAGAATAATATTATGTATGAAGACATAATATATTAGGAATCTTATATTTACAATCTTCTTCACTTTCATGCTCAAAATAACACACTTTACGCACATTGTATAGACACAATACACGCAAAGTGTGTTATTATGTCTTCATACGTAATATTATTATGTCTTCATACGTAAACTATACAATGTGCGTAAAGTGTGTTATTTTGAGCATGAAAGTGAAGAAGACAGTACATAAAAGATTCAGAATATATTATATCTTCATACATAATATTATTCTTCTCTCGAATGCTTCCGCTGAATGTGGTTTCTTTCGATTTCAAGTATTGTTGAGATGCATATTCATTTTCAGTTGTTGATTGTCGAAATGATACTCTGAGTGTATTGTGTACTTTGTGCGGGCAGTGTGTGTTTTGTATCTATTTAATGTACGTAAAGTGTGTTATTTTGAGCATGAAAGTGAAGAAGATAGTACATAAAAGATTCAAAATATATTATGTCTTCGTACATAATATTATTCTTCTCTCGAATGCTTCCGTTGAATGTTGTTTCTTTCGATTTCAAGTATTGTTGCGTTAATATTCATTTTGATTTGTTTATTGTCGAAATGATACTCTTGAGTGTATTATGAGTGTGTGTATTGTGTCTATACAATGTGCGTAAAGTGTGTTAATTTAAGCATGAAAGTGAAGAAGATAGTAATTAAAAGATTCTGAATGTATTTTGTCATCATACAATAATATTATTCTTCTCTCGAATGCTTCCGCTTTATGTTGTTTCTTTCGATTTCAAGTATTGTTAAGATAATATTCATTTTCAGTTGTTGACTGTCGAAATGATACTCTTAGTGTATTGTGTACATTGTGCGGGCAGTGTTTGTTTTGTATCTATACAATGTGCGTAAAGTGTGTTATTTTGAGCATGAAAGTGAAGAAGACAGTACATAAAAGATTCAGAATATATTATGTCTTCATACATAATATTATTCTTCTCTCGAATGCTTCCGCTGAATGTTGTTTCTTTCGATTTCAAGTATTGTTGAGATGAATATTCATTTTCAGTTGTTGATTGTCGAAATGATACTCTGAGTGTATTGTGTACTTTGTGGGGGCAGTGTTTGTTTTGTATCTATACAATGTGCGTAAAGTGTGTTATTTTGAGCATGAAAGTGAAGAAGATAGTACATAAAAGATTCAGAATATATTATGTCTTCGTACATAATATTATTCTTCTCTCGAATGCTTTCGCTGAATGTTGTTTCTTTCGATTTCAAGTATTGTGGAGTTAATATTCATTTTGAGTTGTTGATTCTCGAAATGATACTCTGAGCGTATTGTGTATTTTGTTCGGGCAGTGTGTGTTTTGTATCTATACAATGTGCGTAAACTGTGTTATTTTGAGCATGAAAGTGAAGAAGATAGTACATAAAAGATTCAGAATATATTATGTCTTCATACATAATATTATTCTTCTCTCGAATGCTTCCGCTGAATGTTGTTTCTTTCGATTTCAAGTATTGTTGAGATGAATATTCATTTTCAGTTGTTGATTGTCGAAATGATACTCTGAGTGTATTGTGTACTTTGTGGGGGCAGTGTTTGTTTTGTATCTATACAATGTGCGTAAAGTGTGTTATTCTGAGCATGAAAGTGAAGAAGATAGTACATAAAAGATTCAGAATATATTATGTCTTCGTACATAATATTATTCTTCTCTCGAATGCTTCCGCTGAATGTTGTTTTTTTTCGATTTCAAGTATTGTTGAGTTAATATTCATTTTGAGTTGTTGATTCTCGAAATGATACTCTGAGTGTATTGTGTACTTTGTTCGGGCAATGTGTGTTTTGTATCTATACAATGTGCGTAAAGTGTGTTATTTTGAGCATGAAAGTGAAGAAGATAGTACATAAAAGATTCAGAATATATTATGTCTTCATACAGAATATTATTCTTCTCTCGAATGCTTCCGCTGAATGTTTTTTCTTTCGATTTCAAGTATTGTGGAGTTAATATTCATTTTGAATTGTTTATTGTAGAAATGATACTCTGAGTGTGTGTATTGCGTCTATACAATGTGCGTAAAGTGTGTTAATTTAAGCATGAAAGTGAAGAAGATAGTAATTAAAAGATTCTGAATGTATTATGTCTTCATACATAATATTATTCTTCTCTCGAATGCTTCCGCTGAATGTTGTTTCCTTCGATTTCAAGTATTGTTGAGATGAATATTCATTTTCAGTTGTTGATTATCGAAATGATACTCTAAGTGTATTGTGTACTTTGTGCGGGCAGTGTGTGTTTTGTATCTATATAATGTGCGTAAAGTGTGTTATTTTGAGCATGAAAGTGAAGAAGATAGTACATAAAAGATTCAAAATATATTATGTCTTCATACATAATATTATTCTTCTCTCGAATGCTTCCGCTGAATGTTGTTTCTTTCGATTTCAAGTATTGTTGCGTTAATATTCATTTTGAGTTGTTTATTGTCGAAATGATACTCTGAGTGTATTATGAGTGTGTGTATTGTGTCTATACAATGTGCGTAAAGTGTGTTAATTTAAGCATGAAAGTGAAGAAGATAGTAATTAAAAGATTCTGAATGTATTTTGTCATCATACAATAATATTATTCTTCTCTCGAATGCTTCCGCTTTATGATGTTTCTTTCGATTTCAAGTATTGTTAAGATAATATTCATTTTCAGTTGTTGATTGTCGAAATGATACTCTGAGTGTATTGTGTACATTGTGCGGGCAGTGTTTGTTTTGTATCTATACAATATGCGTAAAGTGTGTTATTTTGAGCATGAAAGTGAAGAAGACAGTACATAAAAGATTTAGAATATATTATGTCTTCATACATAATATTATTCTTCTCTCGAATGCTTCCGCTGAATGTGGTTTCTTTCGATTTCAAGTATTGTTGAGATGAATATTCATTTTCAGTTGTTGATTGTCGAAATGATACTCTGAGTGTATTGTGTACTTTGTGCGGGCAGTGTGTGTTTTGTATCTATTTAATGTGCGTAAAGTGTGTTATTTTGAGCATGAAAGTGAAGAAGATAGTACATAAAAGATTCAAAATATATTATGTCTTCGTACATAATATTATTCTTCTCTCGAATGCTTCCGTTGAATGTTGTTTCTTTCGATTTCAAGTATTGTTGCGTTAATATTCATTTTGATTTGTTTATTGTCGAAATGATACTCTGAGTGTATTATGAGTGTGTGTATTGTGTCTATACAATGTGCGTAAAGTGTGTTAATTTAAGCATGAAAGTGAAGAAGATAGTAATTAAAAGATTCTGAATGTATTTTGTCATCATACAATAATATTATTCTTCTCTCGAATGCTTCCGCTTTATGTTGTTTCTTTCGATTTCAAGTATTGTTAAGATAATATTCACTTTCAGTTGTTGACTATCGAAATGATACTCTGAGTGTATTGTGTACATTGTGCGGGCAGTGTGTGTTTTGTATCTATACAATGTGCGTAAAGTGTGTTATTTTGAGCATGAAAGTGAAGAAGACAGTACATAAAAGATTCAGAATATATTATGTCTTCATACATAATATTATTCTTCTCTCGAATGCTTCCGCTGAATGTTGTTTCTTTCGATTTCAAGTATTGTGGAGTTAATATTCATTTTGAGTTGTTTATTGTAGAAATGATACTCTGAGTGTGTGTATTGCGTCTATACAATGTGCGTAAAGTGTGTTAATTTAAGCATGAAAGTGAAGAAGATAGTAATTAAAAGATTCTGAATGTATTATGTCTTCATACATAATATTATTCTTCTCTCGAATGCTTCCGCTGAATGTTGTTTCCTTCGATTTCAAGTATTGTTGAGATGAATATTCATTTTCAGTTGTTGATTATCGAAATGATACTCTAAGTGTATTGTGTACTTTGTGCGGGCAGTGTGTGTTTTGTATCTATATAATGTGCGTAAAGTGTGTTATTTTGAGCATGAAAGTGAAGAAGATAGTACATAAAAGATTCAAAATATATTATGTCTTCATACATAATATTATTCTTCTCTCGAATGCTTCCGCTGAATGTTGTTTCTTTCGATTTCAAGTATTGTTGCGTTAATATTCATTTTGAGTTGTTTATTGTCGAAATGATACTCTGAGTGTATTATGAGTGTGTGTATTGTGTCTATACAATGTGCGTAAAGTGTGTTAATTTAAGCATGAAAGTGAAGAAGATAGTAATTAAAAGATTCTGAATGTATTTTGTCATCATACAATAATATTATTCTTCTCTCGAATGCTTCCGCTTTATGATGTTTCTTTCGATTTCAAGTATTGTTAAGATAATATTCATTTTCAGTTGTTGATTGTCGAAATGATACTCTGAGTGTATTGTGTACATTGTGCGGGCAGTGTTTGTTTTGTATCTATACAATGTGCGTAAAGTGTGTTATTTTGAGCATGAAAGTGAAGAAGACAGTACATAAAAGATTCAGAATATATTATGTCTTCATACATAATATTATTCTTCTCTCGAATGCTTCCGCTGAATGTGGTTTCTTTCGATTTCAAGTATTGTTGAGATGAATATTCATTTTCAGTTGTTGATTGTCGAAATGATACTCTGAGTGTATTGTGTACATTGTGCGGGCAGTGTGTGTTTTGTATCTATTTAAAGTGCGTAAAGTGTGTTATTTTGAGCATGAAAGTGAAGAAGATAGTACATAAAAGAGTCAAAATATATTATGTCTTCGTACATAATATTATTCTTCTCTCGAATGCTTCCGTTGAATGTTGTTTCTTTCGATTTCAAGTATTGTTGCGTTAATATTCATTTTGATTTGTTTATTGTCGAAATGATACTCTGAGTGTATTATGAGTGTGTGTATTGTGTCTATACAATGTGCGTAAAGTGTGTTAATTTAAGCATGAAAGTGAAGAAGATAGTAATTAAAAGATTCTGAATGTATTTTGTCATCATACAATAATATTATTCTTCTCTCGAATGCTTCCGCTTTATGTTGTTTCTTTCGATTTCAAGTATTGTTAAGATAATATTCACTTTCAGTTGTTGACTATCGAAATGATACTCTGAGTGTATTGTGTACATTGTGCGGGCAGTGTGTGTTTTGTATCTATACAATGTGCGTAAAGTGTGTTATTTTGAGCATGAAAGTGAAGAAGACAGTACATAAAAGATTCAGAATATATTATGTCTTCATACATAATATTATTCTTCTCTCGAATGCTTCCGCTGAATGTTGTTTCTTTCGATTTCAAGTATTGTGGAGTTAATATTCATTTTGAGTTGTTTATTGTAGAAATGATACTCTGAGTGTGTGTATTGCGTCTATACAATGTGCGTAAAGTGTGTTAATTTAAGCATGAAAGTGAAGAAGATAGTAATTAAAAGATTCTGAATGTATTATGTCTTCATACATAATATTATTCTTCTCTCGAATGCTTCCGCTGAATGTTGTTTCCTTCGATTTCAAGTATTGTTGAGATGAATATTCATTTTCAGTTGTTGATTATCGAAATGATACTCTAAGTGTATTGTGTACTTTGTGCGGGCAGTGTGTGTTTTGTATCTATATAATGTGCGTAAAGTGTGTTATTTTGAGCATGAAAGTGAAGAAGATAGTACATAAAAGATTCAAAATATATTATGTCTTCATACATAATATTATTCTTCTCTCGAATGCTTCCGCTGAATGTTGTTTCTTTCGATTTCAAGTATTGTTGCGTTAATATTCATTTTGAGTTGTTTATTGTCGAAATGATACTCTGAGTGTATTATGAGTGTGTGTATTGTGTCTATACAATGTGCGTAAAGTGTGTTAATTTAAGCATGAAAGTGAAGAAGATAGTAATTAAAAGATTCTGAATGTATTTTGTCATCATACAATAATATTATTCTTCTCTCGAATGCTTCCGCTTTATGATGTTTCTTTCGATTTCAAGTATTGTTAAGATAATATTCATTTTCAGTTGTTGATTGTCGAAATGATACTCTGAGTGTATTGTGTACATTGTGCGGGCAGTGTTTGTTTTGTATCTATACAATGTGCGTAAAGTGTGTTATTTTGAGCATGAAAGTGAAGAAGACAGTACATAAAAGATTCAGAATATATTATGTCTTCATACATAATATTATTCTTCTCTCGAATGCTTCCGCTGAATGTGGTTTCTTTCGATTTCAAGTATTGTTGAGATGAATATTCATTTTCAGTTGTTGATTGTCGAAATGATACTCTGAGTGTATTGTGTACATTGTGCGGGCAGTGTGTGTTTTGTATCTATTTAAAGTGCGTAAAGTGTGTTATTTTGAGCATGAAAGTGAAGAAGAGAGTACATAAAAGAGTCAAAATATATTATGTCTTCGTACATAATATTATTCTTCTCTCGAATGCTTCCGTTGAATGTTGTTTCTTTCGATTTCAAGTATTGTTGCGTTAATATTCATTTGATTTGTTTATTGTCGAAATGATACTCTGAGTGTATTATGAGTGTGTGTATTGTGTCTATACAATGTGCGTAAAGTGTGTTAATTTAAGCATGAAACTGAATAAGATAGTAATTAAAAGATTCTGAATGTATTTTGTCATCATACAATAATATTATTCTTCTCTCGAATGCTTCCGCTTTATGTTGTTTCTTTCGATTTCAAGTATTGTTAAGATAATATTCATTTTCAGTTGTTGACTGTCGAAATGATACTCTGAGTGTATTGTGTACATTGTGCGGGCAGTGTTTGTTTTGTATCTATACAATGTGCGTAAAGTGTGTTATTTTGAGCATGAAAGTGAAGAAGACAGTACATAAAAGATTCAGAATATATTATGTCTTCATACATAATATTATTCTTCTCTCGAATGCTTCCGCTGAATGTTGTTTCTTTCGATTTCAAGTATTGTTGAGATGAATATTCATTTTCAGTTGTTGATTGTCGAAATGATACTCTGAGTGTATTGTGTACTTTGTGGGGGCAGTGTTTGTTTTGTATCTATACAATGTGCGTAAAGTGTGTTATTTTGAGCATGAAAGTGAAGAAGATAGTACATAAAAGATTCAGAATATATTATGTCTTCGTACATAATATTATTCTTCTCTCGAATGCTTTCGCTGAATGTTGTTTCTTTCGATTTCAAGTATTGTGGAGTTAATATTCATTTTGAGTTGTTGATTCTCGAAATGATACTCTGAGCGTATTGTGTATTTTGTTCGGGCAGTGTGTGTTTTGTATCTATACAATGTGCGTAAAGTGTGTTATTTTGAGCATGAAAGTGAAGAAGATAGTACATAAAAGATTCAGAATATATTATGTCTTCATACATAATATTATTCTTCTCTCGAATGCTTCCGCTGAATGTTGTTTCTTTCGATTTCAAGTATTGTTGAGATCAATATTCATTTTCAGTTGTTGATTGTCGAAATGATACTCTGAGTGTATTGTGTACTTTGTGGGGGCAGTGTTTGTTTTTTATCTATACAATGTGCGTAAAGTGTGTTATTTTGAGCATGAAAGTGAAGAAGATAGTACATAAAAGATTCAGAATATATTATGTCTTCGTACATAATATTATTCTTCTCTCGAATGCTTCCGCTGAATGTTGTTTCTTTCGATTTCAAGTATTGTGGAGTTAATATTCATTTTGAGTTGTTGATTCTCGAAATGATACTCTGAGCGTATTGTGTATTTTGTTCGGGCAGTGTGTGTTTTGTATCTATACAATGTGCGTAAAGTGTGTTATTTTGAGCATGAAAGTGAAGAAGATAGTACATAAAAGATTCAGAATATATTATGTCTTCATACATAATATTATTCTTCTCTCGAATGCTTCTGCTGAATGTTGTTTCTTTCGATTTCAAGTATTGTGGAGTTAATATTCATTTTGAGTTGTTTATTGTAGAAATGATACTCTGAGTGTGTGTATTGCGTCTATACAATGTGCGTAAAGTGTGTTAATTTAAGCATGAAAGTGAAGAAGATAGTAATTAAAAGATTCTGAATGTATTATGTCTTCATACATAATATTATTCTTCTCTCGAATGCTTCCGCTGAATGTTGTTTCCTTCGATTTCAAGTATTGTTGAGATGAATATTCATTTTCAGTTGTTGATTATTGAAATGATACTCTAAGTGTATTGTGTACTTTGTGCGGGCAGTGTGTGTTTTGTATCTATATAATGTGCGTAAAGTGTGTTATTTTGAGCATGAAAGTGAAGAAGATAGTACATAAAAGATTCAAAATATATTATGTCTTCATACATAATATTATTCTTCTCTCGAATGCTTCCGCTGAATGTTGTTTCTTTCGATTTCAAGTATTGTTGCGTTAATATTCATTTTGAGTTATTTATTGTCGAAATGATACTCTGAGTGTATTATGAGTGTGTGTATTGTGTCTATACAATGTGCGTAAAGTGTGTTAATTTAAGCATGAAAGTGAAGAAGATAGTAATTAAAAGATTCTGAATGTATTTTGTCATCATACAATAATATTATTCTTCTCTCGAATGCTTCCGCTTTATGATGTTTCTTTCGATTTCAAGTATTGTTAAGATAATATTCATTTTCAGTTGTTGATTGTCGAAATGATACTCTGAGTGTATTGTGTACATTGTGCGGGCAGTGTTTGTTTTGTATCTATACAATGTGCGTAAAGTGTGTTATTTTGAGCATGAAAGTGAAGAAGACAGTACATAAAAGATTCAGAATATATTATGTCTTCATACATAATATTATTCTTCTCTCGAATGCTTCCGCTGAATGTGGTTTCTTTCGATTTCAAGTATTGTTGAGATGAATATTCATTTTCAGTTGTTGATTGTCGAAATGATACTCTGAGTGTATTGTGTACTTTGTGCGGGCAGTGTGTGTTTTGTATCTATTTAATGTGCGTAAAGTGTGTTATTTTGAGCATGAAAGTGAAGAAGATAGTACATAAAAGATTCAAAATATATTATGTCTTCATACATAATATTATTCTTCTCTCGAATGCTTCCGCTGAATGTTGTTTCTTTCGATTTCAAGTATTGTTGCGTTAATATTCATTTTGAGTTTTTTATTGTCAAAATGATACTCTGAGTGTATTATGAGAGTGTGTATTGTGTCTATACAATGTGCGTAAAGTGTGTTAATTTAAGCATGAAAGTGAAGAAGATAGTAATTAAAAGATTCTGAATGTATTTTGTCATCATACAATAATATTATTCTTCTCTCGAATGCTTCCGCTTTATGTTGTTTCTTTCGATTTCAAGTATTGTTAAGATAATATTCATTTTCAGTTGTTGACTGTCGAAATGATACTCTGAGTGTATTGTGTACATTGTGCGGGCAGTGTTTGTTTTGTATCTATACAATGTGCGTAAAGTGTGTTATTTTGAGCATGAAAGTGAAGAAGACAGTACATAAAAGATTCAGAATATATTATGTCTTCATACATAATATTATTCTTCTCTCGAATGCTTCCGCTGAATGTTGTTTCTTTCGATTTCATTGTTGAGATGAATATTCATTTTCAGTTGTTGATTGTCGAAATGATACTCTGAGTGTATTGTGTACTTTGTGGGGGCAGTGTTTGCTTTGTATCTATACAATGTGCGTAAAGTGTGTTATTTTGAGCATGAAAGTGAAGAAGATAGTACATAAAAGATTCAGAATATATTATGTCTTCGTACATAATATTATTCTTCTCTCGAATGCTTTCGCTGAATGTTGTTTCTTTCGATTTCAAGTATTGTGGAGTTAATATTCATTTTGAGTTGTTGATTCTCGAAATGATACTCTGAGCGTATTGTGTATTTTGTTCGGGCAGTGTGTGTATTGTATCTATACAATGTGCGTAAAGTGTGTTATTTTGAGCATGAAAGTGAAGAAGATAGTACATAAAAGATTCAGAATATATTATGTCTTCATACATAATATTATTCTTCTCTCGAATGCTTCCGCTGAATGTTGTTTCTTTCGATTTCAAGTATTGTGGAGTTAATATTCATTTTGAGTTGTTTATTGTTGAAATGATACTCTGAGTGTGTGTATTGCGTCTATACAATGTGCGTAAAGTGTGTTAATTTAAGCATGAAAGTGAAGAAGATAGTAATTAAAAGATTCTGAATGTATTATGTCTTCATACATAATATTATTCTTCTCTCGAATGCTTCCGCTGAATGTTGTTTCCTTCGATTTCAAGTATTGTTGAGATGAATATTCATTTGCAGTTGTTGATTATCGAAATGATACTCTAAGTGTATTGTGTACTTTGTGCGGGCAGTGTGTGTTTTGTATCTATATAATGTGCGTAAAGTGTGTTATTTTGAGCATGAAAGTGAAGAAGATAGTACATAAAAGATTCAAAATATATTATGTCTTCATACATAATATTATTCTTCTCTCGAATGCTTCCGCTGAATGTTGTTTCTTTCGATTTCAAGTATTGTTGCGTTAATATTCATTTTGAGTTTTTTATTGTCAAAATGATACTCTGAGTGTATTATGAGAGTGTGTATTGTGTCTATACAATGTGCGTAAAGTGTGTTAATTTAAGCATGAAAGTGAAGAAGATAGTAATTAAAAGATTCTGAATGTATTTTGTCATCATACAATAATATTATTCTTCTCTCGAATGCTTCCGCTTTATGTTGTTTCTTTCGATTTCAAGTATTGTTAAGATAATATTCATTTTCAGTTGTTGATTGTCGAAATGATACTCTGAGTGTATTGTGTACATTGTGCGGGCAGTGTTTGTTTTGTATCTATACAATGTGCGTAAAGTGTGTTATTTTGAGCATGAAAGTGAAGAAGACAGTACATAAAAGATTCAGAATATATTATGTCTTCATACATAATATTATTCTTCTCTCGAATGCTTCCGCTGAATGTTGTTTCTTTCGATTTCAAGTATTGTTGAGATGAATATTCATTTTCAGTTGTTGATTGTCGAAATGATACTCTGAGTGTATTGTGTACTTTGTGGGGGCAGTGTTTGTTTTGTATCTATACAATGTGCGTAAAGTGTGTTATTTTGAGCATGAAAGTGAAGAAGATAGTACATAAAAGATTCAGAATATATTATGTCTTCGTACATAATATTATTCTTCTCTCGAATGCTTCCGCTGAATGTTGTTTCTTTCGATTTCAAGTATTGTGGAGTTAATATTCATTTTGAGTTGTTGATTCTCGAAATGATACTCTGAGCGTATTGTGTATTTTGTTCGGGCAGTGTGTGTTTTGTATCTATACAATGTGCGTAAAGTGTGTTATTTTGAGCATGAAAGTGAAGAAGATAGTACATAAAAGATTCAGAATATATTATGTCTTCATACATAATATTATTCTTCTCTCGAATGCTTCCGCTGAATGTTGTTTCTTTCGATTTCAAGTATTGTGGAGTTAATATTCATTTTGAGTTGTTTATTGTTGAAATGATACTCTGAGTGTGTGTATTGCGTCTATACAATGTGCGTAAAGTGTGTTAATTTAAGCATGAAAGTGAAGAAGATAGTAATTAAAAGATTCTGAATGTATTATGTCTTCATACATAATATTATTCTTCTCTCGAATGCTTCCGCTGAATGTTGTTTCCTTCGATTTCAAGTATTGTTGAGATGAATATTCATTTTCAGTTGTTGATTATCGAAATGATACTCTAAGTGTATTGTGTACTTTGTTCGGGCAGTGTGTGTTTTGTATCTATACAATGTGCGTAAAGTGTGTTATTTTGAGCATGAAAGTGAAGAAGATAGTACATAAAAGATTCAGAATATATTATGTCTTCATACATAATATTATTCTTCTCTCGAATGCTTCCGCTGAATGTTGTTTCTTTCGATTTCAAGTATTGTTGCGTTAATATTCATTTTGAGGTTTTTATTGTCAAAATGATACTCTGAGTGTATTATGAGAGTGTGTATTGTGTCTATACAATGTGCGTAAAGTGTGTTAATTTAAGCATGAAAGTGAAGAAGATAGTAATTAAAAGATTCTGAATGTATTTTGTCATCATACAATAATATTATTCTTCTCTCGAATGCTTCCGCTTTATGTTGTTTCTTTCGATTTCAAGTATTGTTAAGATAATATTCATTTTCAGTTGTTGATTGTCGAAATGATACTCTGAGTGTATTGTGTACATTGTGCGGGCAGTGTTTGTTTTGTATCTATACAATGTGCGTAAAGTGTGTTATTTTGAGCATGAAAGTGAAGAAGACAGTACATAAAAGATTCAGAATATATTATGTCTTCATACATAATATTATTCTTCTCTCGAATGCTTCCGATGAATGTTGTTTCTTTCGATTTCAAGTATTGTTGAGATGAATATTCATTTTCAGTTGTTGATTGTCGAAATGATACTCTGAGTGTATTGTGTACTTTGTGGGGGCAGTGTATGTTTTGTATCTATACAATGTGCGTAAAGTGTGTTATTTTGAGCATGAAAGTGAAGAAGATAGTACATAAAAGATTCAGAATATATTATGTCTTCGTACATAATATTATTCTTCTCTCGAATGCTTCCGCTGAATGTTGTTTCTTTCGATTTCAAGTATTGTGGAGTTAATATTCATTTTGAGTTGTTGATTCTCGAAATGATACTCTGAGCGTATTGTGTATTTTGTTCGGGCAGTGTGTGTTTTGTATCTATACAATGTGCGTAAAGTGTGTTATTTTGAGCAAGAAAGTGAAGAAGACAGTACATAAAAGATTCAGAATATATTATGTCTTCATACATAATATTATTCTTCTCTCGAATGCTTCCGCTGAATGTTGTTTCTTTCGATTTCAAGTATTGTTGAGATGAATATTCATTTTCAGTTGTTGATTGTCGAAATGATACTCTGAGTGTATTGTGTACTTTGTGCGGGCAGTGTGTGTTTTGTATCTATTTAATGTGCGTAAAGTGTGTTATTTTGAGCATGAAAGTGAAGAAGATAGTACATAAAAGATTCAAAATATATTATGTCTTTGTACATAATATTATTCTTCTCTCTAATGCTTCCGCTGAATGTTGTTTCTTTCGACTTCAAGTATTGTTGCGTTAATATTCATTTTGATTTGTTTATTGTCGAAATGATACTCTGAGTGTATTATGAGTGTGTGTATTGTGTCTATACAATGTGCGTAAAGTGTGTTAATTTAAGCATGAAAGTGAAGAAGATAGTAATTAAAAGATTCTGAATGTATTTTGTCATCATACAATAATATTATTCTTCTCTCGAATGCTTCCGCTTTATGTTGTTTCTTTCGATTTCAAGTATTATTAAGATAATATTCATTTTCAGTTGTTGATTGTCAAAATGATACTCTGAGTGTATTGTGTACTTTGTGGGGGCAGTGTTTGTTTTGTATCTATACAATGTGCGTAAAGTGTGTTATTTTGAGCATGAAAGTAAAGAAGATAGTACATAAAAGATTCAGAATATATTATGTCTTCATACATAATATTATTCTTCTCTCAAATGCTTCCGCTGAATGTTGTTTCTTTCGATTTCAAGTATTGTGGAGTTAATATTCATTTTGAGTTGTTGATTCTCGAAATGATACTCTGAGCGTATTGTGTACTTTGTTCGGGCAATGTGTGTTTTGTATCTATACAATGTGCGTAAAGTGTGTTATTTTGAGCATGAAAGTGAAGAAGATAGTACATAAAAGATTCAGAATATATTATGTCTTCATACGTAATATTATTCTTCTCTCGAATGCTTCCGCTGAATGTTGTTTCTTTCGATTTCAAGTATTGTTGAGATGAATATTCATTTTCAGTTGTTGATTGTCGAAATGATACTCTAAGTGTATTGTGTACTTTGTGCGGGCAGTGTGTGTTTTGTATCTATTTAATGTGCGTAAAGTGTGTTATTTTGAGCATGAAAGTGAAGAAGATAGTACATAAAAGATTCAAAATATATTATGTCTTCATACATAATATTATTCTTCTCTCGAATGCATCCGCTGAATGTTGTTTCTTTCAATTTCAAGTATTGTTGCGTTAATATTCATTTTGAGTTGTTTATTGTCGAAATGATACTCTGAGTGTATTATGAGTGTGTGTATTGTGTCTATACAATGTGCGTAAAGTGTGTTAATTTAAGCATGAAAGTGAAGAAGATAGTAATTAAAAGATTCTGAATGTATTTCGTCATCATACAATAATATTATTCTTCTCTCGAATGCTTCCGCTTTATGTTGTTTCTTTCGATTTCAAGTATTATTAAGATAATATTCATTTTCAGTTGTTGATTGTCAAAATGATACTCTGAGTGTATTGTGTACTTTGTGGGGGCAGTGTTTGTTTTGTATCTATACAATGTGCGTAAAGTGTGTTATTTTGAGCATGAAAGTAAAGAAGATAGTACATAAAAGATTCAGAATATATTATGTCTTCATACATAATATTATTCTTCTCTCAAATGCTTCCGCTGAATGTTGTTTCTTTCGATTTCAAGTATTGTGGAGTTAATATTCATTTTGAGTTGTTGATTCTCGAAATGATACTCTGAGCGTATTGTGTACTTTGTTCGGGCAATGTGTGTTTTGTATCTATACAATGTGCGTAAAGTGTGTTATTTTGAGCATGAAAGTGAAGAAGATAGTACATAAAAGATTCAGAATATATTATGTCTTCATACATAATATTATTCTTCTCTCGAATGCTTCCGCTGAATGTTGTTTCTTTCGATTTCAAGTATTGTTGAGATGAATATTCATTTTCAGTTGTTGATTGTCGAAATGATACTCTGAGTGTATTGTGTACTTTGTGCGGGCAGTGTGTGTTTTGTATCTATTTAATGTGCGTAAAGTGTGTTATTTTGAGCATGAAAGTGAAGAAGATAGTACATAAAAGATTCAAAATATATTATGTCTTCATACATAATATTATTCTTCTCTCGAATGCTTCCGCTGAATGTTGTTTCTTTCGATTTCAAGTATTGTTGCGTTAATATTCATTTTGAGTTGTTTATTGTCGAAATGATACTCTGAGTGTATTATGAGTGTGTGTATTGTGTCTATACAATGTGCGTAATGTGTGTTAATTTAAGCATGAAAGTGAAGAAGATAGTAATTAAAAGATTCTGAATGTATTTTGTCATCATACAACAATATTATTCTTCTCTCGAATGCTTCCGCTTTATGTTGTTTCTTTCGATTTCAAGTATTATTAAGATAATATTCATTTTTAGTTGTTGATTGTCGAAATGATACTCTGAGTGTATTGTGTACTTTGTGGGGGCAGTGTTTGTTTTGTATCTATACAATGTGCGTAAAGTGTGTTATTTTGAGCATGAAAGTGAAGAAGATAGTACATAAAAGATTCAGAATATATTATGTCTTCATACATAATATTATTCTTCTCTCGAATGCTTCCGCTGAATGTTGTTTCTTTCGATTTCAAGTATTGTGGAGTTAATATTCATTTTGAGTTGTTGATTCTCGAAAAGATACTCTGAGCGTATTGTGTACTTTGTTCGGGCAATGTGTGTTTTGTATCTATACAATGTGCGTAAAGTGTGTTATTTTGAGCATGAAAGTGAAGAAGATAGTACATAAAAGATTCAGAATATATTATGTCTTCATACATAATATTATTCTTCTCTCGAATGCTTCCGCTGAATGTTGTTTCTTTCGATTTCAAGTATTGTTGAGATGAATATTCATTTTTAGTTGTTGATTGTCGAAATGATACTCTGAGTGTATTGTGTACTTTGTGCGGGCAGTGTGTGTTTTGTATCTATTTAATGTGCGTAAAGTGTGTTATTTTGAGCATGAAAGTGAAGAAGATAGTACATAAAAGATTCAAAATATTTTATGTCTTCATACATAATATTATTCTTCTCTCGAATGCTTCCGCTGAATGTTGTTTCTTTCGATTTCAAGTATTGTTGCGTTAATATTCATTTTGAGTTTTTTATTGTCAAAATGATACTCTGAGTGTATTATGAGAGTGTGTATTGTGTCTATACAATGTGCGTAAAGTGTGTTAATTTAAGCATGAAAGTGAAGAAGATAGTAATTAAAATATTCTGAATGTATTTTGTCATCATACAATAATATTATTCTTCTCTCGAATGCTTCCGCTTTATGTTGTTTCTTTCGATTTCAAGTATTATTAAGATAATATTCATTTTCAGTTGTTGATTGTCGAAATGATACTCTGAGTGTATTGTGTACTTTGTGGGGGCAGTGTTTGTTTTGTATCTATACAATGTGCGTAAAGTGTGTTATTTTGAGCATGAAAGTGAAGAAGATAGTACATAAAAGATTCAGAATATATTATGTCTTCGTACATAATATTATTCTTCTCTCGAATGCTTCCGCTGAATGTTGTTTCTTTCGATTTCAAGTATTGTGGAGTTAATATTCATTTTGAGTTGTTGATTCTCGAAAAGATACTCTGAGCGTATTGTGTACTTTGTTCGGGCAATGTGTGTTTTGTATCTATACAATGTGCGTAAAGTGTGTTATTTTGAGCATGAAAGTGAAGAAGATAGTACATAAAAGATTCAAAATATATTATGTCTTCATACATAATATTATTCTTCTCTCGAATGCTTCCGCTGAATGTTGTTTCTTTCGATTTCAAGTATTGTGGAGTTAATATTCATTTTGAGTTGTTGATTCTCGAAAAGATACTCTGAGCGTATTGTGTACTTTGTTCGGGCAATGTGTGTTTTGTATCTATACAATGTGCGTAAAGTGTGTTATTTTGAGCATGAAAGTGAAGAAGATAGTACATAAAAGATTCAGAATATATTATGTCTTCATACATAATATTATTCTTCTCTCGAATGCTTCCGCTGAATGTTGTTTCTTTCAATTTCAAGTATTGTTGAGATGAATATTCATTTTCAGTTGTTGATTGTCGAAATGATACTCTGAGTGTATTGTGTACTTTGTGCGGGCAGTGTGTGTTTTGTATCTATTTAATGTGCGTAAAGTGTGTTATTTTGAGCATGAAAGTGAAGAAGATAGTACATAAAAGATTCAAAATATTTTATGTCTTCATACATAATATTATTCTTCTCTCGAATGCTTCCGCTGAATGTTGTTTCTTTCGATTTCAAGTATTGTTGCGTTAATATTCATTTTGAGTTTTTTATTGTCAAAATGATACTCTGAGTGTATTATGAGAGTGTGTATTGTGTCTATACAATGTGCGTAAAGTGTGTTAATTTAAGCATGAAAGTGAAGAAGATAGTAATTAAAATATTCTGAATGTATTTTGTCATCATACAATAATATTATTCTTCTCTCGAATGCTTCCGCTTTATGTTGTTTCTTTCGATTTCAAGTATTATTAAGATAATATTCATTTTCAGTTGTTGATTGTCGAAATGATACTCTGAGTGTATTGTGTACTTTGTGGGGGCAGTGTTTGTTTTGTATCTATACAATGTGCGTAAAGTGTGTTATTTTGAGCATGAAAGTGAAGAAGATAGTACATAAAAGATTCAGAATATATTATGTCTTCGTACATAATATTATTCTTCTCTCGAATGCTTCCGCTGAATGTTGTTTCTTTCGATTTCAAGTATTGTGGAGTTAATATTCATTTTGAGTTGTTGATTCTCGAAAAGATACTCTGAGCGTATTGTGTACTTTGTTCTGGCAATGTGTGTTTTGTATCTATACAATGTGCGTAAAGTGTGTTATTTTGAGCATGAAAGTGAAGAAGATAGTACATAAAAGATTCAAAATATATTATGTCTTCATACATAATATTATTCTTCTCTCGAATGCTTCCGCTGAATGTTGTTTCTTTCGATTTCAAGTATTGTGGAGTTAATATTCATTTTGAGTTGTTGATTCTCGAAAAGATACTCTGAGCGTATTGTGTACTTTGTTCGGGCAATGTGTGTTTTGTATCTATACAATGTGCGTAAAGTGTGTTATTTTGAGCATGAAAGTGAAGAAGATAGTACATAAAAGATTCAGAATATATTATGTCTTCATACATAATATTATTCTTCTCTCGAATGCTTCCGCTGAATGTTGTTTCTTTCGATTTCAAGTATTGTTGAGATGAATATTCATTTTCAGTTGTTGATTGTCGAAATGATACTCTGAGTGTATTGTGTACTTTGTGCGGGCAGTGTGTGTTTTGTATCTATTTAATGTGCGTAAAGTGTGTTATTTTGAGCATGAAAGTGAAGAAGATAGTACATAAAAGATTCAAAATATTTTATGTCTTCATACATAATATTATTCTTCTCTCGAATGCTTCCGCTGAATGTTGTTTCTTTCGATTTCAAGTATTGTTGCGTTAATATTCATTTTGAGTTTTTTATTGTCAAAATGATACTCTGAGTGTATTATGAGAGTGTGTATTGTGTCTATACAATGTGCGTAAAGTGTGTTAATTTAAGCATGAAAGTGAAGAAGATAGTAATTAAAATATTCTGAATGTATTTTGTCATCATACAATAATATTATTCTTCTCTCGAATGCTTCCGCTTTATGTTGTTTCTTTCGATTTCAAGTATTATTAAGATAATATTCATTTTCAGTTGTTGATTGTCGAAATGATACTCTGAGTGTATTGTGTACTTTGTGGGGGCAGTGTTTGTTTTGTATCTATACAATGTGCGTAAAGTGTGTTATTTTGAGCATGAAAGTGAAGAAGATAGTACATAAAAGATTCAGAATATATTATGTCTTCGTACATAATATTATTCTTCTCTCGAATGCTTCCGCTGAATGTTGTTTCTTTCGATTTCAAGTATTGTGGAGTTAATATTCATTTTGAGTTGTTGATTCTCGAAATGATACTCTGAGCGTATTGTGTATTTTGTTCGGGCAGTGTGTGTTTTGTATCTATACAATGTGCGTAAAGTGTGTTATTTTGAGCATGAAAGTGAAGAAGATAGTACATAAAAGATTCAGAATATATTATGTCTTCATACATAATATTATTCTTCTCTCGAATGCTTCCGCTGAATGTTGTTTCTTTCGATTTCAAGTATTGTGGAGTTAATATTTATTTTGAGTTGTTTTATTGTAGAAATGATACTCTGAGTGTGTGCATTGCGTATATATAATGTGCGTAAAGTGTGTTCATTTTCAGTTGTTGATTGTCAAAATGATACTCTGAGTGTATTGTGTACTTTGTGGGGGAAGTGTTTGTTTTGTATCTATACAATGTGCGTGAAGTGTGTTATTTTGAGCATGAAAGTAAAGAAGATAGTACATAAAAGATTCAGAATATATTATGTCTTCATACATAATATTATTCTTCTCTCGAATGCTTCCGCTGAATGTTGTTTCTTTCGACTTCAAGTATTGTGGAGTTAATATTCATTTTGAGTTGTTGATTCTCGAAATGATACTCTGAGCGTATTGTGTACTTTGTTCGGGCAATGTGTGTTTTGTATCTATACAATGTGCGTAAAGTGTGTTATTTTGAGCATGAAAGTGAAGAAGATAGTACATAAAAGATTCAGAATATATTATGTCTTCATACATAATATTATTCTTCTCTCGAATGCTTCCGCTGAATGTTGTTTCTTTCGATTTCAAGTATTGTTGAGATGAATATTCATTTTCAGTTGTTGATTGTCGAAATGATACTCTGAGTGTATTGTGTACTTTGTGCGGGCAGTGTGTGTTTTGTATCTATTTAATGTGCGTAAAGTGTGTTATTTTGAGCATGAAAGTGAAGAAGATAGTACATAAAAGATTCAAAATATTTTATGTCTTCATACATAATATTATTCTTCTCTCAAATGCTTCCGCTGAATGTTGTTTCTTTCGATTTCAAGTATTGTTGCGTTAATATTCATTTTGAGTTGTTGATTCTCGAAAAGATACTCTGAGCGTATTGTGTACTTTGTTCGGGCAATGTGTGTTTTGTATCTATACAATGTGCGTAAAGTGTGTTAATTTAAGCATGAAAGTGAAGAAGATAGTACATAAAAGATTCAGAATATATTATGTCTTCATACATAATATTATTCTTCTCTCGAATGCTTCCGCTGAATGTTGTTTCTTTCGATTTCAAGTATTGTGGAGTTAATATTCATTTTGAGTTGTTGATTCTCGAAAAGATACTCTGAGCGTATTGTGTACTTTGTTCGGGCAATGTGTGTTTTGTATCTATACAATGTGCGTAAAGTGTGTTATTTTGAGCATGAAAGTGAAGAAGATAGTACATAAAAGATTCAGAATATATTATGTCTTCATACATAATATTATTCTTCTCTCGAATGCTTCCGCTGAATGTTGTTTCTTTCGATTTCAAGTATTGTTGAGATGAATATTCATTTTCAGTTGTTGATTGTCGAAATGATACTCTGAGTGTATTGTGTACTTTGTGCGGGCAGTGTGTGTTTTGTATCTATTTAATGTGCGTAAAGTGTGTTATTTTGAGCATGAAAGTGAAGAAGATAGTACATAAAAGATTCAAAATATTTTATGTCTTCATACATAATATTATTCTTCTCTCGAATGCTTCCGCTGAATGTTGTTTCTTTCGATTTCAAGTATTGTTGCGTTAATATTCATTTTGAGTTTTTTATTGTCAAAATGATACTCTGAGTGTATTATGAGAGTGTGTATTGTGTCTATACAATGTGCGTAAAGTGTGTTAATTTAAGCATGAAAGTGAAGAAGATAGTAATTAAAAGATTCTGAATGTATTTTGTCATCATACAATAATATTATTCTTCTCTCGAATGCTTCCGCTTTATGTTGTTTCTTTCGATTTCAAGTATTATTAAGATAATATTCATTTTCAGTTGTTGATTGTCGAAATGATACTCTGAGTGTATTGTGTACTTTGTGGGGGCAGTGTTTGTTTTGTATCTATACAATGTGCGTAAAGTGTGTTATTTTGAGCATGAAAGTGAAGAAGATAGTACATAAAAGATTCAGAATATATTATGTCTTCGTACATAATATTATTCTTCTCTCGAATGCTTCCGCTGAATGTTGTTTCTTTCGATTTCAAGTATTGTGGAGTTTATATTCATTTTGAGTTGTTGATTCTCGAAATGATACTCTGAGCGTATTGTGTATTTTGTTCGGGAGTGTGTGTTTTGTATCTATACAATGTGCGTAAAGTGTGTTATTTTGAGCATGAAAGTGAAGAAGATAGTACATAAAAGATTCAGAATATATTATGTCTTCATACATAATATTATTCTTCTCTCGAATGCTTCCGCTGAATGTTGTTTCTTTCGATTTCAAGTATTGTTGAGATGAATATTCATTTTCAGTTGTTGATTGTCGAAATGATACTCTGAGTGTATTGTGTACTTTGTGCGGGCAGTGTGTGTTTTGTATCTATTTAATGTGCGTAAAGTGTGTTATTTTGAGCATGAAAGTGAAGAAGATAGTACATAAAAGATTCAAAATATTTTATGTCTTCATACATAATATTATTCTTCTCTCGAATGCTTCCGCTGAATGTTGTTTCTTTCGATTTCAAGTATTGTTGCGTTAATATTCATTTTGAGTTGTTGATTCTCGAAAAGATACTCTGAGCGTATTGTGTACTTTGTTCGGGCAATGTGTGTTTTGTATCTATACAATGTGCGTAAAGTGTGTTAATTTAAGCATGAAAGTGAAGAAGATAGTACATAAAAGATTCAGAATATATTATGTCTTCATACATAATATTATTCTTCTCTCGAATGCTTCCGCTGAATGTTGTTTCTTTCGATTTCAAGTATTGTGGAGTTAATATTCATTTTGAGTTGTTGATTCTCGAAAAGATACTCTGAGCGTATTGTGTACTTTGTTCGGGCAATGTGTGTTTTGTATCTATACAATGTGCGTAAAGTGTGTTATTTTGAGCATGAAAGTGAAGAAGATAGTACATAAAAGATTCAGAATATATTATGTCTTCATACATAATATTATTCTTCTCTCGAATGCTTCCGCTGAATGTTGTTTCTTTCGATTTCAAGTATTGTTGAGATGAATATTCATTTTCAGTTGTTGATTGTCGAAATGATACTCTGAGTGTATTGTGTACTTTGTGCGGGCAGTGTGTGTTTTGTATCTATTTAATGTGCGTAAAGTGTGTTATTTTGAGCATGAAAGTGAAGAAGATAGTACATAAAAGATTCAAAATATTTTATGTCTTCATACATAATATTATTCTTCTCTCGAATGCTTCCGCTGAATGTTGTTTCTTTCGATTTCAAGTATTGTTGCGTTAATATTCATTTTGAGTTTTTTATTGTCAAAATGATACTCTGAGTGTATTATGAGAGTGTGTATTGTGTCTATACAATGTGCGTAAAGTGTGTTAATTTAAGCATGAAAGTGAAGAAGATAGTAATTAAAAGATTCTGAATGTATTTTGTCATCATACAATAATATTATTCTTCTCTCGAATACTTCCGCTTTATGTTGTTTCTTTCGATTTCAAGTATTATTAAGATAATATTCATTTTCAGTTGTTGATTGTCGAAATGATACTCTGAGTGTATTGTGTACTTTGTGGGGGCAGTGTTTGTTTTGTATCTATACAATGTGCGTAAAGTGTGTTATTTTGAGCATGAAAGTGAAGAAGATAGTACATAAAAGATTCAGAATATATTATGTCTTCGTACATAATATTATTCTTCTCTCGAATGCTTCCGCTGAATGTTGTTTCTTTCGATTTCAAGTATTGTGGAGTTTATATTCATTTTGAGTTGTTGATTCTCGAAATGATACTCTGAGCGTATTGTGTATTTTGTTCGGGAGTGTGTGTTTTGTATCTATACAATGTGCGTAAAGTGTGTTATTTTGAGCATGAAAGTGAAGAAGATAGTACATAAAAGATTCAAAATATATTATGTCTTCATACATAATATTATTCTTCTCTCGAATGCTTCCGCTGAATGTTGTTTCTTTCGATTTCAAGTATTGTTGAGATGAATATTCATTTTCAGTTGTTGATTGTCGAAATGATACTCTGAGTGTATTGTGTACTTTGTGCGGGCAGTGTGTGTTTTGTATCTATTTAATGTGCGTAAAGTGTGTTATTTTGAGCATGAAAGTGAAGAAGATAGTACATAAAAGATTCAAAATATTTTATGTCTTCATACATAATATTATTCTTCTCTCGAATGCTTCCGCTGAATGTTGTTTCTTTCGATTTCAAGTATTGTTGCGTTAATATTCATTTTGAGTTGTTGATTCTCGAAAAGATACTCTGAGCGTATTGTGTACTTTGTTCGGGAAATGTGTG
This sequence comes from Salvia splendens, assembly GCF_004379255.2. Lineage (NCBI taxonomy): Eukaryota > Viridiplantae > Streptophyta > Magnoliopsida > Lamiales > Lamiaceae > Salvia > Salvia splendens. Next base: position 26,052,740 of record NC_056036.1, on the reverse strand, counting down.
TTTTGTATCTATACAATGTGCGTAAAGTGTGTTAATTTAAGCATGAAAGTGAAGAAGATAGTACATAAAAGATTCAGAATATATTATGTCTTCATACATAATATTATTCTTCTCTCGAATGCTTCCGCTGAATGTTGTTTCTTTCGATTTCAAGTATTGTGGAGTTAATATTCATTTTGAGTTGTTGATTCTCGAAAAGATACTCTGAGCGTATTGTGTACTTTGTTCGGGCAATGTGTGTTTTGTATCTATACAATGTGCGTAAAGTGTGTTATTTTGAGCATGAAAGTGAAGAAGATAGTACATAAAAGATTCAGAATATATTATGTCTTCATACATAATATTATTCTTCTCTCGAATGCTTCCGCTGAATGTTGTTTCTTTCGATTTCAAGTATTGTTGAGATGAATATTCATTTTCAGTTGTTGATTGTCGAAATGATACTCTGAGTGTATTGTGTACTTTGTGCGGGCAGTGTGTGTTTTGTATCTATTTAATGTGCGTAAAGTGTGTTATTTTGAGCATGAAAGTGAAGAAGATAGTACATAAAAGATTCAAAATATTTTATGTCTTCATACATAATATTATTCTTCTCTCGAATGCTTCCGCTGAATGTTGTTTCTTTCGATTTCAAGTATTGTTGCGTTAATATTCATTTTGAGTTTTTTATTGTCAAAATGATACTCTGAGTGTATTATGAGAGTGTGTATTGTGTCTATACAATGTGCGTAAAGTGTGTTAATTTAAGCATGAAAGTGAAGAAGATAGTAATTAAAAGATTCTGAATGTATTTTGTCATCATACAATAATATTATTCTTCTCTCGAATACTTCCGCTTTATGTTGTTTCTTTCGATTTCAAGTATTATTAAGATAATATTCATTTTCAGTTGTTGATTGTCGAAATGATACTCTGAGTGTATTGTGTACTTTGTGGGGGCAGTGTTTGTTTTGTATCTATACAATGTGCGTAAAGTGTGTTATTTTGAGCATGAAAGTGAAGAAGATAGTACATAAAAGATTCAGAATATATTATGTCTTTGTACATAATATTATTCTTCTCTCGAATGCTTCCGCTGAATGTTGTTTCTTTCGATTTCAAGTATTGTGGAGTTAATATTCATTTTGAGTTGTTGATTCTCGAAATGATACTCTGAGCGTATTGTGTATTTTGTTCGGGCAGTGTGTGTTTTGTATCTATACAATGTGCGTAAAGTGTGTTATTTTGAGCATGAAAGTGAAGAAGATAGTACATAAAAGATTCATAATATATTATGTCTTCATACATAATATTATTCTTCTCTCGAATGCTTCCGCTGAATGTTGTTTCTTTCGATTTCAAGTATTGTGGAGTTAATATTCATTTTGAGTTGTTTATTGTAGAAATGATACTCTGAGTGTGTGTATTGCGTATATATAATGTGCGTAAAGTGTGTTAATTTAAGCATGAAAGTGAAGAAGATAGTAATTAAAAGATTCTGAATGTATTATGTCTTCATACATAATATTATTCTTCTCTCGAATGCTTCCGCTGAATGTTGTTTCCTTCGATTTCAAGTATTGTTGAGATGAATATTCATTTTCAGTTGTTGATTATCGAAATGATACTCTAAGTGTATTGTGTACTTTGTGCGGGCAGTGTGTGTTTTGTATCTATATAATGTGCGTAAAGTGTGTTATTTTGAGCATGAAAGTGAAGAAGATAGTACATAAAAGATTCAAAATATATTATGTCTTCATACATAATATTATTCTTCTCTCGAATGCTTCCGCTGAATGTTGTTTCTTTCGATTTCAAGTATTATTAAGATAATATTCATTTTCAGTTGTTGATTGTCGAAATGATACTCTGAGTGTATTGTGTACTTTGTGGGGGCAGTGTTTGTTTTGTATCTATACAATGTGCGTAAAGTGTGTTATTTTGAGCATGAAAGTGAAGAAGATAGTACATAAAAGATTCAGAATATATTATGTCTTCGTACATAATATTATTCTTCTCTCGAATGCTTCCGCTGAATGTTGTTTCTTTCGATTTCAAGTATTGTGGAGTTAATATTCATTTTGAGTTGTTGATTCTCGAAATGATACTCTGAGCGTATTGTGTATTTTGTTCGGGAGTGTGTGTTTTGTATCTATACAATGTGCGTAAAGTGTGTTATTTTGAGCATGAAAGTGAAGAAGATAGTACATAAAAGATTCAGAATATATTATGTCTTCATACATAATATTATTCTTCTCTCGAATGCTTCCGCTGAATGTTGTTTCTTTCGATTTCAAGTATTGTTGAGATGAATATTCATTTTCAGTTGTTGATTGTCGAAATGATACTCTGAGTGTATTGTGTACTTTGTGCGGGCAGTGTGTGTTTTGTATCTAATTAATGTGCGTAAAGTGTGTTATTTTGAGCATGAAAGTGAAGAAGATAGTACATAAAAGATTCAAAATATTTTATGTCTTCATACATAATATTATTCTTCTCTCGAATGCTTCCGCTGAATGTTGTTTCTTTCGATTTCAAGTATTGTGGAGTTAATATTCATTTTGAGTTGTTGATTCTCGAAAAGATACTCTGAGCGTATTGTGTACTTTGTTCGGGCAATGTGTGTTTTGTATCTATACAATGTGCGTAAAGTGTGTTATTTTGAGCATGAAAGTGAAGAAGATAGTACATAAAAGATTCAGAATATATTATGTCTTCATACATAATATTATTCTTCTCTCGAATGCTTCCGCTGAATGTTGTTTCTTTCGATTTCAAGTATTGTTGAGATGAATATTCATTTTCAGTTGTTGATTGTCGAAATGATACTCTGAGTGTATTGTGTACTTTGTGCGGGCAGTGTGTGTTTTGTATCTATTTAATGTGCGTAAAGTGTGTTATTTTGAGCATGAAAGTGAAGAAGATAGTACATAAAAGATTCAAAATATTTTATGTCTTCATACATAATATTATTCTTCTCTCGAATGCTTCCGCTGAATGTTGTTTCTTTCGATTTCAAGTATTGTTGCGTTAATATTCATTTTGAGTTGTTGATTCTCGAAAAGATACTCTGAGCGTATTGTGTACTTTGTTCGGGCAATGTGTGTTTTGTATCTATACAATGTGCGTAAAGTGTGTTAATTTAAGCATGAAAGTGAAGAAGATAGTACATAAAAGATTCAGAATATATTATGTCTTCATACATAATATTATTCTTCTCTCGAATGCTTCCGCTGAATGTTGTTTCTTTCGATTTCAAGTATTGTGGAGTTAATATTCATTTTGAGTTGTTGATTCTCGAAAAGATACTCTGAGCGTATTGTGTACTTTGTTCGGGCAATGTGTGTTTTGTATCTATACAATGTGCGTAAAGTGTGTTATTTTGAGCATGAAAGTGAAGAAGATAGTACATAAAAGATTCAGAATATATTATGTCTTCATACATAATATTATTCTTCTCTCGAATGCTTCCGCTGAATGTTGTTTCTTTCGATTTCAAGTATTGTTGAGATGAATATTCATTTTCAGTTGTTGATTGTCGAAATGATACTCTGAGTGTATTGTGTACTTTGTGCGGGCAGTGTGTGTTTTGTATCTATTTAATGTGCGTAAAGTGTGTTATTTTGAGCATGAAAGTGAAGAAGATAGTACATAAAAGATTCAAAATATTTTATGTCTTCATACATAATATTATTCTTCTCTCGAATGCTTCCGCTGAATGTTGTTTCTTTCGATTTCAAGTATTGTTGCGTTATTATTCATTTTGAGTTGTTGATTCTCGAAAAGATACTCTGAGCGTATTGTGTACTTTGTTCGGGCAATGTGTGTTTTGTATCTATACAATGTGCGTAAAGTGTGTTAATTTAAGCATGAAAGTGAAGAAGATAGTACATAAAAGATTCAGAATATATTATGTCTTCATACATAATATTATTCTTCTCTCGAATGCTTCCGCTGAATGTTGTTTCTTTCGATTTCAAGTATTGTGGAGTTAATATTCATTTTGAGTTGTTGATTCTCGAAAAGATACTCTGAGCGTATTGTGTACTTTGTTCGGGCAATGTGTGTTTTGTATCTATACAATGTGCGTAAAGTGTGTTATTTTGAGCATGAAAGTGAAGAAGATAGTACATAAAAGATTCAGAATATATTATGTCTTCATACATAATATTATTCTTCTCTCGAATGCTTCCGCTGAATGTTGTTTCTTTCGATTTCAAGTATTGTTGAGATGAATATTCATTTTCAGTTGTTGATTGTCGAAATGATACTCTGAGTGTATTGTGTACTTTGTGCGGGCAGTGTGTGTTTTGTATCTATTTAATGTGCGTAAAGTGTGTTATTTTGAGCATGAAAGTGAAGAAGATAGTACATAAAAGATTCAAAATATTTTATGTCTTCATACATAATATTATTCTTCTCTCGAATGCTTCCGCTGAATGTTGTTTCTTTCGATTTCAAGTATTGTTGCGTTAATATTCATTTTGAGTTTTTTATTGTCAAAATGATACTCTGAGTGTATTATGAGAGTGTGTATTGTGTCTATACAATGTGCGTAAAGTGTGTTAATTTAAGCATGAAAGTGAAGAAGATAGTAATTAAAAGATTCTGAATGTATTTTGTCATCATACAATAATATTATTCTTCTCTCGAATACTTCCGCTTTATGTTGTTTCTTTCGATTTCAAGTATTATTAAGATAATATTCATTTTCAGTTGTTGATTGTCGAAATGATACTCTGAGTGTATTGTGTACTTTGTGGGGGCAGTGTTTGTTTTGTATCTATACAATGTGCGTAAAGTGTGTTATTTTGAGCATGAAAGTGAAGAAGATAGTACATAAAAGATTCAGAATATATTATGTCTTTGTACATAATATTATTCTTCTCTCGAATGCTTCCGCTGAATGTTGTTTCTTTCGATTTCAAGTATTGTGGAGTTAATATTCATTTTGAGTTGTTGATTCTCGAAATGATACTCTGAGCGTATTGTGTATTTTGTTCGGGCAGTGTGTGTTTTGTATCTATACAATGTGCGTAAAGTGTGTTATTTTGAGCATGAAAGTGAAGAAGATAGTACATAAAAGATTCATAATATATTATGTCTTCATACATAATATTATTCTTCTCTCGAATGCTTCCGCTGAATGTTGTTTCTTTCGATTTCAAGTATTGTGGAGTTAATATTCATTTTGAGTTGTTTATTGTAGAAATGATACTCTGAGTGTGTGTATTGCGTATATATAATGTGCGTAAAGTGTGTTAATTTAAGCATGAAAGTGAAGAAGATAGTAATTAAAAGATTCTGAATGTATTATGTCTTCATACATAATATTATTCTTCTCTCGAATGCTTCCGCTGAATGTTGTTTCCTTCGATTTCAAGTATTGTTGAGATGAATATTCATTTTCAGTTGTTGATTATCGAAATGATACTCTAAGTGTATTGTGTACTTTGTGCGGGCAGTGTGTGTTTTGTATCTATATAATGTGCGTAAAGTGTGTTATTTTGAGCATGAAAGTGAAGAAGATAGTACATAAAAGATTCAAAATATATTATGTCTTCATACATAATATTATTCTTCTCTCGAATGCTTCCGCTGAATGTTGTTTCTTTCGATTTCAAGTATTATTAAGATAATATTCATTTTCAGTTGTTGATTGTCGAAATGATACTCTGAGTGTATTGTGTACTTTGTGGGGGCAGTGTTTGTTTTGTATCTATACAATGTGCGTAAAGTGTGTTATTTTGAGCATGAAAGTGAAGAAGATAGTACATAAAAGATTCAGAATATATTATGTCTTCGTACATAATATTATTCTTCTCTCGAATGCTTCCGCTGAATGTTGTTTCTTTCGATTTCAAGTATTGTGGAGTTAATATTCATTTTGAGTTGTTGATTCTCGAAATGATACTCTGAGCGTATTGTGTATTTTGTTCGGGAGTGTGTGTTTTGTATCTATACAATGTGCGTAAAGTGTGTTATTTTGAGCATGAAAGTGAAGAAGATAGTACATAAAAGATTCAGAATATATTATGTCTTCATACATAATATTATTCTTCTCTCGAATGCTTCCGCTGAATGTTGTTTCTTTCGATTTCAAGTATTGTTGAGATGAATATTCATTTTCAGTTGTTGATTGTCGAAATGATACTCTGAGTGTATTGTGTACTTTGTGCGGGCAGTGTGTGTTTTGTATCTAATTAATGTGCGTAAAGTGTGTTATTTTGAGCATGAAAGTGAAGAAGATAGTACATAAAAGATTCAAAATATTTTATGTCTTCATACATAATATTATTCTTCTCTCGAATGCTTCCGCTGAATGTTGTTTCTTTCGATTTCAAGTATTGTGGAGTTAATATTCATTTTGAGTTGTTGATTCTCGAAAAGATACTCTGAGCGTATTGTGTACTTTGTTCGGGCAATGTGTGTTTTGTATCTATACAATGTGCGTAAAGTGTGTTATTTTGAGCATGAAAGTGAAGAAGATAGTACATAAAAGATTCAGAATATATTATGTCTTCATACATAATATTATTCTTCTCTCGAATGCTTCCGCTGAATGTTGTTTCTTTCGATTTCAAGTATTGTTGAGATGAATATTCATTTTGAGTTGTTGATTGTCGAAATGATACTCTGAGTGTATTGTGTACTTTGTGCGGGCAGTGTGTGTTTTGTATCTATTTAATGTGCGTAAAGTGTGTTATTTTGAGCATGAAAGTGAAGAAGATAGTACATAAAAGATTCAAAATATTTTATGTCTTCATACATAATATTATTCTTCTCTCGAATGCTTCCGCTGAATGTTGTTTCTTTCGATTTCAAGTATTGTTGCGTTAATATTCATTTTGAGTTGTTGATTCTCGAAAAGATACTCTGAGCGTATTGTGTACTTTGTTCGGGCAATGTGTGTTTTGTATCTATACAATGTGCGTAAAGTGTGTTAATTTAAGCATGAAAGTGAAGAAGATAGTACATAAAAGATTCAGAATATATTATGTCTTCATACATAATATTATTCTTCTCTCGAATGCTTCCGCTGAATGTTGTTTCTTTCGATTTCAAGTATTGTGGAGTTAATATTCATTTTGAGTTGTTGATTCTCGAAAAGATACTCTGAGCGTATTGTGTACTTTGTTCGGGCAATGTGTGTTTTGTATCTATACAATGTGCGTAAAGTGTGTTATTTTGAGCATGAAAGTGAAGAAGATAGTACATAAAAGATTCAGAATATATTATGTCTTCATACATAATATTATTCTTCTCTCGAATGCTTCCGCTGAATGTTGTTTCTTTCGATTTCAAGTATTGTTGAGATGAATATTCATTTTCAGTTGTTGATTGTCGAAATGATACTCTGAGTGTATTGTGTACTTTGTGCGGGCAGTGTGTGTTTTGTATCTATTTAATGTGCGTAAAGTGTGTTATTTTGAGCATGAAAGTGAAGAAGATAGTACATAAAAGATTCAAAATATTTTATGTCTTCATACATAATATTATTCTTCTCTCGAATGCTTCCGCTGAATGTTGTTTCTTTCGATTTCAAGTATTGTTGCGTTAATATTCATTTTGAGTTGTTGATTCTCGAAAAGATACTCTGAGCGTATTGTGTACTTTGTTCGGGCAATGTGTGTTTTGTATCTATACAATGTGCGTAAAGTGTGTTAATTTAAGCATGAAAGTGAAGAAGATAGTACATAAAAGATTCAGAATATATTATGTCTTCATACATAATATTATTCTTCTCTCGAATGCTTCCGCTGAATGTTGTTTCTTTCGATTTCAAGTATTGTGGAGTTAATATTCATTTTGAGTTGTTGATTCTCGAAAAGATACTCTGAGCGTATTGTGTACTTTGTTCGGGCAATGTGTGTTTTGTATCTATACAATGTGCGTAAAGTGTGTTATTTTGAGCATGAAAGTGAAGAAGATAGTACATAAAAGATTCAGAATATATTATGTCTTCATACATAATATTATTCTTCTCTCGAATGCTTCCGCTGAATGTTGTTTCTTTCGATTTCAAGTATTGTTGAGATGAATATTCATTTTCAGTTGTTGATTGTCGAAATGATACTCTGAGTGTATTGTGTACTTTGTGCGGGCAGTGTGTGTTTTGTATCTATTTAATGTGCGTAAAGTGTGTTATTTTGAGCATGAAAGTGAAGAAGATAGTACATAAAAGATTCAAAATATTTTATGTCTTCATACATAATATTATTCTTCTCTCGAATGCTTCCGCTGAATGTTGTTTCTTTCGATTTCAAGTATTGTTGCGTTATTATTCATTTTGAGTTGTTGATTCTCGAAAAGATACTCTGAGCGTATTGTGTACTTTGTTCGGGCAATGTGTGTTTTGTATCTATACAATGTGCGTAAAGTGTGTTAATTTAAGCATGAAAGTGAAGAAGATAGTACATAAAAGATTCAGAATATATTATGTCTTCATACATAATATTATTCTTCTCTCGAATGCTTCCGCTGAATGTTGTTTCTTTCGATTTCAAGTATTGTGGAGTTAATATTCATTTTGAGTTGTTGATTCTCGAAAAGATACTCTGAGCGTATTGTGTACTTTGTTCGGGCAATGTGTGTTTTGTATCTATACAATGTGCGTAAAGTGTGTTATTTTGAGCATGAAAGTGAAGAAGATAGTACATAAAAGATTCAGAATATATTATGTCTTCATACATAATATTATTCTTCTCTCGAATGCTTCCGCTGAATGTTGTTTCTTTCGATTTCAAGTATTGTTGAGATGAATATTCATTTTCAGTTGTTGATTGTCGAAATGATACTCTGAGTGTATTGTGTACTTTGTGCGGGCAGTGTGTGTTTTGTATCTATTTAATGTGCGTAAAGTGTGTTATTTTGAGCATGAAAGTGAAGAAGATAGTACATAAAAGATTCAAAATATTTTATGTCTTCATACATAATATTATTCTTCTCTCGAATGCTTCCGCTGAATGTTGTTTCTTTCGATTTCAAGTATTGTTGCGTTAATATTCATTTTGAGTTTTTTATTGTCAAAATGATACTCTGAGTGTATTATGAGAGTGTGTATTGTGTCTATACAATGTGCGTAAAGTGTGTTAATTTAAGCATGAAAGTGAAGAAGATAGTAATTAAAAGATTCTGAATGTATTTTGTCATCATACAATAATATTATTCTTCTCTCGAATACTTCCGCTTTATGTTGTTTCTTTCGATTTCAAGTATTATTAAGATAATATTCATTTTCAGTTGTTGATTGTCGAAATGATACTCTGAGTGTATTGTGTACTTTGTGGGGGCAGTGTTTGTTTTGTATCTATACAATGTGCGTAAAGTGTGTTATTTTGAGCATGAAAGTGAAGAAGATAGTACATAAAAGATTCAGAATATATTATGTCTTTGTACATAATATTATTCTTCTCTCGAATGCTTCCGCTGAATGTTGTTTCTTTCGATTTCAAGTATTGTGGAGTTAATATTCATTTTGAGTTGTTGATTCTCGAAATGATACTCTGAGCGTATTGTGTATTTTGTTCGGGCAGTGTGTGTTTTGTATCTATACAATGTGCGTAAAGTGTGTTATTTTGAGCATGAAAGTGAAGAAGATAGTACATAAAAGATTCATAATATATTATGTCTTCATACATAATATTATTCTTCTCTCGAATGCTTCCGCTGAATGTTGTTTCTTTCGATTTCAAGTATTGTGGAGTTAATATTCATTTTGAGTTGTTTATTGTAGAAATGATACTCTGAGTGTGTGTATTGCGTATATATAATGTGCGTAAAGTGTGTTAATTTAAGCATGAAAGTGAAGAAGATAGTAATTAAAAGATTCTGAATGTATTATGTCTTCATACATAATATTATTCTTCTCTCGAATGCTTCCGCTGAATGTTGTTTCCTTCGATTTCAAGTATTGTTGAGATGAATATTCATTTTCAGTTGTTGATTATCGAAATGATACTCTAAGTGTATTGTGTACTTTGTGCGGGCAGTGTGTGTTTTGTATCTATATAATGTGCGTAAAGTGTGTTATTTTGAGCATGAAAGTGAAGAAGATAGTACATAAAAGATTCAAAATATATTATGTCTTCATACATAATATTATTCTTCTCTCGAATGCTTCCGCTGAATGTTGTTTCTTTCGATTTCAAGTATTATTAAGATAATATTCATTTTCAGTTGTTGATTGTCGAAATGATACTCTGAGTGTATTGTGTACTTTGTGGGGGCAGTGTTTGTTTTGTATCTATACAATGTGCGTAAAGTGTGTTATTTTGAGCATGAAAGTGAAGAAGATAGTACATAAAAGATTCAGAATATATTATGTCTTCGTACATAATATTATTCTTCTCTCGAATGCTTCCGCTGAATGTTGTTTCTTTCGATTTCAAGTATTGTGGAGTTAATATTCATTTTGAGTTGTTGATTCTCGAAATGATACTCTGAGCGTATTGTGTATTTTGTTCGGGAGTGTGTGTTTTGTATCTATACAATGTGCGTAAAGTGTGTTATTTTGAGCATGAAAGTGAAGAAGATAGTACATAAAAGATTCAGAATATATTATGTCTTCATACATAATATTATTCTTCTCTCGAATGCTTCCGCTGAATGTTATTTCTTTCGATTTCAAGTATTGTTGAGATGAATATTCATTTTCAGTTGTTGATTGTCGAAATGATACTCTGAGTGTATTGTGTACTTTGTGCGGGCAGTGTGTGTTTTGTATCTAATTAATGTGCGTAAAGTGTGTTATTTTGAGCATGAAAGTGAAGAAGATAGTACATAAAAGATTCAAAATATTTTATGTCTTCATACATAATATTATTCTTCTCTCGAATGCTTCCGCTGAATGTTGTTTCTTTCGATTTCAAGTATTGTGGAGTTAATATTCATTTTGAGTTGTTGATTCTCGAAAAGATACTCTGAGCATATTGTGTACTTTGTTCGGGCAATGTGTGTTTTGTATCTATACAATGTGCGTAAAGTGTGTTATTTTGAGCATGAAAGTGAAGAAGATAGTACATAAAAGATTCAGAATATATTATGTCTTCATACATAATATTATTCTTCTCTCGAATGCTTCCGCTGAATGTTGTTTCTTTCGATTTCAAGTATTGTTGAGATGAATATTCATTTTGAGTTGTTGATTGTCGAAATGATACTCTGAGTGTATTGTGTACTTTGTGCGGGCAGTGTGTGTTTTGTATCTATTTAATGTGCGTAAAGTGTGTTATTTTGAGCATGAAAGTGAAGAAGATAGTACATAAAAGATTCAAAATATTTTATGTCTTCATACATAATATTATTCTTCTCTCGAATGCTTCCGCTGAATGTTGTTTCTTTCGATTTCAAGTATTGTTGCGTTAATATTCATTTTGAGTTGTTGATTCTCGAAAAGATACTCTGAGCGTATTGTGTACTTTGTTCGGGCAATGTGTGTTTTGTATCTATACAATGTGCGTAAAGTGTGTTAATTTAAGCATGAAAGTGAAGAAGATAGTACATAAAAGATTCAGAATATATTATGTCTTCATACATAATATTATTCTTCTCTCGAATGCTTCCGCTGAATGTTGTTTCTTTCGATTTCAAGTATTGTGGAGTTAATATTCATTTTGAGTTGTTGATTCTCGAAAAGATACTCTGAGCGTATTGTGTACTTTGTTCGGGCAATGTGTGTTTTGTATCTATACAATGTGCGTAAAGTGTGTTATTTTGAGCATGAAAGTGAAGAAGATAGTACATAAAAGATTCAGAATATATTATGTCTTCATACATAATATTATTCTTCTCTCGAATGCTTCCGCTGAATGTTGTTTCTTTCGATTTCAAGTATTGTTGAGATGAATATTCATTTTCAGTTGTTGATTGTCGAAATGATACTCTGAGTGTATTGTGTACTTTGTGCGGGCAGTGTGTGTTTTGTATCTATTTAATGTGCGTAAAGTGTGTTATTTTGAGCATGAAAGTGAAGAAGATAGTACATAAAAGATTCAAAATATTTTATGTCTTCATACATAATATTATTCTTCTCTCGAATGCTTCCGCTGAATGTTGTTTCTTTCGATTTCAAGTATTGTTGCGTTAATATTCATTTTGAGTTGTTGATTCTCGAAAAGATACTCTGAGCGTATTGTGTACTTTGTTCGGGCAATGTGTGTTTTGTATCTATACAATGTGCGTAAAGTGTGTTAATTTAAGCATGAAAGTGAAGAAGATAGTACATAAAAGATTCAGAATATATTATGTCTTCATACATAATATTATTCTTCTCTCGAATGCTTCCGCTGAATGTTGTTTCTTTCGATTTCAAGTATTGTGGAGTTAATATTCATTTTGAGTTGTTGATTCTCGAAAAGATACTCTGAGCGTATTGTGTACTTTGTTCGGGCAATGTGTGTTTTGTATCTATACAATGTGCGTAAAGTGTGTTATTTTGAGCATGAAAGTGAAGAAGATAGTACATAAAAGATTCAAAATATTTTATGTCTTCATACATAATATTATTCTTCTCTCGAATGCTTCCGCTGAATGTTGTTTCTTTCGATTTCAAGTATTGTTGCGTTAATATTCATTTTGAGTTGTTGATTCTCGAAAAGATACTCTGAGCGTATTGTGTACTTTGTTCGGGCAATGTGTGTTTTGTATCTATACAATGTGCGTAAAGTGTGTTAATTTAAGCATGAAAGTGAAGAAGATAGTACATAAAAGATTCAGAATATATTATGTCTTCATACATAATATTATTCTTCTCTCGAATGCTTCCGCTGAATGTTGTTTCTTTCGATTTCAAGTATTGTGGAGTTAATATTCATTTTGAGTTGTTGATTCTCGAAAAGATACTCTGAGCGTATTGTGTACTTTGTTCGGGCAATGTGTGTTTTGTATCTATACAATGTGCGTAAAGTGTGTTATTTTGAGCATGAAAGTGAAGAAGATAGTACATAAAAGATTCAGAATATATTATGTCTTCATACATAATATTATTCTTCTCTCGAATGCTTCCGCTGAATGTTGTTTCTTTCGATTTCAAGTATTGTTGAGATGAATATTCATTTTCAGTTGTTGATTGTCGAAATGATACTCTGAGTGTATTGTGTACTTTGTGCGGGCAGTGTGTGTTTTGTATCTATTTAATGTGCGTAAAGTGTGTTATTTTGAGCATGAAAGTGAAGAAGATAGTACATAAAAGATTCAAAATATTTTATGTCTTCATACATAATATTATTCTTCTCTCGAATGCTTCCGCTGAATGTTGTTTCTTTCGATTTCAAGTATTGTTGCGTTAATATTCATTTTGAGTTGTTGATTCTCGAAAAGATACTCTGAGCGTATTGTGTACTTTGTTCGGGCAATGTGTGTTTTGTATCTATACAATGTGCGTAAAGTGTGTTAATTTAAGCATGAAAGTGAAGAAGATAGTACATAAAAGATTCAGAATATATTATGTCTTCATACATAATATTATTCTTCTCTCGAATGCTTCCGCTGAATGTTGTTTCTTTCGATTTCAAGTATTGTGGAGTTAATATTCATTTTGAGTTGTTGATTCTCGAAAAGATACTCTGAGCGTATTGTGTACTTTGTTCGGGCAATGTGTGTTTTGTATCTATACAATGTGCGTAAAGTGTGTTATTTTGAGCATGAAAGTGAAGAAGATAGTACATAAAAGATTCAGAATATATTATGTCTTCATACATAATATTATTCTTCTCTCGAATGCTTCCGCTGAATGTTGTTTCTTTCGATTTCAAGTATTGTTGAGATGAATATTCATTTTCAGTTGTTGATTGTCGAAATGATACTCTGAGTGTATTGTGTACTTTGTGCGGGCAGTGTGTGTTTTGTATCTATTTAATGTGCGTAAAGTGTGTTATTTTGAGCATGAAAGTGAAGAAGATAGTACATAAAAGATTCAAAATATTTTATGTCTTCATACATAATATTATTCTTCTCTCGAATGCTTCCGCTGAATGTTGTTTCTTTCGATTTCAAGTATTGTTGCGTTAATATTCATTTTGAGTTGTTGATTCTCGAAAAGATACTCTGAGCGTATTGTGTACTTTGTTCGGGCAATGTGTGTTTTGTATCTATACAATGTGCGTAAAGTGTGTTAATTTAAGCATGAAAGTGAAGAAGATAGTACATAAAAGATTCAGAATATATTATGTCTTCATACATAATATTATTCTTCTCTCGAATGCTTCCGCTGAATGTTGATTCTTTCGATTTCAAGTATTGTGGAGTTAATATTCATTTTGAGTTGTTGATTCTCGAAAAGATACTCTGAGCGTATTGTGTACTTTGTTCGGGCAATGTGTGTTTTGTATCTATACAATGTGCGTAAAGTGTGTTATTTTGAGCATGAAAGTGAAGAAGATAGTACATAAAAGATTCAGAATATATTATGTCTTCATACATAATATTATTCTTCTCTCGAATGCTTCCGCTGAATGTTGTTTCTTTCGATTTCAAGTATTGTTGAGATGAATATTCATTTTCAGTTGTTGATTGTCGAAATGATACTCTGAGTGTATTGTGTACTTTGTGCGGGCAGTGTGTGTTTTGTATCTATTTAATGTGCGTAAAGTGTGTTATTTTGAGCATGAAAGTGAAGAAGATAGTACATAAAAGATTCAAAATATTTTATGTCTTCATACATAATATTATTCTTCTCTCGAATGCTTCCGCTGAATGTTGTTTCTTTCGATTTCAAGTATTGTTGCGTTAATATTCATTTTGAGTTGTTGATTCTCGAAAAGATACTCTGAGCGTATTGTGTACTTTGTTCGGGCAAAGTGTGTTTTGTATCTATACAATGTGCGTAAAGTGTGTTAATTTAAGCATGAAAGTGAAGAAGATAGTACATAAAAGATTCAGAATATATTATGTCTTCATACATAATATTATTCTTCTCTCGAATGCTTCCGCTGAATGTTGTTTCTTTCGATTTCAAGTATTGTTGCGTTAATATTCATTTTGAGTTGTTGATTCTCGAAAAGATACTCTGAGCGTATTGTGTACTTTGTTCGGGCAATGTGTGTTTTGTATCTATACAATGTGCGTAAAGTGTGTTAATTTAAGCATGAAAGTGAAGAAGATAGTACATAAAAGATTCAGAATATATTATGTCTTCATACATAATATTATTCTTCTCTCGAATGCTTCCGCTGAATGTTGATTCTTTCGATTTCAAGTATTGTGGAGTTAATATTCATTTTGAGTTGTTGATTCTCGAAAAGATACTCTGAGCGTATTGTGTACTTTGTTCGGGCAATGTGTGTTTTGTATCTATACAATGTGCGTAAAGTGTGTTATTTTGAGCATGAAAGTGAAGAAGATAGTACATAAAAGATTCAGAATATATTATGTCTTCATACATAATATTATTCTTCTCTCGAATGCTTCCGCTGAATGTTGTTTCTTTCGATTTCAAGTATTGTTGAGATGAATATTCATTTTCAGTTGTTGATTGTCGAAATTATACTCTGAGTGTATTGTGTACTTTGTGCGGGCAGTGTGTGTTCTGTATCTATTTAATGTGCGTAAAGTGTGTTATTTTGAGCATGAAAGTGAAGAAGATAGTACATAAAAGATTCAAAATATTTTATGTCTTCATACATAATATTATTCTTCTCTCGAATGCTTCCGCTGAATGTTGTTTCTTTCGATTTCAAGTATTGTTGCGTTAATATTCATTTTGAGTTGTTGATTCTCGAAAAGATACTCTGAGCGTATTGTGTACTTTGTTCGGGCAATGTGTGTTTTGTATCTATACAATGTGCGTAAAGTGTGTTAATTTAAGCATGAAAGTGAAGAAGATAGTACATAAAAGATTCAGAATATATTATGTCTTCATACATAATATTATTCTTCTCTCGAATGCTTCCGCTGAATGTTGTTTCTTTCGATTTCAAGTATTGTTGCGTTAATATTCATTTTGAGTTTTTTATTGTCAAAATGATACTCTGAGTGTATTATGAGAGTGTGTATTGTGTCTATACAATGTGCGTAAAGTGTGTTAATTTAAGCATGAAAGTGAAGAAGATAGTAATTAAAAGATTCTGAATGTATTTTGTCATCATACAATAATATTATTCTTCTCTCGAATGCTTCCGCTGAATGTTGTTTCTTTCGATTTCAAGTATTGTTGAGATGAATATTCATTTTCAGTTGTTGATTGTCGAAATGATACTCTGAGTGTATTGTGTACTTTGTGCGGGCAGTGTGTGTTCTGTATCTATTTAATGTGCGTAAAGTGTGTTATTTTGAGCATGAAAGTGAAGAAGATAGTACATAAAAGATTCAAAATATTTTATGTCTTCATACATAATATTATTCTTCTCTCGAATGCTTCCGCTGAATGTTGTTTCTTTCGATTTCAAGTATTGTTGCGTTAATATTCATTTTGAGTTGTTGATTCTCGAAAAGATACTCTGAGCGTATTGTGTACTTTGTTCGGGCAATGTGTGTTTTGTATCTATACAATGTGCGTAAAGTGTGTTAATTTAAGCATGAAAGTGAAGAAGATAGTACATAAAAGATTCAGAATATATTATGTCTTCATACATAATATTATTCTTCTCTCGAATGCTTCCGCTAAATGTTGTTTCTTTCGATTTCAAGTATTGTGGAGTTAACATTCATTTTGAGTTGTTGATTCTCGAAAAGATACTCTGAGCGTATTGTGTACTTTGTTCGGGCAATGTGTGTTTTGTATCTATACAATGTGCGTAAAGTGTGTTATTTTGAGCATGAAAGTGAAGAAGATAGTACATAAAAGATTCAGAATATATTATGTCTTCATACATAATATTATTCTTCTCTCGAATGCTTCCGCTGAATGTTGTTTCTTTCGATTTCAAGTATTGTTGAGATGAATATTCATTTTCAGTTGTTGATTGTCGAAATGATACTCTGAGTGTATTGTGTACTTTGTGCGGGCAGTGTGTGTTTTGTATCTATTTAATGTGCGTAAAGTGTGTTATTTTGAGCATGAAAGTGAAGAAGATAGTACATAAAAGATTCAAAATATTTTATGTCTTCATACATAATATTATTCTTCTCTCGAATGCTTCCGCTGAATGTTGTTTCTTTCGATTTCAAGTATTGTTGCGTTAATATTCATTTTGAGTTGTTGATTCTCGAAAAGATACTCTGAGCGTATTGTGTACTTTGTTCGGGCAATGTGTGTTTTGTATCTATACAATGTGCGTAAAGTGTGTTAATTTAAGCATGAAAGTGAAGAAGATAGTACATAAAAGATTCAGAATATATTATGTCTTCATACATAATATTATTCTTCTCTCGAATGCTTCCGCTGAATGTTGTTTCTTTCGATTTCAAGTATTGTGGAGTTAATATTCATTTTGAGTTGTTGATTCTCGAAAAGATACTCTGAGCGTATTGTGTACTTTGTTCGGGCAATGTGTGTTTTGTATCTATACAATGTGCGTAAAGTGTGTTATTTTGAGCATGAAAGTGAAGAAGATAGTACATAAAAGATTCAGAATATATTATGTCTTCATACATAATATTATTCTTCTCTCGAATGCTTCCGCTGAATGTTGTTTCTTTCGATTTCAAGTATTGTTGAGATGAATATTCATTTTCAGTTGTTGATTGTCGAAATGATACTCTGAGTGTATTGTGTACTTTGTGCGGGCAGTGTGTGTTTTGTATCTATTTAATGTGCGTAAAGTGTGTTATTTTGAGCATGAAAGTGAAGAAGATAGTACATAAAAGATTCAAAATATTTTATGTCTTCATACATAATATTATTCTTCTCTCGAATGCTTCCGCTGAATGTTGTTTCTTTCGATTTCAAGTATTGTTGCGTTAATATTCATTTTGAGTTGTTGATTCTCGAAAAGATACTCTGAGCGTATTGTGTACTTTGTTCGGGCAATGTGTGTTTTGTATCTATACAATGTGCGTAAAGTGTGTTAATTTAAGCATGAAAGTGAAGAAGATAGTACATAAAAGATTCAGAATATATTATGTCTTCATACATAATATTATTCTTCTCTCGAATGCTTCCGCTGAATGTTGATTCTTTCGATTTCAAGTATTGTGGAGTTAATATTCATTTTGAGTTGTTGATTCTCGAAAAGATACTCTGAGCGTATTGTGTACTTTGTTCGGGCAATGTGTGTTTTGTATCTATACAATGTGCGTAAAGTGTGTTATTTTGAGCATGAAAGTGAAGAAGATAGTACATAAAAGATTCAGAATATATTATGTCTTCATACATAATATTATTCTTCTCTCGAATGCTTCCGCTGAATGTTGTTTCTTTCGATTTCAAGTATTGTTGAGATGAATATTCATTTTCAGTTGTTGATTGTCGAAATGATACTCTGAGTGTATTGTGTACTTTGTGCGGGCAGTGTGTGTTTTGTATCTATTTAATGTGCGTAAAGTGTGTTATTTTGAGCATGAAAGTGAAGAAGATAGTACATAAAAGATTCAAAATATTTTATGTCTTCATACATAATATTATTCTTCTCTCGAATGCTTCCGCTGAATGTTGTTTCTTTCGATTTCAAGTATTGTTGCGTTAATATTCATTTTGAGTTGTTGATTCTCGAAAAGATACTCTGAGCGTATTGTGTACTTTGTTCGGGCAATGTGTGTTTTGTATCTATACAATGTGCGTAAAGTGTGTTAATTTAAGCATGAAAGTGAAGAAGATAGTACATAAAAGATTCAGAATATATTATGTCTTCATACATAATATTATTCTTCTCTCGAATGCTTCCGCTGAATGTTGTTTCTTTCGATTTCAAGTATTGTTGCGTTAATATTCATTTTGAGTTGTTGATTCTCGAAAAGATACTCTGAGCGTATTGTGTACTTTGTTCGGGCAATGTGTGTTTTGTATCTATACAATGTGCGTAAAGTGTGTTAATTTAAGCATGAAAGTGAAGAAGATAGTACATACAAGATTCAGAATATATTATGTCTTCATACATAATATTATTCTTCTCTCGAATGCTTCCGCTGAATGTTGATTCTTTCGATTTCAAGTATTGTGGAGTTAATATTCATTTTGAGTTGTTGATTCTCGAAAAGATACTCTGAGCGTATTGTGTACTTTGTTCGGGCAATGTGTGTTTTGTATCTATACAATGTGCGTAAAGTGTGTTATTTTGAGCATGAAAGTGAAGAAGATAGTACATAAAAGATTCAGAATATATTATGTCTTCATACATAATATTATTCTTCTCTCGAATGCTTCCGCTGAATGTTGTTTCTTTCGATTTCAAGTATTGTTGAGATGAATATTCATTTTCAGTTGTTGATTGTCGAAATTATACTCTGAGTGTATTGTGTACTTTGTGCGGGCAGTGTGTGTTCTGTATCTATTTAATGTGCGTAAAGTGTGTTATTTTGAGCATGAAAGTGAAGAAGATAGTACATAAAAGATTCAAAATATTTTATGTCTTCATACATAATATTATTCTTCTCTCGAATGCTTCCGCTGAATGTTGTTTCTTTCGATTTCAAGTATTGTTGCGTTAATATTCATTTTGAGTTGTTGATTCTCGAAAAGATACTCTGAGCGTATTGTGTACTTTGTTCGGGCAATGTGTGTTTTGTATCTATACAATGTGCGTAAAGTGTGTTAATTTAAGCATGAAAGTGAAGAAGATAGTACATAAAAGATTCAGAATATATTATGTCTTCATACATAATATTATTCTTCTCTCGAATGCTTCCGCTGAATGTTGTTTCTTTCGATTTCAAGTATTGTTGCGTTAATATTCATTTTGAGTTTTTTATTGTCAAAATGATACTCTGAGTGTATTATGAGAGTGTGTATTGTGTCTATACAATGTGCGTAAAGTGTGTTAATTTAAGCATGAAAGTGAAGAAGATAGTAATTAAAAGATTCTGAATGTATTTTGTCATCATACAATAATATTATTCTTCTCTCGAATGCTTCCGCTGAATGTTGTTTCTTTCGATTTCAAGTATTGTTGAGATGAATATTCATTTTCAGTTGTTGATTGTCGAAATGATACTCTGAGTGTATTGTGTACTTTGTGCGGGCAGTGTGTGTTCTGTATCTATTTAATGTGCGTAAAGTGTGTTATTTTGAGCATGAAAGTGAAGAAGATAGTACATAAAAGATTCAAAATATTTTATGTCTTCATACATAATATTATTCTTCTCTCGAATGCTTCCGCTGAATGTTGTTTCTTTCGATTTCAAGTATTGTTGCGTTAATATTCATTTTGAGTTGTTGATTCTCGAAAAGATACTCTGAGCGTATTGTGTACTTTGTTCGGGCAATGTGTGTTTTGTATCTATACAATGTGCGTAAAGTGTGTTAATTTAAGCATGAAAGTGAAGAAGATAGTACATAAAAGATTCAGAATATATTATGTCTTCATACATAATATTATTCTTCTCTCGAATGCTTCCGCTGAATGTTGTTTCTTTCGATTTCAAGTATTGTGGAGTTAATATTCATTTTGAGTTGTTGATTCTCGAAAAGATACTCTGAGCGTATTGTGTACTTTGTTCGGGCAATGTGTGTTTTGTATCTATACAATGTGCGTAAAGTGTGTTATTTTGAGCATGAAAGTGAAGAAGATAGTACATAAAAGATTCAGAATATATTATGTCTTCATACATAATATTATTCTTCTCTCGAATGCTTCCGCTGAATGTTGTTTCTTTCGATTTCAAGTATTGTTGAGATGAATATTCATTTTCAGTTGTTGATTGTCGAAATGATACTCTGAGTGTATTGTGTACTTTGTGCGGGCAGTGTGTGTTTTGTATCTATTTAATGTGCGTAAAGTGTGTTATTTTGAGCATGAAAGTGAAGAAGATAGTACATAAAAGATTCAAAATATTTTATGTCTTCATACATAATATTATTCTTCTCTCGAATGCTTCCGCTGAATGTTGTTTCCTTCGATTTCAAGTATTGTTGAGATGAATATTCATTTTCAGTTGTTGATTATCGAAATGATACTCTGAGTGTATTGTGTACTTTGTGCGGGCAGTGTGTTTATTGTGTCTATATAATGTGCGTAAAGTGTGTTATTTTGAGCATGAAAGTGAAGAAGATAGTACATAAAAGATTCAGAATATATTATGTCTTCATACATAATATTATTCTTCTCTCGAATGCTTCCGCTGAATGTTGATTCTTTCGATTTCAAGTATTGTGGAGTTAATATTCATTTTGAGTTGTTGATTCTCGAAAAGATACTCTGAGCGTATTGTGTACTTTGTTCGGGCAATGTGTGTTTTGTATCTATACAATGTGCGTAAAGTGTGTTATTTTGAGCATGAAAGTGAAGAAGATAGTACATAAAAGATTCAGAATATATTATGTCTTCATACATAATATTATTCTTCTCTCGAATGCTTCCGCTGAATGTTGTTTCTTTCGATTTCAAGTATTGTTGAGATGAATATTCATTTTCAGTTGTTGATTGTCGAAATGATACTCTGAGTGTATTGTGTACTTTGTGCGGGCAGTGTGTGTTTTGTATCTATTTAATGTGCGTAAAGTGTGTTATTTTGAGCATGAAAGTGAAGAAGATAGTACATAAAAGATTCAAAATATTTTATGTCTTCATACATAATATTATTCTTCTCTCGAATGCTTCCGCTGAATGTTGTTTCTTTCGATTTCAAGTATTGTTGCGTTAATATTCATTTTGAGTTTTTTATTGTCAAAATGATACTCTGAGTGTATTATGAGAGTGTGTATTGTGTCTATACAATGTGCGTAAAGTGTGTTAATTTAAGCATGAAAGTGAAGAAGATAGTAATTAAAAGATTCTGAATGTATTTTGTCATCATACAATAATATTATTCTTCTCTCGAATGCTTCCGCTTTATGTTGTTTCTTTCGATTTCAAGTATTATTAAGATAATATTCATTTTCAGTTGTTGATTGTCGAAATGATACTCTGAGTGTATTGTGTACTTTGTGGGGGCAGTGTTTGTTTTGTATCTATACAATGTGCGTAAAGTGTGTTATTTTGAGCATGAAAGTGAAGAAGATAGTACATAAAAGATTCAGAATATATTATGTCTTTGTACATAATATTATTCTTCTCTCGAATGCTTCCGCTGAATGTTGTTTCTTTTGATTTCAAGTATTGTGGAGTTAATATTCATTTTGAGTTGTTGATTCTCGAAATGATACTCTGAGCGTATTGTGTATTTTGTTCGGGCAGTGTGTGTTTTGTATCTATACAATGTGCGTAAAGTGTGTTATTTTGAGCATGAAAGTGAAGAAGATAGTACATAAAAGATTCATAATATATTATGTCTTCATACATAATATTATTCTCCTCTCGAATGCTTCCGCTGAATGTTGTTTCTTTCGATTTCAAGTATTGTGGAGTTAATATTCATTTTGAGTTGTTTATTGTAGAAATGATACTCTGAGTGTGTGTATTGCGTATATATAATGTGCGTAAAGTGTGTTAATTTAAGCATGAAAGTGAAGAAGATAGTAATTAAAAGAATCTGAATGTATTATGTCTTCATACATAATATTATTCTTCTCTCGAATGCTTCCGCTGAATGTTGTTTCCTTCGATTTCAAGTATTGTTGAGATGAATATTCATTTTCAGTTGTTGATTATCGAAATGATACTCTAAGTGTATTGTGTACTTTGTGCGGGCAGTGTGTGTTTTGTATCTATATAATGTGCGTAAAGTGTGTTATTTTGAGCATGAAAGTGAAGAAGATAGTACATAAAAGATTCAGAATATATTATGTCTTCATACATAATATTATTCTTCTCTCGAATGCTTCCGCTGAATGTTGTTTCTTTCGATTTCAAGTATTGTTGAGATGAATATTCATTTTCAGTTGTTGATTGTCGAAATGATACTCTGAGTGTATTGTGTACTTTGTGCCGGCAGTGTGTGTTTTGTATCTATTTAATGTGCGTAAAGTGTGTTATTTTGAGCATGAAAGTGAAGAAGATAGTACATAAAAGATTCAAAATATTTTATGTCTTCATACACAATATTATTCTTCTCTCGAATGCTTCCGCTGAATGTTGTTTCTTTCGATTTCAAGTATTGTTGCGTTAATATTCATTTTGAGTTTTTTATTGTCAAAATGATACTCTGAGTGTATTATGAGAGTGTGTATTGTGTCTATACAATGTGCGTAAAGTGTGTTAATTTAAGCATGAAAGTGAAGAAGATAGTAATTAAAAGATTCTGAATGTATTTTGTCATCATACAATAATATTATTCTTCTCTCGAATGCTTCCGCTTTATGTTGTTTCTTTCGATTTCAAGTATTATTAAGATAATATTCATTTTCAGTTGTTGATTGTCGAAATGATACTCTGAGTGTATTGTGTACTTTGTGGGGGCAGTGTTTGTTTTGTATCTATACAATGTGCGTAAAGTGTGTTATTTTGAGCATGAAAGTGAAGAAGATAGTACATAAAAGATTCAGAATATATTATGTCTTTGTACATAATATTATTCTTCTCTCGAATGCTTCCGCTGAATGTTGTTTCTTTCGATTTCAAGTATTGTGGAGTTAATATTCATTTTGAGTTGTTGATTCTCGAAATGATACTCTGAGCGTATTGTGTATTTTGTTCGGGCAGTGTGTGTTTTGTATCTATACAATGTGCGTAAAGTGTGTTATTTTGAGCATGAAAGTGAAGAAGATAGTACATAAAAGATTCATAATATATTATGTCTTCATACATAATATTATTCTTCTCTCGAATGCTTCCGCTGAATGTTGTTTCTTTCGATTTCAAGTATTGTGGAGTTAATATTCATTTTGAGTTGTTTATTGTAGAAATGATACTCTGAGTGTGTGTATTGCGTATATATAATGTGCGTAAAGTGTGTTAATTTAAGCATGAAAGTGAAGAAGATAGTAATTAAAAGATTCTGAATGTATTATGTCTTCATACATAATATTATTCTTCTCTCGAATGCTTCCGCTGAATGTTGTTTCCTTCGATTTCAAGTATTGTTGAGATGAATATTCATTTTCAGTTGTTGATTATCGAAATGATACTGTAAGTGTATTGTGTACTTTGTGCGGGTAGTGTGTGTTTTGTATCTATATAATGTGCGTAAAGTGTGTTATTTTGAGCATGAAAGTGAAGAAGATAGTACATAAAAGATTCAAAATATATTATGTCTTCATACATAATATTATTCTTCTCTCGAATGCTTCCGCTGAATGTTGTTTCTTTCGATTTCAAGTATTGTTGCGTTAATATTCATTTTGAGTTTTTTATTGTCAAAATGATACTCTGAGTGTATTATGAGAGTGTGTATTGTGTCTATACAATGTGCGTAAAGTGTGTTAATTTAAGCATGAAAGTGAAGAAGATAGTAATTAAAAGATTCTGAATGTATTTTGTCATCATACAATAATATTATTCTTCTCTCGAATGCTTCCGCTTTATGTTGTTTCTTTCGATTTCATGTATTGTTAAGATAATATTCATTTTCAGTTGTTGATTGTCGAAATGATACTCTGAGTGTATTGTGTACATTGTGCGGGCAGTGTTTGTTTTGTATCTACACAATGTGCGTAAAGTGTGTTATTTTGAGCATGAAAGTGAAGAAGACACTACATAAAAGATTTAGAATATATTATGTCTTCATACATAATATTATTTTTCTCTCGAATGCTTCCGCTGAATGTTGTTTCTTTCGATTTCAAGTATTGTTGAGATGAATATTCATTTTCAGTTGTTGATTCTCGAAAAGATACTCTGAGCGTATTGTGTACTTTGTTCGGGCAATGTGTGTTTTGTATCTATACAATGTGCGTAAAGTGTGTTAATTTAAGCATGAAAGTGAAGAAGATAGTACATAAAAGATTCAGAATATATTATGTCTTCATACATAGTATTATTCTTCTCTCGAATGCTTCCGCTGAATGTTGTTTCTTTCGATTTCAAGTATTGTGGAGTTAATATTCATTTTGAGTTGTTGATTCTCGAAAAGATACTCTGAGCGTATTGTGTACTTTGTTCGGGCAATGTGTGTTTTGTATCTATACAATGTGCGTAAAGTGTGTTATTTTGAGCATGAAAGTGAAGAAGATAGTACATAAAAGATTCAGAATATATTATGTCTTCATACATAATATTATTCTTCTCTCGAATGCTTCCGCTGAATGTTGTTTCTTTCGATTTCAAGTATTGTTGAGATGAATATTCATTTTCAGTTGTTGATTGTCGAAATGATACTCTGAGTGTATTGTGTACTTTGTGCGGGCAGTGTGTGTTTTGTATCTATTTAATGTGCGTAAAGTGTGTTATTTTGAGCATGAAAGTGAAGAAGATAGTACATAAAAGATTCAAAATATTTTATGTCTTCATACATAATATTATTCTTCTCTCGAATGCTTCCGCTGAATGTTGTTTCTTTCGATTTCAAGTATTGTTGCGTTAATATTCATTTTGAGTTTTTTATTGTCAAAATGATACTCTGAGTGTATTATGAGAGTGTGTATTGTGTGTATACAATGTGCGTAAAGTGTGTTAATTTAAGCATGAAAGTGAAGAAGATAGTAATTAAAAGATTCTGAATGTATTTTGTCATCATACAATAATATTATTCTTCTCTCGAATGCTTCCGCTTTATGTTGTTTCTTTCGATTTCAAGTATTATTAAGATAATATTCATTTTCAGTTGTTGATTGTCGAAATGATACTCTGAGTGTATTGTGTACTTTGTGGGGGCAGTGTTTGTTTTGTATCTATACAATGTGCGTAAAGTGTGTTATTTTGAGCATGAAAGTGAAGAAGATAGTACATAAAAGATTCAGAATATATTATGTCTTTGTACATAATATTATTCTTCTCTCGAATGCTTCCGCTGAATGTTGTTTCTTTCGATTTCAAGTATTGTGGAGTTAATATTCATTTTGAGTTGTTGATTCTCGAAATGATACTCTGAGCGTATTGTGTATTTTGTTCGGGCAGTGTGTGTTTTGTATCTATACAATGTGCGTAAAGTGTGTTATTTTGAGCATGAAAGTGAAGAAGATAGTACATAAAAGATTCATAATATATTATGTCTTCATACATAATATTATTCTTCTCTCGAATGCTTCCGCTGAATGTTGTTTCTTTCGATTTCAAGTATTGTGGAGTTAATATTCATTTTGAGTTGTTTATTGTAGAAATGATACTCTGAGTGTGTGTATTGCGTATATATAATGTGCGTAAAGTGTGTTAATTTAAGCATGAAAGTGAAGAAGATAGTAATTAAAAGATTCTGAATGTATTATGTCTTCATACATAATATTATTCTTCTCTCGAATGCTTCCGCTGAATGTTGTTTCCTTCGATTTCAAGTATTGTTGAGATGAATATTCATTTTCAGTTGTTGATTATCGAAATGATACTCTAAGTGTATTGTGTACTTTGTGCGGGCAGTGTGTGTTTTGTATCTATATAATGTGCGTAAAGTGTGTTATTTTGAGCATGAAAGTGAAGAAGATAGTACATAAAAGATTCAAAATATATTATGTCTTCATACATAATATTATTCTTCTCTCGAATGCTTCCGCTGAATGTTGTTTCTTTCGATTTCAAGTATTGTTGCGTTAATATTCATTTTGAGTTTTTTATTGTCAAAATGATACTCTGAGTGTAATATGAGAGTGTGTATTGTGTCTATACAATGTGCGTAAAGTGTGTTAATTTAAGCATGAAAGTGAAGAAGATAGTAATTAAAAGATTCTGAATGTATTTTGTCATCATACAATAATATTATTCTTCTCTCGAATGCTTCCGCTTTATGTTGTTTCTTTCGATTTCATGTATTGTTAAGATAATATTCATTTTCAGTTGTTGATTGTCGAAATGATACTCTGAGTGTATTGTGTACATTGTGCGGGCAGTGTTTGTTTTGTATCTACACAATGTGCGTAAAGTGTGTTATTTTGAGCATGAAAGTGAAGAAGACACTACATAAAAGATTTAGAATATATTATGTCTTCATACATAATATTATTTTTCTCTCGAATGCTTCCGCTGAATGTTGTTTCTTTCGATTTCAAGTATTGTTGAGATGAATATTCATTTTCAGTTGTTGATTGTCGAAATGATACTCTGAGTGTATTGTGTACTTTGTGCGGGCAGTGTGTGTTTTGTATCTATTTAATGTGCGTAAAGTGTGTTATTTTGAGCATGAAAGTGAAGAAGATAGTACATAAAAGATTCAAAATATATTATGTCTTTGTACATAATATTATTCTTCTCTCGAATGCTTCCGCTGAATGTTGTTTCTTTCGATTTCAAGTATTGTTGCGTCAATATTCATTTTGAGTTGTTTATTGTCGAAATGATACTCTGAGTGTATTATGAGTGTGTGTATTGTGTCTATACAATGTGCGTAAAGTGTGTTAATTTAAGCATGAAAGTGAAGAAGATAGTAATTAAAAGATTCTGAATGTATTTTGTCATCATACAATAATATTATTCTTCTCTCGAATGCTTCCGCTTTATGTTGTTTCTTTCGATTTCAAGTATTATTAAGATAATATTCATTTTCAGTTGTTGATTGTCAAAATGATACTCTGAGTGTATTGTGTACTTTGTGGGGGCAGTGTTTGTTTTGTATCTATACAATGTGCGTAAAGTGTGTTATTTTGAGCATGAAAGTAAAGAAGATAGTACATAAAAGATTCAGAATATATTATGTCTTCATACATAATATTATTCTTCTCTCGAATGCTTCCGCTGAATGTTGTTTCTTTCGATTTCAAGTATTGTGGAGTTAATATTCATTTTGAGTTGTTGATTCTCGAAATGATACTCTGAGCGTATTGTGTACTTTGTTCGGGCAATGTGTGTTTTGTATCTATACAATGTGCGTAAAGTGTGTTATTTTGAGCATGAAAGTGAAGAAGATAGTACATAAAAGATTCAGAATATATTATGTCTTCATACATAATATTATTCTTCTCTCGAATGCTTCCGCTGAATGTTGTTTCTTTCGATTTCAAGTATTGTTGAGATGAATATTCATTTTCAGTTGTTGATTGTCGAAATGATACTCTGAGTGTATTGTGTACTTTGTGCGGGCAGTGTGTGTTTTGTATCTATTTAATGTGCGTAAAGTGTGTTATTTTGAGCATGAAAGTGAAGAAGATAGTACATAAAAGATTCAAAATATATTATGTCTTCATACATAATATTATTCTTCTCTCGAATGCTTCCGCTGAATGTTGTTTCTTTCGATTTCAAGTATTGTGGAGTTAATATTCATTTTGAGTTGTTTATTGTAGAAATGATACTCTGAGTGTGTGTATTGCGTATATATAATGTGCGTAAAGTGTGTTAATTTAAGCATGAAAGTGAAGAAGATAGTAATTAAAAGATTCTGAATGTATTATGTCTTCATACATAATATTATTCTTCTCTCGAATGCTTCCGCTGAATGTTGTTTCCTTCGATTTCAAGTATTGTTGAGATGAATATTCATTTTGAGTTTTTTATTGTCAAAATGATACTCTGAGTGTATTATGAGAGTGTGTATTGTGTCTATACAATGTGCGTAAAGTGTGTTAATTTAAGCATGAAAGTGAAGAAGATAGTAATTAAAAGATTCTGAATGTATTTTGTCATCATACAATAATATTATTCTTCTCTCGAATGCTTCCGCTTTATGTTGTTTCTTTCGATTTCATGTATTGTTAAGATAATATTCATTTTCAGTTGTTGATTGTCGAAATGATACTCTGAGTGTATTGTGTACTTTGTGGGGGCAGTGTTTGTTTTGTATCTATACAATGTGCGTAAAGTGTGTTATTTTGAGCATGAAAGTAAAGAAGATAGTACATAAAAGATTCAGAATATATTATGTCTTCATACATAATATTATTCTTCTCTCGAATGCTTCCGCTGAATGTTGTTTCTTTCGATTTCAAGTATTGTGGAGTTAATATTCATTTTGAGTTGTTGATTCTCGAAATGATACTCTGAGCGTATTGTGTACTTTGTTCGGGCAATGTGTGTTTTGTATCTATACAATGTGCGTAAAGTGTGTTATTTTGAGCATGAAAGTGAAGAAGATAGTACATAAAAGATTCAGAATATATTATGTCTTCATACATAATATTATTCTTCTCTCGAATGCTTCCGCTGAATGTTGTTTCTTTCGATTTCAAGTATTGTTGAGATGAATATTCATTTTCAGTTGTTGATTGTCGAAATGATACTCTGAGTGTATTGTGTACTTTGTGCGGGCAGTGTGTGTTTTGTATCTATTTAATGTGCGTAAAGTGTGTTATTTTGAGCATGAAAGTGAAGAAGATAGTACATAAAAGATTCAAAATATATTATGTCTTCATACATAATATTATTCTTCTCTCGAATGCTTCCGCTGAATGTTGTTTCTTTCGATTTCAAGTATTGTGGAGTTAATATTCATTTTGAGTTGTTTATTGTAGAAATGATACTCTGAGTGTGTGTATTGCGTATATATAATGTGCGTAAAGTGTGTTAATTTAAGCATGAAAGTGAAGAAGATAGTAATTAAAAGATTCTGAATGTATTATGTCTTCATACATAATATTATTCTTCTCTCGAATGCTTCCGCTGAATGTTGTTTCCTTCGATTTCAAGTATTGTTGAGATGAATATTCATTTTGAGTTTTTTATTGTCAAAATGATACTCTGAGTGTATTATGAGAGTGTGTATTGTGTCTATACAATGTGCGTAAAGTGTGTTAATTTAAGCATGAAAGTGAAGAAGATAGTAATTAAAAGATTCTGAATGTATTTTGTCATCATACAATAATATTATTCTTCTCTCGAATGCTTCCGCTTTATGTTGTTTCTTTCGATTTCATGTATTGTTAAGATAATATTCATTTTCAGTTGTTGATTGTCGAAATGATACTCTGAGTGTATTGTGTACATTGTGCGGGCAGTGTTTGTTTTGTATCTACACAATGTGCGTAAAGTGTGTTATTTTGAGCAAGAAAGTGAAGAAGACACTACATAAAAGATTTAGAATATATTATGTCTTCATACATAATATTATTTTTCTCTCGAATGCTTCCGCTGAATGTTGTTTCTTTCGATTTCAAGTATTGTTGAGATGAATATTCATTTTCAGTTGTTGATTCTCGAAAAGATACTCTGAGCGTATTGTGTACTTTGTTCGGGCAATGTGTGTTTTGTATCTATACAATGTGCGTAAAGTGTGTTAATTTAAGCATGAAAGTGAAGAAGATAGTACATAAAAGATTCAGAATATATTATGTCTTCATACATAATATTATTCTTCTCTCGAATGCTTCCGCTGAATGTTGTTTCTTTCGATTTCAAGTATTGTGGAGTTAATATTCATTTTGAGTTGTTGATTCTCGAAAAGATACTCTGAGCGTATTGTGTACTTTGTTCGGGCAATGTGTGTTTTGTATCTATACAATGTGCGTAAAGTGTGTTATTTTGAGCATGAAAGTGAAGAAGATAGTACATAAAAGATTCAGAATATATTATGTCTTCATACATAATATTATTCTTCTCTCGAATGCTTCCGCTGAATGTTGTTTCTTTCGATTTCAAGTATTGTTGAGATGAATATTCATTTTCAGTTGTTGATTGTCGAAATGATACTCTGAGTGTATTGTGTACTTTGTGCGGGCAGTGTGTGTTTTGTATCTATTTAATGTGCGTAAAGTGTGTTATTTTGAGCATGAAAGTGAAGAAGATAGTACATAAAAGATTCAAAATATTTTATGTCTTCATACATAATATTATTCTTCTCTCGAATGCTTCCGCTGAATGTTGTTTCTTTCGATTTCAAGTATTGTTGCGTTAATATTCATTTTGAGTTTTTTATTGTCAAAATGATACTCTGAGTGTATTATGAGAGTGTGTATTGTGTGTATACAATGTGCGTAAAGTGTGTTAATTTAAGCATGAAAGTGAAGAAGATAGTAATTAAAAGATTCTGAATGTATTTTGTCATCATACAATAATATTATTCTTCTCTCGAATGCTTCCGCTTTATGTTGTTTCTTTCGATTTCAAGTATTATTAAGATAATATTCATTTTCAGTTGTTGATTGTCGAAATGATACTCTGAGTGTATTGTGTACTTTGTGGGGGCAGTGTTTGTTTTGTATCTATACAATGTGCGTAAAGTGTGTTATTTTGAGCATGAAAGTGAAGAAGATAGTACATAAAAGATTCAGAATATATTATGTCTTTGTACATAATATTATTCTTCTCTCGAATGCTTCCGCTGAATGTTGTTTCTTTCGATTTCAAGTATTGTGGAGTTAATATTCATTTTGAGTTGTTGATTCTCGAAATGATACTCAGAGCGTATTGTGTATTTTGTTCGGGCAGTGTGTGTTTTGTATCTATACAATGTGCGTAAAGTGTGTTATTTTGAGCATGAAAGTGAAGAAGATAGTACATAAAAGATTCATAATATATTATGTCTTCATACATAATATTATTCTTCTCTCGAATGCTTCCGCTGAATGTTGTTTCTTTCGATTTCAAGTATTGTGGAGTTAATATTCATTTTGAGTTGTTTATTGTAGAAATGATACTCTGAGTGTGTGTATTGCGTATATATAATGTGCGTAAAGTGTGTTAATTTAAGCATGAAAGTGAAGAAGATAGTAATTAAAATATTCTGAATGTATTATGTCTTCATACATAATATTATTCTTCTCTCGAATGCTTCCGCTGAATGTTGTTTCCTTCGATTTCAAGTATTGTTGAGATGAATATTCATTTTCAGTTGTTGATTATCGAAATGATACTCTAAGTGTATTGTGTACTTTGTGCGGGCAGTGTGTGTTTTGTATCTATATAATGTGCGTAAAGTGTGTTATTTTGAGCATGAAAGTGAAGAAGATAGTACATAAAAGATTCAAAATATATTATGTCTTCATACATAATATTATTCTTCTCTCGAATGCTTCCGCTGAATGTTGTTTCTTTCGATTTCAAGTATTGTTGCGTTAATATTCATTTTGAGTTTTTTATTGTCAAAATGATACTCTGAGTGTATTATGAGAGTGTGTATTGTGTCTATACAATGTGCGTAAAGTGTGTTAATTTAAGCATGAAAGTGAAGAAGATAGTAATTAAAAGATTCTGAATGTATTTTGTCATCATACAATAATATTATTCTTCTCTCGAATGCTTCCGCTTTATGTTGTTTCTTTCGATTTCATGTATTGTTAAGATAATATTCATTTTCAGTTGTTGATTGTCGAAATGATACTCTGAGTGTATTGTGTACTTTGTGCGGGCAGTGTGTGTTTTGTATCTATTTAATGTGCGTAAAGTGTGTTATTTTGAGCATGAAAGTGAAGAAGATAGTACATAAAAGATTCAAAATATATTATGTCTTTGTACATAATATTATTCTTCTCTCGAATGCTTCCGCTGAATGTTGTTTCTTTCGATTTCAAGTATTGTTGCGTCAATATTCATTTTGAGTTGTTTATTGTCGAAATGATACTCTGAGTGTATTTTGAGTGTGTGTATTGTGTCTATACAATGTGCGTAAAGTGTGTTAATTTAAGCATGAAAGTGAAGAAGATAGTAATTAAAAGATTCTGAATGTATTTTGTCATCATACAATAATATTATTCTTCTCTCGAATGCTTCCGCTTTATGTTTTTTCTTTCGATTTCAAGTATTATTAAGATAATATTCATTTTCAGTTGTTGATTGTCAAAATGATACTCTGAGTGTATTGTGTACTTTGTGGGGGCAGTGTTTGTTTTGTATCTATACAATGTTCGTAAAGTGTGTTATTTTGAGCATGAAAGTAAAGAAGATAGTACATAAAAGATTCAGAATATATTATGTCTTCATACATAATATTATTCTTCTCTCGAATGCTTCCGCTGAATGTTGTTTCTTTCGATTTCAAGTATTGTGGAGTTAATATTCATTTTGAGTTGTTGATTCTCGAAATGATACTCTGAGCGTATTGTGTACTTTGTTCGGGCAATGTGTGTTTTGTATCTATACAATGTGCGTAAAGTGTGTTATTTTGAGCATGAAAGTGAAGAAGATAGTACATAAAAGATTCAGAATATATTATGTCTTCATACATAATATTATTCTTCTCTCGAATGCTTCCGCTGAATGTTGTTTCTTTCGATTTCAAGTATTGTTGAGATGAATATTCATTTTCAGTTGTTGATTGTCGAAATGATACTCTGAGTGTATTGTGTACTTTGTGCGGGCAGTGTGTGTTTTGTATCTATTTAATGTGCGTAAAGTGTGTTATTTTGAGCATGAAAGTGAAGAAGATAGTACATAAAAGATTCAAAATATTTTATGTCTTCATACATAATATTATTCTTTTCTCGAATGCTTCCGCTGAATGTTGTTTCTTTCGATTTCAAGTATTGTTAAGATAATATTCATTTTCAGTTGTTGATTGTCGAAATGATACTCTGAGTGTATTGTGTACATTGTGCGGGCAGTGTTTGTTTTGTATCTATACAATGTGCGTAAAGTGTGTTATTTTGAGCATGAAAGTGAAGAAGACAGTACATAAAAGATTCAGAATATATTATGTCTTCATACATAATATTATTCTTCTCTCGAATGCTTCCGCTGAATGTTGTTTCTTTCGATTTCAAGTATTGTTGAGATGAATATTCATTTTCAGTTGTTGATTGTCGAAATGATACTCTGAGTGTATTGTGTACTTTGTGCGGGCAGTGTATGTTTTGTATCTATTTAATGTGCGTAAAGTGTGTTATTTTGAGCATGAAAGTGAAGAAGATAGTACATAAAAGATTCAAAATATATTATGTCTTTGTACATAATATTATTCTTCTCTCGAATGCTTCCGCTGAATGTTGTTTCTTTCGATTTCAAGTATTGTTGCGTCAATATTCATTTTGAGTTGTTTATTGTCGAAATGATACTCTGAGTGTATTATGAGTGTGTGTATTGTGTCTATACAATGTGCGTAAAGTGTGTTAATTTAAGCATGAAAGTGAAGAAGATAGTAATTAAAAGATTCTGAATGTATTTTGTCATCATACAATAATATTATTCTTCTCTCGAATGCTTCCGCTTTATGTTGTTTCTTTCGATTTCAAGTATTATTAAGATAATATTCATTTTCAGTTGTTGATTGTCAAAATGATACTCTGAGTGTATTGTGTACTTTGTGGGGGCAGTGTTTGTTTTGTATCTATACAATGTGCGTAAAGTGTGTTATTTTGAGCATGAAAGTAAAGAAGATAGTACATAAAAGATTCAGAATATATTATGTCTTCATACATAATATTATTCTTCTCTCGAATGCTTCCGCTGAATGTTGTTTCTTTCGATTTCAAGTATTGTGGAGTTAATATTCATTTTGAGTTGTTGATTCTCGAAATGATACTCTGAGCGTATTGTGTACTTTGTTCGGGCAATGTGTGTTTTGTATCTATACAATGTGCGTAAAGTGTGTTATTTTGAGCATGAAAGTGAAGAAGATAGTACATAAAAGATTCAGAATATATTATGTCTTCATACATAATATTATTCTTCTCTCGAATGCTTCCGCTGAATGTTGTTTCTTTCGATTTCAAGTATTGTTGAGATGAATATTCATTTTCAGTTGTTGATTGTCGAAATGATACTCTGAGTGTATTGTGTACTTTGTGCGGGCAGTGTGTGTTTTGTATCTATTTAATGTGCGTAAAGTGTGTTATTTTGAGCATGAAAGTGAAGAAGATAGTACATAAAAGATTCAAAATATTTTATGTCTTCATACATAATATTATTCTTCTCTCGAATGCTTCCGCTGAATGTTGTTTCTTTCGATTTCAAGTATTGTTGCGTTAATATTCATTTTGAGTTTTTTATTGTCAAAATGATACTCTGAGTGTATTATGAGAGTGTGTATTGTGTCTACACAATGTGCGTAAAGTGTGTTAATTTAAGCATGAAAGTGAAGAAGATAGTAATTAAAAGATTCTGAACGTATTTTGTCATCATACAATAATATTATTCTTCTCTCGAATGCTTCCGCTTTGTGTTGTTTCTTTCGATTTCAAGTATTGTTAAGATAATATTCATTTTCAGTTGTTGATTGTCGAAATGATACTCTGAGTGTATTGTGTACATTGTGCGGGCAGTGTTTGTTTTGTATCTATACAATGTGCGTAAAGTGTGTTATTTTGAGCATGAAAGTGAAGAAGACAGTACATAAAAGATTCAGAATATATTATGTCTTCATACATAATATTATTCTTCTCTCGAATGCTTCCGCTGAATGTTGTTTCTTTCGATTTCAAGTATTGTTGAGATGAATATTCATTTTCAGTTGTTGATTGTCGAAATGATACTCTGAGTGTATTGTGTACTTTGTGCGGGCAGTGTATGTTTTGTATCTATTTAATGTGCGTAAAGTGTGTTATTTTGAGCATGAAAGTGAAGAAGATAGTACATAAAAGATTCAAAATATATTATGTCTTCGTAGATAATATTATTCTTCTCTCGAATGCTTCCGCTGAATGTTGTTTCTTTCGATTTCAAGTATTGTTGCGTTAATATTCATTTTGAGTTGTTTATTGTCGAAATGATACTCTGAGTGTATTATGAGTGTGTGTATTGTGTCTATACAATGTGCGTAAAGTGTGTTAATTTAAGCATGAAAGTGAAGAAGATAGCAATTAAAAGATTCTGAATGTATTTTGTCATCATACAATAATATTATTCTTCTCTCGAATGCTTCCGCTTTATGTTGATTCTTTCGATTTCAAGTATTGTTAAGATAATATTCATTTTCAGTTGTTGATTGTCGAAATGATACTCTGAGTGTATTGTGTACATTGTGCGGGCAGTGTTTGTTTTGTAACTATACAATGTGCGTAAAGTGTGTTATTTTGAGCATGAAAGTGAAGAAGACAGTACATAAAAGTTTCAGAATATATTATGTCTTCATACATAATATTATTCTTCTCTCGAATGCTTCCGCTGAATGTTGTTTCTTTCGATTTCAAGTATTGTTGAGATGAATATTCATTTTCAGTTGTTGATTGTCGAAATGATACTCTGAGTGTATTGTGTACTTTGTGCGGGCATTGTGTATTTTGTATCTATTTAATGTGCGTAAAGTGTGTTATTTTGAGCATGAAAGTGAAGAAGATAGTACATAAAAGATTCAAAATATATTATGTCTTCGTACATAATATTATTCTTCTCTCGAATGCTTCCGCTGAACGTTGTTTCTTTCGATTTCAAGTATTGTTGCGTTAATATTCATTTTGAGTTGTTTATTGTCGAAATGATACTCTGAGTGTATTATGAGTGTGTGTATTTGTGTCTATACAATGTGCGTAAAGTGTGTTAATTTAAGCATGAAAGTGAAGAAGATAGTAATTAAAAGATTCTGAATGTATTTTGTCATCATACAATAATATTATTCTTCTCTCGAATGCTTCCGCTTTATGTTGATTCTTTCGATTTCAAGTATTGTTAAGATAATATTCATTTTCAGTTGTTGATTGTCGAAATGATACTCTGAGTGTATTGTGTACATTGTGCGGGCAGTGTTTGTTTTGTATCTATACAATGTGCGTAAAGTGTGTTATTTTGAGCATGAAAGTGAAGAAGACAGTACATAAAAGTTTCAGAATATATTATGTCTTCATACATAATATTATTCTTCTCTCGAATGCTTCCGCTGAATGTTGTTTCTTTCGATTTCAAGTATTGTTGAGATGAATATTCATTTTCAGTTGTTGATTGTCGAAATGATACTCTGAGTGTATTGTGTACTTTGTGCGGGCAGTGTGTGTTTTGTATCTATTTAATGTGCGTAAAGTGTGTTATTTTGAGCATGAAAGTGAAGAAGATAGTACATAAAAGATTCAAAATATATTATGTCTTTGTACATAATATTATTCTTCTCTCGAATGCTTCCGCTGAATGTTGTTTCTTTCGATTTCAAGTATTGTTGCGTCAATATTCATTTTGAGTTGTTTATTGTCGAAATGATACTCTGAGTGTATTATGAGTGTGTGTATTGTGTCTATACAATGTGCGTAAAGTGTGTTAATTTAAGCATGAAAGTGAAGAAGATTGTAATTAAAAGATTCTGAATGTATTTTGTCATCATACAATAATATTATTCTTCTCTCGAATGCTTCCGCTTTATGTTGATTCTTTCGATTTCAAGTATTGTTAAGATAATATTCATTTTCAGTTGTTGATTGTCGAAATGATACTCTGAGTGTATTGTGTACATTGTGCGGGCAGTGTTTGTTTTGTATCTATACAATGTGCGTAAAGTGTGTTATTTTGAGCATGAAAGTGAAGAAGACAGTACATAAAAGTTTCAGAATATATTATGTCTTCATACATAATATTATTCTTCTCTCGAATGCTTCCGCTGAATGTTGTTTCTTTCGATTTCAAGTATTGTTGAGATGAATATTCATTTTCAGTTGTTGATTGTCGAAATGATACTCTGAGTGTATTGTGTACTTTGTGCGGGCATTGTGTATTTTGTATCTATTTAATGTGCGTAAAGTGTGTTATTTTGAGCATGAAAGTGAAGAAGATAGTACATAAAAGATTCAAAATATATTATGTCTTCGTACATAATATTATTCTTCTCTCGAATGCTTCCGCTGAACGTTGTTTCTTTCGATTTCAAGTATTGTTGCGTTAATATTCATTTTGAGTTGTTTATTGTCGAAATGATACTCTGAGTGTATTATGAGTGTGTGTATTGTGTCTATACAATGTGCGTAAAGTGTGTTAATTTAAGCATGAAAGTGAAGAAGATAGTAATTAAAAGATTCTGAATGTATTTTGTCATCATACAATAATATTATTCTTCTCTCGAATGCTTCCGCTTTATGTTGTTTCTTTCGATTTCAAGTATTATTAAGATAATATTCATTTTCAGTTGTTGATTGTCGAAATGATACTCTGAGTGTATTATGAGTGTGTGTATTGTGTCTATACAATGTGCGTAAAGTGTGTTAATTTAAGCATGAAAGTGAAGAAGATAGTAATTAAAAGATTCTGAATGTATTTTGTCATCATACAATAATATTATTCTTCTCTCGAATGCTTCCGCTTTATGTTGTTTCTTTCGATTTCAAGTATTATTAAGATAATATTCATTTTCAGTTGTTGATTGTCGAAATGATACTCTGAGTGTATTGTGTACTTTGTGGGGGCAGTGTTTGTTTTGTATCTATACAATGTGCGTAAAGTGTGTTATTTTGAGCATGAAAGTGAAGAAGATAGTACATAAAAGATTCAAAATATATTATGTCTTCGTACATAATATTATTCTTCTCTCGAATGCTTCCGCTGAATGTTGTTTCTTTCGATTTCAAGTATTGTTGCGTTAATATTCATTTTGAGTTGTTTATTGTCGAAATGATACTCTGAGTGTATTATGAGTGTGTGTATTGTGTCTATACAATGTGCGTAAAGTGTGTTAATTTAAGCATGAAAGTGAAGAAGATTGTAATTAAAAGATTCTGAATGTATTTTGTCATCATACAATAATATTATTCTTCTCTCGAATGTTTCCGCTTTATGTTGTTTCTTTCGATTTCAAGTATTGTTAAGATAATATTCATTTTCAGTTGTTGATTGTCGAAATGATACTCTGAGTGTATTGTGTACATTGTGCGGGCAGTGTTTGTTTTGTATCTATACAATGTGCGTAAAGTGTGTTATTTTGAGCATGAAAGTGAAGAAGACAGTACATAAAAGATTCAGAATATATTATGTCTTCATACATAATATTATTCTTCTCTCGAATGCTTCAGCTGAATGTTGTTTCTTTCGATTTCAAGTATTGTTGATATGAATATTCATTTTCAGTTGTGGATTGTCGAAATGATACTCTGAGTGTATTGTGTACTTTGTGCGGGCAGTGTGTGTTTTGTATCTATTTAATGTGCGTAAAGTGTGTTATTTTGAGCATGAAAGTGAAGAAGATAGTACATAAAAGATTCAAAATATATTATGTCTTCGTACATAATATTATTCTTCTCTCGAATGCTTCCGCTGAATGTTGTTTCTTTCGATTTCAAGTATTGTTGCGTTAATATTCATTTTGAGTTGTTTATTGTCGAAATGATACTCTGAGTTTATTATGAGTGTGTGTATTGTGTCTATACAATGTGCGTAAAGTGTGTTAATTTAAGCATGAAAGTGAAGAAGATAGTAATTAAAAAGATTCTGAATGTATTTTGTCATCATACAATAATATTATTCTTCTCTCGAATGCTTCCGCTTTATGTTGTTTCTTTCGATTTCAAGTATTATTAAGATAATATTCATTTTCAGTTGTTGATTGTCGAAATGATACTCTGAGTGTATTGTGTACTTTGTGGGGGCAGTGTTGGTTTTGTATCTATACAATGTGCGTAAAGTGTGTTATTTTGAGCATGAAAGTGAAGAAGATAGTACATAAAAGATTCAAAATATATTATGTCTTCGTACATAATATTATTCTTCTCTCGAATGCTTCCGCTGAATGTTGTTTCTTTCGATTTCAAGTATTGTTGCGTTAATATTCATTTTGAGTTGTTTATTGTCGAAATGATACTCTGAGTGTATTATGAG
Organism: Salvia splendens; assembly: GCF_004379255.2. Lineage (NCBI taxonomy): Eukaryota > Viridiplantae > Streptophyta > Magnoliopsida > Lamiales > Lamiaceae > Salvia > Salvia splendens. Next base: position 26,013,180 of record NC_056036.1, on the reverse strand, counting down.
TGTGTGTATTGTGTCTATACAATGTGCGTAAAGTGTGTTAATTTAAGCATGAAAGTGAAGAAGATTGTAATTAAAAGATTCTGAATGTATTTTGTCATCATACAATAATATTATTCTTCTCTCGAATGCTTCCGCTTTATGTTGTTTCTTTCGATTTCAAGTATTGTTAAGATAATATTCATTTTCAGTTGTTGATTGTCGAAATGATACTCTGAGTGTATTGTGTACATTGTGCGGGCAGTGTTTGTTTTGTATCTATACAATGTGCGTAAAGTGTGTTATTTTGAGCATGAAAGTGAAGAAGACAGTACATAAAAGATTCAGAATATATTATGTCTTCATACATAATATTATTCTTCTCTCGAATGCTTCAGCTGAATGTTGTTTCTTTCGATTTCAAGTATTGTTGATATGAATATTCATTTTCAGTTGTGGATTGTCGAAATGATACTCTGAGTGTATTGTGTACTTTGTGCGGGCAGTGTGTGTTTTGTATCTATTTAATGTGCGTAAAGTGTGTTATTTTGAGCATGAAAGTGAAGAAGATAGTACATAAAAGATTCAAAATATATTATGTCTTCGTACATAATATTATTCTTCTCTCGAATGCTTCCGCTGAATGTTGTTTCTTTCGATTTCAAGTATTGTTGCGTTAATATTCATTTTGAGTTGTTTATTGTCGAAATGATACTCTGAGTTTATTATGAGTGTGTGTATTGTGTCTATACAATGTGCGTAAAGTGTGTTAATTTAAGCATGAAAGTGAAGAAGATAGTAATTAAAAAGATTCTGAATGTATTTTGTCATCATACAATAATATTATTCTTCTCTCGAATGCTTCCGCTTTATGTTGTTTCTTTCGATTTCAAGTATTATTAAGATAATATTCATTTTCAGTTGTTGATTGTCGAAATGATACTCTGAGTGTATTGTGTACTTTGTGGGGGCAGTGTTGGTTTTGTATCTATACAATGTGCGTAAAGTGTGTTATTTTGAGCATGAAAGTGAAGAAGATAGTACATAAAAGATTCAAAATATATTATGTCTTCGTACATAATATTATTCTTCTCTCGAATGCTTCCGCTGAATGCTGTTTCTTTCGATTTCAATTATTGTTGCGTTAATATTCATTTTGAGTTGTTTATTGTCGAAATGATACTCTGAGTGTATTATGAGTGTGTGTATTGTGTCTATACAATGTGCGTAAAGTGTGTTAATTTAAGCATGAAAGTGAAGAAGATAGTAATTAAAAGATTCTGAATGTATTTTGTGATCATACAATAATATTATTCTTCTCTCGAATGCTTCCGCTTTATGTTGTTTCTTTCGATTTCAAGTATTGTTAAGATAATATTCATTTTCAGTTGTTGATTGTCGAAATGATACTCTGAGTGTATTGTGTACATTGTGCGGGCAGTGTTTGTTTTGTATCTATACAATGTGCGTAAAGTGTGTTATTTTGAGCATGAAAGTGAAGAAGACAGTACATAAAAGATTCAGAATATATTATGTCTTCATACATAATATTATTCTTCTCTCGAATGCTTCCGCTGAATGTTGTTTCTTTCGATTTCAAGTATTGTTGAGATGAATATTCATTTTCAGTTGTTGATTGTCGAAATGATACTCTGAGTGTATTGTGTACTTTGTGCGGGCAGTGTGTGTTTTGTATCTATGTAATGTGCGTAAAGTGTGTTATTTTGAGCATGAAAGTGAAGAAGATAGTACATAAAAGATTCAAAATATATTATGTCTTCGTACATAATATTATTCTTCTCTCGAATGCTTCCGCTGAATGTTGTTTCTTTCGATTTCAAGTATTGTTGCGTTAATATTCATTTTGAGTTGTTTATTGTCGAAATGATACTCTGAGTGTATTATGAGTGTGTGTATTGTGTCTATACAATGTGCGTAAAGTGTGTTAATTTAAGCATGAAAGTGAAGAAGATAGTAATTAAAAGATTCTGAATGTATTTTGTCATCATACAATAATATTATTCTTCTCTCGAATGCTTCCGCTTTATGTTGTTTCTTTCGATTTCAAGTATTAATAAGATAATATTCATTTTCAGTTGTTGATTGTCGAAATGATACTCTGAGTGTATTGTGTACTGTGTGGGGGCAGTGTTTGTTTTGTATCTATACAATGTGCGTAAAGTGTGTTATTTTGAGCATAAAAGTGAAGAAGATAGTACATAAATGATTCAGAATATATTATGTCTTCATACATAATATTATTCTTCTCTCGAATGCTTCCGCTGAATGTTGTTTCTTTCGATTTCAAGTATTGTGGAGTTAATATTCATTTTGAGTTGTTGATTCTCGAAATGATACTCTGAGCGTATTGTGTACTTTGTTCGGGCAATGTGTGTTTTGTATCTATACAATGTGCGTAAAGTGTGTTATTTTGAGCATGAAAGTGAAGAAGATAGTACATAAAAGATTTAGAATATATTATGTCTTCATACATAATATTATTCTTCTCTCGAATGCTTCCGCTGAATGTTGTTTCTTTCGATTTCAAGTATTGTTGAGATGAATATTCATTTTCAGTTGTTGATGGTCGAAATGATACTCTGAGTGTATTGTGTACTTTGTGCGGGCAGTGTGTGTTTTGTATCTATTTAATGTGCGTAAAGTGTGTTAATTTGAGCATGAAAGTGAAGAAGATAGTACATAAAAGATTCAAAATATATTATGTCTTCATACATAATATTATTCTTCTCTCGAATGCTTCCGCTGAATGTTGTTTCTTTCGATTTCAAGTATTGTTGCGTTAATATTCATTTTGAGTTGTTTATTGTCGAAATGATACTCTGAGTGTGTTTATTGTGTCTATATAATGTGCGTAAAGTGTGTTAATTTAAGCATGAAAGTGAAGAAGATAGTACATAAAAGATTCAGAATATATTATGTCTTCATACATAATATTATTCTTCTCTCGAATGCTTCCGCTGAATGTTGTTTCTTTCGATTTCAAGTATTGTTGAGATGAATATTCATTTTCAGTTGTTGATTGTCGAAATGATACTCTGAGTGTATTGTGTACTTTGTGAGGGCAGTGTGTGTTTTGTATCTATTTAATGTGCGTAAAGTGTGTTATTTTGAGCATGAAAGTGAAGAAGATAGTACATAAAAGATTCAAAATATATTATGTCTTCGTACGTAATATTATTCTTCTCTCGAATGCTTCCGCTGAATGTTGTTTCTTTCGACTTCAAGTATTGTTGCGTTAATATTCATTTTGATTTGTTTATTGTCGAAATGATACTCTGAGTGTATTATGAGTGTGTGTATTGTGTCTATACAATGTGCGTAAAGTGTGTTAATTTAAGCATGAAAGTGAAGAAGATAGTAATTAAAAGATTCTGAATGTATTTTGTCATCGTACAATAATATTATTCTTCTCTCGAATGCTTCCGCTTTATGTTGTTTCTTTCGATTTCAAGTATTGTTAAGATAATATTCATTTTCAGTTGTTGATTGTCGAAATGATACTCTGAGTGTATTGTGTACTTTGTGGGGGTAGTGTTTGTTTTGTATCTATACAATGTGCGTAAAGTGTGTTATTTTGAGCTTGAAAGTGAAGAAGATAGTACATAAAAGATTCAGAATATATTATGTCTTCATACATAATATTATTCTTCTCTCGAATGCTTCCGCTGAATGTTGTTTCTTTCGATTTCAAGTATTGTTGAGATGAATATTCATTTTCAGTTGTTGATTGTCGAAATGATACTCTGAGTGTATTGTGTACTTTGTGCGGGCAGTGTGTGTTTTGTATCTATTTAATGTGCGTAAAGTTTGTTATTTTGAGCATGAAAGTGAAGAAGATAGTACATAAAAGATTCAAAATATATTATGTCTTCGTACATAATATTATTCTTCTCTCGAATGCTTCCGCTGAATGTTGTTTCTTTCGATATCAAGTATTGTTGCGAAATGATACTCTGAGTGTATTACGAGTGTGTGTATTGTGTCTATACAATGTGCGTAAAGTGTGTTAATTTAAGCATGAAAGTGAAGAAGATAGTAATTAAAAGATTCTGAATGTATTTTGTCATAATACAATAATATTATTCTTCTCTCGAATGCTTCCGCTTTATGTTGTTTCTTTCGATTTCAAGTATTGTTAAGATAATATTCATTTTCAGTTGTTGATTGTCGAAATGATACTCTGAGTGTATTGTGTACTTTGTGGGGGCAGTGTTTGTTTTCTATCTATACAATGTGCGTAAAGTGTGTTATTTTGAGCATGAAAGAGAAGAAGATAGTACATAAAAGATTCAGAATATATTATGTCTTCATACATAATATTATTCTTCTCTCGAATGCTTCCGCTGAATGTTGTTTCTTTCGATTTCAAGTATTGTGGAGTTAATATTCATTTTGAGTTGTTGATTCTCGAAATGATACTCTGAGCGTATTGTGTACTTTGTTCGGGCAATGTGTGTTTTGTATCTATACAATGTGCGTAAAGTGTGTTATTTTGAGCATGAAAGTGAATAAGATAGTACATAAAAGATTTAGAATATATTATGTCTTCATACATAATATTATTCTTCTCTCGAATGCTTCCGCTGAATGTTGTTTCTTTCGATTTCAAGTATTGTTGAGATGAATATTCATTTTCAGTTGTTGATTGTCGAAATGATACTCTGAGTGTATTGTGTACTTTGTGCGGGCAGTGTGTGTTTTGTATCTATTTAATGTGCGTAAAGTGTGTTATTTTGAGCATGAAAGTGAAGAAGATAGTACATAAAAGATTCAAAATATATTATGTCTTCATATATAATATTATTCTTCTCTCGAATGCTTCCGCTGAATGTTGTTTCTTTCGATTTCAAGTATTGTTGCGTTAATATTCATTTTTAGTTGTTTATTGTCGAAATGATACTCAGAGTGTGTGTATTGTGTCTATACAATGTGCGTAAAGTGTGTTAATTTAAGCATGAAAGTGAAGAAGATAGTACATAAAAGATTTAGAATATATTATGTCTTCATACATAATATTATTCTTCTCTCGAATGCTTCCGCTGAATGTTGTTTCTTTCGATTTCAAGTATTGTTGAGATGAATATTCATTTTCAGTTGTTGATTGTCGAAATGATACTCTGAGTGTATTGTGTACTTTGTGCGGGCAGTGTGTGTTTTGTATCTATTTAATGTGCGTAAAGTGTGTTATTTTGAGCATGAAAGTGAAGAAGATAGTACATAAAAGATTCAAAATATATTATGTCTTCGTACATAATATTATTCTTCTCTCGAATGCTTCCGCTGAATGTTGTTTCTTTCGATTTCAAGTATTGTTGCGTTAATATTCATTTTGAGTTGTTTATTGTCGAAATGATACTCTGAGTGTATTATGAGTGTGTGTATTGTGTCTATACAATGTGCGTAAAGTGTGTTAATTTAAGCATGAAAGTGAAGAAGATAGTAATTAAAAGATTCTGAATGTATTTTGTCATCATACAATAATATTATTCTTCTCTCGAATGCTTCCGCTTTATGTTGTTTCTTTCGATTTCAAGTATTATTAAGATAATATTCATTTTCAGTTGTTGATTGTCGAAATGATACTCTAAGTGTATTGTGTACTTTGTGGGGGCAGTGTTTGTTTTGTATCTATACAATGTGCGTAAAGTGTGTTATTTTGAGCATAAAAGTGAAGAAGATAGTACATAAAAGATTCAGAATATATTATGTCTTCATACATAATATTATTCTTCTCTCGAATGCTTCCGCTGAATGTTGTTTCTTTCGATTTCAAGTATTGTGGAGTTAATATTCATTTTGAGTTGTTGATTCTCGAAATGATACTCTGAGCGTATTGTGTACTTTGTTCGGGCAATGTGTGTTTTGTATCTATACAATGTGCGTAAAGTGTGTTATTTTGAGCATGAAAGTGAAGAAGATAGTACATAAAAGATTTAGAATATATTATGTCTTCATACATAATATTATTCTTCTCTCGAATGCTTCCGCTGAATGTTGTTTCTTTCGATTTCAAGTATTGTTGAGATGAATATTCATTTTCAGTTGTTGATTGTCGAAATGATACTCTGAGTGTATTGTGTACTTTGTGCGGGCAGTGTGTGTTTTGTATCTATTTAATGTGCGTAAAGTGTGTTATTTTGAGCATGAAAGTGAAGAAGATAGTACATAAAAGATTCAAAATATATTATGTCTTCATACATAATATTATTCTTCTCTCGAATGCTTCCGCTGAATGTTGTTTCTTTCGATTTCAAGTATTGTTGCGTTAATATTCATTTTGAGTTGTTTATTGTCGAAATGATACTCTGAGTGTGTTTATTGTGTCTATATAATGTGCGTAAAGTGTGTTATTTTGAGCATGAAAGTGAAGAAGATAGTACATAAAAGATTTAGAATATATTATGTCTTCATACATAATATTATTCTTCTCTCGAATGCTTCCGCTGAATGTTGTTTCTTTCGATTTCAAGTATTGTGGAGTTAATATTCATTTTGAGTTGTTGATTCTCGAAATGATACTCTGAGCGTATTGTGTACTTTGTTCGGGCAATGTGTGTTTTGTATCTATACAATGTGCGTAAAGTGTGTTATTTTGAGCATGAAAGTGAAGAAGATAGTACATAAAGATTTAGAATATATTATGTCTTCATACATAATATTATTCTTCTCTCGAATGCTTCCGCTGAATGTTGTTTCTTTCGATTTCAAGTATTGTTGAGATGAATATTCATTTTCAGTTGTTGATTGTCGAAATGATACTCTGAGTGTATTGTGTACTTTGTGCGGGCAGTGTGTGTTTTGTATCTATTTAATGTGCGTAAAGTGTGTTATTTTGAGCATGAAAGTGAAGAAGATAGTACATAAAAGATTCAAAATATATTATGTCTTCATACATAATATTATTCTTCTCTCGAATGCTTCCGCTGAATGTTGTTTCTTTCGATTTCAAGTATTGTTGCGTTAATATTCATTTTGAGTTGTTTATTGTCGAAATGATACTCTGAGTGTGTTTATTGTGTCTATATAATGTGCGTAAAGTGTGTTATTTTGAGCATGAAAGTGAAGAAGATAGTACATAAAAGATTTAGAATATATTATGTCTTCATACATAATATTATTCTTCTCTCGAATGCTTCCGCTGAATGTTGTTTCTTTCGATTTCAAGTATTGTTGAGATGAATATTCATTTTCAGTTGTTGATTGTCGAAATGATACTCTGAGTGTATTGTGTACTTTGTGCGGGCAGTGTGTGTTTTGTATCTATTTAATGTGCGTAAAGTGTGTTATTTTGAGCATGAAAGTGAAGAAGATAGTACATAAAAGATTCAAAATATATTATGTCTTCGTACATAATATTATTCTTCTCTCGAATGCTTCCGCTGAATGTTGTTTCTTTCGATTTCAAGTATTGTTGCGTTAATATTTATTTTGAGTTGTTTATTGTCGAAATGATACTCTGAGTGTATTATGAGTGTGTGTATTGTGTCTATACAATGTGCGTAAAGTGTGTTAATTTAAGCATGAAAGTGAAGAAGATAGTAATTAAAAGATTCTGAATGTATTTTGTCATCATACAATAATATTATTCTTCTCTCGAATGCTTCCGCTTTATGTTGTTTCTTTCGATTTCAAGTATTATTAAGATAATATTCATTTTCAGTTGTTGATTGTCGAAATGATACTCTAAGTGTATTGTGTACTTTGTGGGGGCAGTGTTTGTTTTGTATCTATACAATGTGCGTAAAGTGTGTTATTTTGAGCATAAAAGTGAAGAAGATAGTACATAAAAGATTCAGAATATATTATGTCTTCATACATAATATTATTCTTCTCTCGAATGCTTCCGCTGAATGTTGTTTCTTTCGATTTCAAGTATTGTGGAGTTAATATTCATTTTGAGTTGTTGATTCTCGAAATGATACTCTGAGCGTATTGTGTACTTTGTTCGGGCAATGTGTGTTTTGTATCTATACAATGTGCGTAAAGTGTGTTATTTTGAGCATGAAAGTGAAGAAGATAGTACATAAAAGATTTAGAATATATTATGTCTTCATACATAATATTATTCTTCTCTCGAATGCTTCCGCTGAATGTTGTTTCTTTCGATTTCAAGTATTGTTGAGATGAATATTCATTTTCAGTTGTTGATTGTCGAAATGATACTCTGAGTGTATTGTGTACTTTGTGCGGGCAGTGTGTGTTTTGTATCTATTTAATGTGCGTAAAGTGTGTTATTTTGAGCATGAAAGTGAAGAAGATAGTACATAAAAGATTCAAAATATATTATGTCTTCATACATAATATTATTCTTCTCTCGAATGCTTCCGCTGAATGTTGTTTCTTTCGATTTCAAGTATTGTTGCGTTAATATTCATTTTGAGTTGTTTATTGTCGAAATGATACTATGAGTGTGTTTATTGTGTCTATATAATGTGCGTAAAGTGTGTTATTTTGAGCATGAAAGTGAAGAAGATAGTACATAAAAGATTTAGAATATATTATGTCTTCATACATAATATTATTCTTCTCTCGAATGCTTCCGCTGAATGTTGTTTCTTTCGATTTCAAGTATTGTTGAGATGAATATTCATTTTCAGTTGTTGATTGTCGAAATGATACTCTGAGTGTATTGTGTACTTTGTGCGGGCAGTGTGTGTTTTGTATCTATTTAATGTGCGTAAAGTGTGTTATTTTGAGCATGAAAGTGAAGAAGATAGTACATAAAAGATTAATGTAATAGCCGAGACCTAGATTTCCGAGAACTCTTGTGAAATAAATACCAGCTTTTATTTATTAATGTGAATGAAAGAGTATTTGTTTATTCCTTGAGTAAAAGAAATGCAGTTACATAGAATTTCAAGGCTATTGTCTTAGCTTACAAGAATGATAATAAGTAAACAAAGAAAACTAGTCTTTTACATGGCAGAGAAAGGAAATTTCAAAGAGATCTATGCCTTTACAAACAAGAAATGGTAGAAGACTTCATTGGTCTCTTCCGCAAGCGGTCTCGGCCAGAAATGTAGGAAGCCCGAGAGGGCGAGATCACGAGGAAGACAGCCCCGGTAGCTGGTTCAGACACCGCCAACGCCGAGCAAATTGGTCGAGACCGAACCAGGATGAGGGGTTGTGCCTCCATCACTCCTCAAGCTGATTAAAGGCTACAGTAAAGCAGCTGCACAGCTCCTCCAAACAGCCACATACTCTGCCATATCCTGTGCGCACCTGCCATGGACCAACAGAGGCAATAAATAACCAAGTACTAGACCTACACATGAAGCCAAAAACGGTTAAAGTGCTGCAGATTCATGATAGAACCCAGCAGCTCACATAACTCACGAGTACACCTCCATATGCCACCAAAATCAGTTAAAGAATGCTGCAGAGGTAACAGCCAAATCAGCTAAGCAAGGACTGCCCCCCAGCCAGAGATAACAGCCTTTCTCAGGCTTTCGGTTAGGCCACAAATAATAAATAAGGCCTCAGCCTCTGCCTTCCTCATCACAAAATCAATCACAAGATAGTGAAGTAAGGCAGAGAGGGACCGAGGCAGCAAGAGGAGTGAGGGAGACGAGGAACCGAGCTTGAGATAGCAGCCAAAATCAACACACATCAGGTAATCTCCCAACAACTCAGTTGCATCATATAGCACACAAATAGCTAAAGCATGAGAACTTAGGGGCAGAAACTCAAGAACATAGGAATATGTCCTGGAACCCCATATCATAACAAAAATCAGTAACATAGAAACAACTACCACATGCTCAGTCCCTCCACAAATAACTACTCCATAGCTACTGCCCAAGAGGGATAGCTGGAAGCGAGCTAGGATAGAAGGCTTAGCTTTATAGGAGTGACGGAGGCGGAAACGCTGGACGAGGGGCAGCGACCCGATGGCGGGGTGTCGAGAGCGGTGGCGAGCCGAGACCGCAGGCGATCCCCGGCGTGCAACATCGGCAACTAACCGCACCGTGTCCAGCCTAACCTCCTGCGAACAGCAACGGCGGAGCTCCGAAGACTGCTGTGCGGGCTCCACTGTGACTCCGAGGCGACGGAGCCCTACAGATAGGGTCGTTCAATCAGCGACGACGGCGGAAGCCGCTGACTCCGGCAGCGGCTGTGCGAGCGACGGAGGACGACGAGGCTGCCTCGCGGTGGGGGCAGCGACGAGAGGAGCCGGTGGAGGGAGTCCTGCGACAAGATCACCAGGATAGCGGCGACGGCCGCGGTGCCGTGCTGACTCCACCAGGCCATCGACGGCGCCTGCTAGGCTGCTTCGACCCACTGCAGTCGTCGGTGGTGGCGGCGGCTCGTTGTTGCCGGGATTTGACCAGGAGGGCTGTGGTGTCGACGAAGGAAGAGGGAGATTGAAGGAGCTAGGGTTGAGTTTTGATTTGGGGAATTTTGGTGAAGTTGAAAGGAGAGAGGCGACGGTGTTTAGGGAGTTTAACTCCAGATTGTGCCTCCCCAATTTTAGAAACTTGGGCCTGGAATTAATTAAGTTGGGCCAGATTCAACAGAAATTAAAATGGGCCACTGCCCCTCTTTAATTAGTTTGGACCACAAAGCTTAATTTTGGTTGGAACCATTATCTTAGATTAATTCCAAGAGTTAATGGAATTAATTCCTTAAGCCACGGAAGAAAAGAACTTATAAGCCGTGAGTGAGATAAAAGCCAATAAATAATTAAGCGGACTTTAATAGTCACAGAAAGTATTTTAAAATACTTAAGAATAATCCGGGAATATATATTATACCCAAACAGATCAGTCGGTTTCGGAACAAATTAAATCGCCGATTTAATTAAAGATTTTAGATCTCTAATATTTAGAAGGAAAGAGATAAAATAAAAGAGCACGCTTAGGCATGCATTCATGCAAGATGAATAGTTACTTAAAGCCTAATTTAAGTACATTTTTTTTTGAAAAGGGACGTCGTCGCTCGACGAGTAAATCTCCAGTCAGACAGTACCCGTTTGAAAGAGTTAAGCAAACGAGGTGGGCTTTTCTATCCTACATTATGTGTGGGCTTTCTTTCCTTTCAGAATTTTATGTGAAAAAGCATGAATATTTTCAGTGAGTTGTCATGCCATGTTTGTTTTGTGATTGCCTATCTGTTAAATCGAATTCGGGTCCCAGTAGGTCAGTAAATCCTACTCGGACTAGTGTACACGTACGGACCGTGAGCTAGCGCCAGGTTGGCCGGTCTAGGGGTCGTGAGCTAGCGCCAGGTTGGCCGGCCCAGTGGTCGTGGAATGTGGCCACATTCCCGATTCACACAGCTGATATGGCATATCATCAGAAGTTTAAGAGACTGCAGTCTATTTTCAGAAAGAAATAACAGATTTTAGTGACCGGGATAGATTTTCAGTAAAACCCCGCGTTCACTCAGCTTGGCTGACAACTAAAAGAAAACAGTTTTCGGCATAAGCCCACTGAGTGCATCAAGTACTCAGCCCTGCATATTGTTTTTCTTAATGTGCAGATTGATCGTTGTCGAAGCCGAGGAGGTGTTGGGATAGAAGACCAAATAAGTAGGAAGGTAGCGGGTGTAGTGTGTCTTCATACATACTACATCTGTCTTGGTACTCTTCCGTTGCGCAAATTCAGAACATTCATTTAACAAAGACAATTTCCCATAACTACTCTGATTCAGCATGATTTGTACCCTCAACACACTTCAGACAATGTTTCTTTTCATTTAAGCATCTTATGATGAGTTGAGACAGTTTCAGTATGTTTTAGTCGCGGTAAAGCTACACTTTCTTTGACTAGGGAGATGTGGTCGTGACAGAGTGGTATCAGAGCACTTTTCTTTCGCTCTGACCCAAGAACCTTCCTTCTAAGCCTCAGTCCAGAACAGTAGCACTAGGCTAGGAAGTGAATAGAATGATCAGTACAAGATCCCAACACCTCAGCTCGACACGATCAACTGCACCAGAAACAGGGGTCGACGCCCGCTCGTCCAGAAAAGAGAATTTTAAAGAAAGAAAATATTTTTCCATTTTGAGAAGGAAAATGAAATTTTCTAAGTTTTCAGAAAAAGAAAAAAAAAAAAAATTTCATAGCCCTAAATGGGAACGAAAATGTTTATTTGAAAAGTTTGCAAGACGCAACGTGCTAGCTGATACTTTGCATGAGATATGCTTAATGTATCTGTGATTTATGTTTAAAGAGCTTGACATGAATGTATAGATGTCATGGGGACTATGTATGTGAACCTAGAGTGCTTTAGAAAAGTACCTTAGGTGAGACATGCAGAATCAAGTACTAGCAGAACGAGAATTTGTTACCGCCTTCCAGGGCGACGAGACCAACTAAAACCCATCAGTTTGGGCAAGCTTCAAATTCCAAGGAATTATGAGAAAGAAAAGACGAGCCAAAAAGTACTATTGTACTACTTATAGACAGCAATTAAATAAGTCCATTCTTTTAAGCACACAGATAGTATACATATATATATGTATACTAGACGATGAACCAAGAAGTTCCCAATGTCTTTACAAAGACCAAGTTTTAACGAAAATAGTTCACTTTCAAGCCTGTTCGGGAGATACATCCCTACACGGAAAGAGATCGTACCCGCGATCTAGTAAAGTGATCTAATGTGGCGTAACAAGCCCAAGTGGCTACGTGATCCAGAAGCGATACTTATAGCGTGCTACGAAGCACGATGGAGAATGTAATGTTTTACCAGAATCAGCGTTCTAAGTTATCAAGAACGATATGAAAGTATGACCTCCAGCTGCGGTTATCAGTTTAACAGCACGAGGAACCCCATCTTGGAATGTATGGTTTCCCAGAACGCGTTTATCATGGGCGAGCTCCACAAGAAAAACAAGGGAGTGTCACATAACTAGAACCGATGATTATAATCAATAGTACTTACTTGGATTCCCAATGAAATCCCTTCTAAGAGTCCTTCCAAGGACGATACCCTCGTCTATTCAGACTCTAGTTTTGACTCGCAAGTACCACGTCAGTGTTCCTTTTTCTGTGCGAGGTTTGACTCATTTCCAGCTTATGGACTGCAGTCCTTTTGACTCATCGTACATAAAGAGTAAAGTTTTGACTGTTTAAGCTCCAGTCGTAAACCCTAAATTCTACAGTTGTTCATATCTATGATCTTCGGAATGAGCGTATTCCTCAGACATTCTTTGAACCTCCGGGACAACGATGTCCTGTCGGCTATTAAGACCTTTGATTGACTCACGTTCTGCAAGTAGTACGCCACTTTCATTCTCTTCAGGAAAGCGGTGACTCAGTTTCAGTTCCCAAATTTGGGATACTCTTATGTTCCAAGCATCGTTATTTGTTGTTGCCTCCTTTGAGCCAAAATATTGGAGATTTATATCTCGATTTCTTGGACCTATGCAATGAAATTTCATTCTTACGATGCTTACGTTGTGATCCCCAGAGTGATCAAAACAATTAAACATTTTCCTCAGGGAATTTCATGTAGTGCTGGAACTTTTTACCTCCCTATTTTAAAATCCTACAAAGGTGAAATTTTTCGACCTCGAATCTAGTACATGTATTATTCCTAGTCTCGGAATTTTTCTGCAGCTCGAAGTTAAGGCAAGCATATTGCACCTTTCCCTAACGAGCTTGCCCTAGCTGATTTTTCTGAATAGTTCATTTCAGTGCGTTGCCTTAATAAACCTATGAAATCATTGATGTGATTTTGTTATTCCATATCAAGATGCCTTTGAAACATGATCAATGTTCCTTCATTGCAATCGCCTACGTTTATAAATTTTCGTGGTTGATTGTCTTAGGCGATGACATGTTTGAACCACTGTCCCTGATGCTCAGATCCTTTCAGTTTAATTGGACAACTGTATTGTCCTATTTTGCAGCTTACTATGGGAATTTACAGATAATTCATTTCCATCTAGTTTTCATGACCTATCTCATGATTATTTCTAGCTCCCACCAGGGGTGAACCTCAGCTTCTATGAGTTTACCTGGAAACCAGTTGAGCTACGTAGTTCTTTGAATGAACTCAGTACTTACCTTCAAGGTCGATTATCGACGAAAATTCATATAAGTTGAACAAGAGATGTTATTCTTGTCCAGTTGGGTATTCAGGAGCCCTTCAAATTTTCAGTCATACTCTCTTGTGTGAATAATAATCCAAGTTAAGACTATTAGATTAATCATTGAGTTATTGATACGAGGCTAGCAGAAAAAGGCATGGTCTCAGTTTCTTTCAGATACGCATAATAAATACGTCCCCATGGAGACACGTGCAGGAAATGATGCACCAACCAGAAGCGTCGCATAACCGACAGCAAAGCGTTAAATACTTCGAATCTACGTACCGCTTGTGACCAGCAGGTGGGAGATCGAATATTTTGTTGTATAGAGAAGCAACTAGCCTTGAGTAGAGAAATATCAAGGAATATTTGTGGATTAAATGATGTCCGAAGACGTAAAAGACCTATATGGTAGTTTGAACGATCAACATGCTTACTCCGAGTAAGATAAGTAAGCCACAAGAACAAAGACTCAATCATGGGCATGTAATGAAAGCCATGGAGAAAGTACGAGTGTATTCGTAGTTTATGTTTGACGGAACAAATCCCATCAGCAAAAGGGATTCGTCTAAGAGGTGGCCAGGAAAAAGGCTAAAGCTGGAGAGACATTCGGGAAGAGGAACGCGTGATAGCACCACTACCCTCACCGTCCCTACTATGAAGGGAGAAATCGAATTTTCCCTTTTAAAAGAAGTTATCACAAGAGAACAGGATTTAGAGCCCTATAATATAGAGCAAGGGCAAACGTTGGCAATAACATGCGACGAATTATTCTACGATATGCCACGTCTCAATTAAACGGCTCAGAAAGGAGCTGTCGATAGAGTTTTGTGTTAATCTAGACACGAGATCTAGATCACTTTGGAAAGTCATGCTAGATTATTTCACCATGAATCGCTCAGTCGAACCAAAAGGGCATGGAGACAGTAGCATAATGGTATTACCATAAAACATAAATTTTTACAATCATGATCATAATCATGGGAGTTGAGAGTCAAGCATAATGTCATCAACTTCCTGACGACTTGCAGAGGCTGACTCATCAGAAAATTTTTCTGTTTCTTCTTCATCGCTTCCTTCCTCAGCAAGCTTTTGCTAAAGAAGTTTTCTGAGATCTTTTAGATCTTTCCTAGGGGAGCTTTTGATAAGTTCTCCCAAAATTTCTGCAAGATCCCTATTAGGGGTTGCTGGAGGTGGTGGAGCTTTAGCAGGCTCAAGGTTAATAATTCCTCTTTTAGAGAATACCGACTCCTCAAAAAATTCAAATTTTTCCCTCCATTTGATGAGAATTCTTCTTCCCAAATATGGGATATGCCCCTGAAGGACTTCGAGCTTCTTAATTGGAACGCTTCGTATGACAACATCCCATTTAAGAATCCAAGGCACCTGATAAAGTGTGGCAAACATGAGTTCTTTAAATTTCATAGACTGATTAGTCTTGCAAAAGTCTTCAAACACCTTCCTGACCTTATCAGGAAGAATGATGGGATTTAATCCCCATTCTGAAAACCAGAAAATGAACCACTGAGGAAATTTAGTGGTTTCACAGTCCCTGAATTGAAGGAACCAACTGTGTTTAGCTTTTCTGTTTTCATAACAGAAAGCTCCCTTCCATGCTTTGATATAATCAAAGTAGTTGAACCACGGCTTATCACAGGTTCTTTTTTCTTTTGCGACTTCTCGGCAACTGTATAAGTCACCTTGCCATTCTTCTGGGGAGATGACCTTTTTAATAAAGGCTTTGGAATAAGCCCATTCTGTTCCTGGTGACAGAATCAAAATCCACAGATTTTGTGGTGCTCAGTATAGCAAAATAATACTGAAATGCTTTTGGATAGAGAAAGGGGTCAGCAAACTCCCTCAAATAAAAGGTAGAAATTTTCCCTGGGGAGAGGTGAGCATATTTTTCCTCAACTGGGCAAATTCATTCAGTTGAGAGAGGAATGTACGGATAAATATACTCATTGGTCTGATTAGACCTGATTGCCAATGCATAGGCATCATCCCTAAGCCTCCTTTCTTTAGGAGTCTTTTCAAGAGTTTCAGCTTTAAGCTGTTCTTGTGTTTTAGCACATGCGGCCTTATAAGACTGCATTTGACGATCCTCCTTTGAAGGTTTATTAACCTTCTTTTTTCCTTTGTCAATCTGGCGATGCATGACTTTCCTGCAAAAATTCACGAGTTAGAAAGTCAGGTAAAGAATTATTACTTCCTTTAATAAACTCTATATCAAAATCAAAAACGGAGAGAATTCCCTGCCATCTAGCAAAAATTTATTTAGATGCTAAGTTTTTAACATCCTTCTCAAGAATGTCCTTAGCTGATTTACAATCGATCCTAACCAGAAATTTTTTATTGATAAGATCGTTTTCAAATTTTTGGATACAAAGAACTAAAGAAAGAATTTCCTTCGTAACTGTTGAATATTTTTTTCTGGCTCCTTGCCAAACACCGGAAGTAAATCTAACAAAGACTTCCTTATTATCAACCCTTTGATTAAGGATTCCCCCAAAACCTAATTCTGAGGCATCGGTTTCTACAATTTTATAGGCATCGGGGTTAGCAATTGTAAGACGAGGGATTTCTTTAATCTTTGCCTTAATTTTAACAACTGCTTCTGTGTGGACCTTTGTCCAGTCAGGAGGGTTTTTTCTTAACCTTTTAAATAAAGGTTTGGCATCAAAGGCCAAGTTTTTATAGAAATCAGCAACATAATTGAGACTTCCTAAAAACCTTTGAAGTTGATTTTTATCCATTATTTCATTGGGAAATTTTTCCGCAAAACAAATGGACCAATCAATAGGGAAAATAGTCCCTTTTTTAATAGTGTGTCCAAGAAATTTTATTTCTGTTTGAAAGAGTTTTAGTCTCTTGGCAGATACAACGAGACCATTATAAACCACAACATTAATAAATGCTTTGAGATGTTTGAAGTGTTGATCAATGGATTCAGAGAAAATTAGCACATCATCAATATAGCAAATACAAAATTGCGTGAATGATTTTAATATATCATTCATAATATGTTGGAATTCAGATGGAGCATTTTTAAGCCCGAAAGGCATCACATTCCATTCATAATGACCAAATGGAACGGTGAAAGCCGTCTTATATCTGTCTTCTTCGGCAATTTGAACTTGCCAGAATCCAAATTTCATGTCAAATTTTGACATTATCATGGCTGAATAAAGCCTGTTAAGTAAGTCTCTTTTATTTGGAATAGGATACCTAATCCATCTAAGAGCTTTATTAAGCGGCTTATAGTTAATAACAAGCCTAGGTACTCCTCTTTCGAGTTCTGCTGCATTTTCAACATAAAATGCCGGACAACTCCAAGGGCTATAAGAAGGTTTAAGTAACCTTTTGAGTAATAACTCCTCAATTTCCTTTTTACAGATTACCTTTTGATGCTAAACCTTTATTTAGCTTTTTACAGATTTCCTTTTGAAATTGTTTTATTCTATTTAGAATAGCAGGTTGTTTTAAACTTTCGTTTAATTTTTTATAGTTTAATTCTTGAGATAAGGAATTTAAGAATTTCTCTTTTCTCTTAATTCTCTTTTGATTATAAATTTAAAAATTATTTTCTGTGAATTTATAGAACTTGTAATTCCTCTTTTATCAATGCTTTGAATAGGATAAAGCATATGTAGAAAAGGATTTCCAAGAATGATGTCATGAGACAAATCTTTTACCATTATAAATGGCATCTCAAGGCAGATTCCATTATTGCAGACAGCTGCATTTTCAAGTTTATAATTTACTTTTAGTTTTTCCCCATTGGCTGTATTCAAGGATTCTGAGGTTTTTGAGAAGTATCATGAGGGAATTAATCTTCGTTGATACAATTAAGAACAGCTCCTGAATCAACCATTGCTCTGCCAGTTACCAGATATTCCTTTTTAACAATAATGATAATTTGAATATACCATTTATGAGTGATTACTCTATTGATAACATTAACAAAAACTAAGTATCCAAGAAGATTATCCTTATTGTTTTCTGAAGTCTCAGCTTCTTCTTCTTCTTCTGAACTAGGGTCAGGTTTATTCTGCTGACCAAGTTCTAAGAGTGAGACTCTCTTTTTTAAACTTATAAGTTCTTGTTTAAGGGTTTTAACTTCCTGAGCCAGATCATTTTGGCTTGATTCTTTTTCATTCCTAGAGTTTTTAACTCTTCCAAGAATTTCTTTTAAGCTATAAGCTTCTGGTTTGGGTTCCTCTATTTTAACCCTTTCTAAATTAGGATCTTCATATAATTTTGAAGCGCTTGCCTTCTTTTATCTAGATCACTGATTTGATCTATGATATCAAGAATAAAATTTTCATCTTTGGTTAGAACACGTAAACCATTAGCTTTACAGAGAGTCTTGTAATAGTCAAAGTGACCATCACAATTTGCATCGCTTGAGTCAAAATTTTCAGATGAGGATTCTTCCTCATTTAAGGCAAGAATCTTCAAATCTTCTTCTTCATTAGAATCAGATAAGAGAATTTTCTCTAAGGATTTTTTCAATCCTTCATCAATAGATAGACTATTGATTTTCTTTTTCATTTTACACTTATTAGCGTAATGCCCTGGCTTATGGCATTTATAGCAAACTGGAGTTTGACTCCTTTTAGAAGGAAATTCTTTTTCCTTAATAAAGGATGAGTTTTTGTATTTTTTCTTCCTTCTGGGATTCCTAAATTCCTTTTCCCTATATTTATAGGGTTTTCTATACTTTTCTTTATTTTTTATTCTTTTAGAATATTCTTGATTAATCGGTTGTAATCCAATTTGCTCACAGAAGTCACCGACAATCTTTTTTCCAAGTACCTTTTCTGTTTGTACTTGTTTGTGAAGTTTTATTTCATTACCTATGTTGATTCCTTCAGAAATTATTTCTGAAGATAAATCTCCATATGTATAAATATGGTAGGGAATTTTCTCATTATTCTTTTGCTTAATCCTATTTCGGACTCTTTCAGCAAAAAAGTGTGGCAATCCTGATAAGAATTTTTCTTTCCAGAAATCTTGATGGCAATCTTCTCTCTTAAAGACTTTGGAAAAGAAAACGTCTTTGTACCACTTGTACTGAGAGAGATTATGACATTTAAGATTCATCAATTGTTCTTGAGTTTTATCAAACTGTAAGGAGGCTTCTCCTATAAAATGTTTGGCTATAGTGTAAAGTAGAGTATTAACACTATCAGGAATATTGACAAGAGTGTCATTCCTATTTTCAGTTTTAATAGTAGATAGAATCTGTTGTTTTGTTGCTTCATTAAAGCAAAAGTCCCACCAACCTTTAAGTTGGTCAGTAAACCCTTGGACAATTACTTGAGCAATGGTTCTGTCATCAGTACCATTAACTCTGCAAGCCGAAGCATACATAGTCATATAATTAATGACTGCTTGCATCTGGTATTCAGATAAACCATCTATATTCCATTCATTAATGGATTTTCCATCATAAGAACATGCATTATACTCAGCGAATTGCTCAAGTTGCATGTCTACTGGCGTTGGCCTGTGATAATAAGGTTTTGCCGGGATATTATAGACCATTCTCTTCTTATAAGAAGATGATATTTTATTGATTTCAAAAGGGTTATTTTTCCCTTCTAAACTTAATTTTTTAAATTGATCTATTTGATCATCAATAAGGTTTGCTTGTTTATCAGATACACTTGAAGCATCTATACTTTGATCTTCTTGATCTGATTCAGACGTAAATCCTTCTCCTTGAATTAAAGGAGCACAATTATTTTCTTCAATATTTAGACTTTTAAGTTTCTTTCCTAACTCTTCTATCATTTCTTAAGAGGAGTTTGGAATAACCTTTAAATTTAATTTTTCAGAAGACATAGGTTTAAATAAAACATTATCATCTCTTTTTACTCCTGAAACAGAGGGGTTTTCCCCAAGAGTTTCGGGGATTTTTTCGATCCTACTCAATTGTTCTCCTACAGTTATGAGATAAAGATTGGTATAATTATTTTGCGATATTACATCTTCAATTTTTCCCCCTAGCCCTTTTCTATAGGGAGCAACAATTATATCTTCCTCATTATGTTTAAAAGAAAGATTTACTTCGGGAGGATGGATGCTTTTGACAGTTTTTCCCGAAATGGTCACAAATTGCTTATAAGAGGAATTGATGTTTGAAACAAAATTTTCATTTTCGAAATCAGGAAATTTTCTTTTTTGAAGAGCATAAAATTCTTCGATAAACTCAAAAAATCCAAGAAGGCAACCACTATCCTTTTTTAGGAATCTTTCATAAAGATCAATCCATTTTTCTTGGCTTTTCTGATTTTTTAAATAAAACCATTTTCTTTTGACGGAATTATCTTCCGAATTGAACGACTTTAAAGCTTCTCCTTCGAAAGGATTTTCATCCTTTGTGAGGGTGTTTATGGAGTAATCACTCCAACCCATGTCGGAAGGAGTAGGAGAATTTCTCCTAGAACCGCTTGAAGAAGGAATTTCAACTTTATATTCAGGACGATTTATTCCTGAAGGAGAGAAAGTTGTTCCCTTAATATTTTCTTTTTCAAGACCAGACAAAGGAACAGAAGAGGTAGAAGCTCTACTTGGCTGTCTTAAATTTAGACGAGCTATTCTTGTATCAGAAAACCTGATCTCTTCGACATCACCATTTTGGTGTTCAATAATGTCTTCAAGTTTTCTTGGTTCTGGTTTTTAAGGTTCTATGGCTTCTCTAGGAGCCATTTTTCAGGTAATTTAACCCGATCCCAAGTAATGGTCTGGGGAATCTTAACATTACTCTTTTCTAAATTAGTAATAAAAAGAGTAGTCTGTTTTTCAGACCATGAGAAATTTCTCTACATCTTGGGAAAGCGGTATTCATAACCTTATATTGTATTCTATATGCAAGAATAACATTTTTTGCTTCCTTAGCCATATTAAAACCTTCAGTTTTAATGTATAAGCTTAAAGCATGCATTAAGGTTGTGTCTGTTAAAGACAACACAAAGTTGGGAAAGCAACTAAAATAAATTGATCCATCGCAAAGACTAGTTTCCACAATACCTAACAAGGAATCATGAAATTTAAGATGTCTTTTGTCACGGACGGCAATTAAAGCAGAGGTGTTTAAACCAATTCTAGTTGCAGGTTTTAGTCCAATTTGAACTAGTCCAAGATGAAGGAATTTGAAATTCTTCTTATGTTCTTCAATTAAAGTTTTAAAAAGAAGTTTAAAAGAGCTGAATCCAATTCCTAAAGTGAGGGATTCTTCAACAATTTTTACGATATAATCGCAAGGAGTTGTATCAAAAATTCCCTTCCGTTTATAAACGGAGGTTCATTTGGAATTTTCCAATTTTGAAATGATTTTTCAAAATTCTTTGAAATTATTATTTCTTTGTTACTATTAGAACTAGAAGCACTGCTTCCTTCATTATCCTTATTTTTCGACAATATTCTACTTAAAGAATTCATGGGTTGATAAACTGTCAACGATTTATGCCAACATCCAAAAACGCCCTCACGGCTCAACAGGATGCTATTCAGGCTACGCGACGAATGGCCAAAGCTGTTTTCTCAAGGAATGAATTCTCCAGGTAGAAGACCGGAAAAGGAAGGATAAAAAGGTGAGCAAGAACGAAGAAACAAAAAGGAAGGATAAATACGACAACAAATAATTACGAGATTTTTATTACTACTATTTCTGAAATTATTCTTCATTCTAGGTAACTAGATATGAATTAAGGCACTAACTAATTTATGATCGATGGAAAGTCGGATTCAGGCACTGTCGATCGATGATATCGTGACGCGACATTATCGACAAATGCCTTGTTTTTGCTAGCTAGGTGAATTTTTACACTTGCACCTTTTAGACAAGGCTCGTACTTGATAATTAATAATTTGATATATGTATGAAAATTAATGTACATTGTGACGGTGATGGTGTTGGGAATACGTCTCACTAATTAAAACAATGTTACAGTATGATAAGGGAAAAATCGTGCTCTGTCAAAGAGATCATTCTTGACATTTGTGGGCGAGAAACGGTGCAGCAAGTAAAGTGGGACAAGATTCCATCATATTGCCAGGAGTGTAAACACGTAGGCCACAAGAGCGACGTGTGCTATGCAATGGGAAAGGAGGAGAGGCCACTGGGATCTCTAGTTTCTCTCACTTAAAACCGCTCGCGCTAAACGGTCACCAGCGGCCTCCCCCGTCGGACGAGACTTCCGACACTCCCTCGACCATTCTAGGGGAGCCGGACATCACCAAACAGCCACCGGCGACCTCCCCGTCGGGAGAGACACTCGGCTTCAATGGAGGAGCCCGATCCATGCATGAGCTCCCCTCCGGAGGCCGTGTTCCAATCAGCCGGAGCAAAGCATTGATGAAAAATAAATTACAAGTTCTGTAAATTCACAGAAAATCTTTTTCAAATTTATAACTCAACCTTGATATCACGAGATTGATGTTATTCAAAAACGAATCAAGAGAAAAGAAAAAAATTTAAATTCTTTATCTCAGGAATTAAACTATAAAAAATTAAACGAAAGTTTAAAATAAACTGCTATTCTAAATAGAATAAAACATTTTCAAAATTTTATTGAAAAATCTGTTTGTGCAAATATTCCAAATTCATTTTGGGAAAGGAAGTAACATATTGTTCATCTTCCTTATGAACCAGATTTTAAAGAAAGTTCAATTCCCACTAAAGCTAGGCCTATATCTATGGGGCTAAGGCATATGGAAATTTGTAAAAGGGAAATAGAAGAGTTATTATTCAAAAAACTAATTAAACCTTCTTATAGTCCTTGGAGTTGTCCGACATTTTATGTTGAAAATGCAGCGGAACTCGAAAGAGGAGTACCCAGGCTTGTTATTAACTATAAGCCACTAAATAAAGCTCTTAGATGGATTAGGTATCCTATCCAAAATAAAAGAGATTTACTTAACAGGCTTTATTCAGCCAAGATAATGTCGAAATTCGACATGAAATTTGGATTCTGGCAAGTACAAATTGCCGAAGAAGACATATATAAAATGACTTTCACTGTTCCGTTTGGACACTATGAATGGAATGTGATGCCTTTTGGACTAAAAAATGCTCCATCTGAATTCCAGCATATTATGAATGATATATTAAAATCATTCACACAATTTTGTATTTGCTATATTGATGATGTGCTAATTTTCTCTGAATCCATAGATCAGCACTTTAAACATCTCAAAGCATTTATTAATGTTGTTATTCGTAATGGTCTCGTGGTGTCTACCAAGAAACTAAAGCTCTTTCAAACAGAAATAAAATTTCTTGGGCACATTATTAAAGAGGGGACTATTTTCCCTATTGATAGGTCCATTTGTTTTGTGGAAAAATTCCCCAACGAAATAAGAGATAAAAATCAACTTCAGAGGTTTTTAGGAAGCCTCAACTATGTTGTTGAATTTTATAAAAATCTAGCCTTTGATGCTAGACCTTTATTTGAAAGGTTAAAAAAAAACCCAGAATGGACGAAAGTCCACACAGAAGCATTGGTTAAAATCAAAGCAAAGAAAGGAAATCCCTTATCTTGGTATTGCTAACCCTGATGCCTACAAAATTGTAGAAATTGATGCCTCAGAATTAGGTTTTGGAGGAATCCTTAAGCAAAAGATGCTAGTTAGATTTGCTTCCGGTGTTTGGCAAGGTGCTAGAAAAAATTATTCAACAGTTAAGAAGGAAATTCTTTCTTTGGTACTTTGTATTCAAAAATTCGAAAGCGATCTTATAAACCAAAAATTTCTTATTGGGATCGATTGTAAATCTGCTAAAGATATCCTTGAAAAAGATGTTAAAAATTTAGCATCTAAGCAAATTTTTGCTAGATGGCAGGGAATCCTCTCTGTTTTTGACTTTTACATAGAGTTTATTAAAGGAAGTGATAATTCGTCACCTAACTTCTTAACTCGTGAATTTTTGCAGGGAAATTATGCATCGACAAATAGACAAGGGCAAGAATAAGGCTAATAAACCTTCAAAGGAAGACCAACCTATGCAGTCTTTCAGTGGCAAGGTATGTAATAAACAATGTAATATTAGCTAGAGTTTCCTGTTATTTGATATTAGTATTTTCTTGCTTATTTTAATTGTGTTGCACTTTTTTATCCTTTCTTTTCCGGTCTTCTGCCTCGAGAATTTATTCCTTGAGAAAACGGCTTTGGCCACTCGTCGCGTTGCCTGAATAACATCCTGTTTAGCCGTGAGGGCGTTTTGGATGTTGGCATAAATCGTTGACTGTTTATCAAGCCATGAATTCTTGAAGCAGAATATTGTCGAAAAATAAGGATAATTTAGGAAGCAGTGCTTCTAGTTCTAGTAGTAATAAAGAAATAATAATTTCAAAAAATTTTAAAAAATCAATTCAAAACTGGAAAATTCCAAATGAACCTTCCCTTTATAAACGGAAAGGAATTTTTTATACATCTCCTTGCGATTATATCGTAAAAACTGTTGAAGAATCCCTTACATTAGGAACGAGATTTAGCTCTTTTAAACTTCTTTCTAAATCTTTAATTGAAGAACATAGGAAGAATTTCAAATTCCTCCATCTTGGACTAGTTCAAATTGGACTAAAACCTGCAACTAGAATTGGTTTAATCACCTCTGCTTTAATTGCAGTCCGTGACAAAAGACATATTAAGTTTCATGATTCTTTGTTAGGAATTGTAGAAACTAGTCTTTGCGATGGACCAATTTACTTTAGTTGCTTTTCCAACTTTGTGTTGTCTTTAACAAACATGACCTTAATGCATGCTTTATGCTTAGATATTAAAGGAAGCAAAAAATGTTATTCTTACATACAGAATACAATATAAAGTGATGAATACTACTTTTCCAAGATGTAAAGAAATTTCTCATGGGTCTGAAAAGCAGACTACTCTTTTTATTACTAATTTAGAAAAGAGCAATGTTAAAATTCCCCAGACTATTGCTTGGGATCAGGTTAAGTTACCTGAAAAATGGCTCCTTGAAGAGGCCATAGAACCTGAAAAACCAGAACCAAGAAAACATTAAGACATTATTGAACACCCAAACGGTGATGTCGAAATTAGGTTTTCTGATACAAGAATAGCTCGTCTAAATTTAAGACAGCCAAGTAGAGTATCTACCTCTTCTGTTCCTTTGTCCGGCTTTGAAAAGGAAAATATTAGAGGAACAACTTTCTCTCCTTCGGGAATAAATCATCGTGAATATAAAGTTGAAATTCCTTCTTCTAGTGCTTCTAGGAGAAATTCTCCTACTCCTTCTACCATGGGTTGGAGTGATTACTTCATAAATAACCTTACAAAGGATGAAAATCCTTTTGAAGGAGAAGCTCTAAACTCGTTTAACTCGGAAGATAATTCTGTCAAACGAAAATGGTTTTATTTAAAAGGTCAAGAAAGCCAAGCAAAATGGATCAATCTTTATAAAAAATTCCTAAAAAGGATATTGGTTGCTTTCTATACTTTTTCGAGTTTATTGAAAAATTTTATGCTCATCAAAAAATGAAATTTCCCTATTTTGAAGATAAAAATTTTGTTTCAAACATTAGCTCTTCCTATAAGCAATTTGTGACTATTTCGGGGAAAATTGTCAAAAGCATCCATCCTCCCGAAGTATATCTTTCTTTTAAATACAATGAAGATGATATAATTGTTGCTCCTTATAGAAAAGGGATAGGGGGGAAAATTGAGTAGAATTGAGAAAATCCCTGAAACTCCTATGGAAAAAACCTTTGTGAAAAGAGACGATAAGGTTTTATTTAAACCTATGTCTTCTGAAAAATTAAAATTGAAAGTAATTCCAAACTCCTCTTCAGATATGATAGAAGAGTTAGGAAAAAGACTTAAAAGTCTAAATATTGAAGAAAACAATTGTGCTCCTTTAAATCAAGGAGAATGATTGACGTCTGAATCAGATCAAGAAGATCAAGGTATAGATGCTTCAAGCGAATCTGATAAACAGACAGACCTTATTGATAATCAAATAGATCAATTTAAAAATTAAGAATAGAAGGGAAAAATAACCCTTTTGAAATCAATAAGATATCGTCTTCTTATAAGAAGAGAATGGTCTATAATATTCTGGAAAAGCATTATTATCATAGGCCAACACCGGTTGACATGCAACTTGAGCAATTTGCTGAATATAATGCATGTTCTTATGATGGAAAATCCATTAATGAATGAAATATAGACGGATTATCTGAATATCTGATTCAAGCAGTCATTAATTATATGACTATGTATGCTTCGGCTTGCAAATTAATGGTACTGATGATAGGACCATTGCTCAAGCAATTGTCCAAGGGTTTACTGGCCAACTAAAAGGTTGGTGGGATTTTTGTTTTAATGAAACAACTAAACAACAGATTCTATCTGCTGTTAAGGTTGAAAACAGGAATGACACTCTTGTCAAATTCCTGATAGTGTTAATACACTACTATACACTATAGCCAAACATTTTATAGGAGAAACCTCCTTACAGCTTGATAAAACTCAAGAACAATTGATGAATCTTAGATGT
The DNA here is from genome assembly GCF_004379255.2 of Salvia splendens. Taxonomy (NCBI): domain Eukaryota; kingdom Viridiplantae; phylum Streptophyta; class Magnoliopsida; order Lamiales; family Lamiaceae; genus Salvia; species Salvia splendens. Next base: position 25,986,622 of record NC_056036.1, on the reverse strand, counting down.
CATAATCTCTCTCAGTACAAGGGTACAAAGATATTTTATTTTCCAAACTTTTTACGAGAGAAGATTGCCATCAAGATTTCTGGAAAGAAAAATTCTTATCAGGATTGGCACACTTCTTTGCTGAAAGAGTCCGAAATAGGATTAAGCAAAAGAATAATGGCGAAATTCCCTACCATATCTATACATATGGAGATTTATCTTCAGAAATAATTTCTGAAGGAATGAATATATGTAGTGAAATAAAACTCCACAAACAAGTACAAACAGAAAAGGTACTTGGAAAAAAGATTATCGGTGACTTCTGTGAACAAATTGGAGTACAACCGATTAATCAGGAAAGCTCTAAAAGAGTAAAAAATAGAGAAAAGTTTAGAAAATCCTACTAGTATAGGGAAAAGGAGTTTAGAAAGCCCAGAAGGAAGAAAAAATACAAAAACTCAACCTTTATTTAAGAAAGAGAATATCCTTCCAAGAGGAGTAAAACTCCAGTATGCTATAAATGCCATAGGCGGCATTACGCTAATAAGTGTAAAATGAAAAGGAAAATCAATAGTTTATCTATTGATGAAGGATTAAAAAGATCCTTAGAAAAAATTCTCTTATCTAATTCTAATGAAGAAGAAGATTTAAAAATTTTTGCTTTAAATGAGGAAGAATCTTCATCTGAAAATTCTATCTCAAGCGATACAGATTGTGATGGTCATTGTGACTATTAGAAAAGTCTCTGTAAAACTAATAGTTTATGTGTTCTAACCAGAGATGAGAATTTCATTCTTGATATTATTGATCAAATCGGTGATCCAGATAACAGAAGGCAAGCGCTTCAAAATTATATGAAGCATTATAATCCTAATTTTGAAAAGGTTAAAATTGAGGAACCCAAACCAGAAGCTTATAGCTTAAAAGAAATACTTGGAAGAGTTAAAAGCTCTAGTAAGGAAAAAGAATTAAGCCAAAATGATCTGGCTCAGGAAGTTAAAACTCTTAAACAAGAACTTACAAGTTTAAAAAATAGTTTCACTCTTAGAACTTGGTCAGTAGAATAAACCTGACTCTAGTTCAGAAGAAGAAGAAGCTGAGACTTCGGAAAACAATAAGGATAATCTTCTTGGATCCTTAGTTTTTGTTAATGGTATCAATAGAGTAATTACTCATAAATGGTATATTCAAATTACCATCATTGTTAAAAAAGAATATCTGGTAACTGCCAGAGCAATGGTTGATTCGGAAGCTGATCTTAACTGTATCAATGAAGGATTAATTCTCTCACGAATCCCTGAACACAACCAATGGAGAAAAACTAAAAGTAAATTATAAACTTGAAAATGCAGTTGTCTGCAATAATGGAATCTGACTTGAGATGCCATTTATAATGGTAAAAGATTTATCTCATGACATTATTCTTGGAAATCCTTTTTTACATATTCTTTATCCCATCCAAAGCATTGATGAAAAAGGAATTACAAGTTCTGTAAATTCACAGAAAATCTTTTTCAAATTTATAACTGAACCTCGATATCACGAGATTGATGTTATTCAAAATAGAATCAAGAGAAAAGAAAAATTTTTAAATTCTTTATCTCAGGAATTAAACTATAAAAAATTAAACGAAAGTTTAAAACGAACTCTAAATAGAATAAAACAGTTTCAAAATTTTATTGAAAAATTTGTTTGTGCAAATATTCCAAATGCATTTTGGGAAAGGAAGAAACATATTGTTCATCTTCCTTATGAACCAGATTTTAAAGAAAGCTCAATTCCCACTAAAGCTAGGCCTATTGCTATGGGCCAAGGCATATGGAAATTTGTAAAAAGGAAATAGAAGAGTTATTACTCAAAAAACTAATTAAACCTTCTTATAGTCCTTGGAGTTGTCCGGCATTTTATGTTGAAAATGCAGCGGAACTTGAAATAGGAGTACCCAGGCTTGTTATTAACTATAAGCGACTAAATAAAGCTCTTAGATGGATTAGGTATCCTATCCCAAATAAAAGAGATAAAAATGCTTTGAAAAGAAATATCACCGAAAGACAAAACTTTTGAAGGAGAGAGAAGCTCTCCCTTCTCTCTAGAATTCGTCCACTCCCTCTCCCTCCCCTTTGAGGGAGGTGTAATGTGATTGTTGCATCCAACACATGGTGAAGTCCGGCGATAGGTCGTCGGAGGGGGGTGCCGCGGCCTTGGTGTACACGGCGCAACCCCTCATCCCGTCGGAATAGAGTTTCCACTCTCGGGCAAAATCAAAGAGGGTTGGCACGCCGCACTCGGAGAAATCACGTCGTGCCCTCTTACGCGCCGGGCTAGAAGTTAGTTCGGTGGTTAGTAGGGCTAAGAAGAAGATAACCTTTGAAATGGCCGATTGTCTCTTAGCCAAACACCATGGAGAAGATAAGAGGTCACCGGAAAATGATCAAACCTTCATTGGGGAGATGTTGAACTCCTTAGCTCAAATGGCTAAGGATGGGAATGTGACGACCCGCAAAAGGTAAGGGCGCGACCAAGAGGTGGTGGCTGGAACCACGCCGACGCCGGTTCGCCGGGATCTTGGTGACACACACAAGGAATTCGAGTTGGTCAAGCATTCGGCCAATGCAAGTACCATACTTCACGCATGACTTGTGAGGGAGTGGTTGCATGTGAATTGCAAAATGAGGATAAGCCAAAGGTCACTTTGCATGGGCAAGACAATGTTGGCCATTTTTTGGCAAATGCCGTTTTGATTTCAAATTCAGCCACATGTGATATTTCTCCCTCTCTCGACAATGATGGATGCATGAGAGACCACGCCCTCGATGTTCACCCGCCGGAGGCATTGCTGGAAAAGATGTCGTCGCCGGTGAGAGCGTGGAAGGCGGCGAGGGAACTTTTCTTACATGGGGGGACGGAGGCCGAGGAGGGAACAAAAACCATGCACAACCTCGGGAAGGCCAAGCCAATTCCGTTGGATGCCGACAAGATCAAACCGTTGGGGGCACCCGGTTGTTTTGAAGGTACACCCTCCCTCTCCTTTACCAATCTTGAAATGGAATATCTTTCGGAGAAGCTAGGATTAGCCATTGTCGGAAAGTTCTCCCACTCACTCCCATCCATATTCCAAATCCAAAAAGGCTTGGGGGCTTGGGGATCGTCGGGTCATTTACTTGGAAATATTTGAATGCTAGGCATATCTTACTCCAATTCCAAGAGATGGCCGATTATGCTAAGGTGCTAAGTGGACCTGGTGTAAACTCGACTTGGTTTATTGGTATTCACCCGATGAGGGTCAAGTGGGTGCCGGATTTTGACACTTTCTTCGAGTCGCCGATTGTCGTCGTATGGTGTAACATCATGGGTATTCCGGCTCACCTTTATGAGGAATCGACCCTCATGGCGATAGACAAGCTTCTTGGCAAGCCACTACAAGCCGACCATGCCACCATTAATCAAACCCAGCTATCCTTTGCTCGGATATGCATTGAGATTGACATCTCCACCCCCCCGACGAAGGAGATTATCCTCAATATTCTAGGAAAAGCATCAAGATACAAAGTGGCATGGGACCGTATCCCAACATTTTGTGCCAATTGTAAACATGTTGGGCACGTCATTGATGCGTGTCATGCTTTGGGTAGGAAGGAGCGTGTTGGAGGCAAGGTTCACCGATCGCCAACAAAGGTGGCTCCTTCGAGCCATGTCTCCAAGAACACACGCCGAGAGTGGCGCCCAAAGGCGGACTCACGGGCTGGCACCTCAACGAACATTGAGCATCCAATCAAGGATAAAGATGGTGCCAACCAAGAGAAGGACAAGGAAGGTACAAGGATTATTGTTCCGTCGGCTCCAAGGGAGGTGAAGCGGACCCAACCAAATGTGGATGAAGATGGTTTCCAATTGGTGTCGAGGAAAAGGAAAGGCAAGGGACATGAGGGCGATGTGCACCTCAAAGCGCAACACATTGATACATGGCATTTGAAGGAGAATGTTGCTACGATGACATTTGGGATTGAAAAACCGGGTGTGAACGAGTCGGGCATTGGCTCAATGAGTGTAGAATGTGGACCTCCTAACCGGGAGATGGAAGGCTTCATTGAGGACCTAGACCCAGGAGGGTGCGTCCCTTGTGGAGGCATCCCTATCGCGGACCCTAATTAGGAGATGGACTAAGGTTTTTGATGATGCACAGGCTGGCTGCATCATAGTAATTGTAATAGGTTCTCTAAGAGTATATAAGTTTTTTTTAAAGCACCCTAAGGGTGCAGGGTTAAGGTGATGGAGACACAACCAAGCTGATCTACAAGGACAAGAAGATGGATCCATTGATCATTCCAAGTGGACCAATTACAAGAGCTAGAGCTAAGAAGATAAAGGAGTCCATGTTGCTTTTAGTTGTTGAAATAAAAGCCCAATTACAAGACCATTCTACATTGGGCCAAGTGGTGAATATTATTCAAGTTTGTGAGCAGCCCAAGGCTTGAAGTTTGGAGTCGCTACATATCACATTTTGGAGGCCCAAATTGATGATACATGATGCATTTTCGTCCAACTTGGAGCAGCCAAAATGAAGGGTCTATTTTTGTTATATTTTATGTTAAATAAGTGACTTTAGATATCCTAGAGTTACACCAAAGGTTTAGGAGTTACTTTTCTTTTATTATGAGTCTTTTTAAGTGTCTTAAGTTGTACTAATGATGTGAGACTTTTAAGAGTCCATTCTAGCCTATAAATAGGCTTGTAAGCATGTATTTGAAGACACCATTGATCAAATACGAAAATAAACTTTGTCTTGTGAGTTGAATTCTCTTTGTAGAGTTTTTCACTTGTTTGGAACTTATCAAGATACTTTGAGCAAGTTCTTGTGGCGTTCAATCATACCGAGGTTCTTGGCTGATCATATAGCCAACGGGTCGAGGTTTTCCAAGCTCTGGAAGTGGATCAAACCAGATTATCAATCAAGGGAGTCCGCTGCCAAACCTTATACGTGGGGTTCTTGGATCAATATATCCAACGGGTCCTTCCTCGTATCCCAATCTATATCATTTGGTATCACGAGCCAACTGGTATTGATCTATCCTTAGCTTTATCTTACATTGTTTATCTTTCATATCCTTGAAAAAAAAACTGAAAAAAGGAAAAAAACCGAAAAAAAAGAAAAAAACGAAATACATATTTCACCTCATATTTTCTTGACCATTTCCTTTCATCCTTCATTCAAGGGCTGAAGTTTGGTTGGTCATTATTAGTTCTTGTTTGTTCTTGATTTGTTTTTTACTTGTGTTATCTTTGCAAAAGAGAAATAGTGGTAAAAGGCTTGAGTTGTGAGATTATTTGAGGGGAGGTAAAAGCCAACGAGTGATACGCACGAGTGGTTTGAGAGGTTTATTTTTGTGTGATACACGAGTGAACTGTGAGGATGGATTCTACTGATGAAAATCAAATTGATTCTATGTTGCAAGCCATGCAACAACATTTTAGAAGGCTTGGACGTGTTCTGGAAAGTGTTTCAGAGCGCTTGGAGAGGCTGGAACTTCAAGCAAATGCAAACAATAACGAGGAAAAAGAGAGTGGATGAGAGGATAATGCTTCACATAGGCATCGAAATGAGAGGCATGGAAACGGTAGAGGAGGGTGTATGTAACGCCCGTACTTTTTATGGAAGATGACGCACGTAAATCGAGGAACGGTCGAAGGAATTATATTTGGAACAACACCAAATATTATATTTTTTTTCGTTGGGCGTTTTTAATCGTTGTGAAGACAAGATAACAAAATTTAATAAAGTTCCCGTGAATTTTTTTTTAATTGACGAGGGAAAATACGAAAAAAATTATAATGTATGAATTTATTTTGGACTTTCCCAAAATAAATTTGAAGTCCAATTAAATACAAAATAATTGGATTCTTATTACTTTTTAAATCTTCCAAATAATAGTATATTACTAACTTGGGCTTCCAATTTATCTTTGAGCCCAAACCAAAATGTACTTAATTTGAGCCCAACAACATGGGATTCAATAATTTCCAAGCCCAAAAGCTTTCTTCTTCCTCTCTCTCACAAAATGGTCGACGGTTTCTCCCCCATGACGCACCAATCGGTTCCTCCACCCCTCTAACTTCCCCCATTACTTCCACAACTCAAGAGACACCCACTACATCCTTAAACCATTACCTAAACACCTCACATTACACATCAAAGAAGGAAAAAGAAAAGAAGCGGCGAGAGGAAGTGCCGAGGAGAAGGAGAAAGCCTTGAGCCATCCACCTTGTGTTTTCTACCATCTTTTTCAATCTTCTTGGAGGTATAATCCATTCCTATCATTAATGTGTTGTTTTAAGCTTTACATGCATATAGCTTTGATTATCCTCCATAACCGAGTTAAGTAGAAACCGACGTAGAACCAACCGAACGATCGCCGTAAGTAGTCGACGCTATGAAAGAACTTAACTTTTTGATGAAAACGCGTGTTGCGGGTTGATTCGGGGTTGTTCGGGGTAATTTTCAAATGGGAAGAGGTCACCGTCGGCAACGGGCGACGGCGGACGTGCCGCGCTCGCCGGTGCTGCCGACGGTCAGAGGCTGGACCTCCCACGGCAACGACGGCGACGTTCCTCTCCCCGGAGAGGCAACAGCGGCGCTGGAGCAGGCGGCGACGGTGGCGCAGAGTGACGACCGCGGCTCTTTCCCTGCGGCCTGCGACGGCGGCGAACGGAGGGGCGAGCAGCATGGCGTCGCGACGTTCCCCACCCCGGCGGCGACAGCAGCTTCCGACGGGCAGCAGCTCTTCCGGTAACGAGCGGCGGCGGTTGCTGCGTGTTTTCCGTCGGCCGAGAGAGAAAACGGGGAGAGAGAGAGAAAGAAATGAGATAGAGAGTGAGATAAGAATGGGCTATGTTAGTTTTCTTAGATTGGGCCTCTTTTTTTTTCTTTTTAAAGTTGGGCCCATTTGTGTTGTTTTGGAGATATAAGGTAGTTGGGCTTCCTAATTAAATTATTGGAGGAATAAGGTAGACTAAGTAAATAAACCTTTGGGCCGTCAATTAAAATTTAATCGGGGAAAATTATTTAATTAATTCCCGGAAGACTTTTTGAGGAATGAATAATTTACCTAAGTATGAAATGATACTTTTTCAACGGTAAATAATTACAAAAAGTTAAGCATGCGCTTGAATAATTTTTTAGAAATTATTCCGACGACATGGAAAATACGAGGAGCCAACGGAGGAAAAGAACGAGCGTAAGCGGCCGACCGGCGTCGCACGCGATGCCTTTGGCGGCCGCCGAATAACTTAAAATGCACGAAAACCGAGAAAACGAATTAAAAGATTTAATTAGAGTGCATGCATTCTAAAATGGTTTTTGTTACCGAGATTGATATGAATTTTATGTATTTTCCGAGAAGGTGGTTTGCACGCACGCTAAAAGTCAGAACGAGGAACTTTTTACGGAAATCCTAAGCTTTTGAGGTAGACTTTATTACTTAAACTCTTTTATTTGAAATGATATGTTATGGTGAGATAAGGGCGGTTAAAATAGTATGTCATGCCGTATTTTATGTTTTGAATTGCCTATCTGATTGTCTACTAGGATAATGTCCTACTAGACTTTGATGGTTAACGAATTCGGGTCTGACTAGGGAGTGAGTCCCTACTCAGACTAGTGCACTGATGGGGATCGTGAGCCGTCCTTTGTGGTCGGCCGGTCCAGTGATCGAGTTTGTGGCCACATTCTCGTTTCACATGATGGTTCAGATATGGTACATGATGAAGGATGATGATGATGATGTTTGCATGCGCATGCACCTTTTTAAGGAATGATTTAGTGTTTCTCGGCCTTTTAAAGTAAAACCCGAGTTTCACTCAATGATGGCTTGACATATCTTAGCGATGAATGTATTCCGGGCATGAGTTCACTGAGTGCATCAAGTACTCAGCCCCTGCATATATTTTCCCTATGTGCAGGTTGAGTGTGGACGGGGGACGGAGGATGTTGAGCATTGGACAGAGACAGTATTCAATAAATGATCCGGTTGCTATTGTGTCTTCATACATAGTAGTAGCTAACTCTCAAATGCTTCCGCTATGCCAAGTTTAGGAATTTCTTTGAGTTCCTTTGAATTGTCAAACTATGTCATTCACGTTATGTACCTTCAGGATTTGGAACCCTGTTGATAAATGAAATTTCGTATTTCGACCGATATGTCGTACTTCTTTGATTGTTTCCCTTTCTTCCCCGCTTCTTAATTCCCCCACTAGTCACGATTCCCCGTATTTTCTATCCTTAGGAAGCGCGGGCGTGACAGTGTACAAATGAAGTTGATGGTGATTTGAGAAGCATCAAACTGAAGATCCCAACATTCCAAGAAAGGAGTGACCCCGAAGCTTATTTGGAGTGGGAGAGAAAGGTGAATCTCATCTTTGAATGTCACAACTATTCCAAGGAGAAAAAGGTTAGGCTTGCTGCTATTGAATTCACTGACTATGCTATAGTTTGGTGGGATCAATTGACAACTAGTACAAGGCGATATGGAGGAATACCAGTTTCGACTTGGGATGAAATGAAAGGCATAATGCGTAAGAGATTTGTACCTTCTCATTATTTTCGTGAATTGTATAAAAAATTACAATCTATGAAACAAGGTACTAAATCTGTTGATGAGTACTACAAAGAGATGGAGATTGCTATGATTATGGCAAATGTTGAAGAAGATAGAGAAGCAACCATGGCTCGATTCTTATGTGGGCTGAATAGGGAGATTACAAACATTGTGGAGCTTCAACACTATGTGGAGTTGGAGGACATGGTTCATATGGCCATGAAGTTGGAGGGACAATTGAAGAAGAAGTGAACAATCCAAAAGAATTTTTCAACAAGTTCTCATTCTTCAAGGACAAAAGAGTGGACTTCATCCAAATCCAATTTTGGGGCAGCTTCTAAACCCCAAAATGAAGCGTCGACATCCAAGTCCAAAGAATTTGAGAAGGGTAAAGATATTTCTACTTCTACTTTTACTCGAAATAGAGATATCAAATGTTTTCATTGTCAAGGTGTTGGACACATTGCATCTCAATGTCCAAACAAAAGGGTGATGATTTTGACGCCAAATGGAGAGATAGAATCTGAAAGTGAACGTGAAGATGATGATGATAAGGAGGAGGATAAACAATTGGAGGAGATTGGACCAGAACAAGGAGAACTTTTGGTGGTTCGAAGGGCTCTAAACATGCAAAACAGAAACGATGATCAACAAAGGGAGAACATCTTCCACACAAGGTGTTTGGTCCAAGGTAAACTTTGCATAATGATTATTGATGGTGGTAGTTGTGCAAATGTTGCAAGTTCTGAAATGGAGGAAAAGTTGAGCTTAACAACGGAAAAACATTCTAATCCATACAAGCTACAATGGCTTAATGAATGTGGAGAAATTCAAGTGACTAAGCGAGTTCTAATTTCGTTTTCAATTGGCAATTATAAAGATGATGTTCTTTGTGATGTTGTGCCAATGCATTCAAGTCACATTCTTTTGGGGAGGCCATGGCAGTTTGATCGTAGGGTGATTTATGATGGATTTCACAACCACTACACCTTCAAGCACAACAACAAGTCTATTATGCTTGTCTCATTGACACCTCAACAAGTTCAAGAGGACTCACAGAAATTGTCACAAGCAAGGAGAGCTCGTGAGGTTGAGAGAAAAAAAAGTGAGGGCATTGAAAAAGAGTCGAGTGAAAAAAAGAGTCGAGAGAAAAGTAAGAATGAGAGAAAAAAAGGTGAGGGCATTGAAAAAGAGTCAAGTGAAAAGAGTCCGAATGAAAAAAAGAATTTTTATGTGGGAGCAAAAGAAATAAAGAGTGCAATAGTTGAAAAAGAGAGTCTTTTCATCTTAGTGTACAAACAATATTTGTTTACCACTAACGAATTAACCACTTCTTTGCCAAGTACTTTTGTGTCTCTTTTACAGGAATTCAAAGATATTTTTCCAGTGGAAGAATCAAGTGGATTACCTCTAGTAAGAGGTATTGAACACCAAATTGACCTTTTTCCCGGGGCAGTTCTACCAAACCGACCAGCCTATAGAGAAAATCCCGAAGAGACCAAGGAAATTCAAAGGCAAGTGCAAGAGTTGTTGGACAAAGGAAAAATTCGTGAGAGCATGAGTCCATGTGCTGTTCCGGTAATTGTTGTTTCTAAGAAATATGGATCATGGAGGATGTGCATCGACTGTCGAGCAATCAACAAAATCACGGTAAAGTATCGCTATCCTATTCCTAGGCTAGATGATATGCTTGATGAATTGCATGGATCTGTTGTGTTTAGTAAGATCGATTTGAAAAGTGGTTATCATCAAATTCGAATTAGAGAAGGAGACGAATGGAAAACAGCCTTTAAAACAAAATTTGTTCTATATGAATGGTTAGTAATGTCTTTTGGTTTAACTAATGCACCAAGTACTTTCATTAGATTGATGCACCATGTTTTGAGAAAATTCATTGGAAAATTTGTGGTTGTTTATTTTGATGATATTCTTGTCTATAGCAAAAATGTGGATGAACATCTTAACCATGTGCGTGCAGTTTTGGATACCTTACGAAAAGAATCATTGTACGCAAATCTCAAAAAGTGTTCTTTTTGCATGGATAAAGCTGTTTTTCTGGGTTTTGTTATAAGTGCTAATGGGATTGAAATGGAAAAGGAGAAGGTGAAAGCTATTTTAGAATGGCCAATTTCTCAAAATGTAGTACAAGTTAGAAGTTTTCATGATCTTGCAAGTTTTTATAGGAGGTTTGTCAAGGATTTTAGTACAATTGTTGCACCTTTGAATGAAATTGTGAAAAAGGATGTTTGTTTTTATTGGGGAGAAAAACAAGAGCATGCTTTTAATCTCCTTAAAGAAAAACTTACAACTGCACCAATTATTTCTTTGCCTAACTTTGATAACATGTTTGAGCTTGAATGTGATGCATCTGGAGTAGTCATAGGAGCTGTTTTGTTGCAGGATGGAAAGCCAATCGCTTACTTTAGCGAAAAGTTGAAAGGAGCTCAATTGAACTATCCAACGTATGACAAGGAGTTATATGCTTTGGTTAGAGCTTTGGAAACATGGCAGCATTACTAGTGGCCTAGAGAGTTTGTAATTCATACGGATCATGAATATCTCAAGTACTTGAAAGGTCAAGGTAAGCTTAGCAAGAGACATGTTAAGTGGGTGGAATTCATTGAATCATTTCCCTATGTAATCAAATACAAAAAGGGGAAGAAAACATTGTGGCTGATGCATTGTCTCGGAGGTACATTTTGATCACTGCTTTGAGTTCTAAGTTGCTTGGTTTTGAGTTGATTAAGGAAATGTATGATAATGACCCGGACTTTTCTTCTATCTATTTAGCTTGTGAGCATGTTGCATTTGACAAGTTCTATAGGCATGATGGCTATTTGTTTAGAGAAAATAAACTGTGCATTCCTAAAGGTTCTATGCGTGAATTGCTTGTGCGTGAAGCTCATGGTGGTGGTTTAATGGGGACTGCTTTTTCTGCAGGCTTTTTCTGCAGGCTTTTTCTGCAGACTTTTAATGGAGATTGTAACTGCTTTTTCTGCAGGCTTTGAGGGGGGTTCGAGCCTGGAAGCAGAGGTTTCGGCCCTGCTGGTGGGTGTGGAATTGGGCAAGCAACATGGCAATAGACTGTGGATTGAGACAGATGCCGACATGGTGGTTAGATGGATGGCGGAAGAGCAGCTTGGTTCTGCCGAGACCTGCACAGACTTGAGGAGGATCAGGCAGGAGCTGCAAGACATGGAATGGAGGGTATCGCACATCTTCAGGGAAGGTAATAAAGCTGCGGACTTCCTTGCAACCATTGGGTCACAATCGGGAGCGAGGGTGACTTATTCTTGAAGCTTGGTTCCGGCCCAGGTAAAGGCGCTGTGCAGATTGGATCAGCTTGGGCTTCCCAACTTTAGGTTTACTTGAGGTTTTATGTAATAGCTTTTCGGGTGTTTGGTCTGAGATAATCCACTTTTGGGATAATCTTTGAATAAATCTTTCGTTTTGATGATATAAATGGGATGAGGGACCTACTCAACCCTCCACCGTGAAGGTGTTCGATAAAAAAAAAAAAAACCATTTCAGTCGTCCAGAGCCTTTGCCCTAGCGGCAAGGAGCTTAGACATTATTGCATGAGGTGCTGAGTTCGAGCCCTCTTGACATCAGTTGTAATTTCCTCCTATCTATGGTATAGAAGTTTATTTGTAATTTCCTTCCTTATATAGGAGTTAATTTAAAAAAAAAAAAAAAAAAACCAAACCATTTCAGTCCCATATATATACAGGGAAGGAGCTGCAAGGGCTAGAATGGAGAGTGTCCCATATATACAGGGAAGGTAACAAAGCTGCATATTTCCTTGCAGGTATTGGAGTTCTATCGGAGGAGAAGAGAGAATATACAAGAAAATCCCCCCCCCGTGTTGGGGCATTTTGCAGATTAGACCAGCTTGGTCTCCCCAATTTCAGGTTTTGATCGTGGGTACTGGTGTTGCCTTTGGATAGTATGGAGTGTAATGATTGCTCGGGAAAGGATGGACAGGAGTGTTTCGGCTGGCTCAGGCACAGGCTCACACAGTTGGACCAGATGGCTTCTTGCTTCGAATTTGATAGCTTGTTTACAGTTTTCCTTTGCTTTGTTGAAAGTAGTATGTTGCCTTTGTGTGACTGTCCACTTTTGGGATAGTTGGTGTATAAACTTTCTGTTTGATGATATATATGGGATTAGGGACCTACTCAACCCTCCACCGTGAAGGTGTTCGATTGACAAAAAAAAATGAAACCATTTCAGTCCTAGCGGCAAGGAGCTTAGACATTATTGCATGAGGTACCGAGTTCTAGCCCTCTTGACATTATTTGTAATTTCCTCCCTTATATAGGAGTTATTTTTTTAAAAAAAAAAACCAAACCATTTTAGTCTAAACGAATTCAAAACTTTCATTGTACGATCCTTGTTGCGTAATAGCATCAAGATATGATCATTTTGGTTGATATAATATCATAGTAATTGTCATATCTAAAAAGCTTATTTGAAGCACAACTTTTATATATGTGATTACTTGGCCAACAAGCACACCTTTTATGATGCATGTAATGAAATGGTATCGAATACAAGATCATTTTGGTCAATAGAGCATGTAATCATTGTTATCCAGAGGAAGTTCATTTGAAATATAACCTTTTATTTTTGGGTCCACTTAGCTAACAACGAATCCATTTCAATAAAACGCCCTAAAAACCTTCAATGTACGATTCCTGTTATGTAATAGAATGAGGATATGATCATTTTGGACGATATTACATCATAGCAATTGTCATATCTTAAAAGCTTATTTGAAGCATAACTCTTATACATGGGTTTACTTGGCCAACAAGAAAAAATTTTGATTCGAAATTGCCTACAATCATACATTTTTTTTATGTCTGTAATGAAATGGCATCGAAGACAAATCATTTCGGTTAATAGAGCATAATAATCATTGTTATCTATTGGAAGTTCATTTGAAATATAACTCGTTGAGGGTCCTACTTAACCATCCACCGTGAAGATGTTCGATAAAAAAAAAACCAAACCAAACCAAACCATTTCAGTCCAAACGAATTCAAAACTTTCATTGTACGAAAAATAAACACCCCTAGGGGTGGAGGGTTAAGGCGGACCCACACCTGTGCATTACCAAAAACCATTTGCAACAACCAAACAAACACCGAGTCGCCCAAAAGTGACGACTCGCCATGACAAATTAGAGTACAACGAGGGCCTCCCTAACAATTAGAGAGGTCGTCTATATACTCTCAAAAACCCTATTACAATTTTGATGCATCCTGTGCTTCCTCAAAACGTTAGTCTATATCCTAGTAAAGGCACGCAATAGGGATACCGCCACAAGGGATACACCCTCATGGGTCCAGGTCCTCGATAAAGCCCTCAATGTCCCGGATGGGGGGCCCACATGCGACACTCATTGGGCTAATGCCCAACTCATTCATTCCCGATTTGTCACTCCCAAATGTCACCATAACAACATTCTCGGTCAAATGCCAATTGTCGATGTGTGGGCAATTGATGTACATATCGCCCTTATGTACCTTGCCTTTTCTCTTTCTCGACACCAATTGAAAACCATCCTCGTCCACCCTTGGTAGGTTCCTACTAGCCACGCTTAGCTTCGACGGTTCCTCACCCGGTGTACCCTCAATGTTTTTCGCTTGGTTGTTACAATCTTTAGCCTTCTCCGGATGTCCAATGGTCGACGAAGTACCGGACCACGTATCCGCCTTAGGACGCCACTCATGGCGGTTGAACTTGGGGCCAAGGCTCGAGGATATCGCCTTGGTTGGAGCGTGGCGGTCCTTGCCTCCACCTCGAACCTTTTTTCCCGATGCATGACAATCATCTTTCCCATGCCCAACATGTTTACAATTGGCACAAAATAATGGGATACGATCCCATGCCACTTTGTACCTTGAATCTTTACCTCGGATAGTGAGGATGATCTCTTCCGTTGGGGGAATTGAGATGTCAATCTCTACACATATCCTAGCAAAGGAGAGCCGACTTTGATGAATTGTGGTATGATCGGCTTGTAGTGGCATGATCGGCTTGTAGTGGCTTTCCAAGGAGCTTACCGATTGCCATGAGGGCCGATTCCTCATAAAGGTGAGCCGGGATTCCCATGATATTACACCAAACGGCAACAATTGCGACTCAAAGAACCTGTCAAAATCCGGTGCCCACTTGAACACCCTCATCGGATGGATATCAACATACCAATTCGGGCTCCCATTAGGACCATTTAGCACCTTAGCATAATCGACCACCTCTTGGAATTGGAGTAAAATATGCTTAGCATTCAAGTATTTCCATGTAAATGCACCAAATAACCCCATGCCACTAAGGCTTTTATGGATTTGGGTTGTGGACGGAATCGAATGGGAGAACTTCCCGACAATGGCAAGCCCTAGTTTCTTCGAGAGGTAATCCGTTTCTAGATCGGAAAAAGAGAGAGATGGAGTACCTTCATAAAGCCCGGCTGTCCCCAAAGGCTTAGCCTTGCCGGCGTCCAAGGGGATTAGCTCGGGCCTTAGATGGTTGGTTGGGGCCGGTGTGCCCTCCACGGCCTCAGTCCGCCCACGGGTGAAAGGATTCCTCGCCGCCTTCCACACATTCGCCGGCGGGGCTAGCTTTTCAGGCAAAGACTCCGGCAGTGCCAGTATCTCCAGCGAAGATTCCGGCAGCTATGCCACGGGGGCACGGTCTTCCTTGCGTGTATCGGCCTCAAGGTGGAGATAGGTAGCACATGGTGATGCTTTGGAGTACAAATTGTCATTTTCCACATTTGGACCAACACTTTCTTTCCCATACAAAGTAGCCTTTGTTTCTACCTCATTTTGCAAGTCACATGTTTCCAACACATCACATGCCACCCCATCATCTAGCTTAGGACCCATGTGATGCATTGTACTTGCAACGGTCGGCTGGTGGTCCAGCTCACTCCGGCACGCCGGCACCGGCGACAGTCCGACCACTTCCTCGGAGGTGGGATTTTCTATTACAATCGTAGGGGGACGCCCTTCATTCGCCATTTGAGCTAACGAGCTCAACATCTCCCCAATATAGGCTTGCCCAAGTTCCGGCGATCCCCTCCCATCACCATGTGCCTCGGCGGCTAGGTTCTCTACCATTTCAAATGCCATCTTCTTTTTGGCCCTACAAACATCCGACCCAAATTCTGAACCGGCACAAATGAGGCCTCGACGTGGCTCTCCGAATGCGGCGTACCTGCCCGCTTTGTTATAGGTCTTGAAATCGAGGGGAAATTCTATTCCGTAAAAGAGAGGGGTTGCGTTGTGGAGCTGACCGCGGTGACATCCCCCTCCGGAAGCTCACCACCGGATTTCACCATGGAATCAGGTGCAAGCACATGTCACCTCCGCCCGGACAAGAGATACCTTGGCCGAGAGACCGTGCGTGCCCCTCGGCTGTCCCGTCGGCGGGGAAGACGCCTAGGTAACAGTCGACGTCGAGGATTTTTAGAGAGAGAAGTTAGAGAGAAAGGAGAGAGAGAATGTTTTTAGCGTTCAAGTTTAGCACAACTTTTATATATGCCATTACTTGGCCAACAAGCAAACCTTTTATATCAAAATTGCCCACAATCATACATTTTATGATGCCTGTAATGAAATGGTATCAAATACAAGATCATTTTGGTCAATAGAGCATGTAATCATTGTTATCTAGAGGAAGTTCATTTTTTTTAATCTATAAAACCTGACCTTTATTGGATTATAATAGATATGGTCAGTACAAGATTGTTACAACATACATCCACCCAAAATTGCTCGGCCAAAATGTTATTTCCACCCAATAAATAAAGTTCAATCACTCTCTCCTTATGCCTATCTAGATTTCAAGAGACTGTCATACCGGGATTCAGCCCGATCCTCCTGTAGCCCGTTATCGTCTTCTCTTTCTTCTTCTTTAGCAAACTCCTCAATCAATTGGCTCTGCCTCTGTGTCAGGTTTGTCGGAATGCTAACGTTAAAGTGCACATATTGATCACCAAATGAAAACAAATTTTGGACTTTAATCCCCTTTTTCCTCAAGACCACCTTCTGCCCAGGTTCAGTGCCAGGGCGAACCTTAACAACAACATCCCTAGAGAGTGTAGGAACCTGGATCGTTCCTTCCAAAATTGCCTGAGTGATGCTCAAAATTGTATCAACATGGATATCAGCCCCTTCTCTTCGGAACACTGGGTCTTCTTTGACCTTAATCATAACATAAAGATCGCCTGGTTGATTTCCATCAGGATCCGATCCACCACTTCTGGGGATTTTAATGGTTTCATTGTTGTCCACTCCTGCCATGATACTCACCTTCACAGTCTTCGGCCCTTTTACTACCTGCTTACCCCTACAGGACTTGCAGAAGTTTGAAACAATTTTTCCAGCTCCCTTACAATTTGGACATGCAGCTTGAAGTGTGAAAGGACCATTTTGTGAGATAACCATGCCAGAACCTCTACAACATTTACAAGTTTCAGGCT
This sequence comes from Salvia splendens, assembly GCF_004379255.2. Lineage (NCBI taxonomy): Eukaryota > Viridiplantae > Streptophyta > Magnoliopsida > Lamiales > Lamiaceae > Salvia > Salvia splendens. Next base: position 25,969,561 of record NC_056036.1, on the reverse strand, counting down.
TTATTCCAGGAGGAACACCAGCTCCACACAAGTTTCACAAGTTAAATCAGTCATGACTGACAGTGTTTTGGTGCATCCTTGGACAACTTCCATAAAAGATAGTTCAACAGCAACCTTAACATCTTCTCCACCCATGTCCCAATTGAATATGTTGAAAATATCGGCATTTCTGAATATGTTCTGGAAAGGATTAAAGCTTCATGCCCAACCTGATCATACTGTTGGCGCTTTTCTTCATCCTTTAATACCTCGTATGCTTTCTGGACTTCTTGAAATTTCTTTTCAGCTTCCGGGTCATCTTTATTAGTATCAGGATGTAACTGCTTCGCAAGCCCGTAATAGGCTTTCTTGATTTCAGATGCTGTTGCATTTCTATTAACACCAAGGACATCATAGAAATCTCTTGACAATTGTGCAGTGGCATGGATTGACTGTTTGGGGCCTAAAATGTCCCAAAAACCAGGCTTTAACACATTACGTGCATCTCCATGATTTAAATAGAAAAGACCCCTTGATTGACTGCACGGTGCGGCGCCGACGCTCCTACACCCTCCCTTGAAGAAGGAATTGCAAGTCGAATTGAATAAGAATTGTGGCGCAGAAGGGACGTAAGAGAGCGGCGGGCGAGGCAATAGCAGTAGAGAATCGAGATTGGGGTAAAACCCCCTCTAGAGGAAGTTCATTTGAAATATAACCTTTTATATTTGGGTTTACTTAGCTAACAACGAAACCATTTCAATCAAAATTCCCTAAAAACCTTGAATGTACGATTCTTGTTATGTAATAGCATCAGGATAGAATCATTATGGTCGATATTAGATTATAGTAATTGTCATATCTTAAAAGCTTATTTGAAGCACAACTTTTATATATGTTTACTTGGCCAACAAGCAAACCTTTTATATCCATCTGGGACAAAAACATTATCCCCACAATTCCAGTGTTCCTTTGGCGCCTCCTGGCCAATAGAATACCCGTTGATGCAAAACTTCAATGGAGAGGAGTTGCTCTTGCTTCCAAATGCCGTTGCTGTTCTAATCCAGGTGAGGAGTCAAGACTTCATCTGTTTGTGAATGGAGTGGCGGCAGCTTAGATATGGAGCCAGTTTTCGAGATGGTTCCCAGAAGCTCCGGAGTTTGGTAGAAGAGATTGCAGCCTTGAAGAGCGGCTGAGATGGTGGCAGAGGCACTTGAAATGCAGGAACAAACGTCACATTTGCATTCTGATCCCGTGCTTAATTTTCTGGTACATCTGGACAGAAAGAAACGGGTGTGTCCATTGTGAGAATGTCTTTAAAACTGAAAATGTTTGTAAAAGAATTGTGTTGCACTTGCGAAATTTGGTGCTGGCAGGACAAATTGGCCCGGATCATTGGCAAGGATGTGTGCCGAGAGTGGATTTTATGACAGCAAAGCCCAGAGAGTGCAGAACAAAGAGAGTGGAGAAAGTGCAGTGGAGGCCTCCAGATTTCTCGTGGTTGAAGCTTAATACAGATGGTGCTTATGAGGGGGCTTCAGGTAAGGCAGGAGCAGGGGGTATTATCAGAAACCATTTGGGAGACATTGTGGAAGGCTTCTACACACCTTTAACAGCGGCATCTGGTTTTGAGGCTGAATTAAAGGCTCTACTGGAGAGAATTGTGATAGCAAAGGCACATAGTTGCAATTTGTGGCTGGAAACAGATGCGGAGAGGCTTTTCTCAATCCTGGAGAAGAACCATTTGTGGCCAGCCGAGATGAGGCACAACATGGCAAGGATATACATGGAGCTTAGAGATATCCAGTGGAAGGTAACGTGCATTCGGAGAGAAGGTAATAAGGTTGCTGATCTGATGGCTTCTCTGGGAAAGGAGAGTCAGTCCCTGACTAGACTTGGGGTAAGCTTGATCCCTGCGAGAGTACGAGCCTTGGCAAGATTAAACCAGCTAGGTATGCCTAGTTTTAGATTTTGATTTTGTCCCTTGTGTTTTGTGGCTTGCTTTTAGGCTGATTAGTCTGTTTTGTTATAGTTCTTGGTTTGTACCCTTCCTTCTTGGTCCATTCACTTTCAGGATTGGGCTGTGTTTGAAACTTTGTTTACATGATATATATGGGATGAGGGACCTACTTAACCCTCCACAGTGAAGGTGTTGAAAAAAAAGCAAACCTTTTATATCGAAATTGCCCACAATCATACATTTTTTGATGTCTGTAATGAAATGGCATCGAATATAAGATTATTTTGGTCAATAGAGCATATAATCATTGTTATCTAGTGGAAGTTCATTTGAAATATAACCTTTTATATTTGGGTTTACCGTGTCTATACAGTGTGCGTAAAGTGTGCTATTTTGAGCATGAAAGTGAAGAAGATACTTAATAAAAGATTCTTAATATATTATGTCTTCATACATAATATTATTCAACTCTCGAATGCTTCCGCTGAATGTTGTTTCTTTCGATTGCAAGTATTGTAGACTTAATTTTCATTTTGAGTTGTTGATTGTTGAAATGATACTCTGAGTGTATTGTGTACTTTGTACGTGCAGTATGTGTATTGTGTCTATACAATGTGCGTAAAGTGTGTTATTTTGAGCATGAAAGTTAAGAAGATAGTAAATAAAAGATTCTGAATATATTATGTCTTCATACATAATATTATTCTTCTCTCGAATGCTTCCGGTGATTGTTGTTTCTTTCGATTTCAAGTATTGTTGAGTTAATATTCATTTTGAGTTGTTGATTGTACAAATGATACGTTGAGTGGATTGTGCGGGCAGTGTGTGTATTGTGTATATAAAATGAGCGTAAAGTCTGTTATTTTTGTGTAGCTTCTTTAGTATGAGTATTTTGTGTATAATGTGTGTAGTATGTGCAATCCATTTAGTGTTTATGTATTTTATTTATATTGTGTTTAATATTTGTAGATGCGCCACATATGTATAAATTGTGTATTTTATGAGTATATTTGTTGTATAGTATATAAATTGTGTATTTTGTGGTAATATCTCTAGTGTGTTCAATGTAGGTATGTATGTTTGCAATACATGCGTTATTTATTTTTTTTATAGTGTGTTTAATATTTGTGGTATGTACCGCGTATGTATACTAAGTGTAGTGTGTATAGTGTGTGTATTGTGTACTTTGTGCGGGCATTGTGTGTATTTTTTCTATATAATGTGCGTAAATTTGTTAATTTTATGTAGCGTCTTCAGTATGTGTATAGTGTATTTTATTTATATTATGTTTGTGTATTTTGTTTATAGCATGTCTAATGTTTATAGTATGTGTTGCATATGTATATATAACGAGTGTAGGGTTTTTATATTGTTTGTATTTGTGTGGTGTATATACCTTGTGTACAATGTGTAGTGTGACCTATGAGGCAATCCTAGATCGGAAGGTGCAAGAGTTGCGAAACAAGTCGATAGCATCCGTGAAAGTGTTGTGGAAACACCATGGTCCCGAGGAAGCCACGTGGGAGTTAGAAGATAGAATGAAAGTAAAGTACCCCGAGTTGTTTATGTGAGATGATCAAATTTCGGGATGAAATTTCTGTTAAGAAGGGAAGGATGTAACATCCCAAAATTTTTGTGACCTTTATTTAATATATGTCGATTGGAAATTTCATTTATGAAATTTAAATTGTTGCTACGTGATTGAGTTTGATTACGTAGAATAAATCGTCATGGGGAATTGGAATGAAGTGTTATTTATATTTTAATGTGGGGAAAATCAATTTAAATAAGATCATGCATTTTGTTCTAGCCAAATAAAGTGCCTATTGTCGGCCCCTCCAATTATTGGAAATTTTATTCTTTCTTGGACTTAAATAATTGTTTTGGGATATTCATCCAAATTAAATCCAAATTAAATTATCCCTAAATTGTGCTACATGAAATTCGAACTCTAACCTATTATTTTTGTGAGTTTCGAACATTCTCTATTTTAATTAGGAGGATTGGTACCTTGTTGATTTCCTTTAGCTATTTTAAATCCAATTAAATCTTGCCACATTTTATTCCCTCACCCCAATTAAATTAAGAGTTGAATTATTTCCTTGTGGCTAATTAAGCCAATGTTCGCCCCCCTATTTGTAGAGGAGAATATATTTGCTTCCTATTTGTGGAATTCCTTTTAACTGATTAAACGATCGAATTTTGACATGAAATTTTAACTGATTAAACTTCAAGGTGTTTTCTGTTTTGTGTGTGAATTTCAGCCTCTTTTGACGAAAGATGAAAGTTTAATAAATTTTTGAAGTTGACTACCCAATTCTGCCAGAAACTTGTATTCTCGCCCAGAAAGTTTCGTTTTCTATTTGACCGACCAAATGGCCTCCTTTTGATGTGCCTAGGACTGCTTTCCGCACTCGTTATGGCCATTATGAATTCGTTGTGATGCCATTTGGACTTACTATCGTCCCGGTAGTTTTCATGGACTTGATGAATCGAGTTTTCCACGAGTATCTCGATAAGTTTGTGTTAGTCTTCATTGATGATGTGTTAGTATACTCGAAGAACGAGGAGGAGCATGGATGGAACCTGCAAACTGTGTTGGAAACGTTACGAAAAGAGAAGCTTTATGCCAAGTTCAGTAAGAGTGAGTTTTGGTTGACTCAAGTGAACTTTCTTGGTCCTATCGTGACCGGCTAATAGAAGTCAAGAGGACCCAGTGAAGGTCGAGGCTGTGCAAAATCGAAAGTCACTGAAAATGTCCAGTGAAATTCACAGTTTCTTGGGATTGGCTGGATACTGCAGACGTTTCATCGAGGGATTCTCTAACATCGCGAGACCGATGCTGCAACTGTTAAAGAAAGGAATCAAGGTGGTTTGGACGCCGAAATGCCAGGCGAGTTTTCAACTGTTGAAGGAGAAATTGACTGCAACACCTGTCCTAGCGGTACCAGAACCCGACAAGGACTTCGTCGTCTCTACTGACGCGTCGAAAGTAGGACTAGGATGCGTGTTGATGCAAGATGGGAAAGTGTTAGCATATGCTTCCCGACAATTGAGACCAAACGAGCTGAATTTTCCGACCCATGATTTGGAGATAGCAGCAGTAGTGCACGCACTGAAAATTTGGAGACATCATCTCTATGGAGTGAGATGCGAGATATATACGGATCACAAGAGTCTCAAGTAGTTCTTCGAGTAGAAGGAGCTAAATATGTGACAAAGACGTTGGCTAGAGATCGTGAAGGATTATGATTGCGGTATTCACTACCATCCAAGCAAGGCGAACGTAGTAGCCAATGCTTTGAGTAGGAAGAACCAACCTCAATTGGCTTTTTTTGCTAACGCAAGAGGAAGCGTTGATTCGCGAATTCGATAGAATGAGATTGGAAATAGTAAAAGCGCCCGAGATAGTAGGAGGAAGAATAGCGACGCTAGTGATTGAGCTAGAGTTGAGAACCAAGCTCATAGAAGCCCAACGACATGATGAGAAGTTGGAAGAGTTACGTGTGAAGGTGAGAGCCGAGAAGCTCGATCATTACCGTGAGGAGGAGAATAATGCTTTGACATACGATGGATGATTGTGTGTGCCGAGTGATGAGGTGCTAAAAGATGAGATTTTAAGTGAAGCGCACGACATGCCTTACACTGCTCACCCCAGAAGCACGAAGATGTATCGAGATTTGAAGCAACGTTTTTGGTGGAATGGAATGAAATGAGACGTGGCGTCGTATGTGGAGCGATGTCTAGCATGCCAACAAGTGAAGGCCTTACACCAACGGCCATATGGGAAATTGCAACCACTTGAAATTTCCGAATGGAAGTGAGAGCATCTAACTATGGATTTCATGACGGGTTTGCCAAAGTCACAAAAGGGCAACACTGCAATTTGGGTGATCATCGATCGACTAACTAAAAGCACGCACTTTTTACCAATTCAAATTTCTTATGGTGCGGACAAGTTAGCAAAGCTCTACGTGAATGAGATTGTGCGTTTGCATGGGGTGCCAAAGACCATTGTGTCCGACCGTGATACGAAGTTCACATCAAAGTTTTGGATGAGTTTGCAACGGGAATTGGGCACACAACTGACTTCAGCACTGCTTATCACCCACAATCGGACGGACAGTGAGAGAGGACGATTCAAACGCTTGAGGATATGCTGCGAGCCGTTTTCTTAAATCAAGGGAAAAGTTGGGAAACTGTTCTATCATCGGTTGAATTCGCCTACAACAATAGCTACCAAGCGACGATCGATATGGCTCCGTATGAAGCCTTGTATGGCAGGAAGTGTCTATCCCCGCACTATTGGGATGAAGTTAGCGAGAGGAAGATGTTAGGACCCGATGCTATAAAGGAAATGACCGAAATTGTGCATCAAATCCGCGCAAGGATCAAGGAAACTCAAGATAGGTAGAAGTCGTATGCTGACGTGCGTCGAACGGAAATCAAATTTGATGTTGGTGACAAAGTGTTCTTGAAAGTATCTCCGACGAAAGGAGTTGTGAGGTTTGGATTGAAGGGCAAGCTGAAACTGCGCTTTGTAGGACCGTACGAGATTATCGATGAAGTAGGTCCTGTAGCGTATTGTTTGGCGTTACCTCCCAGTTTTGGGAATGTGCACAACGTGTTCCATGTGTCGCAGTTGTGCAAGTACGTGTTCGACCCCAAGTATGTGATTCATCAAGAGGAAGTGATCCTAACCCCCGACATGAGCTACGAGGAAAGGCCAGAGGCAATCCTAGATCGGAAGGTGCAAGAGTTGCGAAACAAGTCGATAGTTTCCGTGAAAGTGTTGTGGAAACACCATGGTCCCGAGGAAGCCACGTGGGAGTTAGAAGATAGAATGAAAGTAAAGTACCCCGAGTTGTTTATGTGAGACGATCAAATTTCGGGACGAAATTTCTGTTAAGAAGGGAAGGATGTAACATCCCAAATTTTTGGTGACCTTTATTAAATACATGTCGATTGGAAATTTCATTTATGAAATTTAAATTGTTGCTACGTGATTGAGTTTGATTATGTGGAATAAATCGTCATGGGGGAATTGGAATGAAGTACTATTTATATTTTAATGTGGGGAAAATCAATTTAAATAAGATCATGCATCTTGTTCTAGCCAAATAAAGTGGCTATTGTCGGCCCCTCCAATTATTCGAAATTTTATTCTTTCTTGGATTTAAATAATTGTTTTGGGATATTCATCCAAATTAAATCCAAATCAAATTATCTCTAAATTGTGCTACATGAAATTCAAACTATAACCAATTATTTTTGTGAGTTTCGAACATTCTCTATTTTAATTAGGAGGATGAATTAGTTTCTTTGATTTAATTGGTACATTGTTGATTTCCTTTAGCTATTTTAAATCCAATTAAATCTTGCCACATTTTATTCCCTCACCCCAATTAAATTAAGAGTTGAATTATTTCCTTGTGGCTAATTAAGCCAATGTTCCCCCCTATTTGTAGAGGAGAATATATTTGCTTCCTATTTTGTGGAATTCCTTTATTCAATTAAATACTAAATTAATACCTAAGTCAAATTAATTGGGAATGTGAATATTTTCCTTCTATTGTGTCTCCATCCCACACGTTTTTTTTGTCTTAATTTTCTTGTGAAAATTTATTTAATTGTTGCATATTTTATGAGAGTCTTTTCCTATAAAGAAATTACCAAATTTAAATCCTATTCTATTTAATTGAGGATTTAAATAATTTCCTTGTGCACACCATCAAACTTTACGCCCCCTCCCTAATTATTTCCTACTTGGAGATTTAATTTATTTTGTTCCCTTGTTTATGGAATATTCATTGTTTTATTTCCTAAATTGTGAATCTATTCCTCTCCAAGTAAATACCAAATAAATTCCTTATTGAATTTCTAGCCATAATTTTTGAAAACTTGCATTCCTTTTAATTGTGGGATTTTATTTATTGGCCTCTAATTTATTACTCCACAATTAATTAATTAATTAATTAGTTTATGGGATTAAACCTAGGACTATTTAATCACCTAAACTAAACCCTAGCCCCATTATCCCTCAAATTTTAGTCCACCTACATCCTCTCCCTCTCTCCACACGCCACTCTCCTCTCCCTCTCTTCATCCTCTCCAAAATTCCTTCCAATCCCTGTTCTTGCATCCATTGGAGTTTGATTTTCAAGAGTTCCCGACGAATCGTTTCAATCTTTGCTTCTACCGTTTGGTTTTCAATTCAAGAAGGTATAATTGAATCTTTTCCCTCATCTTCACCATTGAAAACCTTGTTCTTGATTCCTTCATGCATATAGTGAGTGTAGGAATCTTAGAACGCATAATTAATTGGTGGGAATTTGTGTTTGTATGAGAACAATTGTGAATATGCGATTTTGATTGAATATGTGTGAAGTTTGAATGAATCATTGGTGAATGATGTGTGATTATATGAGAACGTGATTGTGAGAACCTTTTTAAGCATGATTGTGTGGTGGAAGCATGAAAAAATTATGTTTGGATGAATGGGGAAGAAACCCTAATTTCAAAATTGTGAGGCCTGAAAACTGTGGTGTTCGGACTGTAAATTCCGACGTGTGTTTGACCAACCAAACGATTGGATTTTGACACAACATTTTAACTGAGTAAACTTCAAGGTGTTTTCTGTTTTATGTGTGAATTTCAGCCCCTTTTGACGAAAGATGAAATTTTAATAAATTTTTGAAGTTGACTGCCCAATTCTGCCAGAAACTTATATTCTCGCCCAGAAAGTTTCGTTTTTTATTTGACCGACTAAATGGCCTCCTTTTGATGTGAATTTTTTTTACTAGATGAAATTTTAAGTGTCTTCTGAGTTGTGTGAAAATTTCAGCCTCATTGGACATCGGATGAATTTTTGGTGAATTTTTCAATTGAACTGCACAGTACTGCCAAAATTTTGTGTTCCGACCAGAGAGTTACATTATTGTTTTGACAGACAAAATGACGTGATTTTGGTGTAAACTTTTAAATGGATGAACTTAAATGTGTCTACTGTGTTGTGACCAAATGTTAGCTTCATATGAGGTCGGATGGAGTTTTGGTGATTTTTACAAACCAACCGCGCAGTTCTGCCAGATTTGTTGTTATGTGGAAATATCACTTGTTGACAAATTTGAGTGAATTATATGATGCATGTACGATTTAGGAATGTATCCTATGACGTGATTATGCGTGACACGTTGAGAAATATTATGGCATGTTTTCCTTATGTTGATGAATGTTGGGATGGGTAATTTAAGAGAATGATAAAAGGAACGACAGGACATGCATGATAATGTGACTTGATGGAAGGCTGATTTGTATTGTGGTTTGGCAAGGGTTATTGTGTGTATGTGAGCACAAGGAACGAGGGTTGCCTTAAGTGGATATTGAATTGTTTAAGCAAACGAGGTGGGCTTTCTTTTACAAATCTTTTTATTTTCCGAAAATATGATGTGGTGTTATAAGGGTGGTTTAACTTGTTATGTCATGCCATGTTTTTTTGTTTGTGAGATTGTTGTCAGATGCCTAGTTCGTCTGAGCTTGCTCCGTTAGGCTATATGGCTGTGTTGTGAAACGAATTCGGGTCTGAGTAGGGCCGCAAACCCTATCAGGCTGTGTACACTGGTGGGATAGTGAGCCGTCCATGCTAGTCGGCCGGTCTCGTGGGCGAATAGTGTGGCCACACTTTCATTGCACTGCGATATGATGATTGTGATTGATGGAATGATGAGAAAGTGGAGAGATTGATTATCTGGCCAGACTTTGAAATATTTTTGTATTCTCGTGATATTTCTTAAGTACACATAAAACTCGAGATCACTCGTATGGATGACATAACTGTATAAAATGTTTTCGGCATGAGCCCATTGAGTACAACAAGTACTCAGCCCTGCATGTGTTTTCCCCTATGTGCAGGTTGAGCGGGATGTTGCGGTGGATGTTGAGTCGGCCTAGGAAATTGGGATGCATTGTGTCTTCATACATAGGTGTCAACCTTGACTCTCTTTGAAACCTTATTTCCGCTGCTATACTTTTGAACTAAGCCTTAAGACCTTACTTTATTTCGTACTATTTTGAGTATGTCAAAATTTTGTTAGACTTTAATCCGTTGCTTACTTCTTTACTCTAAAATGGTTTTTCGTAAACTAAAACAAATCTTTTCTTTAAAAGTTAATTGGATTTTTGATATTTATTTTTCCGCTGTTTTCTTTGAAAAGAATTGTTTGCTAGAAATCTCCGCACTATTTGATATTGTAATTATGACATTAAGTTCTGCATGCTAAAGCGACTAAGTACTATTTCGATGTAAGGTTCTTGAGATAAGCACAACATCTTCTTTTCTCAATTCCTAAGAACCTTGATCCCGAGGATGTGTCCCGCGTCTCCCATATCCTTCATCTCGAACTGGTTTGATAACCATGATCGTACTGATGACAACATCTTTTTATTGTTTCCAATTAGAAGAATGTCATCTACATATAAAACTAATAACACTACATTCCTATTTTCAATCTTCTTGTACACACAACTTTCACTTGGGTATTTTTCGAATCCAAACTTGAAAACAGTTTGATCGAAACACTGGTTCCATGATCTAGATGCTTGCTTAAGGCCATAAATGACCTTCTTAAGCTTCCAAACCATGTGTTCCTTACCCTTTATGGCATAACCTTCGGGTTGTTCCATGTAGATGGTCTCCTCAAGACCGCCATTTAGAAACGCAGTCTTAACGTCCATCTGCCATACTTCCCAATCCATATAAGCTGCTATAGATAATAGTATCCGGATCGATTTGAGCATGGCCACTGGGAGAAAGTCTCGTCGTAATTGACACCTTCCTTTTGGGCATACCCCTTAGCCACTAGTATTTCCTTGAAGACTTTAACTCGTCCATCGGGTCCACGTTTACGTTTATGTATCCACTTGCTCCCAATGGCAGTACAACCTTTGGGTAGGACGGACAAATCATAGACGTCTTTGTCTATCATATATTGTAGTTCCAAATCTATTGCTTTCACCCATTCGCAATGATCGACATCTGTCTGCGCTTCTGCAAAGTTTCAGGGATCTAATACATTGCTGTCTGAGGAGTGATCCATAGATTCCCCCAAACCAATGTATCTTTTGGGCTCATGTGAGACCCTCCTACTGCGGCGCGGCACTACAATTCTTGGAATAGAAGTTGAAGTTTCTGGAATTGTTTGTACACTTGGCACTCGTTCTTGGTTAATGGAATTTGTGACAGAAGTTATCTCACCAAGAGCCACTTCACTGCTGGGTTTATGACTCATTACATAGTCTTCCTCTAAGAATGTGGCGTGAGTGCTCACAATAACTTTCTTATCTAGGAGACCAAAGAATTCATAAGCTTTCGTTCCTCTGGGGTATCATATAAACAAACATACCTCCGTCCTTGATCCTAGCTTAGTTGGATCCTTTTCCAATACATGAGTCGGGCAACCCCAAATCTTGAGATGTGCTATATTGGGCTTGCGCCCAGTCCACAACTCATAAGGAGTAGTAGGTACGGATTTTGATGGTAAATTGTCTAAAATATGGCTTGCAGAAAGCAAGGAATGTCCCCAAAATGAAGTAGGTAGCCGTGCATAACTCATCATCGATCGGACCATGTTCAATAAGGTCATGTTCCTTCTTTCAGCCACGCTGTTCTGCTGCGGCGTGCCCTGCGCAATCAGTTAGGATTCAATTCCCGACTCCGACAGGTAGTCCAAAAACTCAGCACTGAGGTACTCGCTACCACGATCAGATCGTAGGCTTTTGATACTCTTACCATGATACTTCTCCACAAGAGTCTTAAAGTCCTTGAACTTATCAAAAGACTCTGACATGTGGAGCATCAAATAGATGTATCCAATTTTCGAGAAGTCATCAATAAATGTGATGAAGTATCGAAAACCACTTCTTGCCTCAGTAGACATTGGACCACATACATCAGAATGAACGAGCTCAAGTACTTCCTTGGCCCTATTGCCCTTAGCCTGAAAAGGCCTCTTGGTCATCTTGCCTTCTAAGCATGACTCACACTTATGAAAAGGTTCCTCCTCTAGATCTTTAATAAGATCTTGTTGGATAAGAGAATGGATCCTCATTTCATTGGCATTACCAAGTCTAAGGTGCCATAAGTACGTTTCGTTCATTGAACTTGATGGTTCCTTTCGTTTCCTTGAAATTTTCGATGTTGTATTGAGTTCTGATTTGCGATTATTAAACAGTGTAGATGTGATTGTGTAAAGATTGTTTTCCATGATACCACGACAGATATAAGAACCATCATTCTTAATAACGCAATTGTCATTAAAATAAATCGAATATCCATCAAAAACTAATTTAGAAACTGAAATTAAATTTCTTCTAAAAGAATGTATCAACAAAACATTCTTCAAAATAAAAAATCTATCACTACTAAAACGCAAATAAATGTCTCCCACTGATGACAACATCTTTTTATTGTTTCCAATTAGAAGAATGTCAACTACATATAAAACTAATAACACTACCTTCCCCTTTTCAACCTTCTTGTACACACAGCTTTCACTTGGGCATTTTTCGAATCCAAACTTGCAAACAGTTTGATCGAAACACTGGTTCCATGATCTAGATGCTTGCTTAAGGCCATAAATGGCCTTCTTAAGCTTCCAAACCATGTGTTCCTTGCCCTTTATGGCATAACCTTCGGGTTGTTCCATGTAGATGGTCTCCTCAAGACCGCCATTTAGAAACGCAGTCTTAACGTCCATCTGCCATACTTCCCAATCCATATAAGCTGCTATAGATAATAGTATCCAGATCGATTTGAGCATGGCCACTGGGGAGAAAGTCTCGTCGTAATTGACACCTTCCTTTTGGGCATACCCCTTAGCCACTAGTATTTCCTTGAAGACTTTAACTTGTCCATCGGGTCCACGTTTACGTTTATATATCCACTTGCTCCCAATGGCAGTACAACCTTCAGGTAGGACGGACAAATCGTAGACGTCTTTGTCTATCATATATTGTAGTTCCAAATCTATTGCTTTCACCCATTCGCAATGATCGACATCTGTCTGCGCTTCTGCAAAGTTTCAGGGAGCTAATACATTGCTGTCTGAGGAATGATCCATAGATTCCCCCAAACCAATGTATCTTTTGGGCTCATGTGAGACCCTCCCACTGCGGCGCGGCACTACAATTCTTGGAATAGAAGTTGAAGTTTCTAGAATTGTTTGTACACTTGGTACTCGTTCTTGGTTAATGGAATTTGTGACAGAAGTTATCTCACCAAGAGCCACTTCACTGCTGGGTTTATGACTCATTACATAGTCTTCCTCTAAGAATGTGGCGTCAGTGCTCACAATAACTTTCTTATCTCGGAGACTAAAGAATTCATAAGCTTTCGTTCCTCTGGGGTATCATATAAACAAACATACCTCCGTCCTTGATCCTAGCTTAGTTGGATCCTTTTCCAATACAAGAGTCGGGCAACCCCAAACCTTGAGATGTGCTATATTGGGCTTGCGCCCAGTCCAAATCTCATAAGGAGTAGTAGGTACGGATTTTGATGGTAAATTGTCTAAAATATGGCTTGCAGAAAGCAAGGCATGTCCCCAAAACGAAGTAGGTAGCCGTGCATAACTCATCATCGATCGGGCCATGTTCAATAAGGTCATGTTCCTTCTTTCAGCCACGCCGTTCTGCTGGGGCGTGCCCGGCGCAATCAGTTGGGATTCAATTCCCGACTCCGACAAGTAGTCCAAAAACTCAGCACTGAGGTACTCACCTCCACGATCAGATCGTACGCTTTTGATACTCTTACCATGATACTTCTCCACAAGAGTCTTAAAGTCCTTGAACTTATCAAAAGACTCTGACTTGTGGAGCATCAAATAGACGTATCCAATTTTCGAGAAGTCATCAATAAATGTGATGAAGTATCGAAAACCACTTCTTGCCTCAGTAGACATTGGACCACATACATCGGAATGAACGAGCTCAAGTACTTCCTTGGCCCTATTGCCCTTAGCCTGAAAAGGCCCCTTGGTCATCTTGCCTTCTAACCATGACTCACACTTATGAAAAGGTTCCTCCTCTAGATCTTTAATAAGATCTTGCTGGATAAGAGAATGGATCCTCCTTTCATTGGCATTACCAAGTCTAAGGTGCCATAAGTACGTTTCGTTCATTGAACTTGATGGTTCCTTTCATTTCCTTGAAATTTTCGATGTTGTATTGAGTTCTGATTTGCGATTATTAAACAGTGTAGATGTGATTGTGTACAGATTGTTTTCCATGATACCACGACAGATATAAGAACCATCTTTCTTAATAACGCAATTGTCATTAAAATAAATCGAATATCCATCAAAAACAAATTTAGAAACTGAAATTAAATTTCTTCTAAAAGAAGGTATTAACAAAACATTCTTCAAAATCAAAAATCTATGACTACTAAAACGCAAATAAATGTCTCCCACTGATGACAACATCTTTTTATTGTTTCCAATTAGAAGAATGTCATCTATATATAAAACTAAGAACACTACAATCCCCTTTTCAACCTTCTTGTACACACAGCTTTCACTTGGGCATTTTTCGAATCCAAACTTGCAAACAGTTTGATCGAAACACTGGTTCCATGATCTAGATGCTTGCTTAAGGCCATAAATGGCCTTCTTAAGCTTCCAAACCATGTGTTCCCTGCCCTTTATAGCATAACCTTCGGGTTGTTCCATGTAGATGGTCTCCTCAAGACCGCCATTTAGAAACGCAGTCTTAACGTCCATCTGCCATACATCCTAATCCATATAAGCTGCTATAGGAAATAGTATCCGGATCGATTTGTGCATGGCCACTGGGGAGAAAGTCTCGTCGTAATTGACACCTTCCTTTTGGGTATACCCCTTAGCCACTAGTCTTGCCTTTAAGACTTTAACTCGTCCATCGGGTCCACGTTTACGTTTATATATCCACTTGCTCCCAATGGCAGTACAACCTTCAGGTAGGACGGAAAAATCGTAGACGTCTTTGTCTATCATATATTGTAGTTCCAAATCTATTGCTTTCACTCATTCGCAATGATCGACATCTGCCTGCGCTTCTGCAAAGTTTCAGGGATCTAATACATTGCTGTCTGAGGAGTGATCCATAGATTCCCCCAAACCAATGTATCTTTTGGGCTCATGTGAGACCCTCCCACTGCGGCGCGGCACTACAATTCTTGGAATAGAAGTTGAAGTTTCTGGAATTGTTTGTACACTTGGTACTCGTTCTTGGTTAATGGAATTTGTGACAGATATTATCTCACCAAGAGCTACTTCACTGCTGGGTTTATGACTCATTACATAGTCTTCCTCTAAGAATGTGGCGTGAGTGCTCACAATTACTTTCTTATCTCGGAGACTAAAGAATTCATAAGCTTTCGTTCCTCTGGGGTATCATATAAACAAACATACCTCCGTCCTTGATCCTAGTTTAGTTGGATCCTTTTCCAATACATGAGTCGGGCAACCCCAAATCTTGAGATGTGCTATATTGGGCTTGCGCCCAGTCCACATCTCACAAGGAGTAGTAGGTACGGATTTTGATGGTAAATTGTCTAAAATATGGCTTGCAGAAAGCAAGGCATGTCCCCAAAACGAAGTAGGTAGCCGTGCATAACTCATCATCGATCGGACCATGTTCAATAAGGTCATGTTCCTTCTTTCAGCCACACCGTTCTGCTGGGGCGTGCCCGGTGCAATCAGTTGGGATTCAATTCCCGACTCCGACAAGTAGTCCAAAAACTCAGCACTGAGGTACTCGCCTCCACGATCAGATCGTAGGCTTTTGATACTCTTACCATGATACTTCTCCACAAGAGTCTTAAAGTCCTTGAACTTATCAATAGACTCTGACTTGTGGAGCATCAAATAGACGTATCCAATTTTCGAGAAGTCATCAATAAATGTGATGAAGTATCGAAAACCACTTCTTGCCTCAGTAGACATTGGACCACATACATCGGAATGAATGAGCTCAAGTACTTCCTTGGCCCTATTGCCCTTAGCCTGAAAAGGCCTCTTGGTCATCTTGCCTTCTAAGCATGACTCACACTTATGAAAAGGTTCCTTCTCTAGATCTTTAATAAGATCTTGTTGGATAAGAGAATGGATCCTCCTTTCATTGGCATTACCAAGTCTAAGGTGCCATAAGTACGTTTCGTTCATTGAACTTGATGGTTCCTTTCGTTTCCTTGAAATTTTCGATGTTGTATTGAGTTCTGATTTGCGATTATTAAACAGTGTAGATGTGATTGTGTACAGATTGTTTTCCATTATACCACGACAGATATAGAACCATCATTCTTAATAACGCAATTGTCATTAAAATAAATCGAATATCCATCAAAAACTAATTTAGAAACTCAAATTAAATTTCTTCTAAAAGAAGGTATCAACAAAACATTCTTCAAAATCATAAATCTATCACTACTAAAACGCAAATAAATGTCTCCCACTGATAACAACATCTTTTTATTGTTTCCAATTAGAAGAATGTCATCTACATATAAAACTAATAACACTACATTCCCCTTTTCAACCTTCTTGTACACACAGCTTTCACTTGGGCATTTTTCGAATCCAAACTTGTAAACTGTTTGATCGAAACACTGGTTCCATGATCTAGATGCTTGCTTAAGGCCATAAATGGCCTTCTTAAGCTTCCAAACCATGTGTTCCTTGCCCTTTATGGCATAACCTTCGGGTTGTTCCATGTAGATGGTCTCCTCAAGACCGCCATTTAGAAACGCAGTCTTAACGTCCATCTGCCAAACTTCCCAATCCATATAAGCTGCTATAGATAATAGTATCCGGATCGATTTGAGCATGGCCACTGGGAGAAAGTCTCGTCGTAATTGACACCTTTCTTTTGGGCATACCCCTTAGCCACTAGTATTTCCTTGAAGACTTAAACTCAGCACTGAGGTACTCGCCTCCACGATCAGATCGTAGGCTTTTGATAATCTTACCATGATACTTCTCCACAAGAGTCTTAAAGTCCTTGAACTTATCAAAAGACTCTGACTTGTGGAGCTTCAAATAGACGTATCCAATTTTCGAGAAGTCATCAATAAATGTGATGAAGTATCGAAAACCACTTCTTGCCTCAGTAGACATTGGACCACATACATCGGAATGAACGAGCTCAAGTACTTCCTTGGCCCTATTGCCCTTAGCCTGAATAGGCCTCTTGGTCATCTTGCCTTCTAAGCATGACTCACACTTATGAAAAGGTTCCTCCTCTAGATCTTTAATAAGATCTTGTTGGATAAGAGAATGGATCCTCCTTTCATTGGCATTACCAAGTCTAAGGTGCCATAAGTACGTTTCGTTCATTGAACTTGATGGTTCCTTTCATTTCCTTGAAATTTTCGATGTTGTATTGAGTTCTGATTTGCGATTATTAAACAGTGTAGATGTGATTGTGTACAGATTGTTTTCCATGATACCACGACAGATATAAGAACCATCTTTCTTAATAACGCAATTGTCATTAAAATGAATCGAATATCCATCAAAAACTAATTTAGAAACTGAAATTAAATTTCTTCTAAAAGAAGGTATCAACAAAACATTCTTCAAAATCAAAAATCTATCACTACTAAAACGCAAATAATTGTCTCCCACTGATGACAACATCTTTTTATTGTTTCCAATTAGAAGAATGTCATCTATATATAAAACTAAGAAGACTACAATCCCCTTTTCAACCTTCTTGTTCACACAGCTTTCACTTGGGCATTTTTCGAATCCAAACTTGCAAACAGTTTGATCGAAACACTGGTTCCATGATCTAGATGCTTGCTTAAGGCTATAAATGGCCTTCTTAAGCTTACAAACCATGTGTTCCCTGCCCTTTATGGCATAACCTTCGGGTTGTTCCATGTAGATGGTCTCCTCAATACCGCCATTTAGAAACGCAGTCTTAACGTCCATCTGCCATACATCCTAATCCATATAAGCTGCTATATGAAATAGTATCCGGATCGATTTGTGCTTGGCCACTGGGGAGAAAGTCTCGTCGTAATTGACACCTTCCTTTTGGGTATACCCCTTAGCCACTAGTCTTGCCTTTAAGACTTTAACTCGTCCATCGGGTCCACGTTTACGTTTATATATCCACTTGTTCCCAATGGCAGTACAACCTTCAGGTAGGACGGACAAATCGTAGACGTCTTTGTCTATCATAGATCGTAGTTCCGAATCCATTGCTTTCACCCATTCGCAATGATCGACATCTGCCTGTGCTTCCGCAAAGTTCGAGGGATCTAATACATTGCTGTTTGAGGAGTGATCCATAGATTCCCCCAAACCAATGTATCTTTTGGGCTCATGTGAGGCCCTCCCACTGCGGTGGGGCACTACAATTCTTGGAATAGAAGTTGAAGTTTCTGGAATTGTTTGTACACTTGGTACTCGTTCTTGGTTAATGGAATTTGTGACAGAAGTTATCTCACCAAAAGCCACTTCACTGCTGGGTTTATGACTCATTACATAGTCTTTCTCTAAGAATGTGGCATGAGTGCTCACAGTAACTTTCTTATCTCGGAGATTAAAGAATTCATAAGCTTTCGTTCGTCTGGGGTATCCTATAAACAAACATACCTTCGTCCTTGATCCTAGCTTAGTTGGATCCTTTTCCAATACATGAGCCGGGCAACCCCAAATCTTGAGATGTGCTATATTGGGCTTGCGCCCAGTCCTCAACTCATAAGGAGTAGTAGGTACGGATTTTGATTGTAAATTGTCTAAAATATGGCTTGCAGAAAGCAAGGCATGTCCCCAAAACGAAGTAGGTAGCCGTGCATAACTCATCATCGATCGGACCATGTTCAATAAGGTCATGTTCCTTCTTTCAGCCACGCCGTTCTGCTGGGGCGTACCCGGCGCAATATGTTGGGATTCAATTCCAGACTCCGACAAGTAGTCCAAAAACTCAGCACTGAGGTACTCGCCTCCACGATCAGATCGTAGGCTTTTGATACTCTTACCATGATACTTCTCCACAAGAGTCTTAAAGTCCTTGAACTTATCAAAAGACTCTGACTTGTGGAGCATCAAATAGACGTATCCAATTTTCGAGAAGTCATCAATAAATGTGATGAAGTATCAAAAACCACTTCTTGCCTCAGTAGACATTGGACCGCATACATCGGAATGAACGAGCTCAAGTACGTCCTTGGCCCTATTTCCCTTAGCCTGAAAAGGCCTCTTGGTCATCTTGCCTTCTAAGCATGACTCACACTTATGAAAAGGTTCCTCCTCTAGATCTTTAATAAGATCTTGTTGGATAAGAGAATGGATCCTCCTTTCATTGGCATTACTAAGTCTAAGGTGCCATAAGTATGTTTCGTTCATTGAACTTGATTGTTCCTTTCGTTTCCTTTAAATTTTCGATGTTGTATTGAGTTCTGATTTGCGATTATTAAACAGTGTAGATGTGATTGTGTACAGATTCTTTTCCATGATACCACGACAGATATAAGAACCATCATTCTTAATAACGCAATTGTCATTAAAATAAATCGAATATCCATCAAAAACTTAGAAACTGAAATTAAATTTCTTCTAAAAGAAGGTATCAACAAAACATTCTTCAAAATAAAAAATCTATCACTACTAAAACGCAAATAAATGTCTCCCACTGATGACAACATCTTTTTATTGTTTCCAATTATAAGAATGTCATCTACATATTAAACTAATAACACTACATTCCCCTTTTCAACCTTCTTGTACACACAGCTTTCACTTGGGCATTTTTCGAATCCAAACTTGCAAACAGTTTGATCGAAACACTGGTTCCATGATCTAGATGCTTGCTTAAGGCCATAAATGACCTTCTTAAGCTTCCAAACCATGTGTTCCTTGCCCTTTATGGCATAACCTTCGGGTTGTTCCATGTAGATGGTCTCCTCAAGACCGCCATTTAGAAACGCAGTCTTAACGTCCATCTGCCATACATCCTAATCCATATAAGCTGCTATAGACAATAGTATCCGGATCGATTTGTGCATGGCCACTGGGGAGAAAGTCTCGTCGTAATTGACACCTTCCTTTTGGGTATACCCCTTAGCCACTAGTCTTGCCTTTAAGACTTTAACTCGTCCATCGGGTCCACGTTTACGTTTATATATCCACTTGTTCCCAATGGCAGTACAACCTTCAGGTAGGACGAACAAATCGTAGACGTCTTTGGATATCATAGATTATAGTTCCGAATCCATTGCTTTCACCCATTCGCAATGATCAACATCTGTCTGCGCTTCCACAAAGTTCCAGGGATCTAATACATTGTTGTCTGAGGAGTGATCCATAGATTCCCCCAAACCAATGTATCTTTCGGGCTCATGTGAGACCCTCCCACTGCGGCGCGGCACTACAATTCTTGGAATAGAAGTTGAAGTTTCTGGAATTGTTTGTACACTTGGTACTCGTTCTTGGTTAATGGAATTTGTGACAGAAGTTATCTCACCAAGAGCCACTTCACTGCTGGGTTTATGACTCATTACATAGTCTTCCTCTAAGAATGTGGCGTGAGTGCTCACAATAACTTTCTTATCTCGGAGACTAAAGAATTCATAAGCTTTCGTTCCTCTGGGGTATCCTATAAACAAACATACCTCCGTCCTAGATCCTAGCTTAGTTGGATCCTTTTCCAATACATGAGCCGGGCAACCCCAAATCTTGAGATGTGCTATATTGGGCTTGCGCCCAGTCCTCAACTCATAAGGAGTAGTAGGTACGGATTTTGATTGTAAATTGTCTAAAATATGGCTTGCAGAAAGCAAGGCATGTCCCCAAAATGAAGTAGGTAGCCGTGCATAACTCATCATCGATCGGACCATGTTCAATAAGGTCATGTTCCTTCTTTCAGCCACGCCGTTCTGCTGGGGCGTGCCCGGCGCAATCAGTTGGGATTCAATTCCCGACTCCGACAAGTAGTCCAAAAACTCAGCACTGAGGTACTCGCCTCCACGATCAGATCGTAGGCTTTTGATACTCGTACCATGATACTTCTCCACAAGAGTCTTAAAGTCCTTGAACTTATCAAAAGACTCTGACTTGTGGAGCATCAAATAGACTTATCCAATTTTCGAGAAGTCATCAATAAATGTGATGAAGTATCGAAAACCACTTCTTGCCTCAGTAGACATGGGACCGCATACATCGGAATGAACGAGCTAAAGTACTTCCTTGGCCCTATTGCCCTTAGCCTGAAAAGGCCTCTTGGTCATCTTGTCTTCTAAGCATGACTCACACTTATAAAAAGGTTCCTCTTCTAGATCTTTAATAAGATTTTGTTGGATAAGAGAATGGATCCTACTTTCATTGGCATTACCAAGTCTAAGGTGCCATAAGTACGTTTTGTTCATTGAACTTGATGGTTCCTTTCGTTTCCTTGAAATTTTCGATGTTGTATTGAGTTCTGATTTGCGATTATTAAACAGTGTAGATGTGATTGTGTACAGATTGTTTTCCATGATACCATGACAGATCTAAGAACCATCTTTCTTAATAACGCAATTGTCATTAAAATAAATCGAATATCCATCAAAAACTAATTTAGAAACTGAAATTAAATTTCATTTAAAAGAAGGTATCAACAAAACATTCTTCAAAATCAAAAATCTATCACTACTAAAACGCAAATAAATGTCTCCCCTTGAAGACAACATCTTTTTATTGTTTCCAATTAGAATAATGCCATCTACATATAAAACTAAGAACACTACATTCCCCTTTTCAACCTTCTTGTACACACAGCTTTCACTTGGGCATTTTTCGAATCCAAACTTGCAAACAGTTTGATCGAAACACTGGTTCCATGATCTAGATGCTTGCTTAAGGCCATAAATGGCCTTCTTAAGCTTCCAAACCATGTGTTCCTTGCCCTTTATGGCATAACCTTCGGATTGTTCCATGTAGATGGTCTCCTCAAGACCGCCATTTAGAAACGCAGTCTTAACGTCCATCTGCCATACATCCTAATCCATATAAGCTGCTATAGACAATAGTATCCGGATCGATTTGTGCAAGGCCACTGGGGAGAAAGTCTCGTCGTAATTGACACCTTCCTTTTGGGAATACCCCTTAACCACTAGTCTTGCCTTTAAGACTTTAACTCGTCCATCGGTTCCACGTTTACGTTTATATATCCACTTGTTCCCAATGGCAGTACAACCTTCAGGTAGGACGGATAAATCGTAGATGTCTTTGGCTATCATAGATTGTAGTTCCGAATCCATTGCTTTCACCCATTCGCAATGATCGACATCTGCCTGCGCTTCCACAAAGTTCCAGGGATCTAATACATTGCTGTCTGAGGAGTGATCCATAGATTCCCCCAAACCAATGTATCTTTCAGGCTCAAGTGAGACCCTCCCACTGCGGCGCGGCACTACAATTCTTGGAATAGAAGTTGAAGTTTCTGGAATTGTTTGTACACTTGGTACTCGTTCTTGGTTAATGGAATTTGTGAGAGAAGTTATCTTACCAAGAGCCACTTCACTGCTGGGTTTATGACTCATTACATAGTCTTCCTCTAAGAATGTGGCATGAGTGCTCACAATAACTTTCTTATCTCGGAGACTATAGAATTCATAAGCTTTCGTTACTCTGGGGTATCCTATAAACAAACATACCTCCGTCCTTGATCCTAGCTTAGTTGGATCCTTTTCCAATACATGAGCCGGGCAACCCCAAATCTTGAGATGTGCTATATTGGGTTTGCGCCCAGTCCTCAACTCATAAGGAGTAGTAGGTACGGATTTTGATTGTAAATTGTCTAAAATACGGCTTGCAGAAAGCAAGGCATGTCCCCAAAACGAAGTAGGTAGCCGTGCATAACTCATCATCGATCGGACCATGTTCAATAAGGTCATGTTCCTTCTTTCAGCCACGCCGTTCTGCTGGTGCGTGCCTGGCGCAATAAGTTGGGATTCAATTCCAAACTCCGACAAGTAGTCCAAAAACTCAGCACTGAGGTACTCGCCTCCACGATCAGATCGTAGGCTTTTGATACTCCTACCATGATACTTCTCCACAAGAGTCTTAAAGTCCTTGAACTTATCAAAAGACTCTAACTTGTGGAGCATCAAATAGACGTATCCAATTTTCGAGAAGTCATCAATAAATGTGATGAAGTATTGAAAACCACTTCTTGCCTCAGTAGACATTGGACCGCATACATCGGAATGAACGAGCTCAAGTACTTCCTTGGCCCTATTGCCCTTAGCCTGAAAAGGCCTCTTGGTCATCTTGCCTTCTAAGCATGACTCACACTTATGAAAAGGTTCATCCTCTAGATCTTTAATAAGATCTTGTTGGATAAGAGAATGGATCCTTCTTTCATTGGCATTACCAAGTCTAAGGTGCCATAAGTACGTTTTGTTCATTGAACTTGATGGTTCCTTTCGTTTCCTTGAAATTTTCGATGTTGTATTGAGTTCTGATTTGCGATTATTAAACAGTGTAGATGTGATTGTGTACAGATTGTTTTCCATGATACCACGACAGATATAAGAACCATCTTTCTTAATAACGCAATTGTCATTAAAATAAATCGAATATCCATCAAAAACTAATTTAGAAACTGAAATTAAATTTCTTCTAAAAGAAGGTATCAACAAAACATTCTTCAAAATCAAAAATCTATCACTACTAAAACGCAAATAAATGTCTCCCACTGATGACAACATCTTTTTATTGCATCCAATTAGAAGAATGCCATCTACATATAAAACTAAGAACACTACATTCCCCTTTTCAACCTTCTTGTACACACAGCTTTCACTTGGGCATTTTTCGAATCCAAACTTGCAAATAGTTTGATCGAAACACTGGTTCCATGATCTAGATGCTTGCTTAAGGCCATAAATGGCCTTCTTAAGCTTCCAAACCATGTGTTCCTTGCCCTTTACGGCATAACCTTTGGGTTGTTCCATGTAGATGGTCTCCCCAAGACCGCCATTTAGAAACGCAGTCTTAACGTCCATCTGCCATAGTATCCGGATCGATTTGTGCATGGCCACTGGGGAGAAAGTCTCGTCGTAATTGACACCTTCCTATTGGGTATACCCCTTAGCCACTAGTCTTGCCTTTAAGACTTTAACTCGTCCATCGGGTCCACGTTTACGTTTATATATCCACTTGTTCCCAATGGCAGTACAACCTTCAGGTAGGACGGACAAATCGTAGACGTCTTTGTCTATCATGGATTGTAGTTCCGAATCCATTGCCTTCACCCATTCGCAATGATCGACATCTGCCTGCGCTTCCACAAAGTTCCAGGGATCTAATACATTGATGTCTGAGGAGTGATCCATAGATTCCCCCAAACCAATGTATCTTTCGGGCTCATGTGAGACCCTCCCACTACGGCGCGGCACTACAATTCTTGGAATAGAAGTTGAAGTTTCTGGAATTGTTTGTACACTTGGTACTCGTTCTTGGTTAATGGAATTTGTGACAGAAGTTATCTCACCAAGAGCCACTTCACTGCTGGGTTTATGATTCATTACATAGTCTTCCTCTAAGAATGTGGCGTGAGTGCTCACAATAACTTTCTTATCTCGGAGACTAAAGAATTCATAAGCTTTCGTTTCTCTGGGGTATCCTATAAACAAACATACCTCCGTCCTAGATCCTAGCTTAGTTGGATCCTTTTCCAATACATGAGCCGGGCAACCCCAAATCTTGAGATGTGCTAGATTGGGCTTGCGCCCAGTCAACAACTCATAAGGAGTAGTAGGTACGGATTTTGATGGTAAATTATCTAAAATATGGCTTGCAGAAAGCAAGGCATGTCCCCAAAACGAAGTAGGTAGCCGTGCATAACTCATCATCGATTGGACCATGTTCAATAAGGTCCTGTTCCTTTTTTCAGCCACGCAGTTCTGCTGGGGCGTGCCCGGCGTAGTCAGTTGGGATTCAATTCCCGACTCCGACAAGTAGTCTAACAACTTAGCACTGAGGTACTCGCCTCCACGACCAGATCGTAGGCTTTTGATACTTTTACCATGATACTTCTCCACAAGAGTCTTAAAGTCCTTGAACTTATCAAAAGACTCTGACTTGTGGAGCATCAAATAGACGTATCCAATTTTCGAGAAGTCATCAATAAATGTGATGAAGTATCGAAAACCACTTCTTGCCTCAGTAGACATTGGACCACATACATCGGAATGAACGAGCTCAAGTATTTCCTTGGCCCTATTGCCCTTAGCCTGAAAAGGCCTCTTGGTCATCTTGCCTTCTAAGCATGACTCAAACTTATGAAAAGGTTCCTCCTCTAGATCTTTAATAAGATCTTGTTGGATAAGAGAATGGTTTCTCCTTTCATTGGCATGACCAAGTCTAAGGTGCCATAAGTACGTTTCGTTCATTGAACTTGATGGTTCCTTTCGTTTCCTTGAAATTTTCGATGTTGTATTGAGTTCTGATTTGCGATTATTAAACTGTGTAGATGCGATTGTGTACAGATTGTTTTTCATGATACCACGATAGATATAAGAACCATCTTTCTTAATAATGCAATTGTCATTAAAATAAATCGAATATCTATGAAAAACTAATTTAGAAACTGAAATTAAATTTCTTCTAAAAGAAGGTATCAACAAAACATTCTTCAAAATCAAAAATCTATCACTACTAAAACGCAAATAAATTTTTCCCAATGCTACGGCCACCACTTTTGTAGCGTCGCCCAGCTGGACCTCGATCTCACGATCACGTAGCCATCTTGTCACCTGCATTAAGTCAGGATCAAAACAAATATGATCAGTGGCTCAAGTGTCAATAACCCAAGTGCAAGTAGACTTCGAACCCAAACATGACTCGACTACTAAAGCTTGGTGCATACCTGTAGCCTTGCCCTTTTTAGGACAATCTGGCTTCCAATGCCCCTTCTCTCCGCACTTGAAACACTTCCCCGTGGGCTTCTTGTTTGCCCTCTTCTTCTTCTTTCCTTTAGCTATCTTGGCCGGTCCTGAGTTCGGTGCCTGCCTTTTTCCCGCACTAGGCTTGAAGCCAGAGGAACGAGGCACCGAAGTCATCATGACTGCCTTAGCCTGGACCATAAGGTCCTCTGCCGACTGAAGTTTAGTCAACAGCTTTGCCAAGGTGTAGTTCCTTTTGTTCATCTCGAAGTTGAGCTTGAACTGCTGGAAGCTAGGGGGAAGACTTTGAAGGATAATAGTCACCTGGGACTCGGGATCGATCGTCCCTCCCAAGACCTCAATTTGGTTGAGGTGGCCCATCATCCCGAGGACATGGTCCCTCACAGACGAGCCTTCCTTCATAGTCTTCGACATGATACTCTGAAAGGCTTGAGACTTAGCCATTCGATTCTGAGTACCAAAAAGATTCTTGAGATTCTGCATGATCTCGGCGGCAGTTTCCATGGCTGAATGCTGATGCTTGAGTACTGATGACATAGATGCCAACATATAGCACTTAGCTATCTCATTCGCCTTATGCCACCGTCTGTGTGCATCTCTGACTCTTGCCGCAGCGTTAGCTGGTGGCACTGGAGGTCGCGGCGTTGTATGTACAAAGATGTACTCATCTGCTGTGAGAACGATGTCCAGATTTTGTTTCCATTCTATGTAATTTTGGACCTCGAGTTTGTTTTCTTTAAGAATTGCAGAAAGAGGATTGAACGACATATTGACGATTTGATTTGCACTGCAACACGGAATATTTACCTTTTGTCATAAATTTATGTAAGAAGTTTGATTAGATTAACCATAAAACTTTTCAAAATCTTTCAACAGTAAAATTAAAATTTTGTATCCTCCAGAGGAAGTTAATACGCATTAAAATCTTACAATTTTTACTGGTCACAACACCGACGAATAGTCCAGAGACCACAGAGTGGCATGGCCACCTAATGTTGCCTAAGCAAGACCACCTCTTTAGCATTATAGAGTCACATTTCTACAACACACTCCCATAACAATGCTTATGTGCTGCTAACAAGATCAAGCTATCCCATAAATCATGTATGAACTTCTGAATCTCGCAGTTTCTTAGGATTATTGTCCCCACAGAGCATGTGGCGATAATATTGGAAGCCACATTCTAGTTCATACTATTTATATTTGAGAAGTCCGCCTTATGAACTCGCTATTTCCTAGGATTATTGTCCCCACAGTGCAGGTGGCGATAATATTGGAAACAACTTCATAAATTACAGACCAATTGGTGGAGACCATATACAAACGTTGAGTTCATAATTATAGCTTAGATATTTTGGGTTATGGTTTTTATTCAATTATCCTTAGCCTTGAGGCAGATTAAGGCTTAATTAAATTTTGTTGGTATTTACTATGCTGGATAATTGAATCCTTTAATTGGCGTCTTCCATTAAGAAAATAATGTTCCAGTTTTTAACTCTTATTCATGTCTCCTATAAGATATATCTAAAATAATTAAATTATTTATTATTTAATGTATTCATACATATCTATCCTAATTAGTATTCTAGATAAATAATTATTAAGAAACTATTAAATTATTCTCATCCATATCATCTAGGAATAAAATAATATTATTTATTTCCATATATATAGATAATAATAAAAATATACCTAAAATCTAGATAAATCTTCCAAAAAGATTTTATTTCCATTAAATAATAATATTTTAATGATATCTTTTAATAAAATAATTAAATAATTATTAAATTAATCCTTCATCGTTACCTCATCGCACAAGATTCGCATGAACGATGAACGATGAAAATCCGATGAGTTCGTCGTCGGATCACGACGCATGAAGCGTCTCGGCCGTGGCAGGTGACGCGCCAATGTCTCGGCCACCTGGCTCGTCGGGTGTCGCATCCTCTTGGCCAGGAGCGCGCACGTCGGTGCTATTTCTCTCGGCCAGGTGCGCCCCGCCCGTCTCGGCGCGTCGATCCGTCGGGTGTCGATGCTTCTCGGCCAGGCGCGCATGCGGCGCCACGCGCCTCTCGGCCAGCGTCTCGACGCCCGTCTCGGCCATCCAAGCCGTCGGGGTGGTGCGAGCTCTCGGCCAGCAGCGCGCTCGGTGGCGTGCCCGCTCTCGGCCAGCTCCGACCACCCTTCCTTCCGCCTAGGGTTACAGCTCTCGGCGCCTGGTGTCTCGGTGGTTCTCTGACCAACCACCACTCCGTGCCAGCCTTCACGTCGGCCTTGGTGCAGGGGCCGCCTGGGGTTTGCGGTCTCGGCGGACGTCGCGCTCGAGCCCACGCTCGACTGCGCGTCACTCCGTGATCGCGATCCCTCGGCTCCCACTCAATCGACAAGTTCTTGAGTTCATCATGCATAATAAATTAAACAAGACACCAAGAACATGCTTCGCAATCAAATAATACATTCATACATGAATTTTGCGAAATTCAAATCCAAATAATCAGAGCCAAAGAGTGGCTCTGATACCAATTGAAGGGGTTGGCAGCGGAAGCGTGCATGAGATCCGATCACATAAATTTGATCTATTTAGTAGATTATTTAGACAAATTCTATTCACGTAATTATCACATGTATCATGCTCATAACTTGAATTAAAACATGCTTTAGCATATAAAATCCCTAAAACATGCTCACTACGGAATTAGCCAATTTACCTCGTTGATTCAATCAAGAAACGATGATGGCTTGCTCCGTCTTCACGTGAAGATCTTCAGTACTCGACCTCTGATCTTCTGACTGGTGTCCCGGACTGTATACTGATATTTGTGTGGGCAAATCTCACCAGAATACTAGGACTCGAATAATGAAGACAGAACTCAGCTCACGGAGGGAGCAATTTTCGAATTCTCTCTCTTTCTCTAGAGGGGGACGAAAATTGTAGCTTTAACAACTATATTTTCTGTCTCCTTTATTCTCCTATTTATAAAGTCACATATTGGGCCTAGTCAGGGATCTAAGGAAGAATTTGGACATGGCCTCACCCAATTAGCTTTTTACTAATTAAATTTAACTCACAATTTAATATAAGCTTATATTGGAATATTACAAGCAGCCATTACAGAAGTAATATTGCATTGCCTTTCCAAATCCGAAATTACAAGTATTCCGGGTTTCCTTTTATTTGTTTGATTCATTTCCCGCGCTTAAGATAGAAACATCCACTAATTAATTAATGTCTGCTATGGACTTAATTAATTAACATATTTTATTATCTAAGAGTGGACTTAGCAAGAAACTCTTATTTATTATTCATAGAGTAATTAAACTCCAACTAGTTAGGTTCCGAATATTAAAACCTCGTTTCGAGCTCCTCTTGTGGATGTTATCAAACGAGACTCTCCTCGCGCACGATTCAACATAATAGCAATCCTAGCACCGCTAGACAATGATCACCACTACCCAAAATACCTGGATTGTTGGGTGATGAAAAACCCGCACCTTTGGTAAGTCAAAGTAGTAGATACTCAATATCGTATGCTCAATGCTAATGTACATTGATTAAGAAATTAATTATCAAGACCTCGTCTTTTAGTAGATAGCATAAAGACTCATCTTGCTGTTAGATCCATTCAGAGTTATACCATACCAACGTCATCATATTTCAATAAGGCTTAGAAATAATCAGACTGACATTGCAACCTTTCACGATAGGTAGTCTAGGTCTATCTGGGTGGTGAAATTCTTATTTTTCTTTGTTCAGAATTGACCGCGTACCTTAAATTGAGCGCAGCCCACAACCGGTCTACTAGAACAAAGACTTAGACTTATGTTATGTTCGTTTATACATTTAAATATGCAATAAACATCCATTAAATGTAAAACATAACAACATTATGACAAAAATAATTTGTTGCATTCATTGGAAAATAATTATTAGAGTTTTACAGTATTCAATCACTCGGAAGGTGATTTCTATTATACAAACCCTAACAGGAAGTACAACGTAAAATATTATGGAATTCTCAATCCATTACTGTAATAAATTCAACAAATTCAAAGGTACAATTGTAATTTTCAAAACTCATATTCTCACTGTGGAAATTTCCATCTCCATTTCCATAACTATAATAGGCAATGCAGAAACTAATTCAAACATATTTAGTCTTCCACAAGTCACCAATATTTATGAAATAAGCAAGAGTTCATAAAATGAAACAAGGATAAACATTGTCTCCAATAACTGGTAAAAATACTCCACACAAAGGCAATTAAAGGAAACAACACAAAATCGAAAAGTAAGAGAGTTTCTATGATTAATTTCGTGTCTACAAGGTGAATTAAGCAAAAGTTGAGCTCCTACATTATTATGCCAACTTAACCTTGGTGTTGCATTCAACCTCTATGTTTTTACTTCCATGGAGGAAAAAGTGAGGAGATTAGGAGGGGTAGTCTAATAAGGAGTCTTGGACCCTAGAGTGCACGGCGGTGAGCGAATTGGTAGTCCGTTCACAGCAGAAGGTTGATACCGACAGAGAGAGCTTCTATTCTACTTCAAGAGCTAAATTTTTCAATGTGTGTGTGTTTCTCGATTCTTCTCTTAAAAGAGAAGAATTGGGCTCCTTTTTTTTAGTAATTATCCCCAACTAGGCTCACTTAGTGGCCTTCCCCTTATTTTTCTTCTCTAATATTTTAACAAATCTAGTTTAAATTCACTCTTAAGTCATTGTCACACCACGGATGCTTCGGGTTATGAGAGTTTCTCCTTCCTACAGCTTCTTTTCCCTTAATTCCCTGGCAAGGTTAATATTGTTTCCTGCCCTTAGATTTTTTTTCCTTCTGGACTTCGTCCAGCTTATACCTCTAATTTTTTTTTCTCTGAACTTCGTCCAGCTTATACCTCCATAACCCATTTCCCACTATTTTTTTCCTTCTGACTCTTCTCCCTAAACATCCAGTGGCGGCCCTCTTTTGTACATGTTAGCTCAAAGTATTTAGGCTTATAACTCACTTATATAGTGGGGTTTCACAACTAGGTTAGCTAAGACATCCTCTATCGTTCTCACTTCATCCAAACCGATTTCAGCTTATTAAAGAAAGAGGCCTCAAAGTTGACATGTATCCTATCTTCAATTACTCTCACTAAGGGAATCTTGCCTTATTATATTCATCAGCTCATGCGACAACACACAAAACCTAGACATAATGACTCCTATTCATGCTAGACACAGGCAGCACTAACTCCCCCCCTCCCCACTTCACTCATGCTTGTCCCCAAGCCATCCTAGTGAAAGGGGGAAAACAGGGCAATTAAAGAGAACAAAACATAAACATAAAACACAGCACACGAAACACCAGACATGTATAAGCAAAACAAACTTCTTACACTTAGACCAAGCAACGGGCTAAGTGGGAGAAACTATAACAGAAAAGAAATCAAAACATGCCCAAAAAACATAAACTTCTCACACTTAGACCAAAGATTTGGCTAAGTGGGAGAAAACACATACACATATATACATAACGAGGCATGCTTGAGCAACGAACACAAAACCACAGACTCAGATCAACAAACATACAAACAGATAATAAACGAAAAGACAACGATTTACACTTTCATTTGAGTATTCTCGAGATCCCCTGGCTCAGTGTATAGATTAAAAATGCATTCCTATTTACCTGACCCAGGAATTCACTGAGAATTCTTACTCACTGGACCGATTAGCGATAATAGAGAGTGCGCGAAGTG
The DNA here is from genome assembly GCF_004379255.2 of Salvia splendens. Taxonomy (NCBI): domain Eukaryota; kingdom Viridiplantae; phylum Streptophyta; class Magnoliopsida; order Lamiales; family Lamiaceae; genus Salvia; species Salvia splendens. The sequence continues at coordinate 25,937,953 of NC_056036.1, read as the reverse complement.
GCACTTCCTCCACTACATACAACCCCGAATTATCTGTAAAGACTTTCACTCCATGACCATTAACAAGGAAAGGGATAGAGTTCGAGGCACTTCCCTCGATTTCCACAGCTCCATTCGCTCGAAGGCCAACAATGGTGTATGGCCCAATCCACTTGGATTTCAGCTTCCCAGCATCAGCTTGAGCCTGTACTGGAAGAGGAGCACCTTCTGGCCCACTTGTAGTTCCTTGACCCAGAGGTTTTTGTCATGCCACAACTTTATCTTATCCTTGTACCACATTGCAGACTCGTACGACTCAAGTCTTAACTCCTCCAGCTCCTGATGTTACAGTTTCCTTTCTTCCTCACAAGCCTGGGGTTTTATATTGATCTCCTTTACCGCCCAATACGCTCTATGCTCCACTCCCACGGGCAGATGGCACATCTTGTCAAACACCAGCCTGTAAGGCGACATACCAATAAGAGTTTTATACGCAGTCCTGTAAACCCACAATGCATCGCCTAGCCTCTTGCTCCAATCCTTCCTTGACGGGTTCACCATTTTCTCCAATATTGTCTTGATCTTCCTGTTCGAGATCTCTGCCTGCCCATTAGACTGAGGGTGGTAAGGAGTAGAAAGTCTGTGGTCCGTATTTCTTCATCAAAGCTTCTATGGTTCGGTTACGGTAATGCGTCCCTTGGTCAGATATAATAGCTCGGGGCACACCGTACCTGTTAAAAATGTTAGCTCTAAGAAATTTAGCCACCTTTTTGGATTCAGAAGAAATGGTAGCTTTGTCTTCTATCCACTTTGACACATAATCTACGGCCACAAGGATGAACATATTTCCGTACGAAGATGGGAATGGGCCCATGAAATCCATCCCCCAGACGTCGATGATTTCGCAGATGATTACTGGGACCTGCGGCATCTCATCTCTCTTTGAAATTCCTCCAGTTTGCTGGCATCGCTCACAGTTTTGACAGAATTCAAAGGAGTCCCTGTGTAATGTAGGCCAATAGAATCCGCTGTCTAAGACTTTCCTCACAGTCTTCCTTGGTCCAAAATGACCTATACATGCCAACGCATGGCAATGATTAAGTACATCCCTCTGCTCCCATTTGGGGATACATCTCCTGATTACCTAGTCAGCTCCCATCTTCCACAAGTAAGGATCGTCCCAAAAATAATACTTAGCCTCGCTCTTAAGCTTCATCTTCTGGGAATACGTCTGGTATTGGTTCCTCAGTCTCTCCCTGGAAGATCCGACTCAGATTGTCAGCCACTTTATTCTCTGTCCCCTTTTTGTCTCTCACCTCGCAGTCAAACTCTTGCAGAAGTAACACCCACCGGATTAACCTTGGCTTTGATTCTTTCTTCGCCAGTAAGTATTTGATAGCCGCGTGGTTGGTAAAAACTATCACTCTCGACCCCAGTAAGTATGGTCGAAATTTCTCAAATGAATACACGACTGCAACATTTACTTCTCCATGGTGTCATAGTTTTTCTGGGCCTGGTTGAATGTCTTCGATGCATAAAAGATCACGTAACTCTTTCCATCAATCCTTTGACCTAGTACTGCCCCCACTGCGAAATCGCTTGCATCACACATTATTTCAAACGGCTGACTCCAGTCGGGTGCCCTGATGATAGGGGCAGACACTAGTTTATCTTTCAATAATTGAAATGCCTTTTTACACTCTTTGTCGAAGACGAAATCAACATCATTGTGCAAAAGGTGGGTAAGTGGATGAGCGATCTTCGCGAAGTCCTTTATGAATCTTCTATAAAAACCTGCATGCCCTAGGAACCCCCTGACTTCTTTCTGATTCGTATGGTAAAGCAATTTCGAAATCACATCGACCTTTGCTTTGTCCACCTGTATGCCCTTCTCCGAGACTACATGGCCTAAGACGATTCCCTCGGGTACCATGAAGTGACACTTTTTGAAGTTAAGGACCAAATTCTTCTCCTGGCATCTCCTCAATACTACGTCTAGGTTTGCCAAACAGGAATCGAAAGAGTTCCCATATACGGTGAAGTCATCCATGAAGATCTCATACAAACCTCTAGTAGATCTGAGAAGATACTCATCATGCACCATTGAAAAGTGTCTGGCGCATTGCATAGACCAAACAACATTCTTCCATAAGCATACGTGCCAAAGGGGCACGTAAACATAGTCTTCTCATGGTGTTCGGGATCTACATAGATCTGGAAGTATCAACTGTACCCGTCAAGGAAACAAAAGTACTGCTTTCCGGCCAGTCTCTCCAGCATCTGATCAATGAAGGGTAATGGGAAATGATCCTTCCTGGTTGCTTCATTTAGCTTCCTGTAGTCTATGCACATCCTCCACCCAGTGACAAGTTGGGTGGGCACTAATTCATTCTTGTCATTCTTAACTACCTGAATTCCTGACTTTTTGGGCACCATGTGAACTGGACTGACCCATTCACTATCTGTAATGGAATAGATGATACCTAGGGAAAGAAGCTTCAAAAATTCCTTTAGAACTTCCTCCCTCATGTTTGGATTTATCGTACGTTGCGGGTCCCTATAGGCCTTTGCACCTTCTTCCAACCTGATGTGGTGCATGCAAAGATCAGGATTTATCCCTACTAGGTCTGAGAGAGTCCATCCTATTGCCTTCTTGTTCCTTCTGATTACCTCTAGTAATTCCCTTTCATGTTCCTCGGTCAAGTTGCTATTGACGATTACTGGGAAAGTCTCATTTTCTTCCAGATAGGCATACTTGAGGCCTGTTGGAAGCGTTTTCAGTTCCTTCTTGGGGGTACTCCTTTCCTGGGGCAAGGGATCTTTTTCTGTTGCATCAGTAATCATTCCCTTTTCAGACCCAGAAGAATTTTCTACACTAGCCACATGGGCTAATCCCCTTGACCTGGTTGACTCCAAATTCTTACAAAACTCCGAAATAGCTTCGGCTAGCTCCTCATCCGTTAATTCCCTTGTGTGCATTGCCTCACACCAACCAACTACCTCTTTGTCAATAGAGTGACTTAACTTTGAAATTATCAATCTGCTCCTGCATTAACTCGGTCTCAAGATATTCTTGGACCAGGGGATTAATAACATCGACAACATGCAAATTTTCAACATCTAATGGTTTCATCTTTGCTTCATCTATGCTAAATGTATATTTTTCTCCATTATAGTCCAGGCATATGGTTCCATCAAAGACATCGATAGTGGTCTTAGCGGTACGCAGAAAAGGTCTACCTAGAAGCACGCTGCTAGACTCAGAAGATTCATTATCACTCATTTTAATAACATGGAAATCGGCCGGATACAGAAAATCATGCACTTTGACTATAACGTTTTCTAAAACTCCCTTGGACAAATGCACGACCTATCCGCCAATTGGATTACCACTTTCGTATCCACCATTCCCACTCCTACCAACTTTTTGTATATGGAAAGTGGTAAAACATTTATTGACGCCCCTAAGTCACACATAGCATGCTCAATTTTGACATCACCGATGGAAATGGGTAGGGTGAACATACCTGGGTCAGTGCGTTTCGAGGGCATCCTTCGTTTCTGAATCACTGCTGAGACGTTTTCTCCAATCAGGATCTTCCCACTGGGTCTTGTCTTTCCAGCTACGAACTCCAGGATGAATTTGCTGAAGACAGACAGTTTCAAAGCCTGTAAGAACGGTAAGTTGATTTCCAACTTTCTAAAGATATCCATAAAATCCACCGGTCCATCCTTCTTCTTCTTAGTCTCTCCTCGGTGCAGAAATAGTTTCAATTGTTTCCCTGCACTTGTAGAACCTCCAGCTGAAAGCTCGCCCATCTCCTTCCTCACTATTTCATTCTTCACTTCTGGCTCTGGGTCTAGGAAAAACGGTTCAGCCACACTAGGTAGCTGTCTCGCCAGATCACCTTCTCGAAGGTCATCTCCTTATACGGTACTCCCTATCTTCGAATTTCCAGGTTCAGGAACTGAGTTCTTCCCTTCCATGCCTCCCGCGGGAGGTGTTTCTTCATTCTTCCTCATCACTGGACCTTCATCACCACGCCTAGATCTTAAAGTGATTTGACTAATGTTAGCTCTGTCTGGTGGCTTGACTGAGGCAGGAATCTTTCCTTTGTTCTCTCGCATCTCATTTAAGGAAGTTGCGATCTGAGACAATTGCCTTGTCATCATGTCCATAGCTGCCTTCTGCTCCATCTGAGTGTCCTGAAGCTTATGCACCACGTCATTGTTGGATTTCATGTTGTTCTGCATATGCTGTTGAGAACTGACTAGATCATGCACCATATTGTCAAGATTCCTTGGTGGCTTAGAGTTGGGTTGGCCGGAATTTAGTCCTGAACCTAAGTTCAGTCCACTCCCTTGGTTCTCCTTGTAATTGGGTTGGGAATTCTGATAATTTCCTGGGTAGTTCCCTTGGTGGTTTTGATTCCTGTTCCCCAATTAGAATGATCGCCCTGGTTCCGGTTGCTCCAGTTGTTTTGCCCCTCCTGATTTCTCCCAGACCAGTTAGTCTGCCTTTCTGGTTGGTGTGTAAACTGGGTGTTCTGTTGTGGAGGTGGCTGGGTCGGGTCATTGTCAAACCATCTAAAATTGGGATGGGTTCTCCATGGTGCCTCCTTCTGTTTCCCCTTATTCCAACTCCCATCTGGATTCCAACTCCCCATCGAATTCACCTGGGCCTAGTAATCTCCCTCTTGAGGGCCATAGTATAGCTGGGGTGGAGCTTCTCCCAGTCCTAGAGTTTTCTCTTTCTCTTGTGAGGCTGGCGGATTGGTCTTCGCGATTGCACTCAAGAGTGCTTTCTCAAGCCTATCTATTCTCGCCTCGACCCTTTCTTCACCTTGCTCCTTCAGTGCATTTGCTGACACTCACCTCATAATATTCCTCAGGTTGTCGTACGCCTTCTTGGCTTCTATCAACCTCCCCAAAGTCTCTCTCGCTTCACTTTCCTTGTTCATTGTAAAATTTCCCCCGCTCGAGGAATTCATCAGATCCTTTGATTCAGGGGTTGCTCCTTCATAAAACAGATACTAAATTTCTGCCTCGATCATTCTATGATTCGGGCAAGCATCTAACAATCCCTTGAATCGCGACCAATATTGACTCAGAGATTCATCGTACTCCTGCTTACACTCCACGATTTCCTTCTTGAGGTCGTTTGTCTTGTTTGAAGGGAAAAATAATCCAGAAACTCCAACTTGAAATCTCTCCAGGTACGGATGGAATCCTGAGGCAGCCTCAGAAACCATGTGTTGGCCTCTCCCTTCAAGGAGAATGGAATTGCGCGTAGGCGATAATCTTCTTCCGTTGCATCGTTGGGCCTTTTCTGAATACTGCACAGCTTGCTAAACTCATTTAGGAACTCATATGGACACTCGTTCCTATGCCCGGAGAACGTCGATAGAATGCCTAGCACATTTGTCTTAATTTTGATAGCCCTCTGACGTTGATTCGTGACTATAGCCTATGATGGCTCACCATCTATATGGGCATTGAGCGAACCGATCTCAGGTTCTGTATCATCTACCCGTGCCATGTCTTTGATCACTTTCTCCTTTGTATCTGTTTCCGAAGATGACTCGAGATCCTCCCTTCCTGACAAACTCCAAACGGAAATGGATCTCCCGTGGTTAACCCCGATCTGGTGGTGATCGTAAATGCTGTCTCCTTGACCTTCCAAATAAACCGATCATTCTTCCACCCAGAGGAGTTACTCCTGTGTCCAATCCGTGAGCCTCTGCTCATAAACTGAAAATAAAGAAAAAGGATAAATCAAAACTATATACGCTAAAATCTCTAAACACAATCATAAACTACGACATCCATCCCCGGCAACGGCGCCATTTGAAACTGTTTGGTCAGGAACTGTGTGTGCTTTTGTGCTTGGTCAAGCTTCTCAACCCAGAGAATCCGCTAGATCACAAGGTCTAGGAACTGAGACGATCCTGGAAGTCTCGGTCGTCGGACACACAAATTCCGCATTCAAAACCCTCAACCCTCTAGACTATAAATTAGTACAGGGAAGTAGGGATCGATCCCACGAAGACAAATGCGTAAGAATGCATTTAAGAGACTCTGGAAGGGGGTTGGTTGCTGCCATGCAATTTTGGGTTGAGAAAATTATAACTAGGCTGGGGAATGAAAATTGGCTGACACTAGACCTAGGAAACAGAAAACATCATGCAAGCATGGAACATCATCTAAACTTCAATATCTCAACAAACTTCCTCGACCTAGCAAACCGCTACCTAATCTAGCTAAGCAGGAATCAAACATGCAGTGGGGACCATTTCCTGAAACAGTAAAGTACGGATGAAAAACTGCAAATAACTAACTATAAATGTAACTAACAACGTTCTGGATCTCGTCACCTGATTCAAGCTCGAACATGGAGAAAACAGAGTAATAACCCAGATTCAAACAAAACATAATAATTCGGACATCGGAAACTGGCGATTAATCGGAAACCGAACAGATCTACTTCTACTAGACGAAGTAAACAGAAACACAGAAACGAGTCATCAAATTCATGCAAAATCAACGAACTCTGTTTCAGATCCACACGTCGAACGCTTAATCCACTCCGGATCCAAGCAATCCGAACCCAACTACGATAAAAAAACAACTCTATGAACTCTAATTTAACAAATCCACTCCGATCAACAATAATCCAACCACGATTCAATTCCGATTCACCAGATCAAGTGCGAAAAGCATCCATTCAAGTAAACAACTCCAAACTCATAATCAAACATCATCAAACCTCAAAATCAACATCTTCATGACAGAAAATATAAATTCCATATATAGATAAGCAAAGTTCAACGAATAACCAAAGCCGAGCTTCAAACAGCGAAGACTCGGTTGAATTCTGAACAGAAAATGAAATGAAAGCGGATAAATTGTTTCTTCGCCCTACACGAGGACGGTGGTACACAATAGCCAAGTGAAAATGAACCTAACCCCTATAGATTCCCGATCAACCCAAGTGTGTGTGTAGAAGTGTAAAAGTGAGCTCAGAGCAAAAAATATATCTCCCAAAATCTCCTTCTCTCGTGTATGTTGCATGATCTCTCTTTTATAGACGTGGAGGTCATCTTCTAGAAGCTTTCTCTTGAATTCTCCGTTCTGCCCTCCAGCTAATGATCTCCTCCGTCTGGCTATTTTTCTTCATTCTGTTCACTTTCTTGCCAATTTCCTTCGCCAGGTGATTATCTTCCTTCCTTCCTGGACCTGGCGATTTCTTCTACACACCTGGCTTAAAAGGTGTGTTAGACCCCGCAAATTGCTGAATTTAACCCCATAACCGATGCATGAAATTAGCCTTATCAAGGAGATCATCTGCATAGAACATCCTAATGGGTATGTAATGAAGAGCCAGAAACACATGATTGGAAGCTTATGAAGATCTTCATGGTCTGATAATGCAAATTTCGTGCATTGGTTAGGGGATTAATTTTGTGCATTTACGGGGTCTAACACATCTTTTTAAGCCAGGTGTGTAGTAGATATCGCCAAACCGAGGAAAAAAGGAAGATAATTGCAAGGCGAAGGAAATGTGGCGATAAGTGAGCAATTGAAGGAAAATGACCAGAGGGACGAGATCGCTAAGCTGAAGAGCAGAATAGATATTTCTACAAAGGCTTCTAGAAGATCACCTCCTCATCTATATAAAGGAGAGAGCATGCAAGACTCGGAGACCCTTTTTTTGGCACTTTTGTTTTGGCTCTCGGTTTACTTGCACACATTTCTACACACTTGGGTCTCGAAATTCGAGGGGTTTTAGGGGTTTACTTTTAGTTTGTTTGTTGGGTATCACCATCCTCATGTAAAGCGAAGATACAATTTACTGCTTTCATTTTGTTTATTGTTGTGAATTTCACCGAGCTTCACTGTTCGAAGCTCGGCCTTGTTAACCATCGTATTTTCGTTGATCGTATCTATGCAAGTTCTGTTTTCCGTTATGATGATGTTGCTTTTGAGTTTAGATGATGTTTGTTTCTGAGTTTATAGTTACTTACTTGAATGGATGCTTTTCGCACTTGATCTGTTGGATTAGAGCAGAATTGTGATCGGATTGTCGATTGATCAGAGTGGATTTGTTGAATCGGAGTTACGGAGTTGTTTCTGGTCGTAATTGGGTTTGGATTTCTTGGATCCGGAGTGGATTAAGCGTCCGGCGTGTGGATATGAAGCAGAGTTGTCGGATTGTGCATGAATTTGATGTTTCATTTCTGTGTTCTGTTTACTTCGTCTAGTAGAAGTAGATTTGTTGGTTTCTGGTTAATCGTCAGTTTCCGACATCCGAATCTGTATGTTCTGTTTGAATCTAGTTATTTGCTCTGTTTTCTCCATGTCCGCGTTTAAATCAGGTAACGAGATGCAGGTTGTTGTTAGTTAAATTCATAGTTTGTTATTTGCAGCTTTTCATCCGTACTTGTTGTTTTAGGGAGATGGTCCCCACTGCTTGTGTTCTTTCTGTCTAGCTAATTTAGGTAGTTGTTTACTAGGTCAAGGAAATTTGTTTGAGAGATTGAAGTTACGAATATGTTCCATGATTGCATGATGTTTACAGTTTCCTAGGTCTAGTGTCAGAATTTATTCCTAAGTCTAGGATTAGCTTTCCTCAACCCAAAATTGTGTGGCAGCAGCCATTTATCTTTCCAGAATCTTTTAGATGCATTCCTGCACGTCCATCTTTGCGGGATCGATCCCTGCTTCCCTGTACTAATTCATTGTATAGCGGTTGAGGGTTTTTGAACGCGGGATTAGTGTGTTCGACGACCGAGACCTCTGAGTTCCTAGACCTTGTGATCTAGTGGATTATCTGGTTTGAGAAGCTTGACCTAGCACAAAAGCACACACTGTTTCTTTACTCGAGCTTTCAAATGGCGCTGTTGCCCGGGATGGATGGCGTAGTTTATGATTGTGTTTAGAGATTTTGGCGTATATAGTTTTGATTTGTTTTTCTTTCTCTTAGTTTTCGTTTATGAGCAGAGGCTCACGGTTTGGACACTGGGGTGACTCATCTGGGTGGAGGAACGATCAGTTTACTTAGCAGGTCAGGGACACAACATCTACTGTCACCACCAGATCGGGATTATCTACGGGAGATCCATTTCCGTTGGATTCAGAAAGTGACTACGATTGGAGTTCGTCAGGAAGGGAGGATCCCAAGTCATCTTCAGAAACAGATACAGAGGAGGCAGAGATCAGAGACATGGCACACGAAGTCGACCCAGATCCGGAGATCGGTTCACTCACTGCCCATCTAGATGGTGAGCCAGCCCAGGCTATAGTTATGAATCCGGTCAGAGGGCCATCGATATCAAAACAAATGTGTTAGGCATTCTACCGACGTTCTCCAGGCATAGGAACGAGTGTCCATACGAGTTTCTAAATGAGTTTAGCAAGCTGTGCAGTATTCAGAAAAGGCCCAACGACACAACAGAAGAAGATTATCGCCTACGTTCAATTCCATTTGCCTTGAAGGGAGAAGCTAACACATGGCTACTGAGGCTACCTCCGGATTCCATCCGTACATGGAGGGATTTCAAGTTGGAGTTTTTGGATTACTTTTTCCCTTCAAACAAGACCAACGCTCTCAAGAAGGAAATCGTGGAGTGTAAGCAGGAGTATGATGAATCTCTTAGTTAGTATTGGTCGCGGTATAAAGGATTGTTAGATGCCTGCCCGAATCATAGAATGATCGAGGCAGAGATTTACTATCTGTTCTATGAGGGAGCAAACCCTGAGTCAAAGGATCTGATGAATTCCTAGAGCGGGGGAAATTTTACGTAGAAAAAGGGAAGTGAAGCGAGAGAGATCTTGGGAAAGTTGATAGAGGCCAAAAAGGCGTACGACACCCCGATGAATGTTATGAGGAGAGGGTCAGAAAATGCGCTGAGAGAGCAAGATGACAAAAGAGTCGAGGCGAGAATAGATAGGCTTGAGAAAGCACTCTTGAATGCAATCGAGAAGACTAATCCGCCAGCCTCACAAGAAAAAGAAAAGCCTCCACGTCTAGGAGAAATTTCACCCCAGCAATATTATGGTCCTCAAGAAGAAGATTACCAGGCCCAAGTTAATGCGATGTGGAGTTGGAACCCAGATGGAAGTTAGAATCCAGGGAAACAGAGGGATGCACCATGGAGAAACCATCCCAATTTTAGATGGTCTGACAATGATCCGAACCAGCCACCTCCACAACAGAATGCCCAGTTGACACATCAACCGGAAAGGCAGACTAACTGGTCTGGAAGAAATCAGGAGGGGTAGAACAACTGGAGCAACCGAAACCAGGGAGATCATTCGAATTGGGGGAACATGAATCAAAACCACCAGGGGAACTCTTATGTACCGCCACACCAAAGGAACTACCCCGGAAATTATCAGAATTCTTAAACCACGTACAAGGGGAACCAATGGCCAGGAAATCAGTACAACAATAGTTCAGGAAGTTAGGGGAATTTTCGCCAGAACCAAGGAAGTGGACCTAACCAGGGCTCGGGATCGAATCCCAGCCAACCCACTTCTAAGCCACCAAGGAATATTGATGATATGGTGCATGATCTAGTCAGTTCGCAACAACATCTGTAGAACAACTTGCAATCTAACAATGACGTGGTGCATAAGCTTCAAGACGCTCAGTTGGAGCAGAAGGCAGCAATGGACATGTCGGCCAAGCAATTGTCCCAGATCGCGACTTCCTTGAGCGAGATGCGAGGAAACGAAGGAAAGATTCCTGCCTCAGTAAGGCCACCAGACAGAGCTAACATCAGTCAAATCACTTTAAGATCTGGGCGAGGTTATGACGGTCCCGTGATGAGGATGAATGAAGAGACACCTCCCACAGAAGGCAAAGAAGGGAAGAACCCAGTTCCTGAATCTGGGAATTCGAAAGTATGGAGCACCGTAAGAGGAGATGACCTTCGAGAAGGTGATCTAGAGAAACCGCTACCTAGTGAAGCTGAACCATTTTTCCTAGACCCAGAGCCGGAAGCCGAGAAGGAATTAGCAATGGAGAAAATAGGCGAGCTTCCAGCTGAAGGTTCTACAAGTTCGGGGAAACAATTGAAACCATTTCCGCACCGAGGAGAGGCTAAGAAGAAGAAGGATGAACCGGCGGATTTCATGGATATCTTTGGAAAGTTGGAGATAAACCTACCGTTCTTACAGGATTTGAAATTGCCGGTCTTTAGCAAATTCATCAAGGAATTCATAGCTGGAAAGACAAGACCCAATGGGAAGATCCTGATTGGAGAGAACGTGTCAGCAGTGATTCAGAAACGCAGGATGCCTTCGTAACGCACTGACCCAGGTATGTTCACCTTACCCATTTCCATTGGAGATGTCAGGATTGAGCATGCTATGTGTGATTTAGGGGCATCGATAAATGTTTTACCGCTTTCCATATACAAAAAGTTGGTAGGAGTAGGAATGGTGGATACAAAAGTGGTGATCCAATTGGCGGATAGGTCGTGCATTTGTCCAGAAGGAGTTTTAGAAAATGTTAGAGTCAAAGTGCATGATTTTCTGTATCCGGCCGATTTCCATGTTATTAAAATGAGTGATAATGAATCTATCGAGTCTAGCGGGGTGCTTTTAGGACGACCTTTTCTGCGTACCGCTAAGACCATTATCGATGTTTTTGATGGAACAATATGTCTAGAATATAATGGGGAGAAATATACATTTAGCATAGATGAACCAATGAAGAAACCTCTAGATGTAGAGAATTTGCATGCTGTCGATGTTATTAACCCCCTGGTCCAGGAATATCTTGAGACTGAGTTGATGCAGGAGCAGATTGAAAATTCGGAGTTAAGTCACTCTATCGACAGAGAGGTAGCTGGTTGGTGCGAGGCATGTTGAGGTTTGAAGCCCCTTGCACAGCGGAAGACTTGTACAAAACAAATAAATCAGACGTGGGATCTATTTGACCGATTACGGGATTAATCTATTCACATGTTAACACAGAATTGCATGCTAGAACGCAAATAATTCATGCTCATAGAATATAAATCCTAAATATGAATTCTACGGTTTAGAGTTACCGATTTGATTCTCCAAAGAATCATCGATTGATCGCGCCTTCTCCACGATGATCTTCAACACTAGACCACGGATCTTCTGACTGGTGTCCCGAACTGTATTCCGACATCAGGGTGGGTTGATCTTATCGAAACACTAAGACTCGAATAAAGTAGACACAAATTCCTCACGGAGTAGGAGAGAGAATTTTCGAGCTCCTCTCAAAATAGAGGGGGACGAAAATTTTTCACTCTTAAAATTCTCATATTTCTATCTCATTTATTCTCCTATTTAAAATAGTTCATATTGGGCCCAGTCAGGGATCTATGGAAGGTTTTGGATATGGGCTCCCCCAATTAGCTTTTTACTAATTAATTTGAACCCACAATCTAATACAAGCTTATATTGGAATATTACGAGCAGCCACTACAGAAGTAATATTGAACTCCCCATCCAAATCCAAAATTACAAGTAATCCGAGTTTCCATTTTATTTACTATTTATTTCCCGTGCTTAAGATATAAATGTCCATTAATTAATTAAAGTCTGCTATGGACTTAATTAATTAACAACATCTTATTCATTCCAAGAGAGGACTTAGCAAGAAACACTTATTTATTATTCATGGAGTAATAAAACTCCAACTGGCCACTTTCCGAATAATAAAACCTTGTTCAAGCTCCTCTTGAGGACATTATCAAACGAGACTCACCTCGTGCACAATTCAACATAATAGGAATCCTAGCACCGCTAGATAATGATCACCACTACCCAATATACCTGGGTCGTTGGGTGACGAAAAACCCGCACCTTTGGTAAGTCAAAGTAGTAGATACTCAATATCGTATGCTCAATGCTAACGTACATTGATTAAGAAATAGATATTTATCAAGACCTCGTCTTTCAGTAGATTGCATAAAGACACGTCTTGCTGTTAGATCCATTCAGTGCTATACCACACCAACGTCATCTTATTTCAATAAGGCTTAGAAATAATCAGACTGACATTGCAGCCTTTCACGATAGGTAGCCAAAGCCTATCTAGGTTGTGAAATTCTTCTTTTTCTTTTGCAAAGCATTGCATAGAACCGACTGTAGTTACCTTAAAGTGGACGACGCCCACAACCAGTCTACTAAGCAAAAGACTTAGGCTTTGTTTACTTCTTATGCATTTAAATATTTATAAAACATCTTATAAACGCACAAGCAAACACAATGTAATAATATACTGACTCTATTCGTGCGAAATGCTCGAATAATACTAAATCGGGTCAAAAGTGGATTGTAGAGTTTTTTTGTACACAAGCAAGATTCTATTCGTGCGAACTCGCTCGAAACATGTTTTTCAGTATACTAAACCTAATAATCTCCCACTTATACTCAAAACATGCTTTCGAGTATACCCACTGCCAAAAACTCTCACACTTATACACAAAGCAGGTCTTGAAGCTTGATATATCGAACTACCATTCATTTCACATCATGTTTGAAACATGTTGCCACAAAGGCATTTTCTGTGAAAAATCTGCATGGCTGTTCTCTGATAATATCTTTTCCACTACTATGTCTTTGCTGCGTACTAGATCTTTAATTAATTTCATCTCTCTATGTGAATTCTTAGCTTATGATCTCACGTTCCTCTTGAGTTAGCCTTTGCTAGAGTAAAATACTCATAGGCATACTCAAACTTACGATCAAAGCTACTAGGAGTATACTCCTAAGGTAAACACATATAATGAGGATGACTTACTCGATCACTAATTAGTCATATGACTTAGTCAGTGTAACCCCAAGGACATTACATGAATGACTGGTAAACTAGAATATAGCGATTAGTCTTTCTCAAGTACTATGGTATATCCATTACCTCAATCAAAGTCCTTTGCCATGGTTAAAATGATATATACTTGCTATGCAAAAGCACAACTAATATCAAACTTAGTACACATCATAGCATACATGAGACATCTATCTGCATAGCTAGTCTCATAATTCTTGTTCTCACTAAGTGTCAAACGACACTTTGACTTTGCATGGAAATTTTAATGCTAAAATGTTCCAAGCTATGTATAGATATAGGATTCCTAAGAGAATCTCAATATTCGTTCTAGCAATCTTAAAGACTTAGATGCTTAGAATGTAATTAGTTTCTCTTAAATCCTTTATCTTAAACTGGGTAGACAACCAGTTTCCTACGCTAGATGTCAATCTTAGTTATTTGCAACTTTTATAGATTTCATCATCGTAGAGTACCAATAATACCATATTCAATGCACTTTCAACTTCCTTGTGCTTACAACACGCTTAAGGGCACATGTCAAATTCCAAACATTTGACAATCTCGCTAAAACACATACTCTGATTTAGATGCATGCCTATGACCATAAAGTTCTTCATCAGCTTCCAATCATGTGTTTCTTGCCCTTTATTACATACCCATTAGGATGTTCCATGTAGATGATTTCCTCAAGACTTCTATTAATAGAAAGCTGTCTTGACAATCATAATACATACACTCTAATTTATCTAAGTTCTGATAGACAGTAGGATCGAACAAATCTTGGCACAATGACAGTGAGAAGATGATATTTCTCTTTGGGCATAGCCCATTGTCACTGTCTAGCCATTTGAGATCCATATTTACACTGGCAATTATACTAGCTCCCACTGACTGACACCTGTAGGTAGTATTGCAAGTCTTGTAAAACATGTTGTCTATCTAAGATTGTAGTTTGGAATCTACCACATTTTCAAGGATGAATATCCAAACGAACCAATTCTACATTGTAGTTAAAGGGATTATGTTCAAGTTAATCTAAGACCGAGTCTTGCGACACTCTTAGACCCATGAACATGTTATGTTCCTAGGAACGCTCCCACTACGACATGGTTCTAACAATCTTAGGTGTTGAAGTTGATTTTATTAGTACATAAGCTTCTAATGGTATTAGTCCTTGGTAACGTGGAAAATTCGATATCTTTCTTTGTACTGAGAGTTATCACATTGTTAGGCTTTTAGTTCCTTTCTTGATCTTCATACAAGAATTCAATCTTTGAAGATTACAGAACTTATAACCTTACATCATTTGGGAAAACCTTAAAACATGTCTGATCAGTACTCAACTTCAATTACTTGGATACCTTTCCAACATGCATTGGAACAATATTACACCTTGAGATGTGCTAGACTAGAGACGCTCTAGTCCACAACTCATTTTTTGTAGAAGGTACTGATGATGGTAGTTTCTTTAAGGTGTACCTCGTTATATTTAACGCTTGTCCCATCAATGATAAGATTTTCATGAGTACACTCATCATTTGATCAAACTTGTCTTAGAAAGACTTTGATTCCTTCTTACATAACTATCCCATTCTTTGAAAGAATGCTTGGATTCGTTAATGGAGATTAGACTCCCACTACTGATCATAATGCTTTGCTCATCTTCTTATGGTGTAAACCATTAAGACTTGCTAGTCTTTCTATGTCGCACTTGTATAAGTATTCTGAATCACAGAATTCTAACTCATAGTGCACAAACAGACATTCTCGACTTTCAATCTATTTAACAAACAAATTGTTAAAATCTTGATAGTCTAGATCAGTTTGAACAATACCTAAGTATTTTCTTGGCCTTAAATAAAAAAGAGCCATAAATACTTTATCATTCATTGTTTAAGAAGTTGATGTGTTGTTTCATACTCAATCTTGTTGCATTTGTATTGTCTCAATACTATGATGCCTTAAACATCAACCATAAAACAATAATTGAGCAAAAATAGCTCCCACTGCAACAAAAACCGAACTGGATCAAGATCTCTTACTTAGAAGTTGCTTTTCCATGTAAGTCATTGTCCTTCTATAAAAGAGGTCAATCCAACTTACAAAGCATCTTCACTCGCTTTAGACAAATTTTGATGACAATTCAGGCTCTCCCATTTCCATATCTAGTCTTTTGTTCAAATGAACTAGGACTTAGGAAAATGCAGCCTTCATGAATTCGTCATCTATCATGTTACTTTCCTCTAACCATAATATAACGACTAATATTCTGAAGGTTTTGTACTTTTCTGTTAAACCTTCTTGTAGTCATTTCTTATTACTTTAGACGATGACTTGAGTCAGAAAACTATTTGAGTGATCAAAAGATTCCTCAAAACATTCTGTCCCTCTAGGATATTCCAATCGAATCATCTTGACAGATTCTATTTATATCCATCTTTCATCGTCACTAACCAAGACTTGTCATGCTACTTATAAGAAAATAGCTTGACTTTATTCCTCAAAGAACTTGTCAAGTACATGCAAAATGCATTCTCGAACAATCTTCGTGCAATTATGCCGAGGAAATGGAGGACATGAATCAGTGAGTATTGACTCCAAGTGATGCGAAACCGGGTAGTGCTAAACCATGGAAAGTGAGGTGAAAGAGGTGACAATGTGCCAATCCGCAATTGGGGTCAGATTCGAGCGACGATTTGCCTATCTATATGATGTCCAAATGCTATTCAAAGACTACCATTGTCTTCATCGTCAAAAGAGCTTCGCGTGAGTATCTTGCACGACTCAATCGGAGCTCGGATGAGAAAGTTATGGTCGTTTTACAAAAGTGGCGCAGTCAAGCAAAGGAGACTCCAGAGAGTTCACCCGGGCGGGTGTTTTTATGTATGAAAACACCCGACCGGTTGATGTGTGTCCGCGAAGAATTCAAAAGGCGGGATTTTGAATTATTTTAAGTGCCTTTTCATATTCTAACCCTAATTTGAGTGACCTTTCATCTCCTAACCTCCCACATCTATAAATTGGGTCTTTTATATCATTTGTAATAGATTAAAAATAGATTGAGTTTAGAAAAAGAGTGTATCCTTTGTGGGATTCCCTCCCCAAGTTGGGTGAGATGAATGTTTGGAAAAATCCATGGTCGGGCTATGGTTACTTTGTGGTTAGCCCGAGGTTAGCCACTTGGTAAATTTTCACAACTAGCACCATGTAGCTAGTGGCGGAGCTTGAGTGAGAGTATACCCTAGGGGCGGAGCTCGAAAGAGTATACCTCTAGTGGCGGAGCTTGTACGAAAGTATACCCTGGTGTCGTGTAGCTAGCGAGTGAGTCGATATAAATGGTTACTTGGATGAAAGTTGCCAAGGGTTGCCATCATCTTTTTGGTGGAGGTCCTTCGGTCTTTAAGAGGTCATTTGTTCACTCCTCAACTTCTTCCATTTCGATCCCCCTCGTCCATTCTATTTTTGTTCTATCTTTTTGTGGGATGGAACACCTATCATTTTTAGTGTAAAATTTTATTTAGTTTCAATGTAATGCGTTTTTATGTTTTTGTTGTAGTGTTTTTAGTTTGTTGTAATTTCAATTGTGTTATTTTTTTACAAGAACAAGTCTTGGGCTAATTTTGGAGATTCACATCACCAAGTTTTAGCGATGAGAATCTTATCCATTTACTTTTCCAGTCTACATAATTTTGGTATTCGAATTTATATTTCTTTAAGGATCGCAGACAAGATACTGAATTACATAATGAAGATTTGGCAAATAAACTTATTATCACATACTTATGCTCAATAAATAATCGTAAATAACCACAAAACAATTATGTATCTTGCAACTGTAAAATTAAAATTTAGTATCCTCCAGAGGAGGTCAATACGCATTAAAATCTTACATTTTTACTGTTCACAATCATCGACGAATAGTCCAGAGACCACAAGTGTGGCATGGCCGCCTAATGTTGCCTAAGCAAGACCACCGAATTTAGCATTACAGAGTCTCATTTCTACAACACACTCACATAACAATGCTCATGTGCTGCTAACAAGATCAAGCTATCTCATAAATCTTGTGTGAACTTCTGAATCTCGCAGTTTCTTAGGATTATTGTCCCCACAGAGCAGGTGGCGATAATATTGGAAACCACATTCTAGTTCATACTATTTATTTTTTAGAAGTCCGCCCTCATGAACTCGCTATTTCTTAGGATTATTGTGCCCACAGAGCAGGTGGCGATAATATTAGAAAAAAAGCTTCATAAATTGCAGACCAATTGATGGAGACCATATACAATGCACTTGTTGTAATTATCGCTTAGATATTTTATATGGTTTTTGCATAATTATCACATAAGCAGATAAAGCAGATAATCCACTTACAAAGATAAACACCAAATAAACAGATAAATCCATTTAATGCATGGCATTTAAACACACAGGATAATTAATGACAATTATTTAATCTAGTCAAGGGAGAATCAATTAAATAATTGTGTTTTATCTTGGATAATTATTATCCAAATTCATTTAGGATTTATCAAGATAGTGTTAACTATCTAAATCCATTTAGGATCATTATAGATTTTATTTCGATAAAATCAAATCCTTCAATTCAAGATAACGTTGATCTAGGATTCTCATTATTTAAATCGTTCTAGGATATTACTAGATAGAAACGATTCCTTCAAAATCCATACGATAAATAAAATTCAATCAACCAATATTTATACAAATCTTAATTCTATTTAGAATAGACATCTAGAATATATCAAATATTACTTAGGATTTCTTTGATAACTTAATTTATCTAAATCCAATTAAATACGGATTTTCTTATATATTATCTTTATCCTAATCTATCTAGGATATAAATCCAAAAGATAAGGATAATCATGGATTAATACTTATTTTAATCCATCTAGGATTTGTCTTAAATCTATTCAAATCCATAGGATAAAATAAATTAATATTAATATTAATCCTAATCCATCTAGGATTTATTCATGGAGTAAATCCATATAAATCCATAGATTAGATAATATTATATTATAATTATTCAAATCCATCTAAGATTTATCTAGGAACAAATCCATAAAAATCTATAAGATAAGAATAAAATATTATATTATCACTATCCAAATCCATCTAGAATTTATCTATGAATAAATTCATTTAAATTCATAGGATAAGAATAAAATATTATTATCTAAATCCAACTAGGATTTGTCTAGAAATAAATCCATATAAATCCATAGGATATAGATAAAATTTAGATCATTATTTTCCAAATATAACTAGGATTCATCTAGGAATAAAATCCATATAAATCCAATGAATAAGGAAGGAATCTAATTAATTCATGATTTGATATTAAATCAAATCTTATATAATACATAAAATCCATAAAAGATATATTCAAATCCTATTTCCAAATTCATCTTGAATATTTTCCAAAATAGAATCCAAGAATCTAGGGAAATCTTCTCAAAATATTTTATTTCCATTAAATAATAATATTTTAATGATATCTTTTAATAAAATAATTAAATAATCATTAAAATAATCCTTCATCGTTATCTCATCATACGAGGTTCGCACGAACGATGAACGATGAAAATTCGACGAGTTCTTCGTCGGAATACGACGCACACGGCGTCTCGGCTACCGGCGCGCAGGTGGCGCTCCAGCGTCTCGGCCAGCGGCTCATCAGAAGTCGCCAGCGTCTCGGCCAGGAGCATGCACGTAGGCGCTGCTCCTCTCGGCCAGCGGCGAGCGCCCGTCTCGGCTTCGTGTTCCAACGACGCTTCTCGGCCAGGCGCGCACGCGGCGGCGCGCCTATCAGCCAGCATCTTGACGCCCATCTCGGCCATCCGAGCCGTCGGGTAGCGCGAGCTCTCGGCCAGCGGTGCGCACGGAGGCGTGCCTGCTCTCGGCTAGCTCCGACCGCCCGTCTCGGTCCTTCCGCCTAGGGTTGGAGCTCTCAGCGCCTGGTGTCTCGGTGGTTCTCGGACGAACCACCGGACCTCGCCAACTTCATGCGTCGATCTCGATGCGGGTGCGTGTGGGGCTTGCGGTCTCGGCCGGTGGCGCGCGCGAGCCCTCGCTTGTCTGCGCGTCACCCCGTGATCATGGCTCCCTGGCTCCCACTGTCTCGACATCCCTACCTCGATTGCGCGTGGTGCGATCCATCTCGGCGCGAGCGCCGACGGATCGCATGTCTCGTACGATCGAGTAATTCAAGTTCTTTGATTCGATATTTCTTGAGTTCATCATGCATACTAAATTAAACAAAACACCAAGAACATGCTTCGAAATCAAATAATACATGCATACATGAATTTCGCGAAATTTAAATATAAATAATTTGAGCCAAAACCTGGCTCTGATACCAATTGTTGGGGTTTGAAGCCCGTTGCACATCGGAAGACTTGTACAAAACAAATGAATCAGACGTGGGATCTATTTGACCGATTACGGGATTAATCTATTCACATGTTAACACGGAATATAAATCCTAAACATGAATTCTACGGTTTAGAGTTATCGATTTGATTCTCCAAAGAATCGTCGATTGCTCGCGCCTTCTCCACGATGATCTTCAATACTAGACCACAGATCTTCTGACTGGTGTCCCGAACTGTATTCCGACATCAGGGTGGGCTGATCTTATCGAAACACTAGGACTCGAATAAAGAAGACACAAATTCCTCATGGTGGAGGAGAGAGAATTTTTGAGCTCCTTTCAAAATAGAGGGGGACGAAAAATTTTCACTCTTAAAATTCTCATATTTCTGTCTCCTTTATTCTCCTATTTATAATAGTTCATATTGGGCCCAGTCAGGGATCTATGGAAGGTTTTGGATATGGGCTCCCCCAATTAGCTTTTTACTAATTAAATTGAACCCATAATTTAATACAGGCTTATATTGGAATATTACGAGCAGCCACTACAGAAGTAATATTAAACTCCCCATCCAAATCCGAAATTACAAGTAATCCGGGTTTCCATTTTGTTTACTATTTATTTCCCGTACTTAAGATATAAATTCCATTAATTAATTAAAGTCTACTATGGACTTAATTAATTAACATCTTATTCATTCCAAGAGTGGACTTAACAAGAAACACTTATTCATTATTCATGGAGTAATAAAACTCCAACTGCCTAGTTTCCGACCAATAAAACCTTGTTCAAGCTCCTCTTTAGGACATTATCAAACGAGACTCACCTCGTGCACAATTCAACATAATAGGAATACTAGCACCGCTAGATAATGATCACCACTACCCAATATACCTGGGTCGTTGGGTGACGAAAAACCCGCACCTTTGGTAAGTCAAAGTAGTAGATACTCAATATCGTATGCTCAATGCTAACGTCCATTGATTAAGAAATAGATATTTATCAAGACCCCGCCTTTCAGTAGATAGCATAAAGACACGTCTTGCTGTTAGATCCATTCAGTGCTATACTACACCAACGTCATCTTATTTCAATAAGGCTTAGAAATAATCGGACTGACATTGCAACCTTTCACGATAGGTAGCCAAAACCTATCTAGGTTGTGAAATTCTTCTTTTTCTTTTGCAAAGCATTGCATAGAACCGACTGTAGTTACCTTAAAGTGGACGACGCCCACAACCAGTCTACTAAGCAAAAGACTTAGGCTTTGTTTACTTCTTATGCATTTAAATGTTTATAAAACATCTTATAAACGCACAAGCAAACACAATGTAATAATATACTGATTCTATTCATGCGAAATGCTCGAATAATACTGAATCGGGTCAAAAGTGGATTGTAGAGTTTTTCCGTACACAAGCAAGATTCTATTCGTGCGAACTCGCTCGAAACATGCTTTTCAATATACTAAACTAACAAGGCAATGCACACGAAGGAAGGAATTATCGGATGAAGAGCTAGCCGAAGCCATATCAGAATTCTGTAAACATCCAGAGTCAGCTAGGTCAAGGGGATCAACCCATGTGGCTAGCATGGAAAATTCTTCTAGGTCTGAAAAGAGAATGATCACTGATGTGAGAGAAAAAAATCCCTTGCCCCAGGAAACAAGTACCCCAAAGAAGGAGTTGAAAACGCTTCCGCCAGGGCTCAAGTATGCCTATCTGGAAGAAAATGAGATGTTTCCAGTAATCCTCAACAGTAACTTGACCGAGGAATAGGAAAAAAATCTACTGGAGGTAATCAGAAAGAACAAGAAGGCAATAGGATGGACTCTATCAGACCTAGTAAGGATCAGTCCGGATCTTTGCATGCATCACATCAGGTTGGAAGAAGGAGCTAAGGCCTATAAAGATCCGCAACGTAAGCTAAATCCAAACATGAGGGAGGAAGTTCTGAAGGAAATTTTGAAGCTGCTTTCCCTAGGCATCATTTACACCATACCAGACACTGAATGGGTTAGTCCGGTTCACATGGTGCCTAAAAAATCAGGAATTCAGGTAGTTAAGAATGACAAGAATGAATTGGTGCCCACTTGACTTGTCACTGGGTGGAGGATGTGCATCGATTACAGGAAACTGAATGAAGCAACCAGGAAGGATCATTTTCCCCTACCCTTCATTGATCAGATGTAAGAGAGGCTGGCTGGAAAGCAATATTTTTGCTTCCTTGACGGATACAGTGGATACTTCCAGATCTATGTAGATTCCGAAGACCAAGAGAAGACTACATTTACGTGCCCCTTTGGCACGTATGCTTATAGAAGGATGCCGTTTTGGCTATGCAATGCACCAGGCACTTTTCAACGTTGCATGATGAGTATCTTCTCGGATCTACTGGAGGATTGTATCGAGATTTTCATGGATGACTTCACCGTTTAAGGGAACTCTTTCGAGTCCTGTTTAGCTAGCCTGGACATAGTATTGAGGAGGTGCCAGGAGAAGAATTTGGTCCTTAACTTTGAAAAATGTCACTTCATGGTACCTGAGGGAATCGTCTTGGGGCATATAGTCTCGAAGAAAGGCATACAAGTGGACCAAGCAAAGGTCGATGTGATTTCGAAACTGCCGTACCCTACGAATCAGAAAGAAGTCAGGGGATTCCTAGGGCATGCAGGTTTTTATAGAAGATTCATAAAGGACTTCGCGAAGATTGCCCAGCCGCTCACCCATCTGCTGCATAATGATGTTGATTTCGTCTTCGACGAAGAGTGTAAGCAGGCTTTTCAATTATTGAAAGATAAATTAGTATCTGCCCCTATCATCAGAGCTTCCGACTAGAGTCTGTCGTTTGAAATAATGTGTGATTTAAGCGACTACACAGTGGGGGCGGTACTAGGCTAAAGGATCGATGGAAAAAGTTACGTTATCTTCTATGCCTCGAAGACACTCAACCAAGCCCAGAAAAACTATGACACCACGGAAAAGGAAATGCTGGCAGTCGTATATTCATTTGAGAAATTTTGCCCATACTTACTGGGGTCGAAAGTGATAGTTTTTACCGACCACGTGGCTATCAAGTACTTACTGGCGAAGAAAGAAACGAAGCCAAGGTTAATCCAGTGGGTGTTACTTTTGCAGGAGTTTGATTGGGAAGTGAGAGACAAAAAGGGGACAGAGAATAAAGTTACTGACCATCTGAGTCGGATTTTCCAGGGAGAAACGGAGGAAGCTATACCTGACGCATCCCCGGAGGAACATTTATACTACATAGGAGAATCTCCTAGACCTATCAGTTGGGAAGTGATAATGGCGATAACAGATCCAGGAGATGCTGAGATAGGGAAGTGTCAGCTGAAAGCTGAACCATGGTTCGCAGACCTGGCAAATTACTTGGTCACAGGAGAGGTGCCCAGTTCACAAGAAATTTCCCGGGCCCAGAAGATGAAGATTAAAAGCGAGGCTAAGTATTATTTCTGGGACGATCCTTACTTGTGGAGGATGGGAGCCGACCAGGTAATCAGGAGATGTATTCCCGAGTAGGAACAGAGGGATGTGCTTAATCATTGCCATGCGTTGGCGTGTGGAGGTCATTTTGGACCAAAGAAAACTGCGAGAAAAGTCCTAGACATTCGATTTTATTGGCCTACATTAAACAAGGACTCTTTTGAATTCTGCCAAAATTGTGAGAGATGCCAGCAAACTGGAGGAATTTCAAGGAGAGATGAGATGCCGCAAGTCCCAGTAATCGTCTGCGAAATCTTTGACGTCTGGGGGATGGATTTCATGGGTCCATTTCTTTCTTCGTACGGGAATACATACATCCTTGTGGCTGTAGATTATGTTTCAAAGTGGATAGAAGCCAAGGCTACCACGTCTTGTGAAGCCAAAGAGGTGGCTAAGTTTCTTAGAGCTAACATTTTCAACAGGTACAGTGTGCCCCGAGCTATTATATCTGACCAAGGGACGCATTTCCGTAACCAAACCATAGAAGCTATGATGAGGAAATACGAGGTCCACCACAGGCTTTCTACCCCGTATCATCCTCAGTCTAATGGATAGGCGGAGATCTCAAACAGGGAGATCAAAGCAATATTGGAGAAGACGGTGAATTCATCAAGGAAGGACTGAAGTAAGAGGCTCGGTGATGCATTGTGGGCCTACAGGACTGCATACAAAACGCCTATTGGGATGTCGCCCTACAGGCTGGTGTTTGGCAAGATGTACCATCTGCCCCGTGGGAGTGGAACACAGAGCATATTGGGCGGTGAAGGAGATTAATATGAGACCCCAGTCATGTGAGGAAGAGAGGAAACTGCAACTTCAAAGCTAGAAGAGTTAAGGCTGGAGTCATATGAGTCCGCAATGTGGTACAAAGAGAAGGCAAAGCTCTGGCATGACAAAAACCTCTGGGTCAAGGAACTACGAGTGGGTCAGAAGGTGCTTCTTTTCAAATCCAAGCTCAAGCTGATGCCTGGGAAGCTGAAGTCCAAGTGGATTGGGCCATACACTATTGTTGGCCTTCGAGCAAATGGAGCTGTGGAAATCCAGGGAAGTGCCTCAAACTCTACTCCTTTCCTTGTTAATGGTCATCGAGTGAAAGTTTTTAGGGATAATTCTGAGTTGTGTGTGGTGGAGGAAGTGCCACTACGCGCACTCTCTATTATCGCCTAATCGGTCTAGTGAGTAACTGCTCTCGACGAATTCCTGGGTCAGGTAAATGGGAATACATTTTTCAATCTATACACTGAACCAGGGGATTTCGAGAGTACTCCATTGAAAGTGTAAATGGTTTAATTGCTTTTCAAAAAGTAAAAAATTACCAAACATAGAAAAAAAATCTAATTTTCCAAAAATATTTTAGAAACACCAGACTTCTTAGGGAAATTGTTTTGTCTCATAATGAATCCTTGACCTGGGAGTCTAGCGTTTCATTTGGTTGTTTTTCCTATGTGTGGTATTGCGGGGAATTTCATTTACATAGGGGTGGAGAGATTTTCGGAACAGATTTTGGGGAGGGAAGTAAAATTTTTGAAATTCAAATTTTCACTTTATGGGAAGGCGTACGGTTGCTTACATCACGCCTGCAACCTGCTGCAACCGTTCCCATCCTTACCTAAAATACCTATTTCCCTCCTTATTCTCTTTATTTTCCAAACTCTAAAAAAAACGATCTCTCTCTCTATAACTCTAAAATTTCCCCCAAATCTTCTCTCGTAATACCCACAGTTATCTAACCCTAATCGAAAATTTCTCCCAAGTTCTTGAGAAATTTGCAGATACAGATCATGGAGAACACACCGAAAGTAGGGAACCCCACCACCACCGCAGGTTCCGATGCGGCGGCGTTTATGGCGGATTTAACATAGAAGTTCGGAAGTGCAGAGGAGGCGATGAAGGCCTTTGCCCTTTTCTCGGCAATGATGGAACAGGCCAAACCTCTCACCGCAACGACCGAAGCACCACCACCGCCGATGATTACGAAAGATTCGACGGCCCAACCTGCAATTTTACATGCAGAAGCTGAGCCGACTACCAGTGCGCTGGAGAGAAATGCAGCGGTAGGTGAGGAACAGAAAGACGAGGGCGGTCTTGCCGTGGAACTCGTGCGCATGGCGGTTGGTGACCAGAGGACGGCACAGGTTGTTGAGGGAGAAACCCCTGTTTCTGCAGGTGTAGTGATCGGGGGGAAAACCCTGGTCTATTTGGTGATTCGGAGGGGGAAACCCCTATTGTCAACAGAGTAGTTGCTGAGGGGGAAACCCCTGAAAAGTGAAGGGGGAAACCCCTGTTTACATTGAGGGGGGAACCCCTAGTTTGTCTGAAGGGGTAGAGACCCCTGTTCTTGATGAGATTTCGGTGCCCGAAGAAAGTGGGCTGGAATTGATGGTAGATCTGGTAGAGATTTTGTAGGACACAGACTCGCCGGTGGATAAAAGGGAGGCTAGACTTAGGGCCAGGAGAAGTTTGAGGGATGAGATCGAGGATCTCACCCTGCCAACAGAGGAGGAGTGCCTAGCCCCGGGAACAGAGGGCGAACGAGCGGAGGAAGCCCCTGGATCTAGCAGGGAAGAGGAAGAAGCAGAAGAGCGCCGCCTGGAGCAGAACGCAAGAGGAAAGGAAAGAATGTGGCTCCCTCCCAGACCAAGAAGTCCAGGAAGACCGCAATGGACAAATCTGGCGAAACTCCACTTCCTGCCCCAACAAAAGTTCCTTTCGCTAAGGCACAAGTCTGCCTTGACCCGGCTAGTGAGTCTGAGAATGAATTGATGGATGAACAAGAGGAAGAGTTGAACTTCGAGCCAGCAGAGGTCTGGTTGACAAAAGGGCTGCTCGAAGCGATGGGGAAGTTTGAGGATCCAAAGAGGGCAGCAACCTACAAGGAGAGGTGTGGTTCTGGTAAGCTAGCGAAATCTAGGAAACAGTACGACCCGGAAGAGTTGAGGGAGATTGACTCAGATGAGGAGTTCCGCCAATACATAGGTGCCATTGGGTTTGATTGGCTCTTGAAACATAGCACCGCTGAAGTGCCAACGGTTTTAGCGCGGGAGTTTTTCTCGACATTTAGGCTGAAACCCACCACCGATCTTGATGCGGACTCGATCACCTTCCGGCTGTTTACTGAGGAGCACGAGATGAGTATCAAGGAGTGGTCCCTATGGATGGGGCTACTCACTCGCGCAGAGGATGATGAGGAAATTTGGAACGAGTGAGTGGTAGGAGCTCTGAAGTTCACCCCCGGGTTTAAGCCACAGTCGGCATGGGAGTTTGTCACCCATCCTAAGGTGGGAAAGTGGGGCAATTGAAGACCAGCTATTCAAAAAGCTTCCATATTGAAAACCGCATCCTGCGATTTGCCCAGACGTTTATAAGCTACAACCTGATATGACTTCCAATTCTGCCTTGACAACTGCCGACCTCTATTTTACATGGTGCATGGCGAAAGAAGTAAAGGTACACTTGGGGTATTGGCTGGCTCAGGCTTGTCATCAAATGGCCGCCAATCCCTCCCGCCACATGTATACATGTCACCTTCTCGGATCTTACCTCCAGCGCAACACGATAATGAAGATAGCTAAATCCACGCCCGAGGTAGTCATGTGTGAGCCACCAGAGATATTCAGCGTTGATTATTTCTTCAACAAGGGCCTGCTCTACATGCATGGGAAGGATGTGTGTTTCTATGAGGTGGGCAGGATGGAACTCCAAGAGAAGCCGGAGCAGGATGGTGTTGAGACAGTGACCAGCGAAGAGTATGAAGAGATGAAGAAGGAAATGGGCATGATGCAGAAGGAGCTCAGTGCAGTCCGGAAGGAGATGAGTGAGATGAGGAAAGAACTCAGCAGAGTCTGAGAGGAAATGATGGCCTTCAGGGGCAGTATTATCGACATCGTGGAGAGGTCAACCGTGCAGTGCGATCATATGGTGGAAGTCGTTAAGTTAATGATGATGATAACCCAGTGGCTGAAGGAGAAGTTTCCCGAGCCACCCAGCAGCATGTCCAAGCAGCTAGGGCAGGGAAGTTCATCCATCCAGCAACCCCCACCAGCGTCAAAGCCCCTGTTAGCCGCGTCTGCATCTAAGCCCCTGTCAGTAAAGAAGCCAGTATCGAAACAGAGTGAGAAGGAAGAGGAGAAGCCGAAATCACCGTCTAGGAAGAAAGTGAAGGTGACCCGCCCCTATGTTCCACCCCAGTTTGGCTCCTGCGGTGGCCAAACCCCGAATTGAGACCCCCCATGACCAAGTAACTTTTACCTTTCAGTTTTCTTTAGTTTCCTTTTCGGTTTATGTTTGCTGTTTTAAGTATATGCTTTTGTGTTTGTTTTTCCCGCATGCCTAGTACTGTATATATGAGTTTGCGTTTATACATGTCTTCTCCCACTTAGCCCAAATTTTGGTCTAAGTGTGAGAAGTTTGTGTTTCTTTTAGGCATGTTTTGGCTTTGGTTCTGTTGTAACTTCTCCCACTTAGCCGTTGCTCGGTCTAAGTGTGAGAAGTTTGTTTGCTCGTGCTTGTTTGTTGTTTTGTGTGTGGTGAATTTTTGTGTTTGTTTCGGTCTGTTAATACTTCCATGTTTCCCCCCTTCACTGGGATAGCTTGGGGACAAGCTTGAGTGAAGTGGGAGGGGGAGGGAGTTAGTAGAGTTTTTGTTAATGTGAATAGGAGTCTTTAGGTTTTTGTGTGTCGCATGAGCTAGTGAATACAATAAGGCAAGATTCCCTTAGTAAGAGAAATTGAAGATAGGATTTTTCCTTAATAAGCTGAATTCGGTTTGAATGAAGTAAGAACGATAGAGGATGCCTTAAACACATTGAGCTAACATATAAAAAGAGGGGCCGCCACTGAATGCTTAGGGAGAAGAGTCTGAAGGAGAAAAAAAAAAGAGGGTTTCTGGAGGTATAAGCTGGACGAAGTCCAGGAAAAAGAGGTATAAGCTGGACGAAGTCCAGGGGAGAAATAAAATAAAAAAATTGGAGGTATAAGCTGGACGAAGTCCAAGGGGAAAATATATATATATATAAAAGGGGGAATAGAAACAAAAAAAAAATCTAAGGGCAGGAAGCAATAGTAACCTGACCCAGGAATTAAAAGAAAAAGGGGATTGTATGAAGGAGAAACTCTCATAACCCGAAGCATTAGTGGTGTGTCATTGACTTAAGAGTGAATCGATCCTAACATCCCTGGTGAGGAATGAGAGATCGAGTGAATCCAACAATTGGGAAGTCAATAGGCTATCTTGACGAACTGACAGACCGATTAGGTAGAAGAAGGAAAGGGGAGGATTTGGAGACTGTAGACGAATCGGATAGACCTTAAGCTTGTGGGGACGGCTGCCTAAAAGTTGAAACTAGTTCATGCCTTTGTGTTTTTCTTTAAGTATTTATTTTCTTTGTTGTGAGTCTGTAGTATGTCTAGGTCTAGGAGTTTGTGTCTTGTTTGTGTCGGTAGAGTCGGTCATAGGATAACCATGCATTGAAATTTGCCTTATTTATTTTTCTTGTCTTTCATGCTTGAGGACAAGCATGGTTTAAGTGTGAGCAGTTTGATAAGACTAATTTCATGCATTGTTAGGGGATTAATTTCGTGCATTTACGGGGTCTAACACATCTTTTTAAGCCAGGTGTGTAGTAGATATCGCCAGACCGAGGAAAAAAGGAAGATAATTGCAAGGCGAAGGAAATGTGGCTATAAAGTGAGCAATTTGAAGGAAAATGACCAGACGGAGGAGATTGCTAAGCTGAAGGGCAGAATAGAGATTTCTGCGAAGGCTTCTAAGAAGCTTGACCTAGCACAAAAGCACACACTGTTTCTTTACTCAAGCTTTCATGGTCTTAGGGAAGCATCTAAATCAGAGTATATGTGTTTTATCAAAATTGTCAAATGTTTGGAATTTGACATGTGCCCTTAACCGTGCTCTAAGCACAAGGAAGTTGAAAGTGCATTAAATATGGTATTATTGGTACTCTACGATGATGAAATCTACAAAAGTTGCAAACAACTAAGATTGGCATCTGGCGTAAGAAACTGGTTGTCTACCTAATTTAAGATAAATGATTTAAGAGAAACTAATTACATTCGGAGCATCTAAGTCTTTAAAATTGCTAGAAAGAATGTTGAGATTCTCTTAGGAATTCTATATCTGTACATTGCTTGGAACATTTTAGCATTAGAAATCTCATGAAAAAGTTTTTACCATTTAAGATGAAATTGTCTTGTCTCTAGTCAAGTGTCATTTGACGCTGGGTGAGATCAAGAATTATGAGACTAGTTTTGAAGATAGATGTCTCATGTATGCTATGATGTGTACTAAGTTTGATATTAGTTGTGCTCTTGCATAGCAAGTATATATTATATTAACCATGGCAAACGACTTTGATTGAGGTAAAGAATATAATATAGTGCTTGAGAAAGACTAATCGATATATTCTAATTTACCAGTCATTCATGTAATGTCCTTGACGTTACACTGACTAAGTTTTATGACTGATCAGTGATCGAGTGAGTCATCCTCTGAATATGTGTTTACCTTAGGAGTATCTTCCTAATAGCTTGAATCGTAAGATTGAGTATGCCTATGAGTATTATATTTTGTTATGATTACTTTAGTGAAGGCTAACTCAAGAGACACACGAGCTAATAAAGCTAAGAAATCACATAAAGAGATGAAATTAATTAAAGATCAAGTACGCAACAAGACATTATGGTGGCAAAGATATAATCAGACAACAACTAAGCAGATTTTTTCACAGAAAATGCCTTTGTGGCAACATGTTTCGAACATGATGTGAAATGAATGGTGGTTCGATATATCTAGCACCAAGACCTGCTTTGAGTATAAGTGGGAGAGTTTTTGGCAGTGGGTATACTCGAAAGCATGTTTTGAGTATAAGTGGGAGATTGCTAGGTTTGGTATACTAAAAAGCATGTTTCGAGCACGAATAGAATCTTGCTTGTATACGAAAAACTCTACAAACCACTTTTAGCTCGATTCAATATTATTCGAGCAGTTTGCACGAATAGAATCAATATATTATTACATTGTGTTTTGTAACATCCCAACAAATTTTGTGACTTTTGTTTTAATATGGATGTCGAGTGGAAAATTTTCTTTTATGAAATTATTCGTTCCTATGTGATTGAGTTGATTATGTGAAATAATTGTCATGAGCGATGTGGAATGAAATGTTATATACATTATATTTTACAATGTGGGGAATTAATTAAATGAGATCATGCATTTTATTCTAGCCAAATTCATTGGGAATTTTCGGCACCTTCAATCATTGGAAATATTTTCTTCTTGGATTTAATTGATTGTTTTGGGATATTTATCCAAATTAAATCCAAATCGAATTATCCCTAATTTGTACTACATGAAATTCGAATCCTAGCCTAATCTTGTGAGTTTCGATATTTATCCAAATTAAATCCAAATCGAATTATCCCTAATTTGTGCTACATGAAATTCGAATCCTAGCATAATCTCGTGAGTTTCGAAAATCCCCTGTTTTAATTAGGAGGATGAATTATTTTCTTTGATTTAATTGGTGCCTTGTTGATTCCCTTCTTTTAATTTTGAATCCAATTAAATCATGCCACACTTTGTTTCCTCACCCTAATTAAATTAGGATTTGAATTATTTCCTTGTGGCAATTAAAGCCAATTAGAGGAAATATATTTGTTTCCAATTTTGTGGAATTCCTTCTATTCAAATAAATATCAAATTAATACCTATGTCTAATTCGTTGGGTATGTGAATATTTTCCTTTTAATTTCCTCCATATCACACGCCCCTTATGCCTTCAATTTTCCTTGTGCTCCTTATTAATTTTCAATTTCCTCCATATCACTCTCCCTCACTCTCTCTCTCCCTCACACGCCTCCCTCCTCCCTCTCTTCATTCTCTCCAAAAAAAACCCTCCTTCTATCCTTTGTTCTTGTGTCAATTGGAGTTTGGACATCAAGATTCACCGAAGAATCGCACCAATTTTCATTTCTACCGTTTGTTTTTTACCAAAGAAGGTATAATTGAATTCTTTTCCTCATCCTTTTCATTGAATCATTGTTCTTGATTCCCTCATGCATATAGTGAGTGTAGGAATCATAGATCAAAAATTTAATCGGTGGGGATTGATGTGTTGTGTGAGGAAATTTGTGGATGTACGTTTGTGAATGTGTATGTGTGAAGTTTGAATGATTCATTGGTAAATGATGTGTGAATATATGAGAACATGAGTGTGAGAGCTTTTTGAAGCATGATTATGTATTGGAAGCATGAATAAATGTGTTTGGATGAATGATGAATAAACCCTAATTTTGAAATTGTGAAGCATGAAAACTGTGGTGTTCGGACAGTAGATTTCGACGTGTGTTTGACCAGCCAAACGATCTTATTTTGACACGAATTTTTAAATGAGTAAATTTTGAGATGTCATTTGTATTTTGTATGAATTTCAGTCCCTTTTGACGAAAGATGAAATTTTTAATGAATTTTTGAAGTTGACTGCGCAATTCTTTCAGAAACTTATATTCTCGCCCAGAGAGTTTTGTTTTTTATTTGACCAAACAAATGGCCTTATTTTGATGTGAATTTTTGACTGAATGAAAGTATAAGTGTCTTCTGTGTTGTGTGAAAATTTCAGCCTTATTGGACATCGGATGAATGTTTGACAAATTTTTCAATTGAACTGCGCAGTACTGCCAGAATTTTTATGTTCCGACCAGAGAGTTGCACTTTTGTTTTGACTGACCAAATGACATGATTTTGGTGTGGAATTTTAACTAGATGAACTTGAATGTATATACTGTGTGGTGACCAAATTTAGCTTCATATGAGGTCGGATGGATTTTTGGTGATTTTTACAAAACGATGGCACAGTTCTGCCAGTTTTCAGTCATGTTAAAAATAGTACTTGTTGTCAAGTTTAGATGAATTACATGATGCATGTGTGATTAAGGAACATATCTTATGGCGTGGTTATGTGCTATACGTTGAAATATATTATGGTATGTTTCCTTATGTGATGAACGTTTGGGATGGGTAAATTAAGAAGACGATGAAAGGAACGATAGGACATGCATTATAATTTGTATTGATGGAAGGCTGATTGTGTTGTGGTGTTGTTGTGTGTACGTGAGCACAAGGAACTAGGGTTGCTTTGAGTTGGGTATTGTATTGTTTAAGCAAGCGAGGTGGGCTTTCTTTTACAAATCTCTTTACCTTTCGAAAATATGATGTGGTGTTATAAGGGTGGTTTAACTTGTAATGTCATGCCATGTTGTTTTTGTTTATGAGATTGTTGCCTGATGCCTAGTTCGTCTGAGCTTGCTCCGTTAGGCTATATGGCTGTGTTGTGAAACGAATTCGGGTCTGAGTAGGGCCGCAAACCCTATCAGGCTGTGTACACTAGTGGGATCGTGAGCCGTCCTTGCTAGTCGGCCGGTCTCGTGGGCGAATAGTGTGGCCACACTTTCGTCGCACTGTGGAATGATGATTGTTATTGATGGATTGTTGAGAAAATAGGGAGATTATTTGACTGGTCAGTCTATGAAACATTTTTGTGTTCTCGATGATATTTCTTAACTACATGTAAAACTCGAGATCACTGGTATGGATGACATAACTATTATAAAATATTTTCGGCATGAGCCCATTGAGTACAACAAGTACTCAGCCCTGCATATGTTTTCCCTATGTGCAGGTTGAGTGGGATGTTGCGATGGATGTTGAGTCGGCCTAGGAATTTTGGATGCGTTGTGTCCTCATACATAGGCGTCATCCTATGACTCTCTTGATAACCTATTTCCGCTGCTATTATTGAAACTGTGTCGCAAGAATTTATTTTATTTCGTATGATTTTTGTCTTGTCAAATACTTTGAGACTTTAACCCGCTGCTTACTTCGTTACTCTAAAATGGTTTTCGTAAACTAAAACAAATGTTCTTTTAGGAGTTAATTGGATTTTTGATATTTATTTTTCCGTTGTTTTCTTTGAAAAATTATATTCTAGAAATCTCCGCACTATTTGATATTGTAATTATGACATTAAGTATTTTGAACTAAAATCCGTTGCTTAACTTTTCAATGAACTAAAATATTCTCCTTCTTAAGTTAATTGGGTCTTTCATATGAACTGTCGTCCTTTAAATGTTGTCCTTTATTGCTTTCCCGTGGTCACAACCTCCTTATTTTATTATCCCTAGTATGGGCGGTTGTGACAGAGTGGTATCAGAGCTTCGTTCTTTCGCTCTGGTCCGAGAGTATTCTTTTACCTTAAGTCTAGATTAGTGAACCCTAGACTAGACGTGTCTCGAAGGCTCAACATCCAAAGCATCACGCTCAACCAAAGAAAGTGAGGTATGTTTTAAGTTGTTGAAAGAATGTGAGATCGATGTATAAAATTGATGAGGATATGATGAGGATGTTTTGGCAAGTGTACGCATGTGAATAAACGTTATGTGTGAAAATGATACTATGATGATATGATTATGTGGAACATGAGCATGATTGGCATGATGATCTAAACAAGTGTTATATGTGTGAAAATGATATTGTGATAGTGTGATTATGGGGAATATTAGCATGATTGGCAAGATGATCTAAGCACGTGTTGTATGTGCGAATATGATATTGTTATGGTATGATTATGTGGGACATGAGCAAGATTGTGAAGCATGAAAACTGTGGTGTTCGGACAGTAGATTCCGACGTGTGTTTGACCAGCCAATTGATCTTATTTTGACACGAATTTTTAAATGAGTAAATTTTGAGATGTTTTTTGTATTGTGTATGAATTTCAGCCCCTTTTGACGAAAGATGAATATTTTAATGAATTTTTGAAGTTGACTGCGCAATTCTACAAGAAACTTATATTCTCGCCCAGAGAGTTTTGTTTTTGATTTGACCGACCAAATAGCCTTATTTTGATGTGAATTTTTGACTGGATGAAAGTTTACGTGTCTTCTGTGTTGTGTGAAAATTTCAGCCTCATTGGACATCGGATGAATTTTTGACAAATTTTTCAATTGAACTGCGCAGTACTGCTAGAATTTTTGTGTTCCGACCAGAGAGTTGCACTTTTGTTTTGACTGAACAAATGACATGATTTTGGTGTGAAATTTTGACTAGATGAACTTGAATGTATATACTGTGTGGTGACCAAATTTTAGCTTCATATGAGGACGGATGGAGTTTTGGTGATTTTTACAAAACGACTGCATAGTTCTGCCAGTTTTCAGTCATGTTAAAAATAGTACTTGTTGTCAAGTTTAGATGAATTACATGATGCATGTGTGATTAAGGAACATATCATATGGCGTGGTTATGTGCTATACGTTGAGATATATTATGGTATGTTTCCTTATGTGATGAACGTTTGGGATGGGTAAATTAAGAAGACGATGAAAGGAACGATAGGACATGCATGATAATTTGTATTGATGGAAGGCTGATTGTGTTGTGGTGTTGTTGTGTATACGGGAGAACAAGGAACGAGGGTTGCTTTGAGTTGGGTATTGTATTGTTTAAGCAAGCGAGGTGGACTTTCTTTTACAAATCTCTTTACCTTTCAAAAATATGATGTGGTGTTATAAGGGTGGTTTAACTTGTTATGTCATGCCATGTTGTTTTTGTTTATGAGATTTTGCCTGATGCCTAGTTCGTCTGAGCTTGCTCCGTTAGGCTATATGGCTGTGTTGTGAAATGAATTCGGGTCTTAGTAGGGCCGCAAGCCCTATCAGGCTGTGTACACTAGTGGGATCATGAGCCGTCCTTGCTAGTCGGCCGGTCTCATGGGCGAATAGTGTGGCCACACTTTCATCGCACTGTGGAATGATGATTGTGATTGATGGATTGTTGAGACAATGGGGGGATTGTTTGACTGGTCAGTCTATGAAACGTTTTTGTGTTCTCGATGATATTTCTTAACTACATGTAAAACTCGAGATCACATAACTGTTATAAAATGTTTTCGGCATGAGCCCATTGAGTACAACAAGTACTCAGCCCTGCATATGTTTTCCCTATGTGCAGGTTGAGTAGGATGTTGCGATGGATGTTGAGTCGGCCTAGGAATTTTGGATGCGTTGTGTCCTCATACATAGGCCTGATCCTATGACTCTCTTGATAACCTATTTCCACTGCTATTATTGAAATTGTGTCGCAAGAATTTATTTTATTTCGTACGATTTTTCTCTTGTCAAATACTTTGAGACTTTAACCCGCTGCTTACTTCGTTACTCTAAAATGGTTTTCGTAAACTAAAACAAATGTTCTTTTAGGAGTTAATTGGATTTTTGATATTTATTTTTCCTCTGTTTTCTTTGAAAAATTGTTTGCTAGAAATCTCCGCACTATTTTATATTGTAATTATGACATTAAGTATTTTGAACTAAAATCCGTTGCTTAACTTTTCAATGAACTAAAATATTCTCCTTCTTAAGTTAATTGGGTCTTTCATATGAACTGTCGTCCTTTAAATGTTGTCCTTTATTGCTTTCCCGTGGTCACAACCTCCTTATTTTATTATCCCTAGTATGGGCGGTTGTGACAGAGTGGTATCAGAGCTTCGTTCTTTCGCTCTGGTCCGAGAGTATTCTTTTACCTTAAGTCTAGATTAGTGAACCCTAGACTAGACGTGTCTCGAAGGCTCAACATCCAAAGCATCACGCTCAACCAAAGAAAGTGAGGTATGTTTTAAGTTGTTGAAAGAATGTGAGATCGATGTATAAAATTGATGAGGATATGATGAGGATGTTTTGGCAAGTGTACGCATGTGAATAAACGTTATGTGTGAAAATGATACTATGATGATATGATTATGTGGAACATGAGCATGATTGGCATGATGATCTAAACAAGTGTTATATGTGTGAAAATGATATTGTGATAGTGTGATTATGGGGAATATTAGCATGATTGGCAAGATGATCTAAGCACGTGTTGTATGTGCGAATATGATATTGTTATGGTATGATTATGTGGGACATGAGCAAGATTGTGAAGCATGAAAACTGTGGTGTTCGGACAGTAGATTCCGACGTGTGTTTGACCAGCCAATTGATCTTATTTTGACACGAATTTTTAAATGAGTAAATTTTGAGATGTTTTTTGTATTGTGTATGAATTTCAGCCCCTTTTGACGAAAGATGAATATTTTAATGAATTTTTGAAGTTGACTGCGCAATTCTACAAGAAACTTATATTCTCGCCCAGAGAGTTTTGTTTTTGATTTGACCGACCAAATAGCCTTATTTTGATGTGAATTTTTGACTGGATGAAAGTTTACGTGTCTTCTGTGTTGTGTGAAAATTTCAGCCTCATTGGACATCGGATGAATTTTTGACAAATTTTTCAATTGAACTGCGCAGTACTGCTAGAATTTTTGTGTTCCGACCAGAGAGTTGCACTTTTGTTTTGACTGAACAAATGACATGATTTTGGTGTGAAATTTTGACTAGATGAACTTGAATGTATATACTGTGTGGTGACCAAATTTTAGCTTCATATGAGGACGGATGGAGTTTTGGTGATTTTTACAAAACGACTGCATAGTTCTGCCAGTTTTCAGTCATGTTAAAAATAGTACTTGTTGTCAAGTTTAGATGAATTACATGATGCATGTGTGATTAAGGAACATATCATATGGCGTGGTTATGTGCTATACGTTGAGATATATTATGGTATGTTTCCTTATGTGATGAACGTTTGGGATGGGTAAATTAAGAAGACGATGAAAGGAACGATAGGACATGCATGATAATTTGTATTGATGGAAGGCTGATTGTGTTGTGGTGTTGTTGTGTATACGGGAGAACAAGGAACGAGGGTTGCTTTGAGTTGGGTATTGTATTGTTTAAGCAAGCGAGGTGGACTTTCTTTTACAAATCTCTTTACCTTTCAAAAATATGATGTGGTGTTATAAGGGTGGTTTAACTTGTTATGTCATGCCATGTTGTTTTTGTTTATGAGATTTTGCCTGATGCCTAGTTCGTCTGAGCTTGCTCCGTTAGGCTATATGGCTGTGTTGTGAAATGAATTCGGGTCTTAGTAGGGCCGCAAGCCCTATCAGGCTGTGTACACTAGTGGGATCATGAGCCGTCCTTGCTAGTCGGCCGGTCTCATGGGCGAATAGTGTGGCCACACTTTCATCGCACTGTGGAATGATGATTGTGATTGATGGATTGTTGAGACAATGGGGGGATTGTTTGACTGGTCAGTCTATGAAACGTTTTTGTGTTCTCGATGATATTTCTTAACTACATGTAAAACTCGAGATCACATAACTGTTATAAAATGTTTTCGGCATGAGCCCATTGAGTACAACAAGTACTCAGCCCTGCATATGTTTTCCCTATGTGCAGGTTGAGTAGGATGTTGCGATGGATGTTGAGTCGGCCTAGGAATTTTGGATGCGTTGTGTCCTCATACATAGGCCTGATCCTATGACTCTCTTGATAACCTATTTCCACTGCTATTATTGAAATTGTGTCGCAAGAATTTATTTTATTTCGTACGATTTTTCTCTTGTCAAATACTTTGAGACTTTAACCCGCTGCTTACTTCGTTACTCTAAAATGGTTTTCGTAAACTAAAACAAATGTTCTTTTAGGAGTTAATTGGATTTTTGATATTTATTTTTCCTCTGTTTTCTTTGAAAAATTGTTTGCTAGAAATCTCCGCACTATTTTATATTGTAATTATGACATTAAGTATTTTGAACTAAAATCCGTTGCTTAACTTTTCAATGAACTAAAATATTCTCCTTCTTAAGTTAATTGGGTCTTTCATATGAACTGTTGTCCTTTAAATGTTGTCCTTTATTGCTTTCCCGTGGTCACGACCTCCTCGTTTTATTATCCCTAGTATGTGCGGTCGTGACATGTTTGCTTGTGCATTTATAAGATGTTTTTTAAACATTTAAATGTATAAGAAGCAAACAATGTCTAAGTCTTTTGCTTAGTAGATTAGTTGTGGGCGACGTCCACTTTAAGGTAACACAGTCGGTTCTATGCAATGCTTTGTAAAAGAAAAAGAAGAATTTCACAACCCAGATAGGCTTAACTACCTATCATGAAAGGTTGCAATGTTATTCTGATTATTTCTAAGCCTTACTGAAATAAGATGGCGTTGGTGTGGTATAGCACTGAATGGATTTAACAACAAGTCGTGTTTTTATGCTATCTATTGAAAGACTAGATTATGATAAATAATTATTTCTTAATCTACATACATTATCATTGAGCATACGGTATTGATTATGCACTACTTCGACTTATCAAATGGTTCGGGTTTTTTGCAACAAAATAATTCTGATATATTGGGTAGTAGTGATTAATATATAGCGGTGCTAGAATTGCTATTATGTTGAATCGTGCGCGAGGTGAGTCTCGTTTGATACTGTCCTCAAGAGGAGCTCGAACAAGGTTTTATTATTCAGAAACTGACATGTTGGAATTTTAATTGTTCCATGAATAATAAATAAGTGTTTTTGTTGAGTCCACTCTTGGAATAAATAAGATGTTAATTAATTAAGTTCATAACAGATATTAATTAATTAATGGACATTTATATCTTAAGCGCGGGAAATGAACAATAAATAAAACGGAAATCCGGATTATTTGTAATTTCGGATTTGGATGGGCAGTTGAATGGTTCTCTCTCCTCTTTGTC
The DNA here is from genome assembly GCF_004379255.2 of Salvia splendens. Taxonomy (NCBI): domain Eukaryota; kingdom Viridiplantae; phylum Streptophyta; class Magnoliopsida; order Lamiales; family Lamiaceae; genus Salvia; species Salvia splendens. The sequence continues at coordinate 25,898,594 of NC_056036.1, read as the reverse complement.
TTCTGACGTTTTGGATTACTCAAGTTAAACCGTCAAACTGATCCAGCCGGCTAGTTGTATGTCTTTTACCTGTAAAATGCCAGCGAGTGGATCCAGTGGAGATTTAGACTGGTCAACTTGACTTAGATCCGACTTGAGTGAGAGCTCAAAAGCACTTTCAAAACCTTAACCCACAATACTATTAACTAGTATAGGTAAGTAAGGATCGATCCCACTGAGATGATTTGTTTTACATTGGTTGCAAACACGAATGGGAATGGCTTCTGCCACGCTTTACTACGCTGGGTTAAGTTAAACTACTTTACTCGAGAGACTAAACTAACTAAACTGATCCACTTGCTAAATGGAATAAAATCTACTTGATCAACTCATCATGTAATTTCCTGAAATGGACAAACAGAATGAAGGTAACTAGTGTCAGAAATTTGAAAAGTGTACGATAAAGCAAAATTTTACTAACAAACTCATCTTCTTCTACAACCAAATCAAGGAACAGAGTGGATCAAACTTGGCACGAAAGCACAAACTTATAAATCTAACGCATAACTTCCAAATCAAGCAGAGAGCAACTACTGTTAAGACATAAACAAGCTGACCTACTCACGCTCATGAAAATAATAAAATGAAACTTCAGATCTATGACTACCCAAACGAATCAAACACGACCGCATCTTCGATCAACGCAAACATACTCAGATCTACACTACCATGTTACCAATTAGCAGATCTAAATGTCCTAACGCATCCCATCCATGATCACTTCATAACTGAGTAAAATTCATAGACAACAGAGCAGATCCAATAGAATAAACAACAACAAAACATTTGAGCTAAGATACGCTTCATAAATCGGAAATCAAACATCGATCAGAGAGTTCATGCATAATAACAAACTTCCACAAAACATTGATCAATAAACTGAAATCCAAGTCTGAACGTCAAGCATAAACTAAAAGTAAACATAACTAAAAGTAGAAATTGTTTCATCGCTTCTTCTCGAAGCGGAATTACAGAACCAAAAGATAGAGCTGGTAAAACTAACACCACCACGCTGCTAAACTAAACTAAACTATGACCAAGTGTGTGAGTGGCAGAATTCGAGAGTGTTGAGTATTGGGAGCTCCCATTTTTCAGCCCTTGAAGAGAGATGAAATCAGGAATGTGTTTCTCTCTATGTGCGCGCCCCCTCTCCTACTCGCGCTTGGCTTGCTATTTATAGAGAGGCTTACTATAGGGTGCCGTCCTCTCGAAATGTCATTCCTGCCCTTAGCTTTTGGTTTTTTATCTCCACCTTCTATGCGGGAACTCCTGTTGGCTCCGGTTGATCAGACTTGATCCGTTCACTCAGCAGTTTCACTCCTTTTCCTTGATTCGTCTGTCCGCCTAGTTGATCAGTTCATCCTTTGAACATGGCGAACTTTCACACACACCTGGCTCATATTCGCACGGTAGATAGTAGAATTGGGTGCAGTTTTATCATGGAACACATGCATGAAACGAGCCTCATCAGCAGTGCAATATTAATTCTGTAGTGGCTGCTAATAATATTCCAATATAAGCTTGTATTAAATTGTGGGTTCAATTTAATTAGTAAAAAGCTAATTGGGTGAGACCATATCCAAAACCTTCCATAGATCTATGACTGGGCCCAATATGAACTTAATATAAATAGGAGAACAAATGAGACAAAAAATACAATTTTATTTACTATGAAATTTTCGTCCCTCTCTCATGATTGGAGGAGATGATTTTTTCTTCAGCTCTCCTCCGTGAGTAATTTCTGTCTTGTTTATTTGAGTCATACTATTTTGATAAGATCAGCCCACACTAATTTCGGAATACAGTTCGGGAACCAGTTAGAAGATCTGTGGTCTAGTATCAAATCGGTAACTCTAAACCGTAGTATTCACGTTTTAGGATTTTTATTTTCTAAGCATGAATTATTTGCGTTCTAGCATGCAATTATCTGTTTAACACGTGAATTGATTAATTGCATAATCGATCCAATAGATCCTTATCTGATTAATTTATTTTGTCTTAGTCTTCCGCTGTGAAAGGGGCACCAAACCCCAACAATTTCTAGTCTAGTCCTTTCGGTTTTGACAAGCTTTGCCCACCCAAAGGTCATATAACTTGAGTTCAAGAACAGATTAGAAGATCTGTGGTCTCGTATCGAAGGTCATCACGTGGAGAAGGAGCAAGTAATCGATGATTCTTTGGAGAATCAAATCAGTAACTCTAAACCGTAGTATTCATGTTTAGGATTTATTTTCTTTAAGCATAATTATTTGCATTCTAGCGACCTTGATCATAGTTTGTTATTAATCCCATAATCTATCAAATAGATCCTTTGCCTGGTTTATTTGTTTTGTTCAAGTCTTCCGTTGTGCAAGGGGATTCAAACCCCATAAAAAATAACAACAACAAAAATTGTCAACACAGTGTCAACGGTTGTGTTGACATTTTTGTTGCTGTTATTTGGTCATTTATTGAAATTTTCTAACGGCCTTGATCATAGTTTAGAGTTTGTACGATATATAGAGTTTGCATTTTATTATTACCCAATGATTCATTACCACAATTAATGCAATATTATGTATGAATTTTCAAAAACCAAACTCTACTTTAAATGAAATTAGAATAAAAATATGCACGAATGTCCACCCTCTGCTTTTATTTAGTATCTAGTAATTCATAATTTATGTAAAAAATACAAATTAGCAGTAAATAAAGAAGAAGTGATACAATTCTATCATAGTTTAGAGTTTGTATAATATATAAAGAGTTTGCATTTTATTAGAATATATAAGAGTATGCATTTTATCATTACCCAATGATTCATTACCACAATTAATGCAATATTATGTATGAATTTTCAAAAACCAAACTTTACTTTAAATGAAACTAGAATAAAAAGATGCATGAATGTCCTTCTCTCATCGAGTAATCATATGCACACTCTGCTTTTATTTAATATCTAGTAATTCATAATTTATGAAAAATATACAAATTAGCAGTAAATAAAGAAGAAGTAATACAATTGTACTAATACTACATAAATTAGACTAATATATTTCTTAAAGAAGAAGTAATCATATCCACTCACATTCTATTATAAACCTAATATGTATAAAAAATGGATTCCACATTCCACTATTTTTACTCACCCACTTTCTATTATATTTCTTAAAACCCGTGCCAAACTCAAATGAGACTCCTAATGGCTACAGAGGGAGAGTACTGTTATTATTCAATTCTGAGTTCAATTTACTTTTTAAGTAAATGGTCTCACACTACACATAATTAATACTTTTTCACTTCATCTATAAATATTTATCTCATATTTTCTTTATTAGTATTTCGTGTACTATAAATTATTTTTCGAGTGCTTGAATATTGTAAAAATTCTTCGATTATTTTTCAAGGAATAAAACAAATTATTTTTTTCATATGTGTTTTATTTTTACATTTAATGGTTGTTTTACATATTTAAATGTATAATAAACAAATAAGTCAACGTCATTTGTTTAGTAGATTGGTAGTGCCAAAGTATTTATTTTTCGGAAAAGAAGTTTTGTAAAGCCAAATAGGTATGCTCCCCCATGCTAGTCAAACAAATAGAAAATGATCAAAACAAAACATGGCATTACATAACATACATAACATCATTTTCTCATAAAACATACATGAAACTAACTTATACTCCCTCCGATATAAAAAATAGTCTCATTTGTGCACGACACGTGTTCTAATGAGAAATTGATAGAGTAAGAGAGAAAGATAAAAAATAGATAAAATATGAGAGTGAAACTTTCTATTTTTTTTTAGAAATGAGACTATTTTTTATGAAAATCCCATAATGACATTATAAGATTATTTTCCATGGATGGAGGGAGTATTTAGGAAGAAAAACCACACAATAACAATAATGTAGGATAGAAAATCCACCACGTTTGCTTAGATTATTAATTGAAATTCTCACTTCAGTCTTAACTTTCTTACCAGTATAGTTCCTTCTAAAATAAGAATAACATACTGACTAGACTCAATAAAATATTCAAACTTAATTAGAATGCATGAATGTTAATTTTATTTCCTGTCTTTACAACATTATTTTGCATGAACTTAAACTAGCAATTCCTGCCTTTAACTTGAATATGTTGAAGAATTAAATAAATCTGGATATTAATTCGTGTCGTAGTTACTAAAATAATCCAACATATTAGCCACCATTATCTAAATCAATTTAGACCAAAGAATTAATTAATCAGCCAATTTAAAGAATTATTTAAATATAGCCCACTTAAAGTCAGCCCTAATTTATTCAATTCATTGGCCCATCATGGAATTACTCACGTCCCAAAGAATTATCCTTAATAGTTAAAATTTTTATCGATTAAAGCTATATTTTGAATTCCTCTCAAATTTCAGTTTCCATTATATCTGGTCATTTTTATTTTACAAATCAATTTACTAGTATGATATAATGTGTGCTCGGGGGCCTCCTTCCACCCTTATCTCTACAAACAAGTTGGAAGTCAGAGCCATTTTAATAGACCAATATTTTGGCCATTCAAATGCACCTACCCTACAATATAACAATGATATAAAGAGTTAAGTATGCTCATTGATTTTAGGGATAAAAATGTTAAATAACATTTAATACAATATCAATAAAATACGTGTCAAGCATTGGGAAGTTTTTCATCCAACAATTCTTGGGTGTATCAAACTCAAATATATGAATTCATTTTCTTTTGATTTCTTGGTCAAATTCTTATTTTGCTTCCTCACGACAGTATCAAACACGTCCTAAAGCTATATTTTGAATTCCTCAAAAATTTCAATTGCCGTTATTCAATTTGAATTTACTTTCCCCAAATCATAGATCCCCAAATGAAGGAACCAATTCCCGTCGGTCCGATTTCTCCCCAAACAATTCGACGCAGCCTCCGTTCGGTCAATTAAAGCTATTTTGAATTCCTCCCAAATTTCAATTCCGCCTGACCATGACCGCCCACCGCTACTGCCGTCGGTCAATAGCAGCCGGCACCGACTCTCCTTTGCGCATACACTCGCTGGACTCGCTTGCAGAAAGCGGCCTCCGTCGCTTCGGAGCCGCTCCCTCCATTCCAGTTGCACTCTCCTCGGTCTGGAATCGCTGACGTCGCGCACACCAGCCTCCGCGTCGCAAGGCTGTCATGCCATCAGTCCATCCGTCGGATATCAGGTGCCGCCGAGCGGTGAGAGGCACTCGAGAATCCACCGAGTAGTCGCTGCTGTTGGGGTCTCACTTCGGTCGGTGTCATTCTCCAGCCATATCGGCTGCACTGTCAATTTCGTTGGACGGCCGTGGACTTCTCGGCTTAGGTAAGTTTCCATTAATTTTTCAGTTTACAAATTTTATCTTCTTGTTTGGCTAGATATGTTAGGGAGTTAGATTTGGGTTCATGACATTGGGTTTTCTTCTTGATTTGTGAAGCTAATAAACTTGTTGTGATGTCCAAACATTCTTGGGTTGATATCGCTTGCTTATTTGTAGATTGGTGTTATCCCTTTGAGCATTTATCTTAAAATTTGGGCTCAGCCACTGACTCTCTATTTCTCTCTCGGTTTTGGTGGTGAAACAATTATGTGATAGTGAAACTGATTGGGAGTAGGTGCATATGTATCTATCTATCTATATATATACTAGAACTGTAGTTTGTTGGGATTTTCGGCAGAGGTTAAATCTGCAATTTCTTGGCTTGTTGTATCTGGGATGTACTCATAGAAACTAATAGGGTTGTTGCAAAAGTTGTTATTTATGTTATAGATATTGTTATTGCTATTTACACGTCAGAATGCACATGTTGGAATCACATGATTATTGCAGGTTGACTTGGAAAAATTTGCAAGGAATCTTCCTCTTCACCTTATCGCAGCGATTATGGTTTGGGAAAGGGAAAAATCCACGTTCAAGTATTTGCTATGTGGAATTCTTCTGTTGCATTCCATGTGTGATCTTGCCTCCCGGGTGCCCAAAATTGAACAGGTTATCGGAAGTGCTACTGAGCTATCTATCATCATATCAAGTAGATGGCATTGCTCTATTTTTTTTGTTAATTTTCAAAAGTCATACATTACACTTATAATTGGATTTGTGTGCTGATTGATGCAAGACAACAAACATAAACGGATGGAAAGAAAATCTTTATTTTGACTTGGTTGCTTTACTAGCGACCTGTATTCCTTCAGTGGTTTTTTTCCACTACATCATGTAACAGTCTGCTTGTTTTCGCTTTCCTTTTTTTGCTTTAGGTTGCTTTTGGTTGCTTCTCATTTTTCATTCTCAATATTATGAGATTTGCAGTCAAGAAACTGTTGTAATACATGGAGGTTTAAAAGTATTTTAATAAGTTTTTTTCTAGTTATCCTGACAACCTTTCTACTTAATTTCCTCTAGTCTTCTTTAACTGCAGTTGCTAATGTTTTTGCATAAACCACAACTTCCTAAGATCATAAACTCGCGCATAGCCTTTAACTTTAATAACTTTGATTCACAGCTCCTTATCTTCACATTGATCCTAGCTCTTTCTTAATTTATCTTCCCTGTTTATGTACTTGAAAATATAGTCATTCTCAACTTCTGGCAACATATTTGTTACGTGTGTTATGATGTGGTTATATGTGTATACATCATCAGTATGCCCCTTAATTCATATATCATCATATGTTTTCTTCAGATATTGCTTGATGATGTGAAGATATCGGAAGAACAACTGATTGACCTGGTCTTTTATCTGCTAGTTCTACTTGGAGCATACATACATGTCAATATTCATTTCCTTATCCGTTGTTTGTAGATATGTACTTACTACTTCGTATCTAGGAATATCACACCATTCCCAATGACATGATTCTTTTTCATGCGGCTCTCATAGATTACCGTCTACAATTGTTGACGGTCATTGTTTCTTCACAGTACCAAGAGGTTGCTCTAGCATTGACTGCATATTACAAGGTAGCAATCCAGGATTTGGTGAAAACTGAGAACATTAAATTACTAGTTTAATGTTATAAATCTTCCCACTTCATCTTCTTGATTGTTGTTATTTCAAAGTGTTATCAAATTATGTTGTGGCTGAGTAAGTGGAGTTGGTGGCAGGTGTACATATGCAAAGAGGCAGCATTTGCTGCTGTTTGTGTAGAAGTCAAGTATCTGTGGACCAACGATTCATCTAGAAGTGTATCCCCTACTACTGAAGAGACCTTGAATCACCTCGGCTGCAGTGTGATTCTTCTCTTCAATTTCTACAGTCCCTGCTTCACTCACCACATTTATCATTATGTGCATGCGTGCATTCTGTACTTAATGCATTTTAAAGGCTATCTAAGATTGACAATCTTCTTTGTAGGTTATTTATAAGTCAATTTGAGTCCCGAATCGTTCGTGCTGCATCAGAAGATCATTTATTCCATGTAAAACCTCTCTTGCTTAACCTATGGATATCATTCATCCTTTTCCATAAAATGTTAAATGCATCTGTTTTTATCATAATCATATCTGTTGTCTTCTTGATAAGATTTTAATGAAGTTTGTTTCTTCTTGCAGGAGCTTGGGAAGCGGTGGATTGCAAGAGCAACTAGCTTCCTGTGTTGGACTCGGCCTTGATGAAAAAAGGAGTAGCTCTACTTCTCATTTTTGTAGTCGTCAAAATCATGGTCTTTGAGGATTCTGGTAACTCTACTTCTCATCTTTTTCAGGTGTTGTTCGAGCCCGTATATACTCAACTTGGGATGCTTCCTACTTATACATGAGTGCCTAGCTGCTATTTTTTTTCTTTCATGCCTGATATGTTGATTTTTATAGAGAATTTAAATGTGAATTGACATGTTATGATTAAGAGTAAATTTCCCAGAGGTTGTCTCACAGCTCTCTAATCTGTGCATCTCCCTAGTTTTTAATGATTTCATACACATCACCAGTCGATAAACAAAGGATATTAGCTTCATAAATATCCAAAAATTGCCCTAGTACTATGCTACTTTGTAGTGAGGACGAAAAGCTTCCACGAACAGTGTTTCACCACTTGTTATTTGTGTGTGCATGCAAGATTTTCTCTCTATTGATTGTCACTACTTTCACCACTTTTTTATGGGTTATTAGTGTAGACTTCGTTTCTCTCGAGGGTTGGTCTGTAAACTTCTTGTTGCTTACTAACTTCTGGAGAACTAGGTTTCCCGTGCTTCAGATACAGTGACAATAATGTTCTTTGGTGCCCGATTTCTTGAGCTAAGGAGAGAGAACTATTCCGGTTTTGAAAAATTAATTCAAAAAGCCATAGGGCCGATCAACTGAATGAGAGCTTTATGAGTTGCAATCTTGTTGATATTGGTGCATAAAAATGATTTAGGCAATAGGACTAAAAGCCTCATATCCAAATTATCACATGCCTAACCCTACATAAACCACTAGCGAGCCGGTTTGAGCCCCAAGAGCCTATTTTCTTTGTTGAAAATTTTGAAGTCACTATATTAGCCTACTTATTATATCCGTTTGTTGGCCTATATTTTCTACCCTAGTCACTAAAATTAAAGTGCTAGCACATTGTTGGGAGGGTATTTATGGTGGCAAGGAAAAGATGGAAGTCCTGGAACATTCATTAGGTGGTATTCATTTATATTGAGATACAAATGAAAAAAGCTGTCTCTTCAAACAAAAGTAAAATAAAAAGGCAGCCTTTAATGTGTAAAAAAAGCCAAGGCTTGAAAAAATAAAAAATAAAAAGGCAGCCTTTCACGTGTAAAAAAAAGCCAAGGCTAGAAAAAAATAAAATAAAAAGGCAGCCTTTCATGTGTAAAATAAAAAGCCAAGGCAAGTAAAAAAAATAAAATAAAAAGGCAGCCTTTCATGAGTTAAAAAAGCCAAGGCCAGAAAAAAGAATATCGAGCGAAAAACTGAAATATGCTCAAAAGAATAAGATCACTTGGTTTATAAGGTAGAAAAATCTCAAGTTTGGGGTGTTGAGCTGTCATAATTTTGTATTTTAGTGAGATGGGAAGGATGTTGTGAGGGATGTGCTAGTATTTTAAGAATAGTGATAAGCTACTTATCCAAATATGATCACACCTTTACCAAAAGCCCCGTTACATCCAAATGAAAAGACCTTTTGATTTATGCATCATATTGACTTGTGAGCGATGAATTTTGCTTGATTTTGGGAGAAAGATCTTATGTGCTTAAAATAAAGAATAGCTGGAAGAACTTCTCTTTATGAATTAGCGACGATGGTTTGAGACTCCCAAGACATAAATCAAACTTACATTGAAGCATTGGATGCCTAGCTCTTAGGGAATTAGTTCGTGTACAATTCTTGTTCTAAAAGTCTTACTCGCGAGTGAATTCGAGCTCAACCTAATTTCTCTATATGATTCGTGTGATTTGACGTGACTTGAAGTAGAGGATTATCTAATTTCTTGTGAATGTGCTTATTTATCTAACTTGCTTGAGGGCGAGCAAGACTTATGTTTGGGATGTATTTGATGTGTGTGGGTAATTGTTTAGCTTGTTATTACATAATGGATCGAATGGATGGCAGTGTACTACTGCTCCGGTTCAATTTTGACCACCTCACTATTTATTCCAGCGAGTTGAAGGGTATAAAGTTGCAACCAATATTTGCTTCAATATTCAAACATTTATTTACTTTAGTTCGATATTTAGTGTGTCATTTCATACTAAAGCCATCAATGAAAAACTACTGCCAAATCTTTATGATGCTCTATACGTGTTGGTACCTGATAAAATTGGGGTTGGAATTGCTTTGTCTAATTCTGAAGAACACAATATCACCACGATACCAGGATGTGTGGTTAGTTATTCTCTTCTTTGTACATACATTTAGACATAATTTTTTGTTTGTTGTAGGAAGTGGAATACATACAACAGTTTATTATTTTTATCTCCTTGGAATTCTTCTACTTGTTGCACTAAACCATAACCCTTTTCTTGGATGTGTTTAGGAAAGACTTTCTGTTTGAGTCAGATTGCAGAGCTGCTGTGTACCAATCCTGTTGCGTTTGAGGCTACTGAGATAATTCAGCATATTCTTGTGCTACTCTTAGTCGATTTGAAGGCCTCTCTAAGCATTTAGATTCGTTCTTGCAAATGTTATCTCTCGTGGAACTAAAGTGTTTTCCGTGATAGTTCCTACTGCATAAATAGACTAGAAAGTACTTAGTCGATCCGAAGGTCGAGGGTGGTAGGGGGCGACTGAGTTCTTAACTTAAAAGATGAGGGGGAAAGGGTGGAAAACTGAAGGGGTGGAAAACTGAAGGCACAAGTCTATTTATTGATTTTTGAGCTTGCTTTGTGATCTTTTGTTTCTTGGTTGTTGCACCTATATTTTTCCTACTTATTTAATTCATTCTTTGCTGCATTTTGCAGTTTTATAATTGATCTGTTACACATATTGTATTTTTGTTTGTTATAATTGATCTGTTACATATATTATATTTTTGTTTGTTATACTGTGCCTGACGTTTTTCTACTTTTTCTAATCCACTTTTTGCTACCTTGCACCATAATTAATTAATACATACATAGCATCCTATTTTTCTTTGTCTCATATGCCCTGTACAAATATGTGCTATATAAGTGTTTCTTTGATATGTAAACCCCATTGATTGTCAAATCTTGGATTCTTAATATATACGTTAAATGTTTTTATAGGCTCTTTCCTAGTTACTTACTACACACATTTCCTTTTTACTTTGGCATTCGGTTTGCTGTAATTGCATCTTAAAAAAAAACCGTGGGCCTTGGAAGCTGGTTGGGCACTCAATTAGTGTCAAGTAAAGATACTTTCTATGAGGTTAGTGTTGCCACTACTGTAGCAGAGTGACTGACCTTTCTCATGATTTTAATATTTTTGCAATGCAGGAATGGAAACTGCAGCTTGTTGCCACTATGTACAATACATGGAATCTAGACTACTTCGATTTCTGTATATTTGGTCAAGTTCCTCAACAATTTAATTTGACTTAACATCTCTTATATGCCAGTTCAGTAGTTTGTACATAGTCTACTGTGTTTGAGTTTGTTTTATTTACCTGTCCGTTTGATGATTATGATTGATACAACAAATTCTGGTTTACTGAGTGAACATAAGAACAGATTAATAGTGTTGTAATATACTATTCAACTTAACTATGAGTTGTAATGTTACCCCGTTCTAAAATTTTCAGCTTGCCTGTAATGTTTATCCTTTGTGAATGTTTCTGCTTCAGGATCAGTCAATAAGCATCAACTTGTGACTCACCATATGCTGTGTATTGCTCTACGAGCTGCTTTAGATGCTTTAGGGAAGCTTGCAAATTCAAGAGTTTGTTCCTTCCTAGGTTATTGGTTAATGTTATTATTGTGAATTTCAGTCTAACCTTGGATTTATGGCATTCCAATGTTTTCCTTCGGGAGAAAGGTATTAGAGCAGTTTCTGGACCATCTCATTCAGTATCACTGCTCTTTTTTGACCACCTCACTATTTATTCCAGCGAGTTGAAGGGTATAAAGCTGCAACCAATACTTGCTTCAATATTCAAACATTTATTTGTTAAACCTAACTTTAGTTCGATATTAAGTGTGTCATTTCATACTAAAGCCATCCATCAATGAAGAACTTCTGCATAATCAGTTTGATGCTTTGTTTGTACCTGATAAAATTGAAGTTGGTCTAGCTTTGTCTAATTCTGAAGAACACGATACCAGGATCTGTGGTTAATTATTCTCTTCTTTATACATACATTTAGATATAATTTTTTGTTTAGTTGTAGGAAGTGGAATACATACAACAGTTTATTATTTTTATGTCTCTGGAATTCTTCTACTTGTTGCACAAAACATGTAACCCTTTTTCTTGTCTGTATGCAGGAAAGAAATTCTTTTTGAGTCAGATTACAGAGGTGTGTGCCAATCCTATTGCACTTCCTGTTGCACTTGAGGCTACCGAGATAATTCAGCATATTCTCGTGTTACTCTTAGTCAATTTGAAAGCTTCTCTGAGCATTTAGATTCATTCTTGCAAATTTTATCTATTGTTCAGTACTAATGTGTTTTCCTTGATAGATCCTACTGCATAAATTGACTAGATTGTACTTTGTCGATCTGAAGGTCAAGGGTGGTACGGGTTGACTGACTTCTTAACTTAAAAGAAGTAGGGGGAAGGGCTGAAGACAGAAGGCACAAGTCTATTTTTTGCTTTTTGAACTTGCTTTGCTTGATCTTCTGCTTCTCTGTTGTTGCGTCTATATTTTTCTACTTATTTAATTCATTATTTGCTGCCTTTTGCAGCTTTATAATTAATCTGTTACATATATTATATTTTTGTGTGTTATTATACTGTGCCTGATATTTTTCAGCATTTTTTAATCCACTCTTTGGTACCTGGCAGCTTTATAATTAAGGCATACGTAGTTTCCTATTTTTCTTCGTCTCATATGCCGTGTACAAATATGTGCTATATTAGTGTTTCTTTGATATATAAACCCCATTTATTGTTAACTCTTGGCATATTAATATATCTGTTAATGTTTTTACAAGCTCTTTCCCAAGTACTTATGAGACACATTTCCTTTTACTTTGGCATTCGGTTTGCTGTGTTGCCACTACTGTGGCAGGGTGACTGATCTTTCTCATGATTTTAATATTTTTGCAATGCCGGATTTAATGACAATGTATGGAATCTAGACTACTCTGATCTCTATATATTTGATGGCATGATTTTTTCTGTTGAAGTGATCTGTTTGGTCAAGTTCCTCAACAATTTATTTTGACCTGACATCTTGTGTGGATTAGCAATTCCCTCTTCGATCTCACTACAACAGAGACCACCAAGTTCTCTAGATGAGAGTTGACTCCTAATTACATGAAGCCATCACAACACACCTACCCTTCCTAAGGCAAGTAATAGGGTCTCTGTCTTCTTTGATGTAGTTCACTTGATACTTTTTCTATTTTTACCTTGTTTTTGGCTTTATTTTTGAGAGCTAATCTACTCAAACCCACAATGCAGTCACTCAGTGGTGCTTTGCTGTCAATACAATCTGCCTCGTCGAATTTACCACGGTCTTCTAGATCAACCTCAGTAAGTAAATTATGACGTTTAACTGTGCTACTTTATCTCATTGTGCGCTTTATGGATTACATTAACATTGGGACCGGTGTTACAACTATGAGAAGAGAATTTTCTTCCTTGTTATGACTTAGTATATTACAAGTTCTATTAATAGCACATATAACTTTATCCCATTGGTTAACTAAAGTCTCACACTTCTGAATTCTTTCTTCATTCCTGATTACTTTCTCGTTTTCCTTACCCCCCTTTGTTTCTTTATTATTTGTTTTAATTCAGGAGTAGTGGGGCAATGGAGGCGTTCTGATTCTGGTTCAGGCCGTCATGAACTTAAAGTTATCAGGCTCAGACTATATTTCCTCATACATGGCTGCTATCTCCCGCCTAAAATCTAAAGCTTTATCTATTGTGAGTGCACTTTCCAATTAAGATAAATTGATATATGTCTTTAAATCTTACAACTGTTGGTAAAGTTAGCACACCTTAAAAATTTTATGTGCTTGTGCTTGTACTTGTTCTTGGTGTGGTTGTGTGAACAGGCGCTTAATTCTTTAAAGTAAGTGTGATTTTTTTCGCTGCAGCTTTTGCAACTCTGTGAAGCTGAAAGTGTATCATACCTAGATGAGGTGGCTAGCAACACAACAACTCATAATATGGCAAAGTTGGACTCGAGGTATTGGTTTCTAAAATCAAAGCATCATGCAATTTCTGTCGTAACTCTGAGAGAGATACATGTTCATTGCATTTATAATAAAAAAAAATTTCCCAGACCCTTTAGATCTATTGTTACAATTACATTGATAATCCAGCAAGTTTTGTACTCTAAAAATGAACTGAAATAATCTTAAATGTACTGCAGAAATTTAACACATCGAGAAAATCCAAATACGACACATTTCCAACTTTTTCTTGTGATGTTTAACTACTTATTAGTAATGCCTAGTCGCAATTGGGTCTATAACAAATATTTATACTGTACAATAAGCATTGCAATATCTGCACTATGAGAAGATTTTGCCTTTTATACATATGTAGTTATCAATTTTTTCATTTTTCCTTACTTGGTGCTTTCATGGGCATTTGTTTTGTATAGGTTCTGGCATTGCTGGTAAAAGCTTGGTATAGATTCAAGACAGTTATATGCTCCCTCCAAGGCAAGTTACCAGACTGGAACTTAATATAAACCGCTTGGCAGATGTGGTCTCAGATGATTCAAATTTTTTGGTCATTCAAATTTTAGCTTTCTCATCATTTTATAAATTTGATCATTCTATAATTTTTCTTGGGATTGGATCTCCTTGAGGAAACCCTTTGGTTACTTTCTTGCATTTTTCTGCGCTCTCCTTAGTATTATGTGTTCAGCACCTTCTACCTCCTCTTATGAATACTGTCGGCAACATATAGTTTTTGGTATCTTGATGATGAGAAAGCTGAAATTCATTGTGCTGAAGAATGACATGATTGCATCTGCTCAGCAAGTTCAGTCTGCAAAATAAGTTGCCTTCAGAAACATTCTGGCATCTGAGAAGATTAAGAAAATTAGCTTGGTTCCAGAGCATGTGTTAATGACAAAGCTCTGAAGTATTTGTTAATATTTACCTTTTCCTTCTATGGTTTACGGTGTTCAATACATTTGGATCTATCGCCTAGGTTAATCAATAAGATTTGTTTTGTGTGCATTTGCATCCTTCTGGTGTTATCATACATGGTTATGTATGTGTCTCAGTGAGAAAAACTCGATTGTTAAAAATTTAAATTCTATCATCTTTCATGGAATATAGCTTCCTGATAACTGCTTGGTTTCCTATGTGCAGGTACTGGCTGCAGTCATTAAGGCAGGTGTTTCTAGAGAGCATGAAATCCTGGCTGAAATATGACATGTTTTTTCTTTCATTCGCAAAATGGAGCCCAAAAGAGTGATGGATCCGATGCTTGTCTCTCGTGTTAGGATTTTCTATATAATGTCCCTGCTTGCTCGATCACCAGAGCTACAATCAATTAAGGTGCCCTCCCTGTCATGTGTCGATCTACTAGTTCAATAGACAAATTTTTCTACTTGAGTGAAACATGAATTCTTTTAATATGATAAGGCATTGAGTGTAAAAGTGAAAATGTCTTTTGTGATGTAAGGTTTCTCCGGTTGAGCGCTTTCTTGAGAAGCCAAATAATGGATGTAGTAGAAGCTCTAGCCGTGGTAGCAGCCTTGGAAGATCTCCAGTTCGTTACGATTCTAGTTTAAGGAATATGCTGGTTGGGGACCAAATTTATGGTTCAAAGTAAATATAAAACCAGAAAAGAAGTCAAAGTTGTCATCAGTAGTTCTGAAGATACGTGGAATTGATCAGGTAAATTAGTAATGTTTTCCTTCTTGATTCCATTTGTACTCATCACTAGATTTAATGTCTTTTCCATTCTAGCATGTTTATGTTATTCTTTATTTCTGTATAGATGAGTTACACCTCTCTAACAACTGAAGCCTGAATACGTGTTTTCCTTCTTGATTCCATTTGTACTCATCACTAGATTTAATGTCTTTTCCATTCTAGCATGTTTATGTTATTCTTTATTTCTGTATAGATGAGTTACACCTCTCTAACAACTGAAGCCTGAATACGCTACTAAATTGAAACGATTTCCTTGTAATTTCATTAGCAAAGCAACAAATCCACACACAGTGGATGGGCGGGCTGTTCTAACCTTGTCATTTCAGAAGCAAAGCAACAATCAATGATTTTTTTAATCAGGGAGTGGTTTTGGTACCTCGAGATTGTTAGTTTTGTATTATTCTTTCGTACACTTTTTAAAAATATATAGCATTTCAAAGTTCAAGCCTGACCTTAAGATAAACTGCATAAACGTAAAAAGGGAAAAAATGGGAAGAATATGCCCTTAAGTTACCTCCTCCATCTTATCTCTTTGTTCATCGAAGAGGATTTAGCTATTATTGTGTTTCTTCAGTTGGTGATGTCTATTAGGTTTTCTTTCTATTTCCATTATAAAAGCATTATCTCAGGTCTTTTGCTGATTTTTTACAATGAATAAGTGAGATCAATGATGCTCGAATAAATGAGATCAATGATACTGAGCAGTGTGTTTGATTCATCTCATTTACTAATATAGGAGACCTGGCGACAGCATATAGCAGGTGGAAAGCTCAAGGAAATAACCGACCCCTGCGGGCGCGCTCCAGCGTCAAATTCGAAATTGGCTTGTAGAGAACTTCGATTTCCTTTCCATTGCAGATGACATGGCTGCAGGAGCAACTGGTCAGCTGGAAATTCTCTCTACGGCAATAATGGATGGTTGGATGGCTGGACTTGGTGCTGCCCAGCCTCCGACTACCGATGCTCTTGGACAGCTGTCTGAATATGCCAGATATCTTTATACTTCACAGCTGCAACATTTGTAGGTATGTTCTTACCATTTTCTTTAGATTCCCATCTTTTTGCAGCTACGGACAGATTGCCATTATCTAGTTCTTTTGCTGTATGTTTTTTTATATTGTTTATAGTAATGTGGTTTGTTATGGTTCGCATACTGATATATACGGTTATATTGGTCCATAAGGATATTGCTGGTACTTTGGCGACTGAAGCAGTTAAAGACTCTGCTCAAGTAGCTAAGCTAAGTTCAACTCTTGAATATTGTTGATCACAAGAGAAGAAAGGTTTGTATCATAGCGCGCTGGCTCTCTTTATCTTGGTTGCCTCACTTCTCAAATACTGAAATTCCGCAAACACTGTTTACTCGAATTAGATTTTACAACAAATGAAAAATGACGCGGAGATGTTAAATTTAGAAAGTGGTGCTGCACCTATTCGGAATCCTTCCACTGTTGTTGAAGATGCAAGGCTAGCGTCGTTAATCTCCCTCGACAGCATACTGAAGCAAGTCAAGGGTTTTCATCTTTCTCCAATTTCTCCTCTTTTAACTTTATGTCGTCTCAGATGCTTCAAATTTTTGGTCATTCATCATGAAGTGTGTTTATAGTGTTTGTATTTTCTGTACGTAATTTGTGTAGTGTGTAGTGTTTTTTTATGTATAAGTGTGCGTATTTCTGTGGTGTATAGAGGTGTGCAATGTGTATTGTGTGCTATGGTGTATAGTACATAGTACGTAGGCAGTGTTATTCATTATTTTTATAGTGCGTCGTATGTTTATTTGAGTATGGTGTGTGTGTGTTTTATTTATATTGTGTTTTGTGTATTTTATTTATATCGTGTTTAATGTTTGTAGTATGTACCATGTGAGAAATTGTGTATTTTATTTGTGCATTTGTTGTATAGTGTATAAGTAGTGTATTTTGTATTAGTATTTGTAGTATGTGCAATGTGTGTATGTATTTATGTTGTGCTTGTGTTTTATGTATTTTATTTATAGTGTGTGTAATGTTCGTAGTATGTGCCGCGTATGTATTGTATGTTTTATAATATTGTGTGTATTGTTTGTTTTATATGTATGTAGTGTATGTATCTTGTGTATAGTGTGTGTATTGTGTATTTTGTGTGGACAATGTATATTATGTTTATTTTGTGAATTGTTTACTAGCGTGTATTTTGTATATAATGTGTGTAGTATGTGCATTATATTATTTGTTTTTTATGTATGTGTTTAAAGTGTGTGTATTTATGTAGTTATGATATTGTATTTTATATATAATGGGTGTAGCGTCTGCAGTCCATTTAATGTTTGTGTATTTTATTTATATCGTATTTAATATTTGTAATATGTGCCACGTATGTGTATTGTGTACTTTATGCAGATTGTATGTGTATTTTGTCTATACAGTGTACTTAAAGTGTTTTATTTTTGTGTTGTGACTTTATACGTGTATTTTGTGTATAATGTGTGTAGTATTGGCAATTCATTTAGTGTTTGTGTATTTTATTTATGTTGAATTTAATATTTGTTGATGTGCCACGTGTGTATAAATTGTGTGTATTTTGTCTATACAATGTGCGTAAAGTGTGTTATTTTTGTGTATAAAGTGTGTAGTATGTGCATTAGATTTAGTGTTTGTGTATTTTATTTATATCATATTTGTGTATTTTATTTCGTCTTTAGTATGTGTATTTTGTGTATAATGTGTGAAGTATGTGCAATCCATTTAGTGTTTGTGTATTTTATTTATGTTGTGTTTAATATTTGTAGATATGCCACGTGTGTATAAATTGTGTATTTTATGTGTATATTTGTTGTGTAGTATATAAATTGTGTATTTTGCGTTAGTATCTCTAGTGTGTGCAATGTAGGTATGTATGTTTGCAATACATGTATTGTGTATTTTATTTATAGTGTGTTTAATATTTGTGGTATGTACCGCATATGTATATGAGTGTAGTATGTATAGTGTGTGTTGTGTAGTGTGTGTATTGTGTACTTTGTGCGTACAGTGTATGTATTTTGTCTATACAATGTGCATAAAGTGTGTTATTTTTTTATAGCGTATTTAGTATGTTTATAGTATATTTTATTTATATTGTCTTTGTGAATTTTATTTATATTGTGTTTAATGTGTAGTATATGTGCCATGTATGTCTAAATTGTGTATTTTATGTTGTATTTTATGTATACATTTGTTGTATAGGGAGTATATAAGTAGTGTATTTTGTGTTTCTATTTGTAGCGTGTATAATGTATGTATGTATTTTTACAATACATGTGTTTCGTGTATGTTTGTATATTTTACTTATAGCATGTTTAATGTTTGTAGTATGTGCCGCATATGTATATATACCGAGTGTTGGGTTTTTATAATGTTTGTATTTTCTGTATGTATCTCGTGTACAATGTGTACTGTTTGTTTAATATATATGTGTAAAGTGCGTGTATTTGTGTGGTGTATATACTTTGTGTGCAATTTGTAGTGTGTGCTATGATGTATAGTATGTATATGGTGCGCGGTGTTAGTTTTTGTATAGTGAACAGTATGATTATTTGAGTATAGTGTGTGTGTTTTTTATTTATATTGTGTTTGTGTATTTTATATATAACGTGTTTAATGTTTGTAGTATGTACCACGTGTGTATTAGTTGTGTATTTTATTTTTGCATTTGTTGTAGTATGTATAAATTGTTTATTTTGTATTAGTATCTGTAGTATGTGAACAATGTGTGTATGTATTTTTACAATACATGTGTTTCGTGTACGTTTGTATATTTTACTTATAGCATGTTTAATGTTTGTAGTATGTGCCACATATGTATATATACCGAGTGTTGGATTTTTATAATGTTTGTATTTTCTGTATGTATCTCGTGTACAATGTGTAATGTTGGTTTAATATATATGTGTGTAAAGTGCGTGTATTTGTGTGGTGTATATACTTTGTGTGCAATTTGTAGTGTGTGCACAAATTACACAATGTATAATATGTGTATACATTTGTTGTATAGTATATAAGTAGTGTGGTGTATATACAAAACACACACTGCCCTCACAAATTACACAATACACTGAGAGTATCATTTCGACAATCAACAACTCAAAATGAATATTATCTCAACAATACTTGAAATCGAAAGAAACAACATTCAGCGGAAGCATTCGAGAGAAGAATAATATTATGTATGAAGACATAATATATTCAGAATCTTTTATTTACTATCTTCTTCACTTTCATGCTCAAAATAACACACTTTACGCACATTGTATAGACACACACTGCCCGCACAAAGTACACAATACACAGTGGTGCACCACACAAACTAAACACACCACACTCAGTATACATACGCGGTACATACCACAAATATTAAACACACTATAAATAAAAAACACGAAACATGTATTGCAGACATGCCTACCTACATTGCACACACTACATATACTAACACAAAATATATTATTTATGTACTATACAACAAATATACATATAAAATACACAATTTATACACACGTGGCACATACTTCAAATATTAAACACAATATAAATCACAAACACACACAAACTATACTCAAATAAACATACTATACTAAAAATAACTAACATCGCGCACCTTATAAATACTATACATCATAGCTCACACTACACATTGCACACAAGGTATATACACCACACAAATACACACACTTTACACACATATATATTAAACAAACACTACACATTGTACATGAGATACATACATACAATACAAACAATATAAAAACCCTACACTCGGTATATATACATATGCAACACATACTACAAACATTAGACATGCTATGAACAAAATACACAAAAACAATATAAATAAAATACACTATACACATACTGAAGACGCTACACAAAAATAACAAACTTTACGCACATTATATAGAAAAAATACACACAATGCTCGCACAAAGTACACAATACACACACTGCACCACACTCAGTATACATATGCAGTGCATACCACAAATATTAAACACATTATAAACAAAATACACAACACATGTAATGCAAACATACATTCCTACATTGAACACACTAGAGATACTAACACAAAATACACAATGTATATACTATACAGCAAATATACTCATAAAATACACAATCAATACATATATGGCACATCTACAAATATTAAACACAATATAAATAAAATACACAAATATTAAACACACTATAAATAAAAAACACGAAACATGTATTGCAGACATGCCTACCTACATTGCACACACTACATATACTAACACAAAATATATTATTTATGTACTATACAACAAATATACATATAAAATACACAATTTATACACACGTGGCACATACTTCAAATATTAAACACAATATAAATCACAAACACACACAAACTATACTCAAATAAACATACTATACTAAAAATAACTAACATCGCGCACCTTATAAATACTATACATCATAGCTCACACTACACATTGCACACAAGGTATATACACCACACAAATACACACACTTTACACACATATATATTAAACAAACACTACACATTGTACATGAGATACATACATACAATACAAACAATATAAAAACCCTACACTCGGTATATATACATATGCAACACATACTACAAACATTAGACATGCTATGAACAAAATACACAAACACAATATAAATAAAATACACTATACACATACTGAAGACGCTACACAAAAATAACAAACTTTACGCACATTATATAGAAAAAATACACACAATGCTCGCACAAAGTACACAATACACACACTGCACCACACTCAGTATACATATGCAGTGCATACCACAAATATTAAACACATTATAAACAAAATACACAACACATGTAATGCAAACATACATTCCTACATTGAACACACTAGAGATACTAACACAAAATACACAATGTATATACTATACAGCAAATATACTCATAAAATACACAATCAATACATATATGGCACATCTACAAATATTAAACACAATATAAATAAAATACACAAACACGATATAAATAAAATACACAAACACTAAATGGATTGCACATACTACTCACATTATACACAAAATACTCATACTAAAGACGCTACACAAAAATAACACACTTTACGCACATTGTATAGACACAATACACACACTGCCCGCACAAAGTACACAGTGCATGTCACTACCGCCCTTACTAAGGATAGTGAAGATGGGGAAAACGTGACAAGGGGAGGGACTAATGAGCGGGGAAGAAAAGGGGGACGCAATGAAAGACAACATCTTAAACAAAGCTTCAAAAGAAAAGTTTTAATCGATTAAACAATTAAGCAGCGGGTTAATATCTCAAGGTAATTAATGTCATAAAGTAGTGTAGAGCAAAACGAAAGACTTTATCAAGAACAATTCGAAACAAGGCAGTGGAATAAAGGTGTCTAGAGAGTCATAGGGAGACGCCTATGTATGAAGACACGATGAATCCAGAATTTCTTAAGGCTCGACTGAACATCCGCCACAACATCACCGCTCAACCTGCAAATTTTTTAAAAAATAAATGCAGGGCTGTGGGCACACGCCAAAATATTTGATAAAAGTTATGTCATCCATACCATAGTGAACTCGAGTTTTAACATTTTAGAAAAGAATATCATCGAGTATCACAAAACATTTTCGTAGACTGGTCAGTCAAAACAATCTCTTCACTTTCTCCACTATCAATCAATCACATCCTCTTACCATAATGCGACGAAAGAGTGGCCACACTATTCGCCCACGAGACCGGTCGACTAGCAAGGACGGCTCCCGATCCCACGAAAGAGTGGCCACACAGGCTGATAGGGTTTGCGGCCCTACTTAGACCCGAATTCGTTTCACACATACCTAGCGGAGCAAGCTCAAGCAAACTAGACATCAGACAACAATCTCAACATCAAACAATCACAGCCCTATAGCCTAACGGAGCAAGCTCAAACGAACTAGGCATCAGGCAACAATCTCAACATCAAAAACAATCATGGCATGACATAACACTTTAAACCACCCTTATAGCTCCACAATCATATTTTTGAAATGTAAAAGAGTTTTAGTAAGGAAAGCCCACATTAAAACTTTAGTTAGAAAGCCCACATCGATTTCTTACAAAAACGGTTCAAACTTTATTGAAATCCTTACTCTTCGTACCCACGTACGCACAACAACCCTTATCAACATCATAACCACATAATACAACACAATCAGTTTTCTATCAACACATTACCCATGCGTGCCCTATCGTTCCTTTCATCGTTTCTTAGATTGCTCATCCCCAAACGTTCACCAACATAAGAAAACACACCATAGTATACCCCAACGTATAACACATAACCACGCCATAAGATACGTTCCTTAATCACATATGCAACATGTAATTCATTCAAACTTGACAACACGTATTATTTTAACATGACAGAAATATGGCAGAACTGCGCAGTCATTTTGTAAAAATTATTAAAAATCCATCCGACCTCCGTTGGGGCTGAAATTTTACCACAACACAGTAGACACATCAAACATCATCCAGTTAAAACTTCACATCAAAATCACAACTCTAGGTCGGTAAAATAAAAAAACGAAACTCACTGGATGAGAATACAATTTCTGACAGAACTGAGTTAAAAATTCTTGCCAAAATTAGATCGTTTGGTCGGTCAAACACACGTTGGAATCTACTATCCGAACACCACAGTTTTCATGCTTCACAAATTAGAATTAAGGTTTATCTATTCATTCATCCAAACACATATATTCATGCTTCCAACACACAATCATGCTTAAAAAAGATCTCACAACCATGTTCTCATATATTCACATATCATTCACCAATGAATCATCCACAAACTCACACACACACATACATACACGCACATACACATACTTTCTCATGCAAACATCCTTCCCAACCGATTAATTTTTAGATCTATGATTTCTACACTCACTATATGCATGAGGGGATCAAGAAACATGGATTTAATGGTAAGAAGGAGAAAGATGAATCAAGTTATACCTTTCTCTTGAAAAACAATCGTTAGGAATGACGAATGATGCGATTTTTCGATAAGTCTTGAATTTCCGACTCCACAATGATGCAAGAACAAGAAATTGGTGAAGGATTGGTGGATAAGGAGAGGAAGAGAGGGAAAAACGTGTGGGAGGAGAGGGAGGAAAAGAGGCGTGTATTATGAAGATTAGGGTTAGGGATTTTCTTTTATTTTTTATAGAAAGAATCAAATCCTAGTTAAAATAAGATATGGAGAGATTTGGCAAGATATGGTAAGATTTAATTGAATTTTAATTCAAGGAAAGAGATAAACAAGATACGAATTAAATCTACAAAAATAATTCCTTCTCCTAATTAATAGGAGATTTCGAAAATCTCAAGGGATGGCAAGGGGTCGAAAATCATGTAGAATAGCATAGGGATAATTTGGTTTGGATTTAATTTGGATAAATATCCCAAAGCAATTAATTAAATCCTAGAAAAAAGTATTATTTCCAATAAATAGGAGGGCCAAAAATTTCAAATAAAATGGCTAGAATGATTATGCATGATCCCATTTAATTTAATTCACATATTGGAAGCTTAATCACATTAACTCACATAACCCACAACAAGTAATTTCACCTAATTAACTCAAACACATAGATACTCAATTTCCACAAAAGAAATTCTTATTCAACATCCACATTAATAGAAATAAAATAAGCCATCAAATATTAAAAAAGTCACAAATTTCCGGGGTGCTACATTTTTCCCCCCTTAACAGAAATTTCGTCCCGAA
Source organism: Salvia splendens (assembly GCF_004379255.2). Taxonomy (NCBI): domain Eukaryota; kingdom Viridiplantae; phylum Streptophyta; class Magnoliopsida; order Lamiales; family Lamiaceae; genus Salvia; species Salvia splendens. Next base: position 25,874,289 of record NC_056036.1, on the reverse strand, counting down.
ATTTGGTCGTCTCACAAAAACAAATCGGGGTACTTCTCTTTCATCTTATCTTGTAACTCCCACGTGGCTTCCTATGATCGCATGCTTATGTCGTAGTACTTTCACACATAACACACATACTTATGACATCATGTAATTCATGCTAATGTTCCAACATAATAGTATCATCACATTAGCATATTCACACATAACTTCCATACACATGCATACTCTTGCCAATACACCTGTAACGCCCCACTTTTTGAACCATAATTTTCGAACCCTAAGACGATTGCATTTATATCTTTTAATGTCGTGAATTAAATGATGAATTTTATGTGATTTCTTTGGTGACCTAATTTTGGTTCGTAGTTATGATTTCGGGTTGACGGAGTCAACTTCATTGAATTGATGACATGGCTATTTGAATATTTGATGCGGGGTGAAATATATTGCGGTGAATTATTTTTTTCTAAGGGTGAGTGAGATTAAATAGGATCATCAATAATCATCTTGTTCATTTTATTTAGAAACTTCGACCACTATTAAATATTGGAGAGGAATTCTATTTTCTTGGATTTAATTATTTGTTTGGGATAATTATCCAAATTAAATCCAAAGTACAACTACCTTATTTCTTCATCAGAAAAATCGATCCCTATGCTTATTCCTAGGGAGATAGCGTACGGGCTGGCCGGTCTAGTGACCTGGTTTGCGGCCGCATTCCTTGTCATGTATAAGCAGATATGACTAACGTCTATGAGAAAATGACTGATCAGTCGACTTTTACTATGAGAAATGATTTTGAGTGCCTCGGGCCTTTATAAAGCTAAACCCCGATAGTTACTTATGTATGGCATGATAAATAATACTTTTATTGAAAATATTTTCAGCAAGAGCCCACTGAGTATCTTTATAGTACTCAACCCTGCATGTGTTTTCCCTATGTGCAGGTTGAGTGGCGACGAGCGGTTGGCGGTGTTGAGCAAATCAATTAAAAAAATGCTATTGTCTTGAAATTCCGAGTGTCGTCGTGTCTTCATACATAACTTTACTCTTCTCTTGGATGCTTACGCTAAAACGTGATTGTTTTGTCGTTAAGTTAATATTGATATTTTTGGATTCTCATTGTGAATATTGAAACACATTACGTTTTGAATTATTTTAAGCCATGCCTTTTTGACCTAAAGTATGATAGTCCTTCTTCATTGGATTTCGTTGTTAAAGCGTCCCAGTCTCTTATACTTAATTGTTCATTAAATACTTTGGTCAAACCTCTTTGATGAAACCCTAGCCTATTTTTCCTTGTTGCATTAAAGTCTGTTTAGAACTATTCCTAATACCCTAAACCCACCGTGAATTTTGCGACGATTCGTTGTAAGGAGAGACAAATATCTCTACAGACTCTGGAAAAGAAACCCACCATATACTACGGAATCTCAATGAACCGGCGAACGTCTATCATCTCTGCACTCCAAGCCACTACGATGTTGAGAAAAGGGCGTCCTGCCTATCTGGTCTATCTACGATGTGGAGGATGTTGCTGTGGTACGAGAATTTCCCGTCGTTTTCCCTGAACCTTTGCCTGGACCACCGCCAGATCGACAATTGGAGTTCACAATCGACCTAGCGCCAGGGTCGGCGCCTGTGTCCAAGGCACAATACCGAATGGCGCCTAAGGAGTCAGAGGAACTCAAGATACAACTTCAAGAACTTATGCACCTGGGTTTCATTAGACCCAGTGTCTCACCGTGGGGCGCTCCTGTGCTTTTTGTGAAAAAGAAGAATGGATCGATGAGAATGTGTATCGATTATAGAGATCTGAACAAGATGACTCTCAAGAACAGATATCCACTGCCGAGGATAGATGACTTATTCGATTAACTTCGAGGAGCCGGTGTGTTCTCAAAGATGGACTTAAGGTCTGGATACCATCAGTTGAGAGTCCGAAAAGAGGATATACCGAAGAATGCTTTTCGCACGAAGTATGGTCACTATGAGTTTGTGGTAATGCCGTTTGGATTGACTAATGCCCATGCGATATTCATGGATTTAATGAATCGGGTGTTTCATCCGTACTTGGATAAGTTCGTTTTGGTATTCATAGATGACGTACTTGTTTACTCAAAGAATGAGAAAGAGCACGAGGAACATCTGCGAATCACTTTGGAAAAGTTGAGGAGTGAGAAACTGTACGCCAAATTCAGCAAGTGTGAGTTTTGGCTTAAGGAATTAAATTTCCTTGGTCACATCGTGTCGGCAGAAGGAATTCGAGTGGATCCCGCTAAGGTTAAGGCGGTACAGCAGTGGAAAGCACCTTCAACACCAAACGAGATTCGGAGTTTCCTAGGCTTGGCAGGATACTACCGAAGGTTTATAGAGGGATTCTCCAAGATAGCGAGACCCATGACACAACAACTCAAGAAGGGGGTGAAAGTCAATTGGACCCCCGAGTGTAAGGCAAGTTTTCAACTCTTGAAGGAAAAGCTAACTAGTGCACCGATTCTAGCTATACCAGAGCCTGGAGTGAACTACGTGGTATACACGGACGCTTCGAAGGTGGGACTTGGATGCGTGTTGATACAAAGCAACAAGGTGATTGCCTACACATCCCGACAATCGAGGCCACACGAGTTGAACAATCCAACCCACGACTTGGAGTTAGCAGCGTTAGTACACGCTTTAATGATTTGGAGACATCATCTCTACGGAGTTCGATGCGAGATCTTTATGGACCACAAAAGCCTAAAGTATTTCTTCGAGCAGAAAGATTTGAACATGCGGCAACGAAGATGACTCGAGTTGGTGAAAGACTACGATTGTGGCATCAATTACTACCCCGACAAAGCAAATGTCATGGCAGATGCTTTGAGCCGGAAGGACCATTCCCAACTGGCTACTTTTCTCACTAAAGAAGGAAGCCTGATTCGCGAGTTTAGTAAGATGCGTTTGGAAGTGGTGAGAGCACCTGAAACAGTGGTAGCGCGAATCGCCACTTTAGTCGTTGAACCTGATCTAAGGTAAAAAATTATTGAAGCACAACGGATGGATGCGAAATTGGAAGAAATTCATGTAGAAGTGCGAACCGGCGAACCTGGGAATTTTAGTGAAGAAGGTGACAATGCGCTTACTTTCAAAGAAAGACTATGCATGCCGGACAACGAGGAGCTCAAAAATGAAGTTATGAGTGAAGCACATGAGACTCCTTACACCGCCCACCCAGAAAGTATGAAAATGTATCAAGACTTGAAGAAGTCCTTTTGGTGGAATGGTATGAAGAGGATATAGCGGCATTTGTAGTGCGCTGCTTAGCCTACCAACAGGTGAAGGCTCTACATCAACGACCGTATGGAAAGTTGCAACCACTAGAAGTTCCCGAGTGGAAATAGGAGCACATCGCCATAGATTTTGTAACAGCATTGCCAAAGACGCAAAAAGGGAATACCGCCATATGGGTAATTATAGACCGACTCACCAAGAGTGCACACTTCATACCGATTCCCATAACCTATGGATCAAACAAGCTAGCTCAAATTTATATAAAGGAAATAGTGCGACTGCATGGAGTCCTAGTGACGATCACGTCTGACCGTAACCCGAAGTTCACCTCAAGGTTTTGGATCAGCCTACAACGTGAGCTAGGAACTCGATTGAATTTTAGCATAGCATTTCACCCACAGACAGAAGGGCAATCCGAAAGAACGATACAAACCCTCAAAGATATGTTGAGAGCTACGCGTGTTTGACCAACCAAACAAACTCCTTTTTATTCGATTCTTTTTTCTAAATAAACTTTAAGGCGTCTTCTGTGTTGTGTGAAAATTTCAACCTATTTGGACGAAATATGAAAATTTAGTGAATTATTGAAATCGACTGCACAGTTCTGCCAGAAATTGTTTTCTCGACCAGTGGGTTTTGTTTTTATTTGACAGACCTAAAAAGGTTATTTTGATGTGAAATTTTAACTGGATGGTATTTTATATGTTTACTGCATTGTGGTAAAATGTTAGCCCCAACGGAGGTCGGATGAAATTCTTAACGATTTTACAAAACGCTTGCGCTGTGCTGCCAGATTCCTACCTCGATCAAATGATCTTGACGATTAAGTTTTGAATGATATACATGATGCATATGTGTTAAGAAACCAATTCGATGATGTAGTGATGTGTTCTGCATTGATACATGCTATGGTGTGTTTCCTCATGTTGACAAAACGAATCGATGGGAAAAGGGGAAAAGTTGGGGACATGCATGATTTTGAGTCGGTATTTGGGACTGATTGCGATACTCATAATTCAAAGGTGATAACTCGCGCTCTCAGCGTGACAACAAGGGAAAGGAGATACTTGAAATCTAAGCAGTCGAGGTGGGCTTTCTTTTAAATAAGGACGATGTCCTAAATGTTTTATCGATGAGATATGAAACTGTGTTTATCATGCCTTGTTTGATTTTAACGTGTCTATCTGATATGGCTTTATGCCATTATTATTTAAATCGAATTCGGGTCCTCGTAGGACCGCAAACCCTACTTGGACTAGTGTACACCTATGGTAGGCCGGTCTAGTGACCTGGTTTGCGGCCGCATTCCTTGTCATGTATGAGCAGATATGGCTAACGTCTATGGGAAAATGACTGATCAGTCGACTTTTACTATGAGAAATGATTTTGAGTGCCTCGGGCCTTTCTAAAGCTAAACCCCGATGGTTAGTTATGTATGGCATGATAAATAATACTTTTATTGAAAATGTTTTCGGCAAGAGCCCATTGAGTATCTTTATAGTACTCAGCCCTGCATGTGTTTCCCTATGTGCAGGTTGAGCGGCGACGAGCGGTTGGCGGTGTTGATCAAATCAATTAAAAAAATGCTATTGTCTTGAAACTCCGAGTGTCGTCGTGTCTTCATACATGACTTCACTCTTCTCTTGGATGCTTCCGCTAAAACGTGATTGTTTTGTCGTTAAGTTGATACTGATATTTTTGGATTCTCATTTTGAATATTGAAACACGTTACGTTTTGAATTATTTTAAGCCATTCCTTTTTGACCTAAAGTATGATAATCCTTCTTCATTGGATTTCATTGTTAAAGCGTCCCAGTCTCTTATACTTAATTGTTCATTAAATACTTTGGTCAAACCTCTTTGATGAAACCCTAGCCTATTTTTCCTTGTTGCATTTAAGTCTGTTTAGGTCGCGATCGCCGCATTTATTATACCCTAGAAAGGCGGTCTTGACAGTTTGGTATCAGAGTTTAATGAACTATTCCTAATACCCTAAACCCACCGTGAATTTTGCAACGATTCGTTGTAAGGAGAGACAAATATCTCTACAGACTCTGGAAAAGAAACCCACCATATACTACGGAATCTCAATGAACCGGCGAACGTCTATCATCTCTGCACTCCAAGCCACTACGATGTTGAGAAAAGGGCGTCCTACCTATCTGGTCTATCTACGATGTGGAGGATGTGGTTATCTATGATGTGGAGGATGTTTCTGTGGTACGAGAATTTCCCGACGTCTTCCCTGAAGCTTTGCCTGGACCAACGCCAGATCGACAATTGGAGTTCACAATTGACCTAGTGCCAGGGTCGGCGCCTGTGTCCAAGGCACAATACCGAATGGCGCCTAAGGAGTCAGAGGAACTCAAGATACAACTTCAAGAACTTATGCACCTGGGTTTCATTAGACCCAGTGTCTCACCGTGGGGCGCTCCTGTGCTTTTTGTGAAAAAGAAGGATGGATCGATGAGAATGTGTATCGATTATAGAGATCTGAACAAGATGACTCTCAAGAACATATATCCACTGCCGAGGATAGATGACTTATTTGATTAACTTCGAGGAGCCGGTGTGTTCTCAAAGATGGACTTAAGGTCTGGATACCATCAGTTGAGAGTCTGAAGAGAGGATATACCAAAGACTGCTTTTCGCACGAGGTATGGTCACTATGAGTTTGTGGTAATGCCGTTTGGATTGACTAATGCCCATGCTGTATTCATGGATTTAATGAATCGGGTGTTTCATCCGTACTTGGATAAGTTCGTTTTGGTATTCATAGATGACGTACTTGTTTACTCACAGAATGAGAAAGAGCACGAGGAACATTTGCGAATCACTTTGGAAAAGTTGAGGAGTGAGAAACTGTACGCCAAATTCAGCAAGTGTGAGTTTTGGCTTAAGGAATTAAATTTCCTTGGTCACATCGTGTCGGCAGAAGGAATTCGAGTGGATCCCGCTAAGGTTGAGGCGGTACAGCAGTGGAAAGCACCTTCAACACCAAACGAGATTCGGAGTTTCCTAGGCTTGGCAGGATACTACCGAAGGTTTATAGAGGGATTCTCCAAGATAGCGAGACCCATGACACAACAACTCAAGAAGGGGGTGAAAGTCAATTGGACCCCCGAGTGTAAGGCAAGTTTTCAACTCTTGAAGGAAAAGCTAACTAGTGCACCGATTCTAGCTGTACCAGAGCCTGGAGTGAACTACGTGGTATACACGGACGCTTCGAAGGTGGGACTTAGATGCGTGTTGATGCAAAGCAACAAGATGATTGCTTACACATCCCGACAATTGAGGCCACACGAGTTTAACTATCCAACCCATGACTTGGAGTTAGCAATGTTAGTACACGCTTTAATGATTTGGAGACATCATCTCTACGGAGTTCGATGCGAGATCTTTACGGACCACAAAAGCCTAAAGTATTTCTTCGAGCAGAAAGATTTGAACATGCGGCAACGAAGATGACTCGAGTTGGTGAAAGACTACGATTGTGGCATCAATTACCACCCCGACAAAGCAAATGTCATGGCAGATGCTTTGAGCCGGAAGGACCATTCCCAACTGGCTACTTTTCTCCCCAAAGAAGGAAGCCTTATTCGCGAGTTTAGTAAGATGCGTTTGGAAGTGGTGAGAGCACCTGAAACAGTGGTAGCGCGAATCGCCACTTTAGTCGTTGAACCTGATGTAAGGTAAAAAATTATTGAAGCACAACGGATGGATGCGAAATTGGAAGAAATTCGTGTAGAAGTGCGAACCGGCGAACCTGGGAATTTTAGTGAAGAAGGTGACAATGCGCTTACTTTCAATGGTTGACTATGCATGCCGGACAACGAGGAGCTCAAAAATGAAGTTATGAGTGAAGCACATGAGACTCCTTACACCGCCCGCCTAGAAAGTACGAAAATGTATCAAGACTTGAAGAAGTCCTTTTGGTGGAATGGTATGAAGAGGATATAGCGGCATTTGTAGTGCCCTGCTTAGCCTACCAACAGGTGAAGGCTCTACATCAACGACCATATGGAAAGTTGCAACCACTAGAAGTTCCCGAGTGGAAATAGGAGCACATCGCCATGGATTTTGTAACAGCATTGCCAAAGACGCAAAAAGGGAATACCGCCATATGGGTAATTATAGACCGACTCACCAAGAGTGCACACTTCATACCGATTCCCATAACCTATGGATCAAACAAGCTAGCTCAAATTTATATAAAGGAAATAGTGCGACTGCATGTAGTCCTAGTGACGATCACGTCTGACCGTAACCCGAAGTTCACCTCAAGGTTTTGGATCAGCCTACAACGTGAGCTAGGAACTCGATTGAATTTTAGCATAGCATTTCACCCGCAGACAGACGGGCAATCCGAAAGAACGATCCAAACCCTCGAAGATATGTTGAGAGCTACGCGTGTTTTACCAACCAAACAAAATCCTTTTTATTCGATTCTTATTTCTAAGTAAACTTTAAGGCGTCTTCTGTGTTGTGTGAAAATTTCAACCTATTTGGACGAAAGATGAAAATTTAGTGAATTATTGAAATCGACTGCACAGTTCTGCCAGAAATTGTTTTCTCGACCAGTGGGTTTCGTTTTTATTTGACAGACCTAAAAAGGTTATTTTGATGTGAAATTTTAACTGGATGGTATTTTATATGTTTACTGCATTGTGGTAAAATGTTAGCCCCAACGGAGGTCGGATGAAATTCTTAACGATTTTACAAAACGCTTGCGCTGTGCTGCCAGATTCCTACCACGATCAAATGATCTTGACGATTAAGTTTTGAATGATATATATGATGCATATGTGTTAAGAAACCAATTCGATGATGTAGTGATGTGTTGTGCATTGATACATGCTATGGTGTGTTTCCTCATGTTGACAAAACGAATCGATGGGAAAAGGGGAAAAGTTGGGGACATGCATGATTTTGAGTCGGTATTTGGGACTGATTGCGATACTCATAATTCAAAGGTGATAACTCGCGCTCTCAGCGTGACAACAAGGGAAAGGAGATACTTGAAATCTAAGCAGTCGAGGTGGGCTTTCTTTTAAATAAGGACGATGTCCTAAATGTTTTATCGATGGGATATGAAACTGTGTTTATCATGCCTTGTTTGATTTTAACGTGTCTATCTGATATGGCTTTATGCCATTATTATTTAAATCGAATTCGGGTCCTCGTAGGGCCGCAAACCCTACTTGGACTAGTGTACACCTATGGTAGGCCAGTCTAGTGACCTGGTTTGCGGCCGCATTCCTTGTCATGTATGAGCAGATATGGCTAATGTCTATGGGAAAACGACTGATCAGTCGACTTTTACTATGAGAAATGATTTTGAGTGCCTCGGGCCTTTCTAAAGCTAAACCCCGATGGTTAGTTATGTATGGCATGATAAATAATACTTTTATTGAAAATGTTTTCGGCAAGAGCCCACTGAGTATCTTTATAGTACTCAGCCCTGCATGTGTTTTCCCTATGTGCAGGTTGAGCGGCGACGAGCGGTTGGCGGTGTTGATCAAATCAATTAAAAAAATGCTATTGTCTTGAAACTCTGAGTGTTGTCGTGTCTTCATACATGACTTCACTCTTCTCTTGGATGCTTCCGCTAAAACGTGATTGTTTTGTCGTTAAGTTGATACTGATATTTTTGGATTCTCATTTTGAATATTGAAACACGTTACGTTTTGAATTATTTTAAGCCATTCCTTTTTGACCTAAAGTATGATAATCCTTCTTCATTGGATTTCATTGTTAAAGCGTCCCCTTCTCTTATACTTAATTGTTCATTAAATACTTTGGTCAAACCTCTTTGATGAAACCCTAGCCTATTTTTTCTTGTTGCATTTAAGTCCGTTTAAGTCGCGATTGCCGCATTTATTATACCCTAGAAGGGCAGTCGTGACAACACCCTTATCATATCATCATCAATTCCATATTCTTTCAATAACTTAAAACATACTTCACTTTCTTGTGGTTGAGCGTGATACCTCGGATGTTGAGCCTTCGTGACACTTTTAGTCTAGGGGTACTAATCTAGAATTAATCTGAAAGAAGACTCTCGGACCAGAGCGAAAGAACGAAGCTCTGATACCACTTTGTCACGACCGCCCTTACTAAGGATAGTGAAGACGGGGAAAACGTGACAAGGGGAGGGACTAAGGAGCGGGGAAGAAAATGGGGACACAATGAAAGACAACATCTTAAACAAAGCTTCAAAAGAAAAGTTTTAATCGATTAAACAATTAAGCAGCGGGTTAATATCTCAAGGTAATTAATGTCATAAAGTAGTGTAGAGCAAAACGAAAGACTTTATCAAGAACGATTCGAAACAAGGCAGCGGAATGAAGGTGTCTAGAGAGTCATAGGGAGACGTCTATTTATGAAGACACGACGCATCCGGAATTTCTTAAGGCTCGACTCAACATCCGCCGCAACATCAACGCTCAACCTGCAAATTTTTTTAAAAAGAAATGCAGGGCTGAGTACTTAATATACTCAGTGGGCACACGCCAAAATATTTGATAAAAGTTATGTCATCCATACCATAGTGAACTCGAGTTTTAACATTTTAGAAAAGAATATCATCGAGTATCACAAAACATTTTCGTAGACTGGTCAGTCAAAACAATCTCCCCACTTTCTCCACTATCAATCAATCATATCCTCTTACCATAGTGCGACGAAAGTGTGGCCACACTATTCGCCCACGAGACCGGCCGACTAGCAAGGACGGCTCCCGATCCCACCTGTGTACACAGCCTGATAGGGTTTGTGGCCCTACTCAGACCCGAATTCGTTTCACACATAGCTCTATAGCCTAACGGAGCAAGCTCAAACGAACTAGGCATCAGATAACAATCTCAACATCAAACAATCACAGCCCTATAGCCTAACGGAGCAAGCTCAAATGAACTAGGCATCAGGCAACAATCTCAACATAAAAAACAATCATGGCATGACATAACACTTTAAACCACCCTTATAGCTCCACAATCATATTTTTGAAATGTAAAAGAATTTTAGTAAGGAAAGCCCACAATAAAACTTTAGTTAGAAAGCCCACCTCGATTGCTTACAAACACGGTTCACAATTTTATTGAAATCCTTGCTCTTCGTACCCACGTACGCACAACAACCCTTATCAACATCATAACCACATAATACAACACAATCAGTTTTCTATCAACACATTACTCATGCGTGCCCTATCGTCCATCGTTTTCTTAGATTGCCCATCCCCAAACGTTCACCAACATAAGGAAATACACCATAGTATACCCCAACGTATAACACATAACCACGACATAAGATACGTTCCTTAATCACACATGCAACATGTAATTCATTCAAACTTGACAACACGTATTATTTTAACATGACAGAAATATGGCAGAACTGCGCAGTCATTTTGTAAAAATTATTAAAAATCCATCCAAACTCCGTTGGGGCTGAAATTTTACCACAACACAGTAGACACATCAAACATCATCCAGTTAAAACTTCACATCAAAATCACATCTTTAGGTTGGTAAAATAAAAAAATGCAATTCATTGGACGAGAATTCAATTTTTGACAGAACTGTGCAGTTAACTTTAAAAATTCATTAAAACTTCATCTTTCGTCAAATGAGGCTGAGATTTATACACAACACAAAAGACGTCTCAAATTTTATTCAGTTAAAAATTCGTACCAAAATAAGATCGTTTGGTTGGTCAAACACACGTCGGAATCTACTGTCCGAACACCACAGTCTTCATGCTTCACAAATTCGAATGAGGGTTTATCTATTCATTCATCCAAACACATTTATTCATGCTTCCAACATACAATCATGCTTAAGAAAGATCTCACAACCATGTTCTCATATATTCACATATCATTCACCAACGAATCATCCACAAACTCACACACACACATACATACACGCACATACACATACTTTCTCATGCAAACATCCTTCCCAACCGATTAATTTTTAGATCTACGATTTCTACACTCACTATATGCATGAGGGGATCAAGAAACATGGATTTAATGGTAAGAAGGAGAAAGATGAATCAAAGTATACCTTTCTCTTGAAAAACAATCGTTAGGAATGACGAATTATGCGATTTTTCGATAAATCTTGAATTTCCAACTCCACAATGATGCAAGAACAAGGAATTGGTGAAGGATTGATGGATAAGGAGAGGAAGAGAGGGAAAAACGTGTGGGAGGAGAGGGAGGAAAAGAGGCGTGTATTATGAAGATTAGGGTTAGGGCTTTTCTTTTTTTATAGAAAGAATCAAATCCTAATTAAAATAAGATATGGAGAGATTTGGCAAGATATGGTAAGATTTAATTGGATTTTAATTCAAGGAAAGAGATAAATAAGATACCAATTAAATCTACAAAAATAATTCCTTCTCCTAATTAATAGTAGATTTTGAAAATCTCAAGGCATGGCCATGTGGTCGAAAATCATGTAGAATAATAACATAGGGATAATTTGGTTTGGATTTAATTTGGATAAATATCCCAAAGCAATTAATTAAATCGTAGAAAAAAAGTATTATTTCCAATAAATAGGAGGGCCAAAAATTTAAAATAAAATGACTAGAATGATTATGCATGATCCCATTTAATTTAATTCACACATTGGAAGCTTAATCACATTAACTCACATAACCCACAACTAATTTCACCTAATTAACTCAAAGACATAGAGACTCAATTTCCAAAAAAGAAATTCTTATTCAACATCCACATTAATAGAAATAAAATAAGCCATCAAATATTTATAAAAAAGTCACAAATTTCAGGGGTGCTACAATGCACCTAGAGTATCATTTCGACAATCTACAACTCAAAATAAATATTATCTCAACAATACTTGAAATCGAAAGAAACAACAATCAGTGGAAGCATTCGAGAGAAGAATAATATTATGTATGAAGACAGAATATATTCAGAATCTTTTATTTACTATCTTCTTCACTTTCATGCTCAAAATAACACACTTTACGCACATAGTATAGACACAATACACACACTGCCCGCACAAAGTACACAATACACTCAGAGTATCATTTCGATAATCAACAACTCAAAATGAATATTAACTCAAAAATACTTGAAATTGAAAGAAACAACATTCAGCGGAAGCATTCGAGAGAAGAATAATATTATGTATGAAGACATAATATTTTTGGAATCTTTTATTTACTCTCTTCTTCACTTTCATGCTCAAAATAACACACTTTACGCACATTGTATAGACACACACTGCCCGCACAAAGTACACAATACACTCAAAGTATCATTTCGACAATCAACAACTCAAAATGAATATTATCTCAACAATACTTGAAATCGAAAGAAACAACATTCTGCGGAAGCATTCGAGAGAAGAATAATATTATGTATGAAGACATAATATATTCATAATCTTTTATTTACTATCTTCTTCACTTTCATTCTCAAAATAACACACTTTAGGCACATTGTATAAACACACACTGCCCGCACAAAGTACACAATACACAGTGGTGCACCACACACACTATACACACCACACTCAGTATAAATACGCGGTACATACCACAAATATTAAACACACTATAAATAAAAAACACGAAACATGTATTGCAGACATGCCTACCTACATAGCACACACTACATATACTAACACAAAATATATTATTTAAATACTATACAACAAATACACATATAAAATACACAATTTATACACACGTAGCACATACTTCAAATATTAAACACAATATAAATAACAAACACACACACACTATACTCAAATAAACTTACTATACACTATACTAAAAATAACTAACACCGCGCACCTTATACATACTATACATCATAGCTCTCACTACACATTGCACACAAGGTATATACACCACACAAATACACACACTTTACACACATATATATTAAACCAACACTACACATTGTACATGAGATACATATAGAAAATACAAATAATATAAAAACCCTACACTCGGTATATATACATATGCAACACATACTACAAACATTAGACATGCTATGAACAAAATACACAAACACAATATAAATAAAATACACTATACACATACTGAAGACTCTACACAAAAATAACAACCTTTACGCACATTATATAGAAAAAATACACACACTGCCTGCACAAAGTACACAATACACACACTGCACCACACACACTATACACACTACACTCAGAATATAGTTGCAGTACATACCACAAATATTAAAAACACTATAAACAAAATACACAACACACGTAATGCAAACATACATACCTACATTGAACAAACAAGAGATACTAACACAAAATACACAATGTATATACTATACCACAAATAAACTCATAAAATACATAATTTATACATATGTGGCACATCTACAAATATTAAACACAATATAAATAAAATACATAAACAGGATATAAATAAAATACAGAAACACTAAATGGATTGCACATACTACACACATTATACACAAAATACTCATACTAAAGACGCTATACAAAAATAACACACTTTACGCACATTGTATAGACACGTAGACACACTGCCCGCACAAAGTACACAATACACTCGGAGTATCATGTCGATAATCAACAACTCAAAATAAATATTAACTCAACAATACTTGAAATCGAAAGAAACAACATTCAGCGGAAGTATTCGAGAGGAGAATAATATTATGTATGAAGACATAATATTTTCAGAATCTTTTATTTACTATCTTCTTCACTTTCATGCTCAAAATAACACACTTTACGCACATTGTATAGATACAAAACACACACTGCCCGCACAAATTACACAATACACTCAGAGTATCATTTCGACAATCAACAACTCAAAATGAATATTAACTCAACAATACTTGAAATCGAAAGAAACAACATTCAGCGAAAGCATTCGAGAGAAGATTAATATTATGTATGAAGACAATATATTCAGAATCTTTTATTTACTATCTTCTTCACTTTCATGCTCAAAATGACACACTTTACGCTCATTGTATAGACACACACTGCCCGCACAAAGTACGCAATACACTCAAAGTATCATTTCGACAATCAACAACTCAAAATGAATATTATCTCAACAATACTTTTGTTTCTTTAATGTGGATGTTGAATGAAAATTTCCTTTAGGGAATTTGATTTTCTATGGGTCTGAGTTAACGATGTGAAACTAATTGTTGAGAGTTATGTGGAATAATATGATATGTTTTCCAATGTGTGAATTAAATTAAATGGGATCATGCATATATTTCTAGCCATTTTATTTGGAATTTTCGGCCCTCCTATCCATTGGAAATAATATTTTCTTTCTTGGATTTAACTAATTGTTTTGGGATATTTATCCAAATTAAATCCACACCAACTTATCCCCATGTTATTCTACATAAAATTTCGACCCCTTGCCCACTTCTTGGCATTTTTGAAATCTTCTATTAATTAGGAGAATAAATTATTTTTGTAGATTTAATTGGTACTTTATTTATTTCTTTCCTTGAATCTAAAATCCAATTGAATCTCTCCATATCCTATTTCAATTAGGATTTGACTCTTTTCTTCCTTAAAACCTCATAATTTTCGCCCATATGCCTTTCAATTACTTGTGAGATTAATTTATTTGTTACCTATTTTGTGGGAGTCTTTTCCTACAATAAATTACCAAATTTAAATATTATTTCTATTTGATTTGAGGATTTAAGTATTTTTCCTTGATTTCTCCCATTATACACGCCCCTTTTTATTTCCCCACTTGGAGATGCTTGAACTATTTTGTTACCTTATTTATGGGATATTCAATATCTTTTTACCTATTTTGTGAGTATCTTTCTCTCCAAGTAAATACCAAATCAATATCTATGCCAATTAAAGGGCATAATTTTTGAAAATCCCCCCCCCCCCCTTCAATACACGCCTATTTTGCTAAAATTGTGGGATTTATTCATTGACCTCTATATTATTCTCCCACAATTTAATTATTTTACTTAAGTGTGGAATTAATCCTTGAGTATAAAAAAAAGAAAATCCATAACCCTAATTCATAATACACGCCTCTTTTCCTCCCTCTCCTCCCACACGTTTTTTTCCCTCTCCCCTCTCTCCCAAGTGCTCCAAATCAATCCTTCATTATTGTTTTGATTCGGAGTTGGAAACTCAAGATCCGTTCGCACCAATTGTCTTTTCTACAGATTGTTTTCAAGAGAAAGGTATAATTTTTTATTCACCTTTCCCCTTCTTATCATTGAATCCATGATTTTGAACCCCTCATGCATATAGTGAGCGAAAAATCATAAATCTAAGAATTTAATTGGTTAGGAAGGATGGTCGCGCAAGAATGTTTGTGTGTGTGCGTGTATGTACGTGGGTGTGTGAATGAATCATTGGAGAATGTTATGTGTGATTAGGAAAGCATGGTGGTAATCTCGTTTTTGAAGCATGAATATGTATGTGTGAATGTATGACAGACGAACTAGGGTTTGTGAATGTTGAATATGAAAACTGTTGTGTTCGGACAGTAGGTTCCGACATATTTTTGACTGATCAAACGATCTTCTTTTGACGTAACTTTTTAACTGGATGAAGTTTTAGATGTCTTCTATGTTGTGTCAAAATTTTAGCTTCTTTTGATGACGGATGAATTTATAGCGAATTTTTCAATTGAACTGCGCAGTCCTGCCAGAAATTATGTTCCGACCAGTGAGTTTCGTTTATGTTTTAACTTATCAAAAGATATGATTTTGGTGTGAAATTTTAACTGCATGAACCTTGATGTGTCTACTGTGCGGTGCCCAAATTTTAGCTTCATATGATATCGGACGGAATTTTAATGATTTTTACAAAAAGACTGCGATGTTCTGCCAGATTCTGGTTTTGTTGAAATAAGCTTTGTTGACAAGTTTTGAGTGAATTACATGATACATGTGTGAATAAGAAACGTATCATGTGATGTGGCTATGTGTTGCACGTTGTTGTATGCTAGAGTGTTCGTTTGGTTTATGTTGGTGAACGTTTGGGATGGGCAATATGAGAAAAACGATGAAAGGAATGATAGGGCATGCATGATGAATGTATTGATGGAAAGACTGATTGTGTTATGGTGTTGACAAGGGTTGTTGTGCGTACGTGGGTACCAAGAGCAAGGGTTGCATTAAAGTTGTGAATTGTGTGTATAAGCAAGCGAGGTGGGCTTTCTTGTACTAAACTTTTTTACGCTTTCAAAAGTATGATACGGTGTTATAAGAGTGGTTTAAAGTGTTATGTCATGTCATGATTGTTTTGATGTTGAGATTGTTGCCTGATGCCTAGTTCGTTTGAGCTTGCTCCGTTAGGCTATAGGGCTGTGTTAAACGAATTCGGGTCTGAGTAGGGCCGCAAACCCTATCAGGCTGTGTACACTGGTGGGATCGGGAGCCGTCCTTGCTAGTCGGCCGGTCTCGTGGGCGAATAGTGTGGCCACACTTTCGTCGCACTATGGTAAGAGGATATGATTGATTGATTGATGAGAAAGTGGGGAGATTGTTTTGACTGACCAGTCAATGAAACTGTTTTTGTGATACTCGATGATATTTCTTTTCTAAATGTAAAAACTCGAGTTCACTATCGTATGGATGACATAACTTTTATCAACTATTTTGGCGTGTGTCCACTGAGTATATCAAGTACTCAGCCCTGCATGTGTTTTCCCTATGTGCAGGTTGAGCGGGATATTAAGGCGGATGTTGCGTCGAGCCTTTAGATTTCCCAGATGCGTCGTGTCTTCATACATGGGCGTCATCCTATGACTCTCTCTAGATACTTGATTTCCGCTGCCATGTTGAAATTGCTTTCCTTCTAAAAGTCTTTCGTTTTTCCCCACACTATGTTATGACATTATTTACCTTGAGACATTAATCCGTTGTTTAACTATTCGATCTATAATATTTCTTTGGGAAGTTTATTGGAGTTTTCATAATAAATGTCGTCCTTTATTGTATTCCCATAGTCACGATTTCCCCGTCTTTATTATCCTTAGTGAGGGTGGTCGTGACATATCTTCTTCACTTTCATGCTCAAAAGAACACACTTTACGCACATTGTATATACACACACTACCCGCACAATGTACACAATACACTCAAAGTATCATTTCGACAATCAACAACTCAAAATGAATATTATCTCAACAATACTTGAAATCGAAAGAAACAACATTCAGCGGAAGCATTCGAAAGAATGAATAATATTATGTATGAAGACATAATATATTCAGAATCTTTTATTTACTATCTTCTTCACTTTCATGCTCAAAATAACACACTTTACGCACATTGTATAGACCCAATACACACACTGCCCGCACAAAGTACACAATACACTCAGAGTATCATTTCGACAATCAACAACTCAAAATGAATATTAACTCAACAATACTTGAAATCGAAAGAAACAACATTCAGCGGAAGCATTTGAGAGATGAATAATATTATGTATGAAGACATAATATATTCAGAATCTTTTATTTACTATCTTCTTCACTTTCATGCTCAAATTAACACACTTTACGCACATTGTATAGACACACACTGTCCGCACAAAGTACACAATATACAGTGGTGCACCACACACACTATACACACTACACTCACTATGCATACGCGTTACATACCACAATATTAAACACACTATATATAAAAAACACAAAACATGTATTGTAGACATGCCTACCTACATTGCACACATTACATATACTAACACAAAATATACAATTTATATACTAAACAACAAATATACATATAAAATACATAATTTATACACACGTGACACATACTTCAAATATTAAACACAATATGAATGACAAACACACACACACTATACTCAAATAAACATACTACACACTATACTAAAAATAACTAACACCGCGCACCTTATACATACTATACATCATAGCTCACACTACATATATACACCACACAAATACACACACTCTACACACATATATATTAAACAAACACTACACATTGTACATGAGATACATATAGAAAATACAAACAATATAAAAACCCTACACTCGGTATATATACATATGCAATACATACTACAAACATTAGACATGCTATAAATAAAATACCCTGTACACATATTGAAGACGCTACACAAAAATAACAAACTTTACGCACAATATATAGAAAAAATACACACACTGCCCGCACAAAGTACACAATACACACACTGCACCACACACACTATACACACTACACTCAGTATATATACGCGGTACATACCACAAATATTAAACACACTATAAACAACATACATAACACATGTATTGCAAACATACATACCTACATTGAACACACTAGAGATACTAACACAAAATACACAATTTATATACTATACAACAAAATATACTCATAAAATACACAATTTATACATACGTGGCACATCTACAAATATTAAACACAATATAAATAAAATACACAAACACGATATAAATAAAATACACAAAAACTAAATGTATTGCACATACTACACACATTATACATAAAATACTCATACTAAAGACGCTACACAAAAATAACACACTTTACGCACATTGTATAGACACAATACACACACTGCTCGCACAATGTACACAATACACTCAGAGTATCATTTCGACAATTAACAACTCAAAATGAATATTATCTCAACAATACTTGAAATCGAAAGAAAAAACAATCAGCGGAAGCATTCAAGAGAAGAATAATATTATGTATGGAGACAGAATGCATTCGGAATCTTTTGTTTACTATCTTCTTCACTCTCATGCTCAAAATAACACACTCTACGCACATTGTATAGATACAAATTTTTTGTTTTTTTTCTCTGTACTCTTGTTTAAATTATTTTGTTTCTTTGTTCTAGCTGCACCTTTTTATCCTTCCTTTTTCCGGTCTTCTGCCTGGAAAATTCATTCCTTGAGAAAACGGCTTCGGCCATTCGTCGCGTAGCCTGAATAGCATCCTGTTGAGCCGTGAGGGCGTTTTGGATGTTGGCATAAACCGTTGACAGTTTATCAAGCCATGAATTCTTTAAGTAGAATATTGTCGAAAAATAAGGATAATACAAGGAGCAGTGCTTCTAATCCTAATAGTAATAAAAAAATAATAATTTCAAACAATTTTGAAAAATCAATTCAAAATTGGAAAATTCCAAATGAACCTTCCGTTTATAAACGGAGAGGAATTTTTGACACAGCTCCTTGCGATTATATCGTAAAAACTGTTGAAGAATCCCTTACTTTAGGAACGGGATTTAGTTCTTTTAAACTTATTTCTAAATCTTTAATTGAAGAACACAGAAAGAATTTCAAATTCCTTCATTTAGGATTAGTCCAAATTGGACTAAAACCTGCAACTAGAAAAGGGTTAAACACTCCTGCTTTAATTGTTGTTCGTGATAAAAGACACCTAAGGTTTCAGGATTCTTTATTAAGGATTGTAGAAACCAGTCTTTGTGATGGACCAATTTATTTTAGTTGCTTTCCCAATTTTGTGTTTTCTTTAGTAGACATGACCTTAATGCATGCTTTATGCTTAGATATTAGAACAGAAGGGTTTAATATGGCTAGAGAAGCAAAAAATGTTATCATTACATATAGGATACATTATAAGGTTATGAATTTTGTTTTCCCAATATGTAAGGAAATTCCTTACGAATCAGAAAAACAGACTACTCTTTTTGTCACTAATTTAGAAAAGAGTAATGTTAAAATTCCCCAGACTATTACTTGGGATCAGGTTAAATTACCTGAAAATTGGCTCCTAGAAGAAGCCATAGAACCGGAAAAACCGGAACCAAGAAAACTTGAAGACATAATAGAACACTCAAATGGTGATGTCGAAATCAGGTTTTCTGATACAAGAGTCGCTCGTCTAAATATGAGACAACCAAGTAGAGTTTCTACCTCTTCCGTTCCTTTGTCTAGCTTTGAAAAGGAAAACATAAAAGGAACGTGTTTTTCACCTTCAGGAATAAATCATCCTGAATATAAGGTAGAAATTCCTTCTTCTAGTAATACTAGAAGAACCTCTCCTACCCCCTCGGAAATGGGTTATAGCGATTTTTCCATCAATACTTAAGTAAAGAAGATAGAGATTTCGATTCCTTTTATTCAAAGGAAAGTAATTTAAAAAGAAAGTGGTTTTCTCTTAAAAGTGAAAAGAGTCAAAACAAATGGTTTTCTCTTTATAGAAAATTTTTGAGAAAAATTAACGGAGAAAATACTGTCAATTTCTTTGAATTTCTTAGGAAAGTGTATGCTTTACAGAAAAGAGATTTTCCTGATTTCAAGGACGAAAGGGTCATCTCTACTCTTGAGACTTCACTCAAAGATTTTAAAACTGTTTCTGGAAAAATTATTAAAAGTATCCGTCCCCCAGAAATGAATCTTTCTATTAAAACATTGGAAGGGGAAATTCTTGCCACTCCTTATAAAGGAAGCTCAGCAGGAAAATTCGAGGTTATTGTTTCACAGAACAATTTTACAAATCTTTATCTCAAAACTTTAGGAGACCAGATGAATAGGATTGAAAAGGTATCCCAGAACACCGAAGTTGAAAACTTTGGTCTAAACTTCGGTCTCAAAAGGGATAGCAAGGTTTTATTCAAACCTATGCCTTCTCATAAGTTGGACATAAATTTCTGTCCCAACGTCTCCTCTGAAATGATTGGAGAGATTGCAAAAAGGTTAAATAACCTAAAAATTAATGATTGTGCTCCGCTTAATAAAGGAGAAAAATCATGTGAATCGGAAGAGTCCAATGTCTCAGAAAATTCTGATCAAAGTTTGGGTGAACTCGAAAAACAATTCGAAAAAATGAGGATTGAGGATGATCCCTTAGAGGTCAATAAATTGTCTTCTTCCTATAAAAAGAAGATGGTTTATAATATCCCTGCAAAGCCCTATTATCATAGGCCTACTTCAGTAGATCTCCAATTAGAGCAGTTTAGTGAATATAATGCTTGCTCTTATGATGAGAAATCCATTAATGAATGGAATATTGATGGTCTTTCTGAATACCAAATACAAGCTGTCATAAATTATATGACAATGTATGCCTCGGCCCATAGGGTCAATGGCACTGCAGATCCTGTTATTGCAAGAGCCATAATTCAAGGCTTCACTGGCCAGCTTAAAGGTTGGTGTGATTTTTGCTTTAACGAAGAAGTAAAAAATCAAATCCTTAATGCTGTTAAGACAGAAAACAGGGACAATGTTATTACACAAGTCCCAGACAGTGTTAATACACTATTATATACGATAGCAAAACACTTTATCGGAGAAGCATCATTGCATTTTGATAAAACTCAAGAGCAATTGATGAACCTTAGATGCCACAATTTATCTCAATATAAGTGGTATAAGGATGTCTTTCTCTCTAAAGTCTTTACTAGAGAAGATTGTTACCAACAATTTTGGAAAGAGAAGTTCTTATCAGGACTACCCTATTTCTTTGCTGAAAAGGTCCGTAATATGATAAAGCAAAAAAATAATGGAGAAATTCCATACCATTTGTACACATATGGAGACCTTTCTTCAGAAATTATTTCTGAAGGAATCAACTTGTTTAATGAAATAAAATTACATAAACAAGTTCGAAAAGAAAAGGTTATGGGAAAGATGGTCGTTGGAGACTTCTGTGAGCAATTGGGCTTACAAACTTTTCCCCATCAAACCTCTGAAAAGAAGAGAAAGGTTTATAAATCTTCCAAAAATCCTTTCAAAAGAAAGAAAAGAAAATCTTTTCATAAGTCATCCTTTAGGGATGAAGAAAAATCCAAAGGAAGAAAACCCCCTGTCTGCTACAAATGTCACAGACCAGGACATTACGCTAATAAGTGTAAAATGAAAAAGAAAATCAATAGTCTATCTATTGACGAAGGATTAAAGAAATCCCTTGAAAAGATTCTTATATCAGAATCTGATGAAGAGCTTAAAGTTGCTGCTATTTCAGCTAGCGACAATAACTCTTCTGAAAATTCAGAAGATGAAGAGTCAGACTGTAATGGTAATTATGACTATTACAAGACTCTTTGTAAAGCTAATGGATTATGTATGCTATCCAAAGAAGAGTCTTTTATTCTTGAATTAATCGATCAGGTAACTGATCCAGAAAAGAAAAAAGAAGCTCTCCAAAAATATATGGAGAAATATGGTTCGGAAAATCTAAGACAAAAATATAAAGAACCCGAACCAGAAGCTTATAGCTTAAAAGAAATTCTTAATAGAGTTAAGAATTCAGGAAAAGAAAAGGAAGTCAGCCCAGCTGATTTAACTAGAGAAATTAGCTCTATAAAAAAGGAGATAATTGATCTCAAGCAGAGAATATCCTTGCTAGAATTAAATCAGAAAGATAATCCTGATTCTGAACAGGAAGAGCCTGAATCCTCAGGACTCAAGGAAAATCCCTTGACCTTTATTAATATGATTAATAAAGTCATTACTCACAAATGGTACATTCAGGTTACCATTATTGTGCAAAAGGAATTTTATGACAAAGCAAGAGCTATGGTTGACTCTGGAGCAGACTTAAACTGCATTAATGAAGGATTAATCCCATCCCGGTATTTTTCCAAAACTTCAGAAATATTGAATACTGCAAATAGAAAAAAGCTTTGGGTTAGTTACAAGCTCGAAAATGCTGCAGTATGCAATAAAGGAATTTGTCTTGAAAGAAAAGAAAAATTCTTGAATTCACTTTCTCAAGAACTAAGTTTTAAAATGCTTAATGAAGCTTTGAAAAACAAGAATATCCTAAAAAGGATAGAAGAAGTTAAAAAACATATTGAAAAAATGTGCTGCTCGGATATTCTGAATGCCTTTTGGGCAAGAAAGAAGCATGTTGTTCACCTTCCTTATGAAATTGATTTCAAGGAAGGATCAATTCCTACTAAGGCTAGACCTATTGCAATGGGGCCAAAACATTTAGAAATTTGTAAAAAGGAAGTTGATGATTTACTTTCTAAGGGATTAATTAGACCCTCATACAGCCCTTGGAGTTGTCCAGCATTTTATGTTGAAAATGCTACTGAGCTTGAAATAGGAGTTCTAAGGCTTGTTATCAACTATAAACCTCTCAATCAAGCTTTGAGATGGATTAGATATCCTATCCCTAATAAAAGGGATCTTCTCAATCGGCTTTATTCAACCAAAGTTATGTCAAAATTTGACATGAAATCTGGATTCTGGCAAATACAAATTGCCGAAGAAGATAGATATAAAACAGCTTTCACTGTTCCATTTGGACATTATGAATGGAATGTAATGTCGTTTGGGCTTAAAAATGCTCCTTCTGAATTTCAACATATCATGAATGATATTTTTAAGCCATACACAGAATTATGTATATGCTACATTGATGATGTTCTGGTCTTTTCAAAATCTATTGACCAACATTTTAAGCATCTCAAGGCATTTATAAATATTGTTATCCTTAATGGCCTAGTTATATCGGCTAAGAAGGTTAAGATATTTCAAACAGAAATAAAATTTCTTGGACATATTATTAAAGAAGGGACTATTTTCCCTGTTGATAGGTCTATCTGTTTTGGAGAAAAATTCCCAAACGAAATTAAGGATAAAACACAACTTCAAAGATTTTTGGGGAGTCTAAACTATGTTGCAGACTTTTACAAAGATCTTGCCCTTGATGCCAAACCTTTATATGAAAGGTTGAAAAAGAACCCTCCTGTGTGGTCGTTAGACCATACAAATGATGTCATCAAAATAAAGTCTAAAATCAAGGAAATTCCTTGTTTAGCAATAGCTGACCCGGAAGCCTTTAAAATTATCGAAACTGATGCTTCTGAGTTAGGATACGGAGGAATACTTAAACAAAGAGTTAATAATAAAGAAACTCTTGTTAGATATACCTCAGGATTCTGGCAAGGAGCCAGAAAAAACTATTCTACTATAAAGAAAGAAATTCTCTCTCTTGTTCTCTGTATTCAAAAATTTGAAAGTGATTTATTAAATAAAAAATTCCTTATTAGGATTGATTGCAAATCTGCAAAGAATATCATTGAAATGGATGTAAAAAATTTAGCATCTAAATAAATTTTTGCGAGATAGCAGGGAATTCTCTCTGTTTTTTATTTTGATAACGGAAGTAATAATTCCTTACCTGACTTCCTAACTCGTGAATTTTTGCAGGAAAAT
Source organism: Salvia splendens (assembly GCF_004379255.2). Lineage (NCBI taxonomy): Eukaryota > Viridiplantae > Streptophyta > Magnoliopsida > Lamiales > Lamiaceae > Salvia > Salvia splendens. The sequence goes on along the minus strand of NC_056036.1, from coordinate 25,849,824 downwards.
CATGCATCGGCAAATTGACAAAGGAAAAAAGAAGGTTAATAAACCTTCAAAGGGGATCGTCAAATGCAGTCTTATAAGGCCGCATGTGCAAAAACACAAGAACAACTTAAAGATGAAACCCTTGAAAAAACTCCTAAAGAAATGAGGCTTACGGATGATGCCTATGCATTGGCAATCAGGTCTAATCAGACCAATGAATATATTTATCCATACATTCCTCTCTCAACTGAATGGATTTGCCCAGTTGAAGAAAAATATGCTCACCTCTCTCCAGGAGAAATTTCTACCTTTTATTTGAGGGAGTTTGCTGACCCCTTTCTCTATCCAAAAGCATTTCAGTATTATTTTGCTATACTGAGCACCACAAAATCTGTGGATTTTGATTCCGTCACCAGGGCAGGAACAGAATGGGCTTATTCCAAAGCCTTTATTAAAAAGGTCATCTCTCCAGAAGAATGGCATGGTGACTTATACAGTTGCCGAGAAGTCGCAAAAGAAAAAAGAACCTGTGATAAGCCATGGTTCAACTACTTTGATTATATCAAAGCATGGAAGGGAGCTTTCTGTTATGAAAACAGAAAAGCTAAACACAGTTGGTTCCTTCAATTCAGGGACTGTGAAACCACTAAATTTCCTCACTGGTTCATTTTCTGGTTTTCAGAATGGGGATTAAATCCCATCGTTCTTCCTGATAAGGTCAGGAAGGTGTTCGAAGACTTTTGCGAGACTAATCAGTCCATGAAATTTAAAGAACTCATGTTTGCCACACTTTATCAAGTGCCTTGGATTCTTAAATGGGATGTTGTCATACGAAGCGTTCCAATTAAGAAGCTCGAAGTCCTTCAGGGGCACATCCCATATTTGGGAAGAAGAATTCTCATCAAATGGTGGGAAAAATTTGAATTTTTCGAGGAATCAGTATTCTCTAAAAGGGGAATTATTAACCTTGAGCCTGCTAAAGCTCCACCACCACCAGCAACCCCTAATAGGGATCTTGCGGGAATCTTGGGAGAACTTATCAAAAGCTCCCCTAGGAAAGATCTAAAAGATCTCAGAAGACTTCTTCAGCAAAAGCTTTCTGAGGAAGGAAGCGATGAAGAAGAGACAGAAAAATTTTCTGATGAGTCAGCCTCTGCAAGTCATCAGGATAATGATGACATTATGCTTCACTCTCAACTCCCATGATTATGATCATGATTGTAAATTTTCGGTTTTTATGGTAATACATTTTTAAAATAATAACTTTGGAAAAGAAATTCGTCTTCTCCAAAACAGTATTAAAAGAAGTAAAGAAAGGCTTATTGAGCTTGATGAAGAGAGATATTTCTACAGAAGGAGACAATGGTCCCTTGCACCAATTTATGAAGAAATGCATAGTCTTCATGGCATTATATGCGAATGCGAAAGAAAAATTCAAACTCTCACACTTATCAGTGCATGTTAAAATTGTCTTATGAATTATAGAGACAATATTCTTGATAAAAGAAATAATTTCGGTCTTGAAATTAAAATCCTTAATAAGGAAATTTCAAGGTGGGAAGAACATGTTAAGAGTCTTTCTAAAGACCTTATTAAGAGCTTATCTTTCGGAGAAAAAATTGAGATCTCATCTGTTTTGCAGCACTATAAGAGGATTATTACAGAGGCAAAAAGAAAAAGAAAGATCCTTATTATTATTACAGCAGCATAATTCATTGCTGTCATTTTCAATCTCTCTTTAAGGCAAAAATTATTGCCGACAAGTTTCTGTTCATCTTTCGAAATTTCAGGAGAATCTTTTGACTTTCAAGAAAAGAAAGAGGATGACTCACCTCCATATGACGCAAGCAATGACGAATTCCCAATTAATTGTTTTGAAGATGTTGCTTGAAGTCCGGAAAAGACCTTATTTATAGGTAACCTTTGAAGTGAAGATCTCACGCTTCCATTACTCACACACACACACACACCTTCTCATGTGCTGAGATTCTCACTCATTTTTGTAAAATAGTCTTGTAATAGTTTATCTCCTACTCCTGTACAAATCCAGTTGTATCTCCATCCCTCACTCTCACTCTCCTTGCTATAGGGCCACCTAGAGTGGTATCAGCGCCGCGTTTAGTGGCAAGGTATGTAATATTAACGCAACAATACTTGAAATGGAAAGAAACAACATTCAGCGGAAGCATTCGAGAGAAGAATAATATTATGTATGAAGACATAATATATTTTGAATCTTTTAGGGCACCCGCAACGCGGGCCGTGGCCGTCGCGGGTTCCGTTCCGGCGGAACGGTTCGCCGGCGCGACGCGTTGCGGCTCGCCAATCCGTTCCCAGGCCGTCCCCATTCCGTGCCGTGAGCCGTGCCGGCGAGACGCGGCACGGCTTGTTCCTCCACGCGCGCCGCCGCTGCCTGCGAGACGTGGCCGCCCCTGCGTCGTGCGTGACGCCCACTCGCCGACCCGCGAGTGGGCGTCGTTAATTATGACGCAATAAATCATTTTTTTTTTTTAAAAATTCGAATTTTGTAAAAAAAAAAAAAATTAAAAAATGTGTAAACGGTCATATGACCGTTTTTTATATCCGTTTAACATTTTTTTTTTATTTTTTTTTTTATTTTCTTATTCTATAAATACACCTAATTTCATCTTCATTTCACACAACTACACATCTATTCTTCCTACATCAACATCAATTCCTCTCCAATTTTCATATTCAATCTCTTCACAAAATGTCCGGCGACGGCAATTACGGTGGTGGCGGCGCCGGTGGGTGGGATCTCAACGCGTTCGGCGATTGGGAGACCATGTACAACACACTTGGTGGTTCTGGGTCGTCGACGCCGGGCACCCAGGGGTCGGCGACGCCGGGTGGGTACCAACCACCCACTTTCGATGTGGATGCCTACGCTCGACCCTCCGGCTCGCGGCTTTCCCAGAGTTTGTCCCAGATTCGGGAGGATATCCCCGTTGAACCCACCCAGGGAGGAGGCCGAGGCGGTGGAAGCTCCAGGGCTGCGTCTGAGGCACCCGAGGAGGAGGAGGAGGAGGAACCGGAGGATCTGGGCCGGCATCCCTACACCAACGAAGAAACAAAGGCGGTGTACACCGCCTGGCTCACCGTCTCGTACGATCCCATCGTCGGGAATCAACAAGCCGCCAAGTGCTTCTGGGAAAAGGTCCGTGATGTCTACCACCAGACTAAGCCGAAAGGGGCCCGGAAGCGCAAATATACAATGCTCCGTGCTCACTTTGGCCGAGTCGACCTACAGGTCAAAAAATTTTGCGGCATCTACACGGCCGAGGAAAGGTGGGCCGGCGGTGTCCGCTCGAGCTCGGGCTCAACCTCAAAGCGCACGAAGCACACGGCGACCGGCAACTACTCGTCTGGTGACACCGGTGAGGCCGGCGAGGGTGAACCGCAGGTGTTTGGGGGTACGGGGGATCCAACGCCCGGCGAATACGGGGGATCCAGCGTTGGGCGCCGTCGGCCGCAAGGGACGAAGGCGGCGAAGGCGGCTAGAGCGAGGAAGGGCCGAGGCGAATCAAGCCAGTCGGCCTCGGGATCGGGCTCGCGGGGACGCTCGGACACACTTATGGTGGCGTACATGACCGCCACAATGGCGGACACTTCCCGCTTCTCGTACGCCCAATTCACGGCCTGGTGGAACGGAATTGTTGCTATGGCAGCACATCTTGACCTTCCGACTCCCCCTAAACCTCGACCGCCTCCGGAGGATGATTCGCCGGCAGAGTAGTTTTTTAATTTTCCCACGTTTAATTGTGTGTTTTTTATTGTGTGTTTTTATTTTTTTAGGATTTTAATTGTGTGGTTTTTATTTTTTTAGGATTTTAATTGTGTGGTTTTTATTTTTTTTAAGTTGTAGTTGTAATTTTTTTTAATGTTGTGTGTTTTTTAATCAAGTGTGTTTGTTTTTTATTAAAGTGTGTTTTTTAATTGAATTGAGTTGGAAATAAAAAAAAAATGAAATTGAATGAATAGTAATTTAAGGAACGGTTAAGGAACGGTTAAGGAACGGAGGGTTGCAGGTTCCGTTCCTTAGTTAAAGAATGGAGTAAAAAAGTACAGTGGGGCCCTCAAATAGTGGTTTAAGGAACGGTATAGGAACGGTATAGGAACAGCGTTGTGGATGGCCTTATGTACTATCTTCTTCACTTTCATGCTCAAAATAACATACCTTACGCACATTGCATAGATACAAAACACACACTGCCCGCACCAAGTACACAAAACACTCAGAGTATCATTTCGACAATCAACAACTGAAAATGAATATTATCTCAACAATACTTGAAATCGAAAGAAACAACATTCAGCGGAAGCATTCGAGAGAAGAATAATATTATGTATGAAGACATAATATATTCAAAATCTTTTATTTACTATCTTCTTTACTTTCATGCTCAAATTAACACACTTTACGCACATTGTATAGACACACATTGCCCGCACAAAGTACACAATACACAGTGGTGCACCACACACACTATACACACTACACTCAGTATACATACGCGGTACATACCACAAATATTAAACACACTAAAAATAAAAAACACAAAACATGTATTGCAGAAATGCCTTCCTACATTGCACACACAACATATACTAACACAAAATATACAATTTATATACTATACAACAAATATACATATAAAATACATAATTTATACACACGTGACACGTACTTCAAATATTAAACACAATATAAATAACAAACACACACACTATACTCAAACAAACATACTACACACTATACTAAAAATAACTAACACCGCGCACCTTATACATACTATACATCGTAGCTCACACTGTCACGACCGCATTTTCTAAGGATAGAAAACACGGTGGATCGCGACTAGGGGAGGGTTAAAGAAGCGGGGAAAGAAATAAGGGGAAAATAAAATCAAGCATTGGTTGCGATACATGACTAATCAAGTGCTGATACAAAGAAGAAAAGATACTCGATCATGGAAACTCGAGTAATTGTTTGTAAAGAAATTTCAAAATATCAGAGTTTTGCACAAAATAGACTTGAGTCTTTTAAGATGCACAACGGAAACAAATGAACGCGGTTCCATGTATGAAGACATGAACCTCCGAGAGTCAAAATCTGACTGAATTAAATGTCTTGTCTCAATAGCACTTCCTCCACCACTTCGCTGCTCAACCTGCACATTTAGAAATATATGCAGGGCTGAGTACAAAAGTACTAAGTAAACACGTTGCCGAAAATTACACATATACATTTGAAAATATTGTCAAGCCATCATCACAGTAACACTCGGGGTGTTGTTGAAAAGACCAGAGCTTACTAAAAATATTACATTGGGTTGCAACCCCTTTTTCCGGTACTTAGCCATATCTGATCACATTGTGTCGTCGAGATGGTGTCCTCGCACGGTCACCTTCTCTGCCCATCATGTCAGAGGTATTCTTGTGCCGGGAAGGTGGCCACCTTCCACGGTCACCTGCTCTGCCCAACATGTCAGAGGTAGCTTGTGTACACTAGTCCGAGCGGGGACACCACCCTCACTGGGACCCGAATTCGACTTATATCATCATTCATAATTCCTTTGGCCGTAGCCAAACAGATAGGCATTATACAAAAATATTTATGGCAAGACAACATCTTTAAGAATCACGAACATGCGTTCGTGTTTTCATAAAATACGATATGTATTTTTAGTATAGAAAAGCTCACCTTGATCGTTTAGATTCCTTAACTTGAATCTTTCGTTCCGACTTTACTTGCGAAGCACCCTTTTAAAAAAAATCACAATATAATAATACACTAATTAGACTCAAGGACAAAACTACTTAAATTAGAATGCATGCACCCTCATTAAAGTCTTTTATCTCGTTTTTCGATTTTCACATATTTTTTATTATTCGGCGGCCGCCCAAGACGTCGCTTGAGACTCCGGTCGGCCGCTTACGCCCATAATTCCTCCGTTGGCTCCTCGTATTTCCCTCCACGATGTTGAATTAAAATCCCAAAAATTATAAAAGTGCATAATTAAATTATCGCAACCATTTCCCCTCGAAAATATATTTATTTCGGACTTAGGATAAAATTATTCATCCTTTGAAATATTCTGGGATTATTTAAATAATTCATCACAATTAATTATCGACCCAAAACTTAATTAGAAGCCCCAAAGCTTAATTATTTCCCCACTTTATATCTCTAATTAAAAGTTTAAAGAGCAAAATAAAATAAAAGGAGTCCAACAAATCATCCACTTTAATTTAATGAGGCCCAATTCTTTTAAAACCAAAGGCCCAACATCTAATTTGAGCCCATTTCAATAACTAAACTAGTCCATATACTCCCCCTTCCACCACACGTATCATCTACTCTCTCTCACCTAAATTACTATTCATATTCTTCCCCAAATTTCACAAAATGCACAACCTCTTTCTCTCCTCTCTCTCTCGTCGCCGATCCGCCGCCCTGCCAGCGGCGGCGCCCCCTTCTTTCTCCATTTTCTCTCTCCCTCTCGGTCAGATTTGCCGCACTGCCGCAACCGCTGCGGGCACGACGACGCACCACCACCACCACCGTGCGCAGCACAGTCTCCACTGTCATCTCCAGATTTTCCCGTCGTTCAGACTAGCCGCCGTCGTCACGAATCCTCCGTCGCGGATCCGCCGTCGTCGGCTACTTCCTCCATCATCTTCTCCTCTCCATTCCTCTCTCTCGACTCCCCCCTCTCTTCTCTCTCGGATCTGCCGCCATTACGCCGACTTCCGAGAGGTAAAGAAATGATATTCATTTTACATCTTCTAAAGTTACATCCTTTATTTATAAATTTGTGATTTTGGCCATCATAGATTTGGAAAGTAGACTTTGGCGATGAGGCAGCTTTTTTTTTTGTCTAAGATAAGCCTCTGTGTTGTTTGCTAGAAATAAATTCCTATATTCTTTAATGTAGTTGTTAGTTGCTAGGATTTGCTATTTCAATGTTCTTTGCTAGGAGTTGTAAAATGCTAGTTCTTGATAGGGGCTAAAATCTTAATATATGTACATGTGGAAAGCAGAAGAAAAAAAAAATAGTTATGTTGTTGTAATTTGCCTTTTTTTCTTTTTTGTGTGTTAGGAAAATTCTTTACTGCCAACTTCCCACTGCTACGTCCTCTCTCTTTCTGCTTTGTTGGAAGTAATTAGGAGGAGTATGTTGTTTGTTGGTGGGGTAGTGAAAGTAATTGTTGGTTGGAAAATATATATATTTAGGAATATAACAAGTGGCGTGACAAGACCACCCAAATATTCTTCTGCCAGAGAAAATGAAGATTATTCTGACATCTCACTTAATGCACATTAATTGCTGCTGTCGAAAAAAAATCTGATCAAGTCTATCTACTCCTTTATAAATTTCTTTATATTTAATCCCTTCTTTTTTTTATTTGTATATTTATTGTTTAATTTAGTGCAGGAGGAAACTCGGGTCAAGCTCGTGGTGTCCGCGTTAAAGTACCCGCTTTCTTAAAACATACATTGTATAAATTAAACTTTGTTGGATGTATCGGACATTAAAATTCTGATTATGGGACTTTATTTATTTATTTAAATTTATTATATTCATATAACATATTTATGTGTTCTATTTACTTGCCTAACGTCAAAACAAACAACAACGAAAATCAATCGTAACTCGGATGTAATCGCACAAAAGTTACTTATTTAGATAATCGAGCTATTAATATTGATTATAATAATATCGGCTTAGCGGGTCGTTACACACACTACACATTGCACACAAGGTATATACACCACACAAATACACACACTCTACACACATATATATTAAACAAACACTACACATTGTACATTAGATACATATAGAAAATACAAACAATATAAAAACCCTACACTCGGTATATATACATATGCAACACATACTACAAACATTAGACATGCTATAAATAAAATACACTATACACATATTGAAGGTGCTACACAAAAATAACAAACTTTACGCACAATATATAGAAAAAATACACACACTGCCCGCACAAAGTACACAATACACACACTGCACCACACACACTATACACACTACACTCAGTATACATACGCGGTACATACCACAAATATTAAACACACTATAAACAACATACATAACACATGTATTGCAAACATACATACCTACATTGAGCACACTAGAGATACTAACACAAAATACACAATTTATATACTATACAACAAAATATACTCATAAAATACACAATTTATACATACGTGGCACATCTACAAATATTAAACACAATATAAATAAAATACACAAAAACTAAATGGATTGCACATACTACACACATTATACATAAAATACCCATACTAAAGACGCTACACAAAAATAACACACTTTACGCACATTGCATAGATACAAAACACACACTGCCCGCACAAAGTACACAATACACTCAGAGAATCATTTCGACAATCAACAACTGAAAATGATTATTATCTCAACAATACTTAAAATCGAAAGAAACAACATTCAGCGGAAGCATTCGAGAGAAGAATAATATTATGTATGAAGACATAATATATTCAGAATCTTTTATTTACTATCTTCTTCACTTTCATGCTCAAATTAACACACTTTACGCACATTGTATAGACACACGTTGCCCGCACAAAGTACACAATACACAGTGGTGCACCACACACACTATACACACTACACTCAGTATACATACGCGGTACATACAACAAATATTAAACACACTAAAAATAAAAAACACAAAACATGTATTACAAACATGCCTTCCTACATTGCACACACAACATATACTAACACAAAATATACAATTTATATACTATACAACAAATATACATATAAAATACACAATTTATACCCACGTGACACGTACTTCAAATATTAAACACAATATAAATAACAAACACACACACTATACTCAAACAAACATACTACACACTATACTAAAAATAACTAACACCGCGCACCTTATACATACTATACATCATAGCTCACACTACACATTGCACACAAGGTATATACACCACACAAATACACACACTCTACACACATATATATTAAACAAACACTACACATTGAACATTAGATACATATAGAAAATACAAACAATATAAAACCCTACACTCGGTATATATACATATGCAACACATACTACAAACATTAGACATGCTATAAATAAAACACATTATACACATATTGAAGGCGCTACACAAAAATAACAAACTTTACGCACAATATATAGAAAAAATACACACACTGCCCGCACAAAGTACACAATACACACACTGCACCACACACACTATACACACTACACTCAATATACATACGCGGTACATACCACAAATATTAAACACACTATAAACAACATACATAACACACGTATTGCAAACATACATACCTACATTGAACACACTAGAGATACTAACACAAAATACACAATTTATATACTATACAACAAAATATACTCATAAAATACACAATTTATACATATGTGGCACATCTACAAATATTAAACACAATATAAATAAAATACACAAACATGATATAAATAAAATACACAAAAACTAAATGGATTGCACATACTACACACATTATACATAAAATACTCATACTAAAGACGCTACACAAAAATAACACACTTTACGCACATTGTATAGACACAATACACACATTGCTCGCACAATGTACACAATACAGTCAGAGTATCATTTCGACAATTAACAACTCAAAATGAATATTATCTCAACAATACTTGAAATCGAAAGAAAAAACAATCAGCGGAAGCATTCGAGAGTAGAATAATATTATGTATGGAGACAGAATGTATTCGTAATCTTTTGTTTACTATCTTCTTCACTCTCATGCTCAAAATAACACACTTTACGCACATTGTATAGATACAAAAATTTTGTTTTTTTTCTCTGTACTCTTGTTTAAATTATTTTGTTTCTTTGTTCTAGCTGCACCTTTTTATCCTTCCTTTTTCCGGTCTTCTGCCTGGAAAATTCATTCCTTGAGAAAACGGCTTCGGCCATTCGTCGCGTAGCCTGAATAGCATCCTGTTGAGCCGTGAGGGCATTTTGGATGTTGGCATAAACCGTTGACAGTTTATCAAGCCATGAATTCTTTAAGTAGAATATTGTCGAAAAATAAGGATAATACAGGGAGCAGTGCTTCTAGTCCTAATAGTAATAAAGAAATAATAATTTCAAAAAATTTTGAAAATCCATTCAAAATTGGAAAATTCCAAATGAACCTTCCGTTTATAAACGGAGAGGAATTTTTGACCCAGCTCCTTGCGATTATATCGTAAAAACTGTTGAAGAATCCCTTACTTTAGGAACGGGATTTAGTTCTTTTAAACTTCTTTCTAAATCTTTAATTGAAGAACACAGAAAGAATTTCAAATTCCTTCATTTATGATAAGTCCAAATTGGACTAAAACCTGCAACTAGAAAAGGGTTAAACACCTCTGCTTTAATTGTTGTTCGTGATAAAAGACACCTAAGGTTTCATGATTCTTTATTAGGGATTGTAGAAACCCGTCTTTGTGATGGACCAATTTATTTTAGTTGCTTTCCCAATTTTGTGTTGTCTTTAACAGACATGACCTTAATGCATGCTTTATGCTTAGATATTAGAACCGAAGGGTTTAATATGGCTAGAGAAGCAAAAAATGTTATCCTTACATATAGGATACATTATAAGGTTATGAATTCTGTTTTCCCAATATGTAAGGAAATTCCTTACGAATCAGAAAAACAGACTACTCTTTTTGTCACTAATTTAGAAAAGAGTAATGTTAAAATTCCCCAAACTATTACTTGGGATCAGGTTAAATTACCTGAAAATTGGCTCCTTGAAGAAGCCATAGAACCGGAAAAACCGAAACCAAGAAAACTTGAAGACATAATAGAACACTCAAATGGTGATGTCGAAATCAGGTTTTCTGATACAAGAGTCGCTCGACTAAATATGAGACAGCCAAGTAGAGTTTCTACCTCTTCCGTTCCTTTGTCTAGCTTTGAAAAGGAAAACATAAAAGGAACATGTGTTTCACATTCAGGAATAAATCATCCTGAATATTTCTTTGAATTTCTTAGGAAAATGTATGCTTTACAGAAAAGAGATTTTCCTGATTTCAAGGACGAAAGGGTCATCTCTACTCTTGAGACTTCACTCAAAGATTTCAAAACTATTTCTGGAAAAATTATTAAAAGTATCCATCCCCCAGAAATGAATCTTTCTATTAAAACATTGGAAGGGGAAATTCTTGTCTCTCCTTATAAAGGAAGCTTAGCAGGAAAATTCGAGGATATTGTTTCACAGAACAATTTTACAAATCTTTATCTCAAAACTTTAGGAGACCAGATGAATAGGATTGAAAAGGTATCCCAGAACACCGAAGTTGAAAACTTTGGTCTAAACTTCGGTCCCAAAAGGGATAGCAAGGTTTTATTCAAACCTAAGCCTTCTCATAAGTTGGATATAAATTTTTGTCCCAACGTCTCCTCTGAAATGATTGGAGAGATTGCAAAAAGGTTAAATAACCTAAAAATTAATGATTGCTCTCCGCTTAATAAAGGAGAAAAATCACGTGAATCGGAAGAGTCCGATGTCTCAGAAAATTCTGATCAAAGTTTGGGTGAACTCGAAAAATAATTCGAAAAAATGAGAATTGAGGATGATCTCTTAGAGGTCAATAAATTGTCTTCTTCCTATAAAAAGAAGATGGTTTATAATATCCCTGCAAAGCCCTATTATCATAGGCCTACTCTGGTAGAACTCCAATTAGAGCAGTTTAGTGAATATAATGCTTGCACTTATGATGGGAAATCCATTAATGAATGGAATATTGATGGTCTTTCTAAATACCAAATACAAGCTGTCATAAATTATATGACAATGTATGCCTCGGCCCATAGGGTCAATGGCACTGCAGATCCTGTTATTGCAATAGCCATTATTCAAGGCTTCACTGGCCAGCTTAAAGGTTGGTGGGATTTTTGCTTTAACGAATAAGTAAAAAATCAAATCCTTAATGCTGTTAAGACAGAAAACAAGGACAATGTTATTACACAAGTCCCAGACAGTGTTAATACACTATTATATACGATAGCAAAACACTTTATCGGAGAAGCATCATTGCATCTTGATAAAACTCAAGAGCAATTGACGAACCTTAGATGCCACAATTTATCTCAATATAAGTGGTATAAGGATGTCTTTCTCTCTAAAGTCTTTACTAGAGAAGATTGTTACCAACAATTTTGGAAAGAGAAGTTCTTATCAGGACTACCCCATTTCTTTGCTGAAAAGGTCCGTAATAGGATAAAGCAAAAAAACAATGGAGAAATTCCTTACCATTTGTACACATATGGAGACCTTTCTTCAGAAATTATTTCTGAAGGAATCAACTTGTGTAATGAAATAAAATTACATAAACAAGTTCGAAAAGAAAAGGTTATGGGAAAGATGGTCGTTGGAGACTTCTGTGAGCAATTGGGCTTACAAACTTTTCCCCATCAAACCTCTGAAAAGAAGAGAAAGGTTTATAAATCTTCCAAAAATCCTTTCAAAAGAAAGAAAAGAAAATCTTTTCATAAGTCATCCTTTAGGGATGAAGAAAAATCCAAATGAAGAAAACCCCCTGTCTGCTACAAATGTCACAGACCAGGACATTACGCTAATAAGTGTAAAATGAAAAAGAAAATCAATAGTCTATCTATTGACGAAGGATTAAAGAAATCCCTTGAAAAGATTCTTATATCAGAATCTGATGAAGAGCTTAAAGTTGCTGCTATTTCAGCTAGCGACAATAACTCTTCTGAAAATTCAAAAGATGAAGAGTCAGACTGTAATGGTAATTGTGACTATTACAAGACTCTTTGTAAAGCTAATGGATTATGTATGCTATCCAAAGAATAGTCTTTTATTCTTGAATTAATCGATCAGGTAACTGAGCCAGAAAAGAAAAAAGAAGCTCTCCAAAAATATATAGAGAAATATGGTTCGGAAAATCTAAGACAAAAATATAAAGAACCCAAACCAGAAGCTTATAGCTTAAAATAAATTCTTAATAGAGTTAAGAATTCAGGAAAAGAAAAGGAAGTCAGCCCAGCTGATTTAACTAGAGAAATTAGCTCTATAAAAAAGGAGATAATTGATCTCAAGCAGAGAATATCTTTGCTAGAATTAAATCAGAAAGATAATCCTGATTCTGAACAGGAAGAGCCTGAATCCTCAGGACTGAAGGAAAATCCCTTGACCTTTATTAATATGAGTAATAAAGTCATTACTCACAAATGGTATATTCAGGTTACCATTATTGTGCAAAAGGAATTTTATGTCAAAGCAAGAGCTATGGTTGACTCTGGAGCAGACTTAAACTGCATTAATGAAGGATTAATCCCATACCGGTATTTTTCCAAAACTTCGGAAATATTGAATACTGAAAATGGAAAAAAGCTTTGGGTTAATTACAAGCTCGAAAATGCTGCAGTATGCAATAAAGGAATTTGTCTTAAAATGCCATTTATAATGGTAAAAAATCTTTCGCATGAAGTCATCCTAGGAAACCCTTTTCTTCATATGCTTTATCCAATCAAAAGCATTGATGAAAAAGGAATTACTAGTATGGTCAATTCTCAGGAAATTATTTTTAATTTCCTTACTCAACCTCGTTATCACGAGATTGATGTTCTTCAGCAAAAAATTGAAAGAAAAGAAAAATTCTTGAATTCACTTTCTCAAGAACTAAGTTTTAAAAAGCTTAATAAAGCTTTGAAAAACAAGAATATCCTAAAAAGGATAGAAGAAGTTAAAAAACATATTGAAAAAACGTGCTGCTCGGATATTCCGAATGCCTTTTGGGCAAGAAAGAAGCATGTTGTTCACCTTCCTTATGAAATTGATTTCTAGGAAGGATCAATTCCTACTAAGGCTAGACCTATTGCTATGGGGCCAAAACATTTAGAAATTTGTAAAAAGGAAGTTGATGATTTACTTTCTAAGGGATTAATTAGACACTCATACAGCCCTTGGAGTTGTCCAACATTTTATGTTGAAAATTCTACTGAGCTTGAAAGAGGAGTTCCAAGGCTTGTTATCAACTATAAACCTCTCAATCAAGCTTTGAGATGGATTAGATATCCTATCCCTAATAAAAGGGATCTTCTCAATCGGCTATATTCAACCAAAATTATGTCAAAATTCGACATGAAATCTGGATTCTGGCAAATACAAATTGCCGAAGAAGATAGATATAAAACGGCTTATACTGTTCCATTTGGACATTATGAATGTAATGTAATGCCGTTTGGGCTTAAAAATGCTCCTTCTGAATTTCAACATATCATGAATGATATTTTTAAGCCATACACAGAATTTTGTATATGCTACATTGATGATGTTCTGGTCTTTTCAAAATCTATTGACCAACATTTTAAGCATCTCAAGGCATTTATAAATATTGTTATCCTTAATGGCCTAGTTATATCGGCTAAGAAGGTTAAGATATTTCAAACATAAATAAAATTTCTTGGACATATTATTAAAGAAGGGACTATTTTCCCTGTTGATAGGTCTATCTGTTTTGGAGAAAAATTCCCAAACGAAATTAAGGATAAAACACAACTTCAAAGATTTTTGGGGAGTCTAAACTATGTTGCAGACTTTTACAAAGATCTTGCCCTTGATGCCAAACCTTTATATGAAAGGTTGAAAAAGAACCCTCCTGTGTGGTCGTTAGACCATACAAATGCTGTCATCAAAATAAAGTCTAATATCAAGGAAATTCCTTGTTTAGCAATAGCTGACCCTAAAGCCTTTAAAATTATCGAAATTGATGCTTCTGAGTTAGGATACGGAGGAATACTTAAACAAAGAGTTAATAATAAAGAAACTCTTGTTAGATATACCTCAGGATTCTGGCAAGGAGCCAGAAAAAACTATTCTACTATAAAGAAAGAAATTCTCTCTCTTGTTCTCTGTATTAAAAAATTTGAAAGTGATTTATTAAATAAAAAATTCCTTATTAGGATTGATTGCAAATCTACAAAGGATATCATTGAAAGGATGCAAAAAATTTAGCATCTAAACAAATTTTTGCGAGATGGCAGGGAATTCTCTCTGTTTTTTATTTTGATATAGAGTTTATTAACGGAAGTAATAATTCCTTACCTGATTTCCTAACTCGTGAATTTTTGCAGGAAATCATGCATCGGCAAATTGACAAAGGAAAAAAGAAGGTTAATAAACCTTCAAAGGGGGATCGTCAAATGCAGTCTTATAAGGCCGCATGTGCAAAAACACAAGAACAGCTTAAAGCTGAAACCCTTGAAAAAACTCCTAAAGAAAGGAGGCTTAGGGATGATGCCTATGCATTGGCAATCAGGTCTAATCAGACCAATGAATATATTTATCCATACATTCCTCTCTCAACTGAATGGATTTGCCCAGTTGAAGAAAAATATGCTCACCTCTCTCCAGGAGAAATTTCTACCTTTTATTTGAGGGAGTTTGCTGACCCCTTTCTCTATCCAAAAGCATTTCAGTATTATTTTGCTATACTGAGCACCACAAAATCTGTGGATTTTGATTCCGTCACCAGGGCCAGAACATAATGGGCTTATTCCAAAGCCTTTATTAAAAAGGTCATCTCTCCAGAAGAATGGCAAGGTGACTTATACAGTTGCCGAGAAGTCGCAAAAGAAAAAAGAACCTGTGATAAGCCATGGTTAAACTACTTTGATTATATCAAAGCATGGAAGGGAGCTTTCTGTTATGAAAACAGAAAAGCTAAACACAGTTGGTTCCTTCAATTCAGGGACTGTGAAACCACTAAATTTCCTCACTGGTTCATTTTTTGGTTTTCAGAATGGGGATTAAATCCCATCGTTCTTCCTGATAAGGTCAGGAAGGTGTTCGAAGACTTTTGCGAGACTAATCAGTCCATGAAATTTAAAGAACTCATGTTTGCCACACTTTATCAAGTGCCTTGGATTCTTAAATGGGATGTTGTCATACGAAGCGTTCCAATTAAGAAGCTCGAAGTCCTTCAGGGGCACATCCCATATTTGGGAAGAAGAATTCTCATCAAATGGTGGGAAAAATTTGAATTTTTTGAGGAATCAGTATTCTCTAAAAGGGGAATTATTAACCTTGAGCCTGCTAAAGCTCCACCACCACCAGCAACCCCTAATAGGGATCTTGCGGGAATCTTGGGAGAACTTATCAAAAGCTCCCCTAGGAAAGATCTAAAAGATCTCAGAAGACTTCTTCAGCAAAAGCTTTCTGAGGAAGGAAGCGATGAAGAAGAGACAGAAAAATTTTCTGAAGTCATCAGGATAATGATGACATTATGCTTGACTCTCAACTCCCATGATTATGATCATGATTGTAAATTTTCGGTTTTTATGGTAATACCTTTTTTAAAAAATAACTTTGGAAAAGAAATTCGTCTTCTCCAAAACACTATTAAAAGAAGTAAAGAAAGGCTTATTGAGCTTGATGAAGAGAGATATGTCTACAGAAGGAGACAATGGTCCCTTGCACCAATTTATGAAGAAATGCATAGTCTTCATGGCATTATATGCGAATGCGAAAGAAAAATTCAACTCTCACACTTATCAGTGCATGTTAAAATTGTCTTATGAATTTTAGAGACAATATTCTTGATAAAAGAAATAATTTCGTTCTTGAAATTAAAATCCTTAATAAGGAAATTTCAAGGTGTGAAGAACATGTTAAGAGTCTTTCTAAAGACCTTATTAAGAGCTTATCTTTCGGAGAAAAAATGGAGATCTCATCTGTTTTGCAGCACTATAAGAGGATTATTACAGAGGCAAAAAGAAAAAGAAAGATCCTTATTATTATTATAGCAGCATAATTCATTGCTGTCATTATTGCCGACAAGTTTCTGTTCATCTTTTCAAATTTCAGGAGAATCTTTTGACTTTCAAGAAAAGAAAGAGGATGACTCACCACCATATGACGCAAGCAATGACGAATTCCCAATTAATTGTTTGAAGATGTTGCTTGAAGTCCGGAAAAGACCTTATTTATAGGCAACCTTTGAAGTGAAGATCTCACGCTTCCATTACTCACACACACACACACACACACACCTTCTCATGTGCTGAGATTCTCACTCATTTTTGTAAAATGGTCTTGTAATAGTTTAGCTCCTACTCCTGTACAAATCCAGTTGTATCTCCATCCCTCACTCTAACTCTCCTTCTATACGGCCACCTAGAGTGGTATCAGAGCCACGTTTGGTGGCAAGGTATGTAATATTAAAGCAACAATACTTGAAATCGAAAGAAACAACACTCAACGGAAGCATTTGAGAGAAGAATTGTAACACCCGTACCTTAAGTTTGAAATTAATCTTATGTAACGGAATAATTGATAAAATAATTTCGAAATGCTATGCTTCTCGATAAATGTGATATGGGAAAAATTATGGTTTGTGTGTGGTGTGAAGAGGAATGTGTTTAGGTGTTTTCTTGTTGTGAGCTATGGGAGACACGTTTAAGGTCTCGTTGAAAGGTCGATGATGAAATTGCTACTCTTTAGCAAGACGAATGAATTAAATGGAAAGAAATATTTGTTTTATGGATAACGACGTGCGTAAAGCGAGGAACGGTTGAATGGATATTATATTTGGAACAACACCAAATATAAATTATGTACGATTTCTCGTACTTTAATTTTTGGTTATGAAGAACGAGATAACAAAATTTAATTAAGGCCCGTGAATTTTTATTAACGAAGGAAAATACGAAAAATATAAAAATGTATGAATTTATTTTGGTTTTTCCAAAATAAATTTGAAGACCAATTAAATACAAGATAATTTAAATCTAATCACTCTTTAAATCCATCAAGTGGTTTTTTTTACTTGGGCTTGTAATTTATTTGATGATTTTGGCCCAATTGAAATTAAATCATGGAAGACCAAGTATGGATTTTTTTAATTAGCTGAGCCCAAATTAATTCTTTCCCCCCCCCCCCCCACGTCGACGGTTTCCCCTCTTCACCCCCATTCTCGGCGTTTTCTTCCTCTTCAAGGGGGAGACTCCTCTCTATTCCACCTCTCCACTTCCCTCATCAATACCTACACCCTCCTCAAACCCCTCTAACCCACTCACCACTTTCACTTGGCAAAAAAAAAGAGAGAAGAGAGAAGAAGGAGAAGCGGCGAGAAGTGCCGAGAGAGAAGGAGGAAGCTTGAGCCACCACCTTGTGTTCTTCTACCATTTTCAACCATCTTGGAGGTATAATTCTTTTCCACCCTCAAAGCATGAGACGTTTACTAGCTTTGCATACATGATATATATCCTTGTTCCATAGCTTTTCTTCCATAATCAAATTAAGTAGAAACCGACGTAGAACCAACTGAACGATCGCCGTACGTAGCCGAAGCTTAGAAAGAACTTAGCTTTATGTTAATATCACGTGTTGCGAGTCTTTGCGGAGTGTTTCCGGGCTGGTTCAGAATGGTTTCGGGGGAGGAAAAACCGTCGCCGGCGATGGGCAGCGGCGGACAGCCGTGCCCGACGCTCCGGGGCGGGCGACGGCTTCCGACGGCAGTAGCTTTTCCCCGTCCCCGCCGTGGCAGCGGCCCGGTGAAGCAGCAGCGGCAACGCGGCCCCGGTAGCGCGACGGCGAAGCTAGGTTGATGGCGAACCAGCGATGGCGACGACCGAGGATGTCAACTCCTCGACGACAGCGCAGAGGCGACGACCCGTCGACGGCGTCGAGCCGGAGAGAAGACGACGGCAGTGTGCCTTCGTCGTGTGGTGGCGGACGACAGGAAGAAAAAAAAAAGAAAACGGGGAGAGAGAAAGAAGATGTGAGGAGAGAGAGAGAAGTGGGGAAGGAGTTAGAGTTTTGGGCCTTGTTTTAAATCTTTTAGTTTGGGCTTTTAATTTTTTTTTGTTGGAAATTGTTGGGGCTTTCTAATTAATTTTGAGGATAAAGTGGCTAAGAAATTTAATCCCGGGTCGGTAATTGAGAGTTTAATCGGAGGAAATATTTAATTAAATCCCGGAAGACTTTTGGAAGAACGAATAATTTACCTAAGTATGAAATAATACTTTCGTTTTTTTGTTCAACGGTAAATAATTACGGAAATTTAAGTATGCGCTTAAATAATTTTAGAAATTATTTCGACGTTATGGAAAATACGAGGAGCCAACGGAGGAAAGAATGAGCGTAAGCGGCCGACCGGCGTCGCACGCGACGCCTTGGGCGGCCGCCGAATAATTGAAAATGCATGAAAATCGAGAAAAAGGGAATAAAAGTCTTTAATTAGAGTGCATGCATTCTAAATGTTTTAGTTATTGAGATTGATGTGCACTTTAATTGTTTTTCGAAAAGGTGGTTCGCCGCTCGTTAAAGTCGGATCGAGAAGTTATAAAAGGAAATTTCTAAGCTGTTGAGGTGCGCTTTATTCTTCAACGTTTATTTTAAATCAATATGTTTCCGGTGTTATAAGGATGTTTCTATAAGTATGTCATGCCGTGTTTATGTTTTGAAACTGCCTATCTGTTTGTCTACTAGAATAAAATTCTACTAGACTTTGATGGTTAACGAATTCGGGTCTAACTAGGGTCTACGCCCTACTTAGACTAGTGCACTGATGGGGATCGTGAGCCGTCCCCTAGGTCGGCCGGTCCAGTGATCGAGATTGTGGCCACAGTCTCGTTTCACATGATGGTTCAGATATGGTATATGACGGAGGATGATGTTAGTCCGCGCGGACACTGTTTTATGGAAATGAATTTTTCTGCTTCTCGGTTCTTTTCCAAGTAAAACCCTGGATTCACACGATGATGGCTTGACATATCTTAATGATGAATGTTTTTGGGCGTGAGTTCACTGGGTGCATCAAGTACTCTGCCCCTGCATATGTCTTCTCTATGTGCAGGTTGAGCGAGGTCGGGAGGCGGAGGATGTTGAGCGATGATCCAAGAACGTATTAGGTCACTGTTCCGGTTACTATTATGTCTCCATACATAGTAGTAGCTAAACTCTCAAAATTGCTTCCGCTACTCAATGGTTTCAGAATTTCTGTTATTTCCTTTGAACTGTTGAACTCTGTTATTTCCTTTATTGTCGAACTCTGTTACCTTTCATTTTGTAAACTTCGTGATTGAAACGTTAGTTAACTTAAATGGCATTTCGCCTTTGGCTGTTAAGTTGTATTGCCTTGAATTGATTGTTTCCCCTTCTTCCCCGCTCCTTAATTCCCCCACTGGTCACGATTCCCCGTGCTTCCTATCCTTAGGAAGTGCGGTCGTGACAAGAATAATATTATGTATGAAGACATAATATATTTTGAATCTTTTATGTACTATCTTCTTCACTTTCATGCTCAAAATAACACATTTTACGCACATTGCATAGATACAAAACACACACTGCCCGCACAAAGTACACAATACACTCAGAGTATCATTTCGACAATCAACAACTGAAAATGAATATTATCTCAACAATACTTGAAATCAAAAGAAACAACATTCAGCGGAAGCATTCGAGAGAAGAATAATATTATGTATGAAGACATAATATATTCAGAATCTTTTATTTACTATCTTCTTCACTTTCATGCTCAAATTAACACACTTTACGCACATTGTATAGACACACACTGTCCGCACAAAGTACACAATACACAGTGGTGCACCACACACACTATACACACTACACTCAGTATACATACGCGGTACATACCACAAATATTAAACACACTAAATATAAAATACACAAAACATGTATTGCAAACATGCCTTCCTACATTGCACACACAACATATACTAACACAAAATATACAATTTATATACTATACGTCAAATATACATATAAAATATACAATTCATACACACGTGACACATACCTCAAATATTAAACACAATATAAATAACAAACACACACACTATACTCAAACAAACATACTACACACTATATTAAAAATAACTAACACCGCGCACCTTATACATACTATACATCATAGCTCAAACTACACATTGCACACAAGGTATATACACCACACAAATACACACACTCTACACACATATATATTAAATAAACACTACACATTGTACATGAGATACATATAGAAAATACAAATATTATAAAAACCCTACACTCGGTATATATACATATGCAACACATGCTACAAACATTAGACATGCTATAAATAAAATACACTATACACATATTGAAGACGCTACACAAAAATAACAAACTTTACGCACAATATATAGAAAAAATACACACACTGCGCGATTAGCGTTAGATTGAAGGATAGACGAAATTGTAATAGTACTACGTTTATAAAATACGAAACATCTATCCTTAGATGATAACTTAACAAGAAAAGAACTGCTATGACTTTTTCCTTATGGAAATCGACAGGTATATGCACGGTAGCACGTATGACGTTCTCTACGCGTTTTTATCTCTTTCTACCTCGTTTATTCTTTTTCTACGATTGGTTGCTAAGGGAACTTACTTTTTGTAGATGGCGATCACGATCCACGCACCGCTAAGGGGAAGGTACGTCAAGAATGGATTGCGGGCGGTGGAAATGTATCGCGAGTTCGAGAGGGACGCGAGGGCCCCTTTGATATCTTATGTCGCCGATTACTTGACCTTATGGCGGGATGCTCATGGCTGTGGAGTGAGGCACTATGAGGGAATCAAGAGATTGATTGATGGACTACCGGCACCTTGGAATAGGTGGGCCGACGAGGCTTCACGGTCATACGTCTGGCATAAGCTTCCCGACTACAGCATGCAGGGAGACATGCATGGTTTTGTGAAGGTTCTCTTGGAAGCACTGGTCGATGCTCGTGATGGACCGCCACCCTATGCTCCTCCTAGGAAGGAGGCGTCCTCATCGAGCCGCAGTCCCTACAGCGGAGGTCGATACGAGAGTGAGACGCCGTAACCAAACTGCCCTACGAGGAGAAGGCTTGGGATGCGTACCTCCGCACCTTCCGCGACGGAAATCCTTGTGGTTGATGAGCATATCGACGATGCTACTGATGTGCGGGAGAGTGATGAGGAAGAGGAAGAAGATCCCCTTGAAGACGAGGAGGATCCCATGGAGGGTGAGGAAGACCCCGAAGAAGAGCCCCTTGCGAGAGAGGTTGAAGTTGATAGCGAGGAAGGGGCGAATTACGAGAGAGCTCCCGAGGAGTAGTGTTTCTGTTGCTGTTTTGTTAGTTTCGAATGTTTGGTTTTGACGAACTATGTAGTAGTTTCTTTTGCCGTTTGTTTTTCCTTCCCTGTTTCAAAGACTTTGTGGAAACACGTACTTGTTGGTTTTAAGATAATAAAGTTTCCCGTTGTTTTATCGTTGCGTTCGTTTTACCACGTTGTGTATGGAAAGTTGTATTATTGCTTTGGAAAGGTTGTGTGGAGTGGTGATGGTAAAGTTGAATTTTATACTAATGCATGTATTGAACAGAATGCCTCCCCGACGTGCCGCAGTTCACCACGAGAATGGGGCAAGCAACGAGACCCAAAGCAGTGTGGGTCCTGAAGGACAACCACCACCACCACCTCCACCACCGCCACAGCCGGAACGGAACATCGAGAAAGAGTTCCGAAAGGAACGTCCTCCCGTGTTCAATGGAATGGGAGATCCAACCAAGGCCAAGACCTGGATTCGGGCCATAGAACGCATCTTTAAGTTCTTGAGGTGCACTGACCAGGAGCGCCTATCGTGCGTGACTTATCAGCTCACCGGGTTCGCAGAATTCTGGTGGGAGACGAAGCAGCGGACAATGACGCAGGAACAGTTAGACACCCTGACGTGGGAAGACTTTAAGGAGGAACTGTATGACAAATACATTCCAAGGAGCTACCGTAAGGCAAAGGAGGCCGAGTTCTACAATTTAAAACAGGGGCGGATGACTGTGACCGAATATGACCGTGCCCTATGTGACATGTCTCGATATGCACCCGAGCAAGTAAACACTGACGAGAAGATGGCGGAGAAGTTTTGTGCCGGTCTGAGGCACGAAATCAGGATGGCGTTGGCATGCCGTGGTAGACTCTCGTATGCTGAGTCATTATCTCGTGCATTGGACGTGGAGGAAGCGATGCCACGGGAAAGGACGGTTACACCCACTACTCCAACACCGCCGACCTCACAACAGAATTTCTGGGATAAGAGGAAATGGGATGGGAACCGCGCACCCTTCGACAACAAGAGGTTCCAGAGTACCCCAAACTCTTCCCAGGGAAAAGGAAAACAAGCTGCTCCATTCCAAAGTGGAGATTTCCGTCAAAGAGCACCTCCTTGTGCCAAATGTCAGAAGAACCACATGGGAGAGTGCAGAGTCGGGACCAATGTGAGCTACAAGTGTAGTGGAGTCGGACACTTCGCCAAAGAGTGCCCGAGCAACAACAATACTGGAGGTGGGGGAACGCCGAACGGACCTCGAGGGAATCCTACACCACCTCCGCAGCAGCAACAGCGTCACCAGCCATACCCGACCTCTAGCTAGGGCCTATGCCTTGGGACGCAAGCAAGCGAAAGCCCCACAGGGGGAGCCAAAACAAGAAAATCTGGCAGGTATGGGAACATTACTTGACATGCCTGTTACTGTTCTGTTTGATACGGGTGCGTCGCACTCTTTTATATCGCACTCCTGCGTGAATGCTTTAAGACTGCCTGTTGATGAACTTGAACATAAGATGAATGTGAACTCACCGGTAGGAGGCCATGTAGAAATTTCACGATCTTGCTCGAACATAGAACTCATGGTGGGAGAACTTAGTTTAGTGGCGCACAACTTGCACGTTATGCCGATGGATAATGTGGACATTATTCTGGGGATGGACTGGCTAGCTGAAAACTATGCCACTATCCGATGCCAAGAGAGGCAAATCTCGTTACAAACCCCGGGGAAGGAGCCCTCTACCTTCCACGGAATTTCGATGAATCAACGAACTTGTGTGATATCGGCACTTCAAGCAACCACGATGATTAGAAAGGGGCGTCCGGCCTATCTGGTGTATTTACAAGGACATGACAAGAAGGAGAGGAAAATTGAAGATACGGTGGTGGTACGTGAGTTTCCCGACGTATTTCCCGATGCGTTGCCAGGCCTTCCGCCTGACCGACAGTTGGAGTTTACTATCAATCTGGAACCAAGAGCCGCACCAGTATCGAAAACACCATATAGGATGGCACCGAAGGAGTTGGAAGAACTCAAAATCCAGCTACAAGAGCTACTAGACTTGGGTTTTATCCGACCAAGTGTATCACCGTGGGGAGCACATGTGCTGTTTGTGAAGAAGAAAGACGGGACACTGAGAATGTGCATAGACTATCGGGAATTGAACAAGTTGACTCTCAAGAACAAGTATCCTCTGCCGAGAATAGACGACCTGTTCGATCAACTCAGGGGAGCAGGAGTATTTTCGAAGATGGATTTAAGGTCGGGATATCATCAGTTGGGGGTACAAAGGGAGGACATACCCTAGACGGCATTCCGAACGAGGTATGGGCATTATGAGTTCGTAGTAATGTCGTTTGGACTGACGAATGCACCGGCGGTATTTATGGACTTAATGAATCGAGTATTCCATCCATACTTGGACAAGTTCGTCCTGGTATTCATAGATGATGTGCTAGTTTACACGAAGGATGAAAAGGAACATGAGGAGCATCTAAGGATCACACTGGAAACACTCAGAACAGAGAAGTTATACGCCAAGTTCAGTAAGTGTGAATTCTGGCTAAAGGAAGTGAATTTTCTGGGGCATGTTGTGACGGCCGAAGGGATTCGAGTTGACCCCGCAAAGGTGGAGGCCGTACAACAGTGGAAGGCGCCAAAGACCCCAAACGAGATTCGGAGTTTCCTTGGACTGGCAGGATACTACCGAAGATTTATTGAAGGATTTTCTAAAATCGCAAGGCCAATGACTCAACAATTGAAGAAGGGGGCCAAGGTCAATTGGACACCGGAGTGTGAAGCTAGCTTCCAGTTGTTGAAAGAGAAATTGACCACCGCACCTGTTCTAGCCGTGCCGGAACCGGGAGTAGACTATGTGGTTTACACTGATGCATCGAAGATTGGACTGGGGTGTGTTCTGATGCAGAATGGTAAGGTGATTGCCTACGCTTCGCGGCAGTTGAGACCACACGAGTTGAACTACCCTACTCATGACTTAGAACTAGCGGCTGTGGTGCACGCATTGAAGATTTGTAGGCACCATCTCTATGGAGTTCGGTGTGAGATTTTTACCGACCACAAGAGTCTGAAATACTTCTTTGAGCAGAAAGATTTGAACATGAGGCAACGCAGATGGCTCGAGCTAGTCAAGGATTATGATTGTGGTATTAACTATCATCCGGGTAAAGCAAACGTGGTGGCGGATGCTTTGAGCCGGAAAGCTCAACCGCAGTTGGCTACTTTTCTCACACAGGAAGCGGAGTTGATTCGCGAATTTAGCAAGATGCGATTGGAGGTGGTGAGAGCTCCGGAAACTGTGAAGGGAAAGATTGCCACCTTGGTAATTGCATCCGATCTATGAACAAGGATAATAGAAGGGCAACGCAATGATGAAAATTTGGAGAAAGTTCGACAGAAGGTGAGGAAGGGCGAACAAGAGAAGTTTCGAGAAGAGGCTGATAATGCTCTCACCTACGAGGGGAGACTATGTGTGCCAGGCGACGAAGGACTTCGAAATGAAATTTTGACCGAAGCACACGAGACTCCATACACCGCTCATCCTGGAAGTACAAAGATGTACCAGGACTTGAAGGGATCATTTTGGTGGGATGGAATGAAGAGGGACATAGCTTCGTTTGTAGAGAGATGTTTGGCATGTCAACAAGTAAAAGCTTTACATCAACGACCCTATGGGAAGTTGCAACCGTTGGAGATTCCGGAGTGGAAATGGGAACATATCACTATGGATTTTGTGACAGGTTTACCAAAGACCCGGCAAAGGAATACGGCCATTTGGGTAATCATAGACCTCCTCACCAAGAGTGCGCATTTTATACCTATCCCTATAACTCATGGATCCGACAAGCTAGCTCGGATTTATGTAAAAGAAATCATTTGGCTACATGGGGTGCCAGTAACAATCACGTCAGACCGGGATACAAGGTTTACTTCAAGGTTTTGGATAAGTCTGCAACGGGAGCTTGGTACACGACTGAATTTTAGTACTGCTTTCCATCCACAAACCGATGGACAGTCCGAGAGAACGATTCAAACTCTTGAGGACATGCTGAGAGCCGTGGTGCTCGATAGAGGAGAAAATTGGGAAGTAGTACTACCATTGATCGAGTTCGCTTATAACAATAGTTTCCAGGCGACAATAAATATGGCCCCGTATGAAGCATTGTATGGGAGGAAATGTAGATCACCACTTTACTGGGATGAGGTTGGTGAAAGAAGAATACTCGGGCCAGATTCGGTCGAAGAAATGATAGAGATCGTGCGACAAATTTGACAAAGGATAAAAGAAGCTCAAGACCGACAGAAGTCGTATGCTGATGTCCGGCGTACAGATTTACAGTTCAATATGGGGGATAAGGTGTTCTTGAAAGTATCTCCGTCGAAGGGGATAACGAGGTTCGGTGTAAAGGGGAAGTTGAAGCCACGATACGTAGGGCCTTATGAAATCCTTGAGAAGGTGGGACCCGTAGCGTATAGGTTGGCACTACCACCAAACACGTGGTTCATCAAGAGGAAATGATTTTGAATCCTGACTAGAGTTACGAGGAGAAGCCCGAGGCTATTCTGGACAGGAAAGTGCAAGAGTTGAGGAACAAATCGATCGCGTCCGTGAAAGTACTTTGGAAATACCATGGCCACGAGGAGGCTACTTGGGAACTCGAGGATAAAATGAAAGAGAAATACCCGGAACTTTTCGTTAGAAATAATTAAATTTCGGGACGAAATTTCTGTTAAGGTGGGTAGAATGTAACACCCGTACCATAAGTTTGAAATTAATCTTATGTAACGGAATAATTGATAAAATTATTTCGAAATGCTATGCTTCTCGATAAATGAGATATGGGAAAAATTATGGTTTGTGTGTGGTGTGAAGAGGAATGTGTTTAGGTGTTTTCTTGTTGTGAGCTATGGGAGACACATTTAAGGTCTCGTTGAAAGGTCGATGATGAAATTGCTAATCTTTAGCAAGACGAATGAATTAAATGGAAAGAAATATTTGTTTTATGGATAACGACGTGCGTAAAGCGAGGAACGGTTGAATGGATATTATATTTGGAACAACACCAAATATAAATTATGTACGATTTCTCGTACTTTAATTTTTGGTTATGAAGAACGAGATAACAAAATTTAATTAAGGCCCGTGAATTTTTATTAACGAAGTAAAATACGAAAAATATCAAAATGTATGAATTTATTTTGGTTTTTCCAAAATAAATTTGAAGACCAATTAAATACAAGATAATTTAAATCTAATCACTCTTTAAATCCATCAAGTGGTTTTTTTTACTTGGGCTTGT
Source organism: Salvia splendens (assembly GCF_004379255.2). NCBI lineage: Eukaryota > Viridiplantae > Streptophyta > Magnoliopsida > Lamiales > Lamiaceae > Salvia > Salvia splendens. The sequence continues at coordinate 25,822,296 of NC_056036.1, read as the reverse complement.
AATTTATTTGATGATTTTGGCCCAATTGAAATTAAATCATGGAAGACCAAGTATGGATTTTTTTAATTAGCTGAGCCCAAATTAATTCTTTCCCCCCCCCCACGTCGACGGTTTCCCCTCTTCACCCCCATTCTCGGCGGTTTCTTCCTCTTCAAGGGGGAGACTCCTCTCTATTCCACCTCTCCACTTCCCTCATCAATACCTACACCCTCCTCAAACCCCTCTAACCCACTCACCACTTTCACTTGGCAAAAAAAAAAGAAGAGAGAAGAGAGAAGAAGGAGAAGCGGCGAGAAGTGCCGAGAGAGAAGGAGGAAGCTTGAGCCACCACCTTGTGTTCTTCTACCATTTTCAACCATCTTGGAGGTATAATTCTTTTCCACCCTCAAAGCATGAGACGTTTACTAGCTTTGCATACATGATATATATCCTTGTTCCATAGTTTTTCTTCCATAATCAAATTAAGTAGAAACCGACGTAGAACCAACCGAACGATCGTCGTACGTAGCCGAAGCTTAGAAAGAACTTAGCTTTATGTTAATATCACGTGTTGCGAGTCTTTGTGGAGTGTTTTCGGGCGGGTTCGGAATGGTTTCGGGGGAGGAAAAATCGTCGCCGGCGATGGGCAGCGGCGGACAGCCGAGCCCGACGCTCCGGGGCGGGCGACGGCAGTAGCTTTTCCCCGTCCCCGCCGTGGCAGCGGCCCGGTGAAGCAGCAGCGGCAACGCGGCGGCGGTAGTGCGACGGCGAAGCTAGGTTGATGGCGAACCAGCGATGGCGACGACCGAGGACGTCAACTCCTCGACGACAGCGCAGAGGCGACGACCCGTTGACGGCGTCGAGCCGGAGAGAAGACGACGGCAGTGTGCCTTCGTAGTGTGGTGGCAGACGACAGGAAGAAAAAAAAAAGAAAACGGGGAGAGAGAAAGAAGATGTGAGGAGAGAGAGAGAAGTGGGGAAGGAGTTAGAGTTTTGGGCCTTGTTTTAAATCTTTTAGTTTGGGCTTTTAATTTTTTTTGTTGGAAATTGTTTGGGCTTTCTAATTAATTTTGAGGATAAAGTGGATAAGAAATTTAATCCCGGGTCGGTAATTGAGAGTTTAATCGGAGGAAATATTTAATTAAATCCCAGAAGACTTTTGGAAGAACCAATAATTTACCTAAGTATGAAATAATACTTTCTTTTTTTGTTCAACGGTAAATAATTACGGAAATTTAACTATGCGCTTAAATAATTTTAGAAATTATTTCGACGTTATGGAAAATACGAGGAGCCAACGGAGGAAAGAATAAGCGTAAGCGGCCGACCGGCATCGCACGCGACGCCTTGGGCGGCCGCCGAATAATTGAAAATGCATGAAAACCGAGAAAAAGGGAATAAAAGACTTTAATTAGAGTGCATGCATTCTAAATGTTTTAGTTATTGAGATTGATGTGCACTTTAATTGTTTTTCGAAAAGGTGGTTCGCACGCTCGTTAAAGTCGGATCGAGAAGTTATAAAAGGAAATTTCTAAGCTGTTGAGGTGGGCTTTATTCTTCAACGTTTATTTTAAATCAATATGTTTCTAGTGTTATAAGGATGTTTCTATAAGTATGTCATGCCATGTTTATGTTTTGAAACTGCCTATCTGTTTGTCTACTAGAATAAAATTCTACTAGACTTTGTTGGTTAACGAATTCGGGTCTAACTAGGGTCTACGCCCTACTTAGACTAGTGCACTGATGGGGATCGTGAGCCGTCCCCTAGGTCGGCCGGTCCAGTGATCGAGATTGTGGCCACAGTCTCGTTTCACATGATGGTTCAGATATGGTATATGACGGAGGATGATGTTAGTCCGCGCGGACACTGTTTTATGGAAATGAATTTTTGTGCTTCTCGGTTCTTTTCCAAGTAAAACCCGGGATTCACGCGATGATGGCTTGACATATCTTAATGATGAATGTTTTTGGGCGTGAGTTCACTGGGTGCATCAAGTACTCTGCCCCTGCATATGTCTTCTCTATGTGCAGGTTGAGCGAGGTCGGGAGGCGGAGGATGTTGAGCGATGATCCAAGAACGTATTAGGTCACTGTTCCGGTTACTATTATGTCTCCATACATAGTAGTAGCTAAACTCTCAAAATTACTTCCGCTACTCAATGGTTTCAGAATTTCTGTTATTTCCTTTAAACTGTTGAACTCTGTTATTTCCTTTATTGTCGAACTCTGTTACCTTTTATTTTGTAAACTTCGTGATTGAAACGTTAGTTAACTTAAATGGCATTTCGCCTTTGGCTGTTAAGTTGTATTGCCTTGAATTGATTGTTTCCCCTTCTTCCCCGCTCCTTAATTCCCCCACTGGTCACGATTCCCCGTGCTTCCTATCCTTAGGAAGTGCGGTCGTGACAAGAATAATATTATGTATGAAGACATAATATATTTTGAATCTTTTATGTACTATCTTCTTCACTTTCATGCTCAAAATAACACATTTTACGCACATTGCATAGATACAAAACACACACTGCCCGCACAAAGTACACAATACACTCAGAGTATCATTTCGACAATCAACAACTGAAAATGAATATTATCTCAACAATACTTGAAATCAAAAGAAACAACATTCAGCGGAAGCATTCGAGAGAAGAATAATATTATGTATGAAGACATAATATATTCAGAATCTTTTATTTACTATCTTCTTCACTTTCATGCTCAAATTAACACACTTTACGCACATTGTATAGACACACACTGTCCGCACAAAGTACACAATACACAGTGGTGCACCACACACACTATACACACTACACTCAGTATACATACGCGGTACATACCACAAATATTAAACACACTAAATATAAAATACACAAAACATGTATTGCAAACATGCCTTCCTACATTGCACACACAACATATACTAACACAAAATATACAATTTATATACTATACGTCAAATATACATATAAAATATACAATTCATACACACGTGACACATACCTCAAATATTAAACACAATATAAATAACAAACACACACACTATACTCAAACAAACATACTACACACTATATTAAAAATAACTAACACCGCGCACCTTATACATACTATACATCATAGCTCAAACTACACATTGCACACAAGGTATATACACCACACAAATACACACACTCTACACACATATATATTAAATAAACACTACACATTGTACATGAGATACATATAGAAAATACAAATATTATAAAAACCCTACACTCGGTATATATACATATGCAACACATGCTACAAACATTAGACATGCTATAAATAAAATACACTATACACATATTGAAGACGCTACACAAAAATAACAAACTTTACGCACAATATATAGAAAAAATACACACACTGCCCGCACAAAGTATACAATACACACACTGCACCACACACACTATACACACTACACTCAGTATACATACGCGGTACATACCACAAATATTAAACACACTATAAACAACATACATAACACATGTATTGCAAACATACATACCTACATTGAACACACTAGAGATACTTATACAAAATACACAATTTATATACTATACAACAAAATATACTCATAAAATACACAATTTATACATATGTGGCACATCTACAAATATTAAACACAATATAAATAAAATACACAAACACGATATAAATAAAATACACAAAAACTAAATGGATTGCACATACTACACACATTATACATAAAATACTCATACTAAAGACGCTACACAAAAATAACACACTTTACGCACATTGTATAGACACAATACACACACTGCTCGCACAATGTACACAATACACTCAGAGTATCATTTCGACAATTAACAACTCAAAATGAATATTATCTCAACAATACTTGAAATCGAAAGAAAAAACAATCAGCAGAAGCATTCGAGAGAAGAATAATATTATGTATGAAGACAGAATGTATTCGGAATCTTTTGTTTACTATCTTCTTCACTCTCATGCTCAAAATAACACACTTTACGCACATTGTATAGATACAAAATTTTTGTTTTTTTTCTCTGTACTCTTGTTTAAATTATTTTGTTTCTTTGTTCTAGCTGCACCTTTTTATCCTTCCTTTTTCCGGTCTTCTGCTTGGAAAATTCATTCCTTGAGAAAACGGCTTCGGCCATTCGTCCCGTAGCCTGAATAGCATCCTGTTGAGCCGTGAGGGCGTTTTGGATGTTGGCATAAACCGTTGACAGTTTATCAAGCCATGAATTCTTTAAGTAGAATATTGTCAAAAAATAAGGATAATAAAGGGAGCAGTGCTTCTAGTCCTAATAGTAATAAATAAATAATAATTTAAAAAAATTTTGAAATATCAATTCAAATTTGGAAAATTCCAAATGAACCTTCCGTTTATAAAGGGAGAGGAATTTTTGACATAGCTCCTTGCGATTATATCATAAAAACTGTTGAAGAATCCCTTACTTTAGGAACGGGATTTAGTTCTTTTAAACTTCTTTCTAAATCTTTAATTGAAGAACACAGAAAGAATTTCAAATTCCTTCATTTAGGATTAGTCCAAATTGGACTAAAACCTGCAACTAGAAAAGGGTTAACACCTCTGCTTTAATTGCTGTTCGTGATAAAAGACACGTAAGGTTTCATGATTCTTTTTTAGGGATTGTAGAAACTAGTCTTTGTGATGGACCAATTTATTTTAGTTGCTTTCCCAATTTTGTGTTGTCTTTAACATACATGACCTTAATGCATGCTTTATGCTTAGATATTAGAACCGAAGGGTTTAATATGGCTAGAGAAGCAAAAAATGTTATCCTTACATATATGATACATTATAAGGTTATGAATTCTGTTTTCCCAAGATGTAAGGAAATTCCTTACGAATCAGAAAAACAGACTACTCTTTTTGTCACTAATTTAGAAAAGAGTAATGTTAAAATTCCCCAGACTATTACTTGGGATCAGGTTAAATTACTTGAAAATTGGCTCCTTGAAGAAGCCATAGAACCGGAAAAACCGGAACCAAGAAAACTTGAAGACATAATAGAACACTCAAATGGTGATGTCGAAATCAGGTTTTCTGATACAAGAGTCGCTCGTCTAAATATGAGACAGCCAAGTAGAGTTTCTACCTCTTCCGTTCCTTTGTTTAGCTTTGAAAAGGAAAACATAAAAGGAACGTGTTTTTCACCTTCAGGAATAAATCATCCTGAATATAAGGTAGAAATTCCTTCTTCTAGTAATACTAGAAGAACCTCTCCTACCTCCTCGGAAATGGGTTATAGCGATTTTTCCATCAATGTCTTAAGTAAAGAAGATAGAGATTCCGATTCCTTTTATTCAAAGGAAAGTAATTTAAAAAGAAAATGGTTTTCTCTTAAAAGTGAAAAGAGTCAAAACAAATGGTTTTCTCTTTATAGAAAATTTTTGAGAAAAATTAACGGAGAAAATACTCTCGATTTCTTTGAATTTCTTAGGAAAATGTATGCTTTACAGAAAAGAGATTTTCCTGATTTCAAGGACGAAAGGGTCATCTCTACTCTTGAGACTTCACTCAAAGATTTCAAACATTGGAAGGGGAAATTCTTGCCTCTCCTTACAAAGGAAGCTCAGCAGGAAAATTCGAGGATATTGTTTCACAGAACAATTTTACAAATCTTTATCTCAAAACTTTAGTAGACCAGATGAATAGGATTTAAAAGGTATCCCAGAACACCGAAGTTGAAAACTTTGTTCTAAACTTCGGTCCCAAAAGGGATAGCAAGGTTTTATTCAAACCTATGCCTTCTCATAAGTTGGACATAAATTTCTGTCCCAACGTCTCCTCTGAAATGATTGGAGAGATTGCAAAAAGGTTAAATAACCTAAAAATTAATGATTGCGCTCCGCTTAATAAAGGATAAAAATCATGTGAATCGGAAGAGTCCGATGTCTCAGAAAATTCTGATCAAAGTTTGGGTGAACTCGAAAAACAATTCGAAAAAATGAGGATTGAGGATGATCCCTTAGAGGTCAATGGCACTGCAGATCCTGTTATTGCAAGAGCCATAATTCAAGGCTTCACTGGCCAGCTTAAAGGTTGGTGGGATTTTTTCTTTAACGAAGAAGTAAAAAATCAAATCCTTAATGCTGTTAAGACAGAAAACAGGGACAATGTTATTACACAAGTCCCAGACAGTGTTAATACACTATTATATACGATAGCAAAACACTTTATCGGAGAAGCATCATTGCATCTTGATAAAACTCAAGAGCATTTGATGAACCTTAGATGCCACAATTTATCTCAATATAAGTGGTATAAGGATGTTTTTCTCTCTAAAGTCTTAACTAGAGAAGATTGTTACCAACAATTTTGGAAACAGAAGTTCTTATCAGGACTACCCCATTTCTTTGCTGAAAAGGTCCGTAATAGGATAAAGCAAAAAACAATGGAGAAATTCCATACCATTTGTACACATATGGAGACCTTTCTTCAGAAATTATTTCTGAAGGAATCAACTTGTGTAATGAAATAAAATTACATAAACAAGTTCGAAAAGAAAAGGTTATGGGAAAGATGGTCGTTGGAGACTTCTGTGAGCAATTGGGCTTACAAACTTTTCCCCATCAAACCTCTGAAAAGAAGAGAAAGGTTTATAAATCTTCCAAAAATCCTTTCAAAAGAAAGAAAAGAAAATCTTTTCATAAGTCATCCTTTAGGGATGAAGAAAAATCCAAAGGAAGAAAACCCCCTGTCTGCTACAAATGTCACAGACCAGGACATTACGCTAATAAGTGTAAAATGAAAAAGAAAATCAATAGTCTATCTATTGACGAAGGATTAAAGAAATCCCTTGAAAAGATTCTTATATCAGAATCTGATGAAGAGCTTAAAGTTGCTGCTATTTCAGCTAGGGACAATAACTCTTCTGAAAATTCAGAAGATGAAGAGTCAGACTGTAACGGTAATTGTGACTATTACAAGACTCTTTGTAAAGCTAATGGATTATGTATGCTATCCAAAGAAGAGTCTTTTATTCTTGAATTAATCGATCAGGTAACTGATCCAGAAAAGAAAAAAGAAGCTCTCTAAAAATATATGGAGAAATATGGTTCGGAAAATCAAAGACAAAAATATAAAGAACCTGAACCAGAAGCTTATAGCTTAAAAGAAATTCTTAATAGAGTTAAGAATTCAGGAAAAGAAAAGGAAGTCAGCCCCGCTGATTTAACTAGAGAAATTAGCTCTATAAAAAAGGAGATAATTCTCAAGCAGAGAATATCTTTGCTAGAATTAACTCAGAAAGATAATCCTGATTCTGAACAGGAAGAGCCTGAATCCTCAAGACTCAAGGAAAATCCCATGACCTTTATTAATATGATTAATAAAGTCATTACTCACAAATGGTATATTCAGGTTACCATTATTGTGCAAAATGAATTTTATGTCAAAGCAAGAGCTATGGTTGACTCTGGAGCAGACTTAAACTGCATTAATGAAGGATTAATCCCATCCCTGTATTTTTCCAAAACTTCAGAAATATTGAATACTGCAAATGGAAAAAAGCTTTTGGTTAATTACAAGCTCGAAAATGCTGCAGTATGCAATAAAGGAATTTGTCTTGAAATGCCATTTATAATGGTAAAAAATCTTTCGCATGAAGTCATCCTAGGAAACCCTTTTCTTCATATGCTTTATCCAATCAAAAGCATTGATGAAAAAGGAATTACTAGTATGGTCAATTCTCAGGAAATTATTTTTAATTTCCTTACTCAACCTCGTTATCACGAGATTGATGTTCTTCAGCAAAAATTTGAAAGAAAAGAAAATTTCTTGAATTCACTTTCTCAAGAACTAAGTTTTAAAAAGCATAATGAAGCTTTGAAAAACAAGAATATCCTAAAAAGGATAGAAGAAGTTAAAAAATATATTGAAAAAACGTGCTGCCCGGATATTCCGAATGCCTTTTGGGAAAGAAAGAAGCACGTTGTTCACCTTCCCTATGAAATTGATTTCAAGGAAGGATCAATTCCTGCTAAGGCTAGACCTATTGCAATGGGGCCAAAACATTTAGAAATTTGTAAAAAGGAAGTTGATGATTTACTTTCTAAGGGATTAATTAGACCCTCATACAGCCCTTAGAGTTGTCCAGCATTTTATGTTGAAAATGCTTCTGAGCTTGAAAGAGGAGTTCCAAGGCTTGTTATCAACTATAAACCTCTCAATCAAGCTTTGAGATGGATTAGATATCCTATCCCTAATAAAAGGGATCTTCTCAATCGGCTTTATTCAACCAAAGTTATGTCAAAATTTGACATGAAATCTGGATTCTGGAAAATACAAATTGCCGAAGAAGATAGATATAAAACGGCCTTCACTGTTCCATTTGGACATTATGAATGGAATGTAATGCCGTTTGGGCTTAAAAATGCTCCTTCTGAATTTCAACATATCATGAATGATATTTTTAAGCCATACACGGAATTCTGTATATGCTACATTGATGATGTTCTGGTCTTTTCAAAATCTATTGACCAACATTTTAAGCATCTCAAGGCATTTATAAATGTTGTTATCCTTAATGGCCTAGTTATATCGGCTAAGAAGGTTAAGATATTTCAAACAGAAATAAAATTTCTTGGACATATTATTAAAGAAGGGACTATTTTCCCTATTGATATGTCTATCTGTTTTGGGGAAAAATTCCCAAACGAAATTAAGGATAAAACACAACTTCAAAGATTTTTGGGGAGTCTAAACTATGTTGCAGACTTTTACAAAGATCTTGCCCTTGATGCCAAACCTTTATATGAAAGGTTGAAAAAGAACCCTCCTGTGTGGTCGTTAGACCATACAAATGCTGTCATCAAAATAAAGTCTAAAATCAAGGAAATTCCTTGTTTAGCAATAGCTGACCCGGAAGCCTTTAAAATTATCGAAACTGATGCTTCTGAGTTAGGATACGGAGGAATACTTAAACAAAGAGTTAATAATAAAGAAACTCTTGTTAGATATACCTCAGGATTCTGGAAAGGAGCCAGAAAAAACTATTCTACTATAAAGAAAGAAATTCTCTCTCTTGTTCTCTGTATTCAAAAATTTGAAAGTGATTTATTAAATAAAAAATTCCTTATTAGGATTGATTGCAAATCTGCAAAGGATATCATTGAAAGGATGTAAAAAATTTAGCATCTAAACAAATTTTTGCGAGATGGGAGGGAATTCTCTCTGTTTTTTATTTTGATATAAAGTTTATTAACGGAAGTAATAATTCCTTACCTGACTTCCTAACTCGTGAATTTTGGCAGGAAAATCATGCCTCGGCAAATTGACAAAGGAAAAAAGAAGGTTAATAAACCTTCAAAGGGGGATCGTCAAATGCAGTCTTATAAGGCCGCATGTGCAAAAACACAAGAACAACTTAAAGCTGAAACCCTTGAAAAAACTCCTAAAGAAAGGAGGCTTAGGGATGATTCCTATGCATTGGCAATCAGGTCTAATCAGACCAATGAATATATTTAACCATACATTCCTCTCTCAACAAATGGATTTGCCCAGTTGAAGAAAAATATGCTCACCTCTCTCCAGGAGAAATTTCTACCTTTTATTTGAGGGAGTTTGCTGACCCCTTTCTCTATCCAAAAGCATTTCAGTATTATTTTGCTATACTGAGCACCACAAAATTTGTGGATTTTGATTCCGTCACCAGGGCAGGAACAGAATGGGCTTATTCCAAAGCCTTTATTAAAAAGGTCATCTCTCCAGAAGAATGGCAAGGTGACTTATACAGTTGCCGAGAAGTCGCAAAAGAAAAAAGAACCTGTGATAAGCCATGGTTCAACTACTTTGATTATATCAAAGCATGGAAGGGAGCTTTCTGTTATGAAAACTGAAAAGCTAAACACAGTTGGTTCCTTCAATTCAGGGACCGTGGAACCACTAAATTTCCTCAGTGGTTCATTTTTTGGTTTTCAGAATGGGGATTAAATCCCATCGTTCTTCCTGATAAGGTCAGGAAGGTGTTCGAAGACTTTTGCGAGACTAATCAGTCCATGAAATTTAAAGAACTCATGTTTGCCACACTTTATCAAGTGCCTTGGATTCTTAAATGTGATGTTGTCATACGAAGCGTTCCAATTAAGAAGCTCGAAGTCCTTCAGGGGCACATCCCATATTTGGGAAGAAGAATTCTCATCAAATGGTGGGAAAAATTTGAATTTTTTGAGGAATCAGTATTCTCTAAAAGGGGAATTATTAACCTTGAGCCTGCTAAAGATCCACCACCACCAGCAACCCCTAATAGGGATCTTGCGGGAATCTTGGGAGAACTTATCAAAAGCTCCCCTAGGAAAGATCTAAAAGATCTCAGAAGACTTCTTCAGCAAAAGCTTTCTGAGGAAGGAAACGATGAAGAAGAGACAGAAAAATTTTCTGAAGTCATCAGGATAATGATGACATTATGCTTGACTCTCAACTCCCATGATTATGATCATGATTGTAAATTTTCGGTTTTTATGGTAATACCTTTTTTAAAAAATAACTTTGGAAAAGAAATTCGTCTTCTCCAAAACACTATTAAAAGAAGTAAAGAAAGGCTTATTGAGCTTGATGAAGAGATATTTCTACAGAAGGAGACAATGGTCCCTTGCACCAATTTATGAAGAAATGCATAGTCTTCATGGTATTATATGCGAATGCGAAAGAAAAATTCGAACTCTCACACTTATCAGTGCATGTTAAAATTGTCTTATGAATTTTAGAGACAATATTCTTGATAAAAGAAATAATTTCGGTCTTGAAATTAAAATCCTTAATAAGGAAATTTCATGGTGGGAAGAACATGTTAAGAGTCTTTCTAAAGACCTTATTAAGAGCTTATCTTTCGGAGAAAAAATTGAGATCTCATCTGTTTTGCAGCACTATAAGAGGATTATTACAGAGGCAAAAAGAAAAAGAAAGATCCTTATTATTATTACAGCAGCATAATTCATTGCTGTCATTTTCAATCTCTCTTTAAGGCAAAAATTATTGCCGACAAGTTTCTGTTCATCTTTTGAAATTTCAGGAGAATCTTTTGACTTTCAAGAAAAGAAAGAGGATGACTCACCTCCATATGACGCAAGCAATGACGAATTCCCAATTAATTGTTTTGAAGATGTTGCTTGAAGTCAGACCTTATTTATAGGCAACCTTTGAAGTGAAGATCTCACGCTTCCATTACTCACACACACACACACACCTTCTCATGTGCTGAGATTCTCACTCACTTTTGAAAATAGTCTTGTAATAGTTTAGCTCCTACTCCTGTACAAATCCGGTTGTATCTTCATCCCTCACTCTCACTCTCCTTGCTATAGGGCCACCTAGAGTGGTATCAGAGCCACGTTTAGTGGCAAGGTATGTAATATTAACGCAATAATACTTGAAATCGAAAGAAACAACATTCAGCGGAAGCATTCGAGAGAATAATAATATTATGTATGAAGACATAATATATTTTGAATCTTTTATGTACTATCTTCTTCACTTTCATGCTCAAAATAACACACTTTACGCACATTGCATAGATACAAAACACACACTGCCCGCACAAAGTACACAATACACTCAGAGTATCATTTCGACGATCAACAACTGAAAATGATATTATCTCAACAATACTTGAAATCGAAAGAAACAACATTCAGCGGAAGCATTCGAGAGAAGAATACTATTATGTATGAAGACATAATATATCCAGAATCTTTTATTTACTATCTTCTTCACTTTCATGCTCAAATTAACACACTTTACGCACATTGTATAGACACACACTGTCCGCACAAAGTACACAATACACAGTGGTGCACCACACACACTATATACACTACATTCAGTATACATACGCGGTACATACCACAAATATTAAACACACTAAAAATAAAAAACACAAAACATGTATTGTAGACATGCCTTCCTACATTGCACACACAACATATACTAACACAAAATATACAATTTATATACTATACAACAAATATACATATAAAATACACAATTTATACACTCATGACACATACTTCAAATATTAAACACAATATAAATAACAAACACACACACTATACTCAAACAAACATACTACACACTATACTAAAAATAACTAACACCGCGCACCTTATACATACTATACATCATAGCTCACACTACACATTGCACACAAGGTATATACACCACAAAAATACACACACTCTACACATATATATTAAACAAACACTACACATTGTACATGAGATACATATAGAAAATACAAACAATATAAAAACCCTACACTCGGTATATATTAATATGCAACACATACTACAAACATTAGACATGCTATAAATAAAATACACTATACACATATTGAAGACGCTACACAAAAATAACAAACTTTACGCACAATATATAGAAAAAATACACACACTGCCCGCACAAAGTACACAATACACACACTGCACCACACACACTATACACACTACACTCAGTATACATACGCGGTACATACCACAAATATTAAACACACTATAAACAACATACATAACACATGTATTGCAAACATACATACCTACATTGAACACACTAGAGATACTTATACAAAATACACAATTTATATACTATACAACAAAATATACTCATAAAATACACAATTTATACATATGTGGCACATCTACAAATATTAAACACAATATAAATAAAATACACAAACACGATATAAATAAAATACACAAAAACTAAATAGATTCCACATACTACACACATTATACATAAAATACTCATACTAAAGACGCTACACAAAAATAACACACTTTACGCACATTGTATAGACACAATACACACACTGCTCGCACAATGTACACAATACACTCGGAGTATCATTTCGACAATTAACAACTCAAAATGAATATTATCTCAACAATACTTGAAATCGAAAGAAAAAACAATCAGCGGAAGCGTTTGAGAGAAGAATAATATTATGTATGAAGACAGAATGTATTCAGAATCTTTTGTTTACTATGTTCTTCACTCTCATGCTCAAAATAACACACTTTACGCACATTGTATAGATACAAAACACGCAATGCCCGCACAAAGTACACAATACACTCGGAGTATCATTTCGACAATCAACAACTCAAAATGTATATTATCTCACCAATACTTGAAATCGAAAGAAACAACATTCAGCGAAAGCGTTCGAGAGAAGAATAATATTATGTATGAAGATATAATATATTCAGAATATTTTATTTACTATCTTCTTCACTTTCATGCTCTAAATAACACACTTTACGCACATTATATAGACACAATACACACACTGCCCGCACAAAGTACACAATACACTCAGAGTATCATTTCGACAATCAACAACTCAAAATGAATATTAACTCAACATTACTTGAAATCGAAAGAAACAACATTCAGCGAAAGTGTTCGAGAGAAGAATAATATTATGTATAAAGACATAATATATTCAGAATCTTGTATTTACTATCTTCTCCACTTTCATGCTCAAAATAACACACTTTACGCACATTGTATAGACACAATACACACACTGCCCGCACAAAGTACACAATACACTCAAAGTATCATTTCGACAATCAACAACTCAAAATGAATATTAACTCAACATTACTAGAAATCGAAAGAAACAACATTCAGCGGAAGCATTCGAGAGAAGAATAATATTATGTATAAAGACATAATATATTCATAATCTTTTATTTACTATCTTCTTCACTCTCATGCTCAAAATAACACACTTTACGCACATTGTATAGACACACATTGTCCGCACAAAGTACACAATACACAGTGGTGCACCACACACTATACACAACAGATGAGATCTCAATTTTTTCTCCGAAGGATGAGCTCCTAATATGCTCTTTAGAAATACTCTTAACATGTCCTTCCCACCTTGAAATGTCCTTATTAAGGATTTTAATTTCAAGACCGAAATTATTTCTTTTATTAAGAATATTGTCTCTAAAATTCATAAGATATTTTTAACATGCACTGATAAGTGTGAGAGTCTGAATTTTTCTTTTGCATTGGCATATAATGCCATGAAGACTATGAATTTCTTCATAAATTGGTGCAAGGGACCATTGTCTCCTTCTGTAGAAATATCTCTCTTCATCAAGCTTAATAAGCCTTTCTTTACTTCTTTTAATAATGTTCTGGAGAAGACGAATTTCTTTTCCAAAGTTATTTTTTAAAAAAGGTATTACCATAAAACATAAATTTTACAATCATGATCATAATGATGGAGTTGAGAGTCAAGCATAATGTCATCATCATCCTGACTCATAAGAAAATTTTTCTGTTTCTTCTTCATCGCTTTCTTCCTCAGAAAGCTTTTGCAGAAGAAGTTTTCTGAGATCTTTTAGATCTTTCCTAGGGGAGCTTTTGATAAGTTCTCCCAAAATTTCTGCAAGATCCCTATTAGGGGTTGCTGGAGGTGGTGGAGCTTTAGCAGGCTCAAGGTTAATAATTCCTCTTTTAGAGAGTACCGACTCCTCAAAAAATTCAAAATTTTCCCACCATTTGATGAGAATTCTTCTTCCCAAATATGGGATATGCCCCTAAAGGACTTCGAGCTTCTTAATTGGAATGCTTCGTATGACAACATCCCATTTAAGAATCCAAGGCACCTGATAAAGTGTGGCGAACATGAGTTCTTTAAATTTCATAGACTGATTAGTCTTGCAAAAGTCTTCGAACACCTTCCTGACCTTATCAGGAAGAATGATGGGATTTAATCCCCATTCTGAAAAACAGAAAATGAACCACTGAGGAAATTTAGTGGTTTCACAGTCCCTGAATTGAAGGAACCAACTGTGTTTAGCTTTTCTGTTTTCATAACAGAAAGCTCCCTTCCATGCTTTGATATAATCAAAGTAGTTGAACCACGACTTATCACAGGTTCTTTTTTCTTTTGCGACTTCTCGGCAACTGTATAAGTCACCTTGCCATTCTTCTGGGGAGATGACCTTTTTAATAAAGGCTTTGGAATAAGCCCATTCTGTTCCTGCCTTGGTGACAGAATCAAAATCCACAGATTTTGTGGTGCTCAGTATAGCAAAATAATACTGAAATGCTTTTGGATAGAGAAAGGGGTCAGCAAACTCCCTCAAATAAAAGGTAGAAATTTTCCCTGGGGAGAGGTGAGCATATTTTTCCTCAACTGGGCAAATTCATTCAGTTGAGAGAGGAATGTATGGATAAATATACTCATTGGTCTGATTAGACCTGATTGTCAATGCATAGACATCATCCCTAAGCCTCCTTTCTTTAGAAGTCTTTTCAAGAGTTTCAGCTTTAAGTTGTTCTTGTGTTTTAGCACATGCGGCCTTATAAGACTGCATTTGACGATCCTCTTTTGAAGGTTTATTAACCTTCTTTTTTCCTTTGTCAATCTACCGATGCATGACTTTCCTGCAAAAATTCATGAGTTAGGAAGTCAGGTAAAGAATTATTACTTCCTTTAATAAACTCTATATCAAAATCAAAAACAAAGAGAATTCCCTGCCATCTAGCAAAAATTTGTTTAGATGCTAAGTTTTTAACATCCTTCTCAAGAATGTCCTTAGCTGATTTACAATTGATCATAACAAGAAATTTCTGATTGATAAGATCGTTTTCAAATATTTGGATACAAAGAACTAAAGAAAGAATTTCCTTCTTAACTGTTGAATAGTTCTTTCTGGCTCCTTGCCAAAAATCGGTTTCTACAATTTTATAGGCATCAGGGTTAGCAATTGTAAGACGAGGGATTTCTTTAATCTTTGCCTTAATTTTAACAACTGTTTCTGTGTGGACCTTTGTCAAGTCAGGAGGGTTTTTTCTTAACCTTTCAAATAAAGGTTTGGCATCAAAGGCCAAGTTTTTATAGAAATCAGCAACATAATTGAGACTTCCTAAAAACCTTCGAAGTTGATTTTTATCCTTTATTTCATTGGGAAATTTTTTCGCAAAACAAATGGACCTATCAATAGGGAAAACAGTCTCTTCTTTAATAGTGTGTCCAAGAAATTTTATTTCTGTTTGAAAGAGTTTTAGTTTCTTGGCAGATACAACGAGACCATTATAAACCACAACATTAATAAATGCTTTGAGATGTTTGAAGTGCTGATCAATGGATTCAGAGAAAATTAGCACATCATCAATATAGCAAATACAAAATTGCGTGAATGATTTTAATATATCATTCATGACCCAACACATCTTTCTATCATGGATATCCAAGGTGTGGGGAAACCCATATGGCGAAGCACTTTGATGAGGAATGGCCACTGGACCCAGTCGTAGGCCTTGACCATGTCGATCTTAATTGCCACGTTCGGGGCTGGGGCACATTTCGAGATCTCATGGAACATCTCTTGGGCACAGAGGACATTGCCGTTGAGGAGCCGGCCTTTCACAAAACCACTCTGATTTGGCGAGATAAGACGTGGGAGGAGGGGGGCTAACCTCATCGTGTGAATCTTTGTTATGACCTTGTTGATGACATTGCATAGGCTGATGGGTCGATAGTCACCCCATGAGTCCGGCGATGGCTTCTTGGGGATGAGGACAATACTTGTAGCCATGACACTTCGCGGAAGGTAAGCTCCACGAAAGAATTGGCTGATTGCTGCAACCACATCACGACCAATAATTTCCCAACACGCTTGAAAGAAAGTGGCCGTAAGGCCGTCCGGGCCTGGCGCACTATCGCCCGAGATGCCAAAGACGGCTCATTTAACCTCCTCCGCTTCCGGATCCTTAGCCAAGGAGTTCATATCGTCCGAGGGAGGGGGTGGGTTGATGAGGCTAAGATCCGGCTCCTCCAGCACCATGGGTTCGGGGGCAAGAAGATTTTGGAAGAATTGCACCGCCGAGTTCTTGATCTCTGTTTCTTCCGTAATTTCACATCCATCACTATTGATCTTGTGGATACGCATCCGGATTCTCTTTTGCTTGACCCAGCTTTGATAATATCTCGTATTTTAATCTTCCTCTGTGAGCCACCGAAGTGTGGCTTTTTGGCACCAAAAATCCTCCTCCATTCTGAGTAGGCAAATGTACTCGGCAATGAGTTTGTTGATTTCCGTTCTATTTTCTGGTGATGGCCTATCTTCGAATTCCGCCTGGGCCACCGCTATCTTCTCTTCCATGCCCCCTAAGGTTGGAGTGAATGTTTCCAAAGATCTCCTTATTCCATTTCTTCAAGGTTTTTTAACTCTCGCAATTTTGATTTGGAGGTTGAGGAGTCCTTCTGCATCCGTCGGCATGCCCCAATCTTCTCGTACCAAATCCAGGAAACCTTCGTGCCGGATCCACATGTTTTGAAATCGGAAGGGGCTGCCCCCATAGTTGGTGCCCGCCATCTTCACCAAAGCAGCACTGGGCCGTGGTCCGAGGCAACCCGAGGGAGGTACGTTGCCCTTACCGCTTCCAACATTCGGGTACACGGCTCACTCATCAGCACCCTATCCAGCCTTTTGAAGAGGCCATTCTTGGCCCATGTATAGTCCGAACCATCGTAGCCTGGATCAAGGAGTCTGGAGTCCTCAATTGCCTCGGCGAAGTCAATCATCTCCGCCTACCGGTTAGTGTTGCTTCCCTCCCTATCTCGAGTAGAGAGAATAGTATTAAAGTCCCCGCCAATAAGCCAAGGCACCCCTTCAGCGGTTATTGAAGTTTCTCTCATTCTGTCCCATAGCACGCTTCGCTCCCCCCTTGTGCACTTTGCATACACGGCCGAGACCAAGATGGGATATGGTAGCCGTGGGCAAGAGTATCTACCGTGGAGCATCTGATCCGTGTCATCCACAATCTCGAAGTCAGCCCCCTCCTCCACGAAAACCCAAATCTTCTCATTGGAATTCGAGGCCTTGAAGATCATTCCCAACACTTTTGAGAACCTCTCCGGGTTCGTGGCCGTGAGCGGTTCCATAATAGCAAGGAAATTAATTTTGTGAGATTTGATTAGTCTTTTTAGGACGTTTTGGGTTGGCGCATTCGCGATACCCCTAACGTTCCAAAACATGAAGTTGATTGACATGATTAACAAGAGGGGGATGTACCCGGGGGGTATGAAGGCCCTCCTTGGAATTCCGTGATTTGATGATCGTTTCCTCTTTGGCTCGGCTCGGCTTCCATGGTGTTGGGATGTGCCCCATCCTCTTCATTGTGCGGGGCCGTGGTTCTTTCCCAATCCTCGTGGTCTCCATTATCATTTTCAACGAAATCCTCATTGGCCATGAGGGAGAAGTACCGGTTGGTGCTCATGTGGCTTTCCGACTCTCGCGCTTCGGCCTTCTCAAGGTCGAACCGTCGAAACGAGCCACTTGGCCTCCCATGGTCAGCCGTAGGTGCGGGGTCATCTTTCCCCCCGGTGAAACTTCCCTTTAGAGCCCTTTCCCGTCCCCCATCAAAGGAGGAGGATCTAGTGATCAAGGCTCTAGGGTGGTTGGGAGTTTGTGTCCCACTTCGGTCTTTCCAATTGTGATGCGAGACCGTGTCCAATCCATGTTCTCCATGCAAGCCGCCCATGATGTCCGGGCCCGATCCTCCCGATCCCTTGCTTCCACTTGCCTTTGAACCCATTCGAGCGTGATCTTCCTTGCCTTTGTTCTTTCCTTGTTGTTTCCATTCCGTGTCGGCCTTCTTTTGTTTCGGTTCCTCTGTAGTTATGTTGGCTCCACGATCCCCTTGTTGCGGCTGTCTCGGTGGGACTGTGTTGTAGTTCCGTTTTAGGGGGCATTCTGATGGCTTGCCCGCATAACACACTTCACTTCTATGCCCCACGTGCTTGCATTCCCGGCAATAAGGTGGAATTTTATCCCATTTCACTTGCTGCACCACCTCTCGACCACAAATATCCAAGATGATTTCATCGGGAGGCTGTTTGGTGATATCAATCTCGATGCAAATTCTCGCGAAGGATAGACGAGCTTTGTTGGCCGTTGCCCGATCGACTTGAATTGGCGTGCCAAGTAACTTTCCAATTGCAAAAAGGGCTGATTGATCGAAAAGGTGGATGGGGAGACCAATTAGATTGCACCAAATTGCCACAATGGGTGATTCGCAATACGCATCAAAATCCGGCGACCACTTGAATACTCTCATCGGGTGACGATCAACGAACCACACCGGGGTGCCTTTCGGGCCACTAAGGAGCCGTGTATAATCCGCAATGTCCTTGAATTGCACAAGTATGTGTTTAGCATTAATATATTTCCAAGTGAAACCTCGGCGGAATTTAATATTTTCAAGGGCTTTTTGAATTTGGTGCGAAGCCGGGATAGAGTGCGAAAACTTACCGACAATGGCGTGACCAAGATTCATTGCTAGCTTTTGAATTTTCGCCCCGGAGAAGTAGATTGTAGGGACACTGTTAGACGTGGAGGCGAAACTGATGTTTTGGATGTGTTCCAGGTCGAAGGCTTGCGGCCCGTCGGGGTTGGGTGCTTCCCGGACCATGTCGGCCATGGTTAGTGCCTTGTACCCATTCCTCGGGAACCTCTCATTATCTCGGCTTAGGAAGACATTCGGCGGGTTCTCGGGAGGCCTCTCCGCTGCTTTGGCTTAGTCACCCTCCGTGTCGGCCCAAGGTCCCTCTTCGCTCCGGACTCGTTCGGCCATTGGTACGTCGGTGTCACTAGTATGCGTCGTGGTCGGCACTTCGTGGCTCAAAATGTCTCGGCCACCTTGGTCCTTCGGATTAACTCTCGGCCAGGTCGGGGCCGAGCCAGCATGCAGCGCACCGGTCTAGAAATTCGCTCGGATCGTCCTAGTCCGGCCACGTTCAAGGGAGGAACGTCTTCCAACGAGGGCCCATTGGCGATCATCGGCACCGTCGAGGTAGGTTCAATTCCCGCCGTGATCATGAGGGGGAGTTCCACCGTCGAATAGTCGTCCTCCGGTGGCTTGCCGGTGAGAAGTGGCTGCGCCGCCCATGTGTCCATCCTTTCCGCCGAATCCAAGGTGGCCACTTGCATGATGGTACACTTTTTTGGCTGCATTGTTGGGGCCATGTGTTGTGCATCACGTGATGTCCCGGGAGAGTAAGGGACAAAGGCACTTTCGCAAAGCACATTTGTTCCTTTAGCCGTTTTGGGAAAGTTGACTCTAACACAATCCAATGCACTTTTGGCTTCACATGTGTCATCAAGATCCGATGGGGATGCGTGTGAGGGTTTGGCCTTCCCTCCTCCAACGGTCATTACTCCTCCACCGGAGCCATGAACGGCCGGCGATGCCTCGGCGGCTGCGCTTTCATCCCCATGGACCATTTCGAGCATTTTCTCCCCCTCTTCTTGGGCGGCGATTTCTTTATTGCTCTTAGGGTCATCTTCATCATTCATCATCGGGAGGATGGGGCCTTTACATTTTGGGCTTCCGACCGGTGAGCTACCTTCGGCCCCAAAATCAATCTTCTTCCGGAATAGTTTGTCTTCCGGCAAAGGTGAAGGTACAAACCTTTTCCGACCAGTACCTTTGGTGAGAGGGGCTGGGGTGCTTTTTCGCTCCTTCACCTTCATTTTCGAGGTTTTCCTCATCGGTTTCTTCGAGGGAGGGTTTATGGAGGAAGCTTCCTCCGATGTGAACGCCATTATCTGGCCCGAGAGAGGGTCCTCGGCCGACCGAAGGACCATTAGCTGGTCCGAGATGTTGCGGGGTTCCTCGGACCCCGGTGAAGGATCCGGTGGGTGATCCGGCATGGCCGAGAGAGTATTGAGTCACCGAGATAGGGTGATCCGGTGGGTGAGGCGGGTAGCTCGGAGTGAGGGACCGAGAGTGGAGGTTGCCGAGGGTGGGAAGGCGGGTGGAGGGCTCGCCGGCGGGGGTGAGCCGTGAGGATGCGTGGAGGAGGTGAAGGTGGCCGGCGGTGGGGAAAATCACTTTAGGCAAGGGAGGAAATTCTAGAGAGAAGGGAGAGCGTCTCTCTCTAAGTTGTTTGGTTAAGTACTTTCATGAGATTGATGCACCATGTTTTGCGAAAATTCATTGGAAAATTTGTGGTTGTTTATTTTGATGATATTCTTGTCTATAGCAAAAATGTGGATGAACATCTTAACCATGTGCGTGCAGTTTTGGATACCTTACGAAAAGAATCATTGTACGCAAATCTCAAAAAGTGTTCATTTTGCATGGATAAAGTTGTTTTTCTGGGTTTTGCTATAAGTGCTAATGGGATTGAAATGGAAAAGGAGAAGGTGAAAGCTATTTTAGAATGGCCAATTCCTCAAAATGTAGTACAAGTTAGAAGTTTTCATGGTCTTGCAAGTTTTTATAGGAGGTTTGTCAAGGATTTTAGTACAATTGCCACACCTTTGAATGAAATTGTGAAAAAGGATGTTTGTTTTTATTGGGGAGAAAAACAAGAGCATGCTTTTAATCTCCTTAAAGAAAAACTTACGACTGCACCAATTCTTTCTTTGCCTAACTTTGATAACATGTTTGAGCTTGAATGTGATGCATCTGGAGTAGTCATAGGAGCTGTTTTGTTGCAGGATGGAAAGCCAATCGCTTACTTTAGCGAAAAGTTGAAAGGAGCTCAATTGAACTATCCAACGTATGACAAGGAGTTATATGCTTTGGTTAGAGCTTTGGAAACATGGCAGCATTACTTGTGGCCTAGAGAGTTTGTAATTCATACGGATCATGAATCTCTCAAGTACTTGAAAGGTCAAGGTAAGCTTAGCAAGAGACATATGTTAAGTGGGTGGAATTCGTTGAATCATTTCCCTATGTAATCAAATACAAAAAGGGGAAAGAAAACATTGTGGCTGATGCACTGTCTCGGAGGTACATTTTGATCACTACTTTGAGTTCTAAGTTGCTTGGTTTTGAGTTGATTAAGGAAATGTATGATAATGACCCGGACTTTTCTTCTATCTATTTAGCTTGTGAGCATGCTGCATTTGACAAGTTCTATAGGCATGATGGCTATTTGTTTAGAGAAAATAAATTGTGCATTCCTAAAGGTTCTATGCGTGAATTGCTTGTGCGTGAAGCTCATGGTGGTGGTTTAATGGGGCATTTTGGAGTCCATAAGACAATGGATGTTTTGCATGAATATTTCTTTTGGCCTAAAATTCGTGTGGATGTTGAAAGAATTTGTAAAAGATGCATAACTTGCATACAAGCCAAGTCTAAATCACACCCACATGGTTTGTACAAACCGTTACCAATTTCTAGTGCACCTTGGGAGGATATTTCAATGGACTTTGTCGTTGGTTTGCCAAGAACAAAAAGAGGTAGAGATTCAGTTTTTGTGGTTGTTGATAGGTTTTCAAAAATGGCACATTTTATTCCATGTCACAAAACTGATGATGCATCTCATATTGCTGATTTGTTCTTTAAAGATATTGTCCATTTGCATGGTGTTCCTAGATCAATTGTGAGTGATCGAGATGCTAAATTTGTGAGTCATTTTTGGCGTGTGTTGTGGAATAAGTTGGGAACTAAACTCTTGTTTTCTACTACTTGTCATCCACTAACAGATGGACAAACTGAAGTAGTTAATAGGACTTTGTCTCAATTACTACGAACTTTAGTTAAAAAGAACTTGAAAAGTTGGGAGGAATGCTTACCTTTTACTGAATTTGCTTATAATCGAAGTGTTCATTCTGCTACTAACTTTTCTCCATTTGAAGTTGTGTATGGTTTTAATCCATTGAGTCCACTAGATTTGATTCCAATACCTATTGAAGAACGTGCAAGTCTTGATGGAAAAGCTAAGGCTGAAATGGTGAAAAGATTGCATGAAAGGGTAAGACTCAACATTGAAAAGAGGACAGAACAATACACAAAGCAAGCCAACAATCGGAAACAAGTCATCTTTGAGCCGGGAGATTGGGTTTGGTTGCATATGAGAAAGGAGAGATTTCCTTCGAAAAGAAAGTCCAATTTGCAGCCAAGAGGAGGTGGACCATTCCAAGTGATTGCAAAAGTCAATGATAATGCTTACAAACTAGACTTACCTGGTGAGTTTAATGTAAGTGCTACTTTCAATGTTTCTGATTTATCTCCTTATGTTGGTGAATTAGATTCGAGGACGAATCCTCTTGAAGAAGAAGGGAATGATGGAGACACACCCAAGCTGATCTACAAGGACAAGAAGATGGATCCATTGATCATTCCAAGTGGACCAATTACAAGAGCTAGAGCTAAGAAGATAAAGGAGTCCATGTTGCTTTTAGTTGTTGAAATAAAAGCCCAATTACAAGACCATTCTACATTGGGCCAAGTGGTGAATATTATTCAAGTTTGTAGGCAGCCCAAGGCTTGAAGTTTGGAGTCACTACATATCACATTTTGAAGGCCCAAATTGATGATACATGATGCATTTTCGTCCAAGTTGGAGCAGCCAAAATGAAGGGTCTATTTTAGTTATATTTTATGTTAAATAAGTGACTTTAGATATCCTAGAGTTATACCAAATGTTTAGGAGTTACTTTTCTTTTATTATGAGTCTTTTTAAGTGTCTTAAGTTGTACTAATGATGTGAGACTTTCAAGAGTCCATTCTAGCCTATAAATAGGCTTGTAAGCATGTCATTTGAAGACACCATTGATCAAATACGAAAATAGACTTTTTCTTGTGAGTTGAATTCTCTTTGTAGAGTTTTTCACTTGTTTGGAACTTATCAAGATACTTTGAGCAAGTTCTTGTGGCGTTCAATCATACCGAGGTTCTTGGCTGATCATATAGCCAACGGGTCGAGGTTTTCCAAGCTCTGGAAGTGGATCAAACCAGATTATCAATCAAGGGAGTCCGCTGCCAAACCTTATACGTGGGGTTCTTGGATCAATATATCCAACGGGTCCTTCGTCATGTCCCAATCTATATCATAAGGCGGACCCACACCTGTGCATTACCGAAGATGATTACACCAAACACCGAGTCACCCAAAAGTGATGACTCTCCATGACCAATTAGAGTACAAAGAGGGCCTCCCTATCCACTAGGATGGTCATCAATCTACCTTTAACACTCCTATTGCAATTAAAATGATACAACTTTTTCACCAAAAAACCTAGAATACCATCTCTACCTCACTACGTGAAGTTGGTTAAGGTCCCTCCAGAATCGATTACCTCAGCATTGGCTTTCTCGAATAGTACCGTCGCAACGTTGTTGCCCTTGAGGAGTTTCTCCAAATAGGAAGCTTTATGAACCCCTTCTCTCGGTTGATGAAGGGGGGTAGATTGATTCTCCTTTACGTCTTGTTGTCACTTATTGAAAACCATCTTCATCCACTTGGATTTGTACCTTCGTTGCTGCTTTCACTCTAGGCGTCACGTCCGCCCCGCACTTCTCTTTGCTTGTCTCTGAATTGGTCCCCTCCTGGGCTGTGGTCTCTCGATCCGGTTTCGGAGTGCGGGTGCCGGGCGAGGGTTTTTCGGCCTCCAATCTCGTCGGATGGATATCATCTCGGGAGTGGGCTGACTGTTTTGTGAAGGTTTGTTAGGAATCTTTGTGGCCTGCTCCGTTTTCTTCCCTAAGGTAAAACATGCTTCCTTGACGTGCCCAATGTGCTTGCATTCCGCACAAAACAATGGGATGCGATCCCACACCACTTTGTACCTATTGTCCTTGCCTAGAATGTTCAGAATGATCTCTTCCGGTGGAGGCGTCGAGATATCAATTTCAATACATATCCGGGCAAAAGTGAGTCCGGTTTGGTTAAAGGTTGCATGATCAACTTGAATTGGCTTCCCCAAAAGCTTGCCAATCGCAACAAGTGCGGATTGGTCGTAAAGGTGGATCGGTAGTCCTATCACATTACACCAAACGGCAGCGATCGGGGACTCAAAGAAAGTGTCAAAGTCCGGTGTCCAATTGAACACCCTCATTGGATGGTGCTCAATATACCACGTCGGTGCTCCGTTGGGGCCAATGAGCATCCGGTCGTAGTCTCGTACATCTCGAAATTGGATTAGGATGTGCTTGGCGTTGACGAATTTCCACTTGAAGCCATCAATGATTTTTGGATTTGTTGTGGCGTTGGAATAGTGTGGGAAAACTTCCCGATGATGGCGTGCCCGATCTTGTCCGCCAAATGCTTTGTTTGTTCGTTTGAAAATGTGAGCGATGGGACCCCATCACAACTTCCGGCTGTTCCTATCTCCATATCATGGCCGGTATCAAGAGTCACCGTGGCGAGTTTCGGTTCTCCTCCGCTCTCCAGTTCGACACTTGGGTCCTCGGACTTCCCATGTAGTGCCGGCTCATAGGGGTGGGTCTCAGCTTCAGCGGGCTGATTAGCGGCAAGTTCCGGCGCGGGGTCCGGCGCCGGCGGCATCCCAAAGGGGGCTGCCACGCTGCCTTCAACAAGTGTCAATTCATCGGGTTGGGTCTTAACAATTTCCTACTGGGCATTGTCTTGTACCATCGGGTTTTCCGGTTGGATCACCGACGCTGGCGGCTTCCCTCCAAGCTCGACCTCACCGTCCACATTGGCTTCCTCCTCCTTGGTGGGTGTACCTGCATCAGATTTGAATTCCAAGTTGGGTTTACCAAGATGCAAGTCACATGTCTCACTAGCTAGTACACAACTAGGCTTTTCCGTAAATGTTGCAGCAAGAATGGATGGTTCGGAAAGCATGCTGGCCCCATTCCCATTCGGGGGCGTGTCTACATCCATGGCAGCAACCCTTGCAGCCACCGCCATACACATTGACCTCCAGCCAAGGTTCGGTGAGGGCTGTCTGCTCGGTTCCGGCCATAGCTTCCGGCTGGTTCCGAGCCAAACCTTCATTTATGCCCATGGAGAAGCGTAGGTCCCCCGCTAGCAAAGGGAGGACACCCGGAACCACATCGAGCCTTTCTCTTCCATCGACCTCCCTCTCTTTCACCACTCGGCGATCTCACCTTTTCCTCTCCAGCATGGATGACAATACCACCATTGATTCCGGCAGCAAACTCTTCAAGCTCGAAAACAATCTTCTTCCTCGCCCGGCCGGTCTCCATCAATGAGACGGATGCATATCGTTTTGCATTGTCTCCGACTTTCTCGGGGTGAGGGGTGGCTGACTTTTTCATTTTCCGTCTAGCATTGGGTGGCCGGAAAACCCATTTCATCGAGGGGGACAGGTACGTGTCCTTGGCCTCCTTCACCGGCGATTCCTTTCCAAGCTGGACCATGACCGGAGCTAAGCCGGTTGCAAATCCACCTCACCCAAGGTAAGGGAGATGAACGTATTCTTAGAGAGAAGTGAGAGCAAATTTTCTAGAGAGAGAAAATCACGCATAGAACCATGAAGTACGCCTTACATTCGGTGGCTAGTTGGGCCCTCTAAGAGTATATAGGTGACCACTCTAGTTGTTAGAGAGGCCCTCGTTGTACTCTAATTGGTTGTGGCGAGTCTTCACTTTTAGGCGGCTCGGTGTTTTTGATTGTTGTTGCAACTGCCCTTGATAATGCACAGGTGTGGGTCCGCCTTAACCCTCCACCCTCGTGGTGCTTTTGATTAAAATAATCCCAAATAAAAGAGATTTACTTAATAGGCTTTATTCGGCCAAGATAATGTCGAAATTCGACATGAAATCTGGATTCTGGCAAGTACAAATTGCCGAAGAAGACAGATATAAAACGACTTTCACTGTTCCGTTTGGACACTATGAATGGAATGTGATGCCTTTTGGACTTAAAAATGCTCCATCTGAATTCCAGCATATTATGAATGATATATTAAAGTGACTAGCCAAAGCTTGCTGGTGAGTGACCCAGAGAGAGACGCTCTCCCTTCTCTCTAAAAATCATTCCCCATTGACCCTCCCTTATCACCCCTCCGGACGGTCCTACGGCTTGCTTCCGCCGGCAGCACCTCCGACACCCTCCACAACACCCTCTCTACTCACTTTCGGAGTGTACTACTCGAGACCTTCTCCCCACCACCCCGACACTCCCGGCGGTTTGGCTCGAGAGCCTTGGCTTACAATTGCTCTTGCTTTTCCGGTTATGTCGGAACCCCATCCGGACCCAGACCCGGGGGCCGACGAGGCGTGAAACCTCACGGACCAGCAAATGGTCTTTCGGTCCATCGACGAGGAAGACAATGACAAGTGGAAGCATGAATGAGGCCGCGATCACCGGTGGAAGCATGAATGAGGCCCCGGTCGCCGGCAAAAACCCTGGCGAGGCCGCGGTGTCCATCGAGGAAGACAATGACAAGTCTCCGTGCGCCGATCGAGAGTTGTCAGCTGGCCCTAGCATGGGACAAAACTCCTTGGAAGTGGTGGAGGTCAACTTACCCGAAAAGGATGAAACAACAATGCTCCATTTCGAAAGTCCCTTGGAATCTTTCCCACCCGATGCATCAAGTGAGGAAGGAGCCGTTATGCTCCCAATGCACACACCCTCCGCGAAAATGAATCTTCCCGGCCAAAAGTCCGACCATGCAGCCGATGAGGAGCTGACCAACCCCGGCGAGAAGGAGGGCACCTCTTTGGGTCAAGACAAAGCCATGGTACTAGGTGCTGCAAAAGTAAAAGGAATCTTGGGAGATGAGATAGTCAAACTTCCCGAAATGGTAATAGGAACAAGAGTGCCTTTAGAAAACTCCTTGGTCCCTTGCCACGTTGACCATTCACGTGATCCACCAGCCGTTGGGGGGGTCATATGCAGCCAAAATCGTGGGACCTACTCCACCTTCCAGCCTTGAACGAGACGGACATGCTCGATACCATGGCCGCACAACCCCTACTCGCCGCCGGCCAGGAGGAGACTGTACGGACGGAGGCCGAACCACACTTCACATACCAGCCGGAGATTGACGTAAGATGACCGACCACTTCGTCAGCTTTTAAACCCTACCATGAGGAATTCCCCCCTTGGCGAAAGGCCGGATCCTCAAGATCCGAGATAACTTTGAGAGTGGTTTGCCGAGGAAAATTGGTAGTGCAGCTGAGGCGAACTCGCGACTGAGAATTCAAAAGCACCATGGTGCGCCTTCTAACGCGAATGCACGCTTGGGTGGGGTTGTAACCTCCAAGGATGCGGCTAATGGCCCCGCGACAGGGGTCGCAGGGAAGGACCCGAGCTCACCCGCTACGCCGAGCACAATGGCTGATTTACTCAAAAAGAACCCCACATCAATGAATGGGAGTCACACCGAACCGGGGGCTCTTTCGGGGCCAGATTTAACGGTAACACAAATGCCGATGGAGACGAAACGGCCCCAAAGCAAAACAACGCGTGGCACACCATGGCGGATATGATCAAGGGGGTCTCCGATCCGAATGGACCACAAGTGTTTGAGGCCGACAAGATCCAAAACATTGGGTTTGCATCAATTTCCAATGGAGTACCGGCCATCTACTTCTCGGGGATGGAAATTCAAAAGCTCGCCGAGAATGTTGGTCACGCCATCATAGGTAAATTTTCCCACTCTATCCCGACAGCCGCAAAAAATTCAAAAGGCTCTAGTTAATGAAAAATTTCATCGTGGTTTTACTTGGAAATACATTAATGCCAAACATATTCTCATACAATGCGAGGATTTGGCGGACTATGCTAAGCTCTTGAGTGGGCCGAAGGGAACGTTGGTATGGCTCATTGACCGACACCCAATGCGGGTCTTCAAATGGTCCCCGAATTTTGATGCCTATTGTGCGTCTCCGATAGCAGCGATTTGGTGCAATCTAATTAGCCTCCCAATCCACTTGTTTGATCATTCGGCGCTCTTCGCAATCGGCAAACTCCTAGGGACACCAGTTCAAGTCGATCGAGCCACCGCCAACAAGTCAAGGCTGTCCTTCGTGCGAATATGTGTCGAGATTGACATCACAAAGCCGCCCCCCGAAGAAATTATTTTAGATATTTGCGGGAGAGAAATGGTGCAACAAGTCCGATGGAACAAGATCCCCGCCTATTGTCGGGAGTGCAAGCACGTCGGGCACTTAAGTAACGCATGTTATGCGGCGCGTAAGACCGAAAGGCCGCCAAAGAGAAACTACAACATTGCAACCCCACAAAGGGCAAATCAAGGGGTGAATGGTTCGGCCGAAAAGCAAGCAAACACAAGCGCAATACCCAGTGATAACAATGAATGGAAAGTGCAAAGGAGAAACAAGGGGAAAGGGGCACCACCAAGGCCTACACCGAATGGGGAGACAAGCTCCGACCCAGTGTGGGAGGGCCGGGACATTGTGGGTGACGCTCAAGATGTTGGAGAAATGGAAATGGATTCACAAAACCTTAGATATGACCGATTGGAGGAAGTGGCTCATAAGCACAAAAGTGGCCCATCCCGGGACCCCACGCATGTAAAAGGGAATAGGGACGGGACATGGGAACATGATGGTTAATACCGACGGATGGCTCCGAGCTCCCGCGGGGGCCCACGAGGGGGTTCGAGAGGATGGCTTCGGCCGTTCTTGATTAAGGGTGGATGGAGTGGAGATGATGCGCCTAGAAATGTCATGAGTACGAATAAGTACTACTCTCTCATGGCCAATGGAGAATATGATGTTGATGGGTGTGGTGAGGAGGATGTGGAGGCGATGGATATCCAGCCACATTACGAACAAGCTGAAGACACTCCCTTACAAATCGGCCCCGGGGAACACACAAGGGAGGGAGACCGACAAATTGTCCTATTTCAAGGAGGGCCTTCAAACCTTCTGGGAACGAATATAATATTTTGGAATGCTAGGGGAGTCGCTAATACGTCGACCCAAAACGTTTTAAAATGACTAATCAAATGTTACAATGTCATGTTTCTTGCAATAATGGAGCCACTGACAACCCCCAATCCGGATCGATACTCTAAGGCTTTTGAGCTACAGTTCAAAGGCTCTAACGCTTCCGGCAAGGTTTGGATTTTCACCGAAGCTGATGCTCGTTTTGATATCGAAGAGGATGGGGACCAAATTCTCCATGGAAGGCTAACCTCACACCGCATGGCTAGCCACGTCTTCATCTCGGCCGTTTATGCAAAGTGCTCCCGATCGGAAAGACACCCACTATGGGATAAAATGAGGGACATCTCGAACAAAGTGGAAGGGATGCCTTGGCTGATAGGAGGGGATTTCAACACGATCCTCTCGCATATCGATAGGGTAGGGAGTGACACCAATCGACAGGGCGAGATGATTGACTTCGCCAAAACAATTGAAGATTACCGACTCCTTGACCCGGGTTATGATGGAGCGGAGTTTACATGGGCCAAAAACGGTTTGTTCGAAAGGCTGGACAGAATGTTTGTTAGCAAGGCATGGACCAAAGTGTTTGATGCCTCGAGGGTGACCAACCTCCCGAGAGTCTCTTCGGACCATGGCCAGATCCTCGCAAGGTGTAAGTTGGCGGGACCTACCATGGGGGGCAGTGCCTTCCGGTTCCAAAACATGTGGATCCAGCACGAAGGTTTTAAGAAGATTGTTCAAGATGCATGGGAGCAGCCAATCGGGGCGATCGGGCTGCTAAATCTCCAAATCAAGTTGGTAAGAAGCAAAAAAGCCTTAAAGGCCTGGAATAGAGAGATCTTTGGGAACATACATGCTAACCTCAAGCATATGGAAGAAGAGATTGCGAAGGCCCAAGCTATCTTTGAAGCCGATTCTTCGCCCTGGAACAGAACCGAGATAAATAAGAACATTGCTGAATACATCCTCTTACTTAAGATGGAGGAGGACTTCTGGAGGCAAAAGGCGGCCTTGAGGTGGCTCGCGGAGGGAGACAGAAATTCCAGATTCTATCAAAACTGGGTGAAACAGAAGAGGGTCAGGCTGCGAATCCACTCCATCTGTGCAAATAGTCAGGAGATCAGGGATGAAGCTGAGATTAGAAATTCGGCGGTTGAATTTTTCCAGGGTCTCCTTGCACCGGCCAACCCAGAACTCGAGGAGCCGGACCTAGACCCGATCCACCAAATCCCTCCTTCAAAAGACCTTGCGGACCTTCATAAGCCACCGGATCCGGACGAGGTGAAGAGAGCGGTTTTTGAGATATCCGGGGATAGTGCACCATGGCCGGATGGTTTCTCGGCCATGTTCTACCAATCATGCTGGCCGATTGTTGGAATGGATGTCGTGGAAGCGATCTCACAGTTCTTCAAAGGGGCTTACCTCCCCCCGAAGTGTCATGGCCACAAACATCGTTCTTATCCCAAAGAAGGCTTCGCCTGAGACATGGGCCGACTATCGCCCTATTAGCCTGTGTAATGTCTTCAATAAGATCATCACCAAAGTACTAACGGCTAAACTCGCACATTTTTTGCCACAGGTCATATCCCCCAATCAATCTGGTTTCGTGAAGGGAAGGCTCCTGAATGACAATGTCCTCCTTGCCCAAGAGATGTTCCATGAGATCGCTCGGTGCTCCCTGGCCCCGAATGTGGCGATCAAGATTAACATGGCAAAGGCTTATGACAGGGTTCAATGGGGATTTCTAATAAAAGTACTCCGACGCATGGGCTTCCCGGAGGCCTGGATTGGCCTTATTGAAAGGTGCGTTGGTTCTTGTTGGTACTCTGTTCTTATTAATGGTGCCCCCGCTGGTTTTTTCAAATCAACCTGAGGTCTGCGACAAGGAGACCCATCTCACCTGCCTTGTTCGTGATGTCGGCGCAGAGGGAGATGACATTCAAAGCCTCGAGACGGTGCATGGAAATTAGCCACTTAGCATACGTCGACGATATCAACATCTTCACACAAGCGGCCGAGAACCCCCTGCGCCGACTCAGGGCATGTCTTAATGGGTATGAGGGAGTCTCCGGGCAACAGATCAACCTCGCCAAAAGCAACTTTTACATCGCAGAAGCTCATGAGCAATGGGCACATGAAATCCAATTGGAAGGTGGCTTTTCCCGGGGGACCTTACCCTTCCTCTACCTGGGAGTCCCCATATACCGAGGAGTAAAGCGCACGGATATGTTCATGTTTATCCTTGAGAAGATTGCTAGATGGATCTCCGGATTGGCGCACAGATACTTATCCTTTGGAGGGAGGCTAACTCTTGTCTAGAGTACCCTGGAGGCGATCCCTATCCACATATTCCAAGCGATTGAGCCAACAGTCGGCTCCCTTAAGCTCCTTCACCAACAATTGGCGCAGTTCTTTTGGGGCTCGACAAATGAAAGGAAAAGAACCCATTGGATTAGCTGGGACCAAATGTGTCTCCCCACCAACGAAGGAAGGCTTGGAATTCGCAAGTTCAAGGAGTTGTTGCGAGCTTTAACATTAAATTGTGGTGGCGATTTCGAGAACAAAACTCTCTATGGACACGATACATGATGAGTAAATATTGCTCCACATCCTCGCCTCTCTCCACGAGAACCTCGGGAAGAAGTAGCCCAACGAGGAAGAGGCTGGCCAAAGCTTGGGCCCATGCGCACCCGCACATTCGATGGATAGTGGGGTCAGGAAGGATCTATTTTTGGGATGATATTTGGATGGGTAATGTACCACTTAGGGGGCTTTGCATCGATGAGAGGGGCAGCCCTGGAACGACCGTCTCGGAATTTATCAAAGAAGGTACTTGGGACGAACCTAAATTGCAGTTACTATATCACCATGCTGGTCTTCCACAACAGATCGTCACTGATATCCTCAACGCACCGATTCTCTCCGGGGAGCCGGACTTACCAAGATGGACTCTATCCCGGCATGGTGAATTCTTACTAGCCTCAACATGGGAAACATTCCGGATGCCAAGGCCGACCATCCAAGGACTTGAAGATATATGGAAGGCAGGCCTCACTACAACCATTGCCATCTTTATTTGGAGGCTCCTATCCAACTGTATCCCAGTCGACTCAAAGCTCCAATGGCGGAAGATCGAGCTTGTGTCCAAGTGTCAATGCTGCCCCTATAGGCCTAATACCTGAGTCCCTACAACACCTCTTTATCCAAGGAGTGGGTGCCTCTAAGGTGTGGAGGGAATTTGACGGGTGGTTAGTAGGCTCTTCCCCCCACTCCGGGTCAACGATACCATACCAACTAGGCTCGATGTATGGGCGGTAAGACTACAGCAACCGGGTAGGGAAACATCTCAGTCGACTCATGCCTTATCTCATATTTTGGTTTATATGGGCAGAAAGGAATAGAAGCAGACACCAAGATGTCAAATTCAAGGTGAACAACGTGGTATGGCAGACCCTCACTTTCATCCGGAATAGTATGTCCAACGGAAGCCTCAAGCCGAAGCATTGGAAGGGGGTTAGACTTGGGGTTAACATCCCGAGTCACGCCGCACCAAGAAGGCCGCAGCCACTAGCCATAATGATCAAATGGAACCCACCGGACCAACCGTGGCTGAAACTTAACACGCATGGTCCGTTTTGCTAGTCCACCGAAAAAGCTGTGGGAGGGGGCCTCATACGGGACCACTCGGGAAGGTTGCTGGTAGCCTTTGCGCTACCGCTCACCGCACAATCAGCCCTTGAGGCCGAGTTACTAGCCATGCACCATGGTTTTACAATGGCTAAGGAAATTGTGGAACCAATTTGGCTCAAAGTGGACGCCGTGCAAGCAATCAAATTGGTGGAAGGAAAAGGCTGGGGACATGCACACATCCGCCAGGTCATGGTGCATATCGCTCTACATAAGCGTCGCCTAACACTCCGCACTACCTTCATTCACCGCGAAGGAAATAAGGCGATCGATTTCCTCACGAAATTGGGACTGGAGTCGAGTAATGGCCAAGTTTTGAATGCCCAAGCTGTACCGAGAGGCCTCAAGGATATCATTCGAATGGAGCAAATGGTGATCCCTAATATTTGGGTTTGGGAACAGGATGGAGAGCGTGAGTAGGAGAGGATACCGAGGATGGATTCCACCGATCTCGTCGTCATCGAACGCCGAAGAGTACGTAGGTGTCGTGCCACCACCGGCGTGTCCCATACCTACTCATATGGTGTAATAGCTCTAGAGATTTGTACATGTTTTTTGACCTTCTAGACATACATAGGGTGATTGGTTGTTTTGTAATCCTAATTATGTATCCTTTATTTTATGCAATATAGGGATGAGGGACCCACGAACCCTCCACCGTGATGGTGTTTGATTTTACGAGAGAAGATTACCATCAAGATTTCTGGAATGAAAAATTCTTATCAGGATTGCCACACTTCTTTGCTGAAAGAGTCCGAAATAGGATTAAGCAAAAGAATAATGGGGAAATTCCCTACCATATCTATACATATGGAGATTTATCTTCAGAAATAATTTCTGAAGGAATCAATATATGTAGTGAAATAAAACTCCACAAACAAGTACAAACAGAAAAGGTACTTGGAAAAAAGATTATCGGTGACTTCTATGAACAAATTTGAGTACAGCTGATTAATCAGGAAAGCTCTAAACGAGTAAAAAATAGAGAAAAGTTTAGAAAACCCTAAGATTGATGTACTTGGAAATCCTTTTTTACATAGGCTTTATCCCATCCAAAGCATTGATGAAAAAGGTATTACAAGTTCTGTAAATTCACAGAAAATCTTTTTCAAATTTATAACTCAACCTCGATATCACGAGATTGATGTTATTCAAAAAAGAATCAAGAGAAAAGAAAATTTTTTAAATTCTTTATCTCAAGGATTAAACTATAAAAAATTAAACGAAAGTTTAAAACAAACTGCTATTCTAAATAGAATAAAACAGTTTCAAAATTTTATTGAAAAATCTGTTTGTGCAAATATTCCAAATGCATTTTGGGAAAGGAAGAACCATATTGTTCATCTTCCTTATGAACCAGATTTTAAAGAAAGCTCAATTCGCACTAAAGCTAGGCCTATTGCTATGGGGCCAAGGCATATGGAAATTTGTAAAAACGAAATAGAAGTGTTATTACTCAAAAAACTAATTAAACCTTCTTATAGTCCTTGGAGTTGTCCGGCATTTTATGTTGAAAATGCAGCGGAACTCGAAAGAGGAGTACCTTGGCTTGTTATTAACTATAAGCCACTAAATAAATCTCTTAGATGGATTAGGTATCCTATCCCAAATAAAAGAGATTTACTTAACAGGCTTTATTCAGCCAAGATAATGTCGAAATTTGACATGAAATCTGGATTCTGGCAAGTACAAATTACCGAAGAAGACAGATATAAAACGGCTTTCACTGTTCCATTTGGACACTATGAATGGAATGTGATGCCTTTTGTACTTAAAAATGCTCCATCTGAATTCCAACATATTATGAATGATATATTAAAATCATTCACACAACTTTGTATTTGCTATATTGATGATGTGCTAATTTTCTTTGAATCTATAGATCAGCACTTTAAACATCTCAAAGCATTTATTAATGTTGTTATCCATAATGGTCTCGTGGTGTCTGCCAAGAAACTAAAGCTTTTTCAAACAGAAATAAAATTTACTGGGCACACTATTAAAGAGGGGACTATTTTCCCTATTGATAGTCCATTTGTTTTGCGGAAAAATTCCCCAACGAAATAAGAGATAAAAATCAACTTCAGAGGTTTTTAGGAAGCATCAACTATGTTACTGAATTTTATAAAAATCTAGCCTTTGATGCTAAACCTTTATTTGAAAGGTTAAGAAAAAACCCCCCTCAATGGACGAAAGTCCACACAGAAGCAGTTGTTAAAATCAAAGCAAAGATAAAGGAAATCCCTTGTCTTGCTATTGCTAACCCTGATGCATACAAAATCGTAGAAACTGATGCCTCAGAATTAGGTTTTGGAGGAATCCTTAAGCAAAAGATTGATAATAAGGAAGTCTTAGTTAGATTTGCTTCCGGTGTTTGGCAAGGTGCTAGAAAAAATTATTCAACGGTTAAGAAGGAAATTCTTTCTTTGGTACTTTGTATTCAAAAATTCGAAAGCGATCTTATAAACCAAAAATTTCTTGTTAGGATCGATTGTAAATCTGCTAAAGATATCCTTGAAAAAGATGTTAAAAATTTAGCATCTAAGCAAATTTTTGCTAGATGGCAGGGAATCCTCTCTGTTTTTGACTTTGACATAGAGTTTATTATAAAGGAAGTGATAATTCGTTACCTGACTTCTTAACTCGTGAATTTTTGCAGGGAAATTATGCATCTACAAATAGACAAGGGCAAGAAGAAGGCTAATAAACCTTCAAAGGAAGACCTACCTATGAAGTCTTTCAGTGGTAAGGTATATAATAAACAATGTAATATTAGCTAGAGTTTCCTGTTACGCGACGGGTAAGAAGGAAAGGCCACCAAAGAGAAACTACAACACCGCCCCACCAAGACAGCCACACCCCGCGGACCAAGGCTCGAAAGGAAAGCAAGACACGGTGAAAAACGTCCCCAACCCCAATGAATGGAAACGCCAAGGGAAGAAAAAAGGAAAGGCGGATGATCGAACAAGCAACAACCCTATTGGGGAAGATGCCGATGAAACATGTTGGGAGGGACCGGACATTATGGGTGACACTCAAGAGGCGAGTGGAATGCGCCTCGAAACACAATGTGTGGGGCTTAAGCTTGGGGGTGAGGATCGGAGGAAACCACCACACCCGACCGCCGAGCCACCAATGCCAATCCACGGAGATATGGATGCGGAATGGGGATGCCCCAATGCGAGACGCTCGACGCCCCCGCCTACACGAGGGAGCATGAGAGGGGGTGCGCGCCAGGCAATGACGAGGGGGCGTGGTCTCTTCTCGGCTAAGAATCACATGAGCACCAACCAATACTACTCCCTCATCAAATTCGAATTAGAGAAAAGTCAATTGTCAAGAGAGAGAAGCTCTCCCTTCTCTCTAGATTTCGTCCACTCTCCCTCCCTCCCCTTTGAGGGAGGTGAAATGTAATCTTCAGCCACGACTATGGTGAAGGCCAGCGGAGAACCGGCGGTTGAGGCTGCTACGATTTCATCTCACACGATCCAATCACCCCGCTCGCCGGAACGGAGTCTCCCTTTCATCCCACGACCAAAGACGAAGAGGGCCGGGACTCCTTTCCCTGAGAGAGGCCGACGTGAGCTGAAACGCACAGGCCTTGAGACTATTTTGGGGGTTAGTCGAATCAAGAAAAAAATGATCTTCGAAATGGCCGAGGAGCTACTCGCCGGGAAAAATGATGAGGAGACGGCATTGCCGGAAGGAGAGCAGCCTTCCGATGGGTATACGATGAGAACATTTGCTCAAATGGCGAGGCCGGGCCCCTTCGAAGCAGCTACGGGTCACTTACTCCTTCTCGACCATGAACGGTATTTTGCTGCCGGAATCTCGGACGATGACCTAGTGGACCCACCAGTCAAATACGGTTTCCGGGAGGTAGTTGAGCCGATGGAGTCGACAGCAAAGATGGAAGAAAAGAAGAAGAAGATTGCAATGGAAATGCTCAACTCCGAGGAGGTGGCCGGAATTTCGCCGGCGCCGGCGAGCCGGAGTGAGCTGGACCACCACCCAACCGGTGCAAGTACAATACATCACATGGCTCCTAGGCTAGATGATGGGGTGGCATGTGATGTGTTGGAATCATGTGACTTGCAAAAAGAGGTAGAGACAAAGACCACTTTGCATGGGGAAGAAGGTGTTGCTCCAAATGAGGAAAATGACAATTTGTACTCACAAGCAATACCATGTGCTACTTACCTCCACCTTGAGGCTGATGCACGCATGGATGACCGTGCCCCCGTGGCACAACCGCGGAGCCGTCACCGTAAAAGCTGGCACCGCCGGAATCTTCGCCGGAAACGCTGGCACCGCCGGCGAATGTGTGGAAGGCGGCAACGAATCATTCCAACCGCTGGGGGACCCGGGCAGTGGAGGGTTCATCGGCCCCAAATCGAAAGTCCGAGCCAATCCCCTTGGACGACGGCAAGACCAAGCCTTTGGGTACAGCCGGCTCTTTTGAAGGTACGCCATCGCTCTCCTTTTCCGATTTTGAAACGGATTTTCTCTCGGAGAAGCTAGGGCTAGCTATTGTCGGGAAGTTCTCCCATTCACTCCCGTCCACAACCCAAATTCAAAAAAGTCTTAGTGGCATGGGGCTAGTTGGAGCATTCACATGGAAATATTTGAATGCTAAGCATATTTTACTCCAATTTCAAGAGGTGGCCGATTATGCTAAGGTGCTAAATGGCCCTAATGGGAGTCCGAATTGGTATGTTGATTGCCATCCGATGAGGGTGTTCAAGTGGGCGCCGGATTTTGACACGTTCTTTGAGTCGCCAATTGTTGCCGTGTGGTGTAACATATTAGGTATACCGGCTCATCTCTATGAGGAATCGACCCTCTTGGCAATCGGTAAGCTCCTTGGCAAGCCACTACAAGCCGATCATGCCACAATTCATCAAAGCCGACTCTCCTTCGCAAGGATTTGAGTAGAGATTGACATCTCTACTCCCCCGACGGAAGAGATCATCCTTAATATCCGAGGCAAAGACTCGAGGTACAAAGTGGCATGGGACCGTATTCCATTGTTTTGTGATAATTGTAAACATGTTGGGCATGAGAAAGAGGATTGCCATGCAGCGGGAAGGAAGTCTCGGGGTAGAGACAAGGGTCACCGAGCATCATACAAGGAGAACCTTTCAAGCCATGCCGCCAAGATCATCCACCGTGAGTGGCGCCCAAAGGCGAATGGCACTCCATCGTCCATTGGATAGTTGGAGAAGTCCAAAGATTGTAACAACCACGCGGAGTACATCGAGGGTACATTGGGTGCGGGATCGTCGAAGTCAAGAGTGGCTAGTAGGAGTCACCCAAATGTGGATGAGGATGGCTTCCAATTGGTGTCGAGGAGGAGGAAAGGAAAAGTGCATGAGGGCGATATGCACACCAAGGCTCCACACGTGGATGATTGGCATTTGAAGGAGAATGTTGCTACGGTGACATTTGGGAGTGTCCCATCGGGTGCGAATACACGAGCTTTAGCTCCATGAGTGTCGCATGTGGGCGCCCCAACCGGGAGATAGAGGGCCACATCGAGGACCTTGATCCAGGAGGGCATGTACCTAGCGGAGGTATCCCTATTGCTGGCCTTAGCTAGGTGATGGACAGAAGTGTTGGGGATACAAAGATTGTATCAAATGGTAATTGGATTTTGAGATTATATAGATGACCACCTCTAGTTGTTAGGGAGGCCGTCGTTGTACTCTAATTTGTCATGCCTTGGCGAGTCGTCACTTTTGGGCGACTCGGTGTATGTTTGTTGGTAACCAATGGTTTTGGTAATGCACAGGTGTGGGTCCGCCTCAACCCTCCGCCCTTTGGGGTGTGTTTGATTAAAAAAAACCAATACTACTCCCTCGTGGAAAATGGAGAATTCGATGTTGATAATTGTGGGGATGCGGAAGACTCGGCAATGGACGTACAAGTGGGGATCGAGACGGTTGGAGGCAACCTCCCACTTGGCAATGCCGAGGATCACACAAAGAACAAAGAGCAGCAATTCATCGAATATCAAGGAGGGCCTTCATCCCCTTCGGGTACGTGTCCCACTTGTTAATGATGTCATACAATATCATGTTTTGGAACCTGAGGGGAATCGCTAATGCATCAACCTAACACGTCTTGAAAAGATTGATTAAACGCCAAAATGTTCTGTTTCTTGC
This sequence comes from Salvia splendens, assembly GCF_004379255.2. Lineage (NCBI taxonomy): Eukaryota > Viridiplantae > Streptophyta > Magnoliopsida > Lamiales > Lamiaceae > Salvia > Salvia splendens. The sequence goes on along the minus strand of NC_056036.1, from coordinate 25,782,816 downwards.
TATAATGGAACCGCTCACAACCCCTGAACTGGACCGGTTCTCCAAGGCCTTAGCGCTGTCCTTCATTGCATCGAACATGACGGGAAAGATTTGGTTATTTGTGGAAGAGGGATCTACTTTTGATATTGATTGTGATTCAGAGCAAATTCTACATGGGCGGCTTAAGTCCCATCTCATTGCTAGCCTACTCGCCATGTCGGCCGTGTATGCCAAATGCACAAGATCCGAAAGATACCTCCTGTGGGATAGGATGAGAGAAATTGCCGGACCTCTCGAAGAAACACCATGGATGATCGGTGGTGATTTTAACACCATCCTATCACCCCGAGATAGAACTGGGAGCGAAACCAACCGGCAAGCCGAGATGGTCGACTTCGCGGAGGCAATTGAAGATTGTAGGCTCCTTGATCCCGGGTTCGAAGGGGCGGAGTTTACATGGGCCAAAAATGGCCTCTTTGAAAGATTGGATAGAGTACTAGTTAGCGAGGCTTGGGCTAGGGTTTTTGAGGCTACCCGGGTAACGAACCTCCCACGAATCGCCTCGGACCACTGCCCAGTTCTAGCACAATGCAAGACGCCAAACACCACAAACGGAGGCAAGGCATTCAGGTTCCAGAACATGTGGATCCGACATGGGGGCTTTATGGATGTAGTGCAAAATGCATGGTTGGAGCCCACGGGCGCGCGCGGCCTCCTTAACATCCAAATCAAACATACTAGAGTTAAAAGGGCTCTAAAGAAGTGGAACAAAGAGGTATTTGGGAACATCCATGCGAATCTCAAGAACAAGGAGGAAGCCATTGCCGTGGCACAATCCAATTTCGAAGCAAGGCATACACCTGTGAATAGGACATCGATCAACAAACACATTGCCGAGGGTGACAAGAACACCCGGTTCTACCAAAGCTGGGTGAAACAGAAAAGGGTTCGCCTACGCATTCACTCGATTCGTGCCAACGGACAAGAGATAACAGAGGAAGCTGAAATAAAAAGTCAGCGGTGGATTTCTTAGAACAACTTCTCGCGCCCTGCAACCCGGCACTTGAAGAACCGGACCTCGACCTAATCCAGCAAGTTCATTCAGCCGAGCAATTCGCAGACATCGCAAAGGCGCCGGATGCGGACGAGGTAAAGAGTGCCGTTTTCAGTATCTCCGGAGATAGCGCACCTGGACCCGATGGCTTCTCGGCTAGTTTCTACCAAGCTTGCTGGAACATTGTGGGACTGGAGGTGGTGGAAGCAATAGGACAGTTCTTCGGGGGGGCTTTCCTGCCACGAAGCATCACGGCCACAAGCATTGTCCTCATCCCAAAGAAGGCGTCGCCCGAGTCATGGACCGACTATCGACCCATCAGCCTATGTAATGTCTTGAACAAGATCATCACCAAGGTACTCACGACTCGACTCTCCCCATTCCTTCCGCAGGTCATTTCCCCAAACCAAAGCGGCTTCGTCAAAGGGCGGCTCCTCAACGATAATGCCCTGTTGGCTCAGGAGATGTTTCTTGAGCTTTCAGGGTGCTCCCCAGCGCCGAATGTTGCGGTGAAGATTGATATGGCGAAAGCCTACGACAGGGTCCAATGGCCTTTCCTCTTTAAGGTACTCCGACGCATGGGATTCCCGGACGCATGGATCTCGCTTATGGAGAGGTGTATAGGCTGGTGTTGGTTCTCAATTCTTATCAATGGGGCTCCCTCGGGTTTCTTCAGATCGACACGGGGACTACGACAAGGCGATCTGATATCCCCTGCTTTGTTTGTAATTACCGCAGAATACTTATCGCGAGCCCTGGACAAGCTCATACTTGGCCAAAAGGAGATGACCTTCAAAGCCTCCCGGAGATGCATCGAGATCAGCCACCTAGCCTATGCGGACGACTTAATTATATTCACACAAGCGGCGGAGAACCCTTGCGCCGGCTCAGAGCTTGTCTCGAAAACTATGAAAAAGTTTCAGGCCAACAAATCAGCCTCGCCAAGAGTAACTTCTATATTGCTGAAACTCATGAGCAATGGGCAAACTCAATCCAAGCGGAAGGGGGCTTCACTAGAGGGGACTTCCCGTTCCTTTACTTGGGCGTCCCCATCTATCGCAGTGTAAAGCGCACGGACATGTTCCTATTCCTCCGTGAAAAGATTGCAAGAAGGGTTTCAGGGTGGGCGCACCGGCACTTATCTTTTGGAGGGAGGATCACGCTTGTTAAGAGCACTCTCGAGGCTATCCCCTTGCATATCTTCGAAGCCATCGAGCCTACCGCCGACACTCTAAAACAACTTGATCAACAAATGGCCCGATTCTTTTGGGGCTCTACGAGTGAGAGGAAGGGGACACACTGGATTGGCTGGGATCAAATGTGCCTCCCTACCGATGAAGGGGGGCTTGGGATCCGCAAAATTAAGGAGATTCTATGCGCCTTCAACATAAAACTTTGGTGGCGATTCTAGGAGCAAAACTCCCTTTGGGCGAAATATATGATGGCCAAATATTGCTCTAACTCCACACCTCTTACCGTGCGTACGCCGAGCAGGAGTAGCCCTACGTGGAGGAGGCTTTATAGAGCTTGGACCCTCGCGCAACCGCACATGAGGTGGCTAGTGGGCCAAGGAAATATCTATTTTTGGGATGACATCTGGCTTGGTAACGCCCTTTTTAGGGAACTCTGTCTCGATGAAAGGGGGAGACCAACCACTCGGGTGTCGGAGTATTTTAGGAATGGCACTTGGGATGAACCCAAGCTCCAACTTCTTCATGATCAGGCCGGCCTCCCACAACATATAATTGGTCACATCCTCAACACCCCGATCCTCCAAGGCGAACAGGACATCCCGAGGTGGACCCTCTCTAAGCATGGAGAATTCACGGTGGCCTCGACGTGGGACACAATCTGAGGGCAGCATCCGCTCATTCAGGGACTGGGCGATGTCTGGAAGCGGGACTTACTACTTCCATATCCATCTTCATCTGGAGGCTACTCTCAAACCGGGTGCCAGTCGACACAAAACTCCAGTGGCGGGAGATTGAGCTAGCCTCCAAGTGCCAATGCTGCCCCCACCGACCGAGTATCGAGTCCCTCCAACACCTCTTCATCCAGGGGCATGGAGCCCGAAGAGTATGGAGTGAGTTTGACTCTTGGTTCACAGGCTCTTCCCCCTGCCTCCATATCAATGACACAATCCCTACGAGGATTGAGGTGTGGGCGCGACGGTGCCAACAGCCGAACAAGAAGCATCTTAGCCGAGCCACCCCATACCTCATTCTATGGTTTATTTGGTCAGAGAGAAACAGGAGTCACCACCAAGGCACACAGTTTAAACCACACAACGTGGTATAGCAGGTCCACATGTTCATTCGGAACTCTATGGCCAATGGAAGCCTGAAGCCGAAGCATTGGAAGGGTAGTTAAACTTGGAATCAGCATCCCTCAACAAGCGGAAGCTATTAGGGCGCTACCTCTAGCCATGGCAATCAAATGGAACCCCCCGGACCAACCATGGATAAAACTTAACACGGATGGCTCCTTCAATGAAGCGAACGACAAAGCACAGGGGGGGGGAATCATACGAGATCATTGGGGCAAGATGCTTGTAGCCTTTTGTACGCTCCTTGAAGCACACTCGCCGTTGGAGGCTGAGCTAATGGCCATGATCCATGGGCTGAACGTAGCCAAGGAATTCGGCCTACCAATCTAGATTGAGTCAGATGCCGACCAAGCAATCAATTTGGTCAATGGAACAGGATGGGGGCAGGCATTTGTTCGGCAAGCGGTGGCGCAACTGATCTTGCACAAGCGCCAACTCAAATTTCGGGCCACGTTCACACACCGGGAGGGGAACAAAGCGGCGGATTTCCTTGCGAGAATGGGGCTTGAGCAAGATAGCGGCCTACGAATACAACTTAATTCAGCACCGAGAGAGCTCTTGAACTTTGTCCGATTGGACGAGATGGGAGTTCCACACATCCAAAACCTAGAGTGCCTTGTTTTTTGGTTGATTGTACTTTTGAAGGGAGTATGATGTGGTCCGAACCTTGTGGGATCGGACCGCATACTACTCTTGGCTTTTGTTATGGCATACCACTTTCGGGTGTGGCCGCACTTTGTAATTATCTCATTTTGATATATAGGGATGAGAGACCCACGAACCCTACACCGTAAAGGTGTTGAAAAAATAAAAATAAAAATAGAGAAGGGGGCAAGAAGAAGGCTAATAAACCTTCAAAGGAAGATCTACCTATGCAGTCTTTCAGTGGCAAGGTATGTATAATAAACAATGTAATATTAGCTAGAGTTACCTGTCATTTGATATTAGTATTTTCTTGCTTATTTTAATTGTGTTGCACTTTTTTATCCTTTCTTTTCTAGTCTTCTGCCTCGAGAATTTATTCCTTGAGAAAACGGCTTTGGCCACTTGTCGCATTGCCTGAATAGCATCCTGTTTAGCCGTGAGGAAATTTTGGATGTTGGCCAACAAATCAGCCTTGCCAAGAGTAACTTCTATATTGCTGAAACTCATCAGCAATAGGCAAACTCAATCCAAGCGGAAGGGGGCTTCACTAGAGGGGACTTCCTGTTCCTTTACTTGGGCGACCGCATCTATCGCGGTGTGAGCGCACGGACATGTTCCTATTCCTCCGTGAAAAGATTGCAAGAAGGGTTTCAGGGTGGGCGCACCGGCACTTATCTTTTGGAGGGAGGATCACGCTTGTTAAGAGCACTCTCGAGGCGATCCCCTTGCATATCTTTGAAGCCATCGAGCCTACCGCCGGCACTCTAAAACAACTTGATCAACAAATGGCCCGATTCTTTTGGGGCTCTACGAGTGAGAGGAAGGGGACACACTGGATTGGTTGGGATCAAATGTGCCTCCCTACCGATGAAGGGGGGCTTGGGATCCGCAAAATTAAGGAGATTCTATGCGCCTTCAACATAAAACTTTGGTGGCGATTCTAGGAGCAAAACTCCCTTTGGGCGAAATATATGATGGCCAAATATTGCTCTAACTCCACACCTCTTACCGTGCGTACGCCGAGCAGGAGTAGCCCTACGTGGAGGAGGCTTTATAGAGCTTGGACCCTCGCGCAACCGCAAATGAGGTGGCTAGTGGGCCAAGGAAATATCTATTTTTGGGATGAAATCTGGCTTGGTAACGCTCCTTTTAGGGAACTCTGTCTCGATGAAAGGGGGAGACCAACCACTCGGGTGTCGGAGTTTTTTAGGAATGGCACTTGGGATGAACCCAAGCTCCAACTTCTTCATGATCAGGCCGGCCTCCCACAACATATAATTGGTCGCATCCTCAACACCCCGATCCTCCAAGGCGAACAGGACATCCCGAGGTGGACCCTCTCTAAGCATGGAGAATTCACGGTGGCCTCGACGTGGGACACAATCCGAGGGCAGCATTCGCTCATTCAGGGACTGTGCGACGTCTGGAAGCGGGACTTACTACTTCCATATCCATCTTCATCTGGAGGCTACTCTCGAACCGGGTGCCGGTCGACACAAAACTCCAGTGGCGGGAGATTGAGCTATCCTCCAAGTGCCAATGCTGCCCCCACCGACCGAGTATCGAGTCCCTCCAACACCTCTTCATCCAGGGGCATGGAGCCCGAAGAGTATGGAGTGAGTTTGACGCTTGGTTCACAGGCTCTTCCCACTGCCTCCATATCAATGACACAATCCCTACGAGGATTGAGGTGTGGGCGCGACGGTGCCAACAGCCGAACAAGAAGCATCTTAGCCGAGCCACCCCATACCTCATTCTATGGTTTATTTGGTTAGAGAGAAACAGGAGTCGCCACCAAGGCACACAGTTTAAACCACACAACGTGGTATAGCAGGTCCAATGGAAGCCTGAAGCCGAAGCATTGGAAGAGTAGTTAAACTTGGAATCAGCATCCCTCAACAAGCGGAAGCTATTAGGGCGCTACCTCTAGCCATAGCGATCAAATGGAACCCCCCGGACCAACCATGGATAAAACTTAACATGGATGGCTCCTTCAATGAAGCGAACGACAAAGCATGGGGGGGAATCATACGAGATCATTGGGGCAAGATGTTTGTAGCCTTTTGTTCGCCCCTTGAAGCACACTCGCCATTGGAGGCTGAGCTAATGGCCAAGATCCATGGGCTGAACGTAGCCAAGGAATTCGGCCTACCAATCTAGATTGAGTCAGATGCCGACCATGCAATCAAATTGGTCAATGGAATAGGATGGGGGCCGGCACTTGTTCGGCAAGCGGTGGAGCAACAGATCTTGCACACGCGCTAACTCAAATTTCGGGCCACGTTCATACACCGGGAGGGGAACAAAGCGGCGGATTTCCTTTCGAGAATGGGGCTAGAGCAAGATAGCGGCCTACGAATACAACATAATTCAGCACCGAGAGAGCTCTTGGACTTTATCCGATTGGACGAGATGGGAGTTCCACACATCCGAACCTAGACGGGGACGGAAACTAGAGTCGGCAATGAGAAGATGGGAGACTATAGTGCCTTGTTTTTTGGTTGATTGTACTTTTGAAGGGAGTATGATGAGGTCCGAACCTTGTGGGATCGGACCGCATACTACTCTTGGCTTTTGTTATGGCACACCACTTTCGGGTGTGGCTGCGCTTTGTAATTATCTCATTTTGATATATAGGGATGAGGGACCCACGAACCCTCCACCGTAAAGGTGTTAAAAAAATAAAAATAAAAATAAAGAAGGGCAAGAAGAAGGCTAATAAACCTTCAAAGGAAGATCTACCTATGCAGTCTTTCAGTGGCAAGGTATGTAATAAACAATGTAATATTAGCTAGAGTTACCTGTCATTTGATATTAGTATTTTCTTGCTTATTTTAACTGTGTTGCACTTTTTTATCCTTTCTTTTCTGGTCTTCTGCCTCGAGAATTTATTCCTTGAGAAAACGGCTTTGGCCACTTGTCGTGTTGCCTGAATAGCATCCTGTTTAGCCGTGAGGGCGTTTTGGATGTTGGCATAAATCGTTGACTGTTTATCAAGCCATGAATTCTTTAAGCAGAATATTGTCGAAAAATAAGGATAATTTAGGAAGTAGTGCTTCTAGTTCTAGTAGTAATAAAGAAATACTCCCTCCGTCCCGTGCTACTCGCACGTTTGCTTTTCGGCTCGTCACAAAGTCCTTACACTATTTATAATTTAAGTTAGAATTAATGCATTTAATTAATATGCTAGTTTAAGTTAAGAGCTCTTTTATTAAGTGATGTCTCATTACACCTAAAATTCTTTTTTAATTACACAAAAAAATCAATCCCAAATTTACGGCCTAAAATGAAAAGTGCGAGTAGCATGGGACGGAGGGAGTATTAATTTCAAAAAATTTTGTAAAATCAATTCAAAACTGGAAAATTCCAAATGAACCTTCCGTTTATAAACGGAAAGGATTTTTTGATACATCTCCTTGCGATTATATCGTAAAAACTGTTGAAGAATCCCTTACATTAGGAACGGGATTTAGCTCTTGTCTAAATCTTTAATTGAAGAACATAGGAAGAATTTCAAATTCCTCCATCTTGGACTAGTTCAAATTGGAATAAAACCTGCAACTAGAATTGGTTTAAACATCTCTGCTTTAATTGCATGATTCTTTGTTAGGAATTGTAGAAACTAGTCTTTGCGATGGACCAATTTACTTTAGTTGCTTTCCCAACTTTGTGTTGTCTTTAACAGACATGACCTTAATGCATGCTTTCTCTCCTTCGGAAATAAATCGACCTGAATATAAAGTTGAAATTCCTTCTTCTAGTGCTTCCAGGAGAAATTCTCCTACTCCTTCTGACATGGGCTGGAGTGATTACTCCATAAATACCCTTACAAAGGATGAAAATCCTTTTGAAGGAGAAGCTCTAAACTCGTTTAACTCGGAAGATAATTCTGTCAAACGAAAATGGTTTTATTTAAAAGGTAAGAAAAGCCAAGAAAAATGGATCAATCTTTATAAAAAATTCCTAAAAAAGGATATTGGTTGCTTTCTTGACTTTTTCGAGTTTATTGAAAAATTTTATGCTCTTTAAAAAGGGAAATTTCCCGATTTTGAAGATAAAATTTTGTTTCAAACATTAGCTCTTCCTATAAGCAATTTGTGACTATTTCGAGGAAAATAGTCAAAAGCATCCATACTCCCGAAGTAAATCTTTCTTTTAAATACATTGAAGAGGATATAATTGCTGCTCCTTATAGAAAAGGGATAGGGGGAAAATTTGAGGATATAATTTCACAAAATAATTATACCAATCTATACCTCAAAACCGTAGGAGAACAGTTGAGTAGAATTGAGAAAATCCCTTAAACTCCTATGGAAAAATCCTTTGTGAAAAGAGACGATAAGGTTTTATCTAAACCTATGTCTTCTGAAAAATTAAAATTAAAAGTAATTCCAAACTCCTCTTCAGAGATGATAGAAGAGTTAGGAAAAAGACTTAAAAGTCTAATTATTGAAGAAAACAATTGTGCTCCTTTAAATCAAGGAGAAGGATTAACGTCTGAATCCGATCAAGAAGATCAAGGTATAGATGCTTCAAGCGAATCTGATAAACAGACAGACCTTATTGATAATCAAATAGATCAATTTAAAAAATTAAGAATAGAAGGGAAAAATAACCCTTTTGAAATCAATAAGATATCATCTTCTTATAAGAAGAGAATGGTCTATAATATTCCAGCAAAGCCTTATTATCATAGGCCAACACCGGTTGACATGCAACTTGAGCAATTTTCTGAATATAATGCATGTTCTTATGATGGAAAATCCATTAATGAATGGAATATAGACGGATTTTTTTTTTTTATCAAACACCCTCATGGTGGAGGGTTCATGGGTCCCTCATCCCTATATTTCAAAGAGTGACGATTACAAAACATGGCCACACCCGAAAGTGGTGTGTCCTCACAAACTTAAGAGTAGTATGCGGTCCCAAGCCACAAGCCCGGACCTCATCATACTCCCTTACAGAAAACAAAATACAATTAATCAAGGAACAAAGGGTACCCTCCAAACATCCCAAACACAATTCTATTCTTCGTCGTCATGTTGGACCCGAATGTTCGGGATTCCTAGTGCTTCCATCATAGTAATTGCAGCTAGGTGTCTCGGCATCGTGTGGGCATTCATACGGCAGTAGTTTTGACTGTCAATTCCCATCTTTGCAAGTAAGTCTCCGGCCCTGTTCCCTTCCCGAGGGGTGTAGGTGAGGCGCACAACTGTTGGCGCTTGAGGAGTAAGATCAGCGCCACCACCCTGCTCGTGTGTGCCGGTCCCCATCGTGTACTATTAAGGAGCTGGACTACTTGTTGTGCATCCGACTCAATCCAGATAGGCCGATTGAACTCCAGGGCAAGTTCTAACCCGAGTTGGATGGCTAGGAGCTCCGCCTCAAGGGCGGAGTGGGCCTCAAGTGGGGATGCGAAGGCTGAAAGCACTTTGCCCATATGATCTAGGATGATACCACCTCCCCCGGCTTTATCCGACGCTTCCAAGAATGCACCATCGGTGTTGAGCTTGATCCAGGGGTCATCCGGCGGGTGCCACTTGATTGCCACTGCAAATGGCCTAGGGCTCCGTAGTTCATCATGACTCGGGACAGTGATTTTTTGACGAACTCCCTTCCAATGCTTCTTCTTGTATATCCCGTTGGCCATACTATTCCTGATGTAGATTTGAACTTGCCAGATGACATTGAAAGGCCTAAATTGTACGGACTGGTGGCGGCTCCTATTCCGTTCTGCCCATATGAACCATAAAATGAGATACGGCATGGCTCTGCTTAGGTGTTTCTTGCCTGGTTGCCGAGCTCTTCTTGTCCAGACCACGAGTCGTTCCGGTATGGTGTCATTGATCCGAAGGGGTGGTGAGGAGCCCTCAAACCATGCGTCAAATTCCCTCCATATCCCGTGAGCCCCGTCCCCTTGAATGAAGAGATGTTGGAGGGATTCAATCCCTGGTCTATGTGGGCAGCATTGGCATTTGGACGCCAATTCCATTCGTCTCCATTGCAGCTTTGTATCCACCGGAATGCGGTTGGAGAGAAGTCGCCATAAAAAGATGGCAATAGAGGACGTGTGGCCCGCTCTCCAAATGTCGTCGAGGCCTTGCACAATCGGCCTTTGGCTTCGAAGGGTCTCCCAAGTAGTAGCGAGAGAGAACTCTCCATTGGATGATAACCTCCATCTTGGTATATCCGGCCCATCCGAGATGACGGGTGTGTCGGTGATCTTCTGGACGATGTGCTGTGCTAGGCCGGCTTGCGCTTGGAGATTCCGCAGCTTAGGCTCATCCCTGGCACCATCCTTAATATAGTCCGCCACACGAGCAAGAGGCCCTCCTCTATCATCAAGGCTAAGTTCTCTCAGGGGAGCCTCTCCTAGCCATAAGTCATCCCAAAATAGTATCTTTCCTTCTCCCACCACCCATCGAATGTGCGGTTGGGCCTGAGGCCGAGCCTTCAGCATCCTCTTCCACGTAGGGGCTACCCCTCCCCAAGGGTCTAGCTGTAAGTGGGGAGACCTTATGGCAGTATTTAGCCATCAAGTACGTAGCCCACAGGGAATTTTGTTCCCTGAACCGCCACCATAACTTGATGTTAAAGGCTCTTAAGACTTCCTTGATCTTCCGGAAGCCCAAGCCACCTTCGGCCATTGGTAGGCAGACCTGATCCCAGCTAATCCAGTGCGTCCTCTTCTTCTCATTAGTTGACCCCCAAAAGAAATGAGCCATTTGCTGATCCAATTGCTTGAGGGCACCACCCGTAGGCTCGATAGCTTGGAAAATATGTAGTGGGATCGCTTCAAGTGTGCTTTTAATCAGGGTAAGTCTCCCCCCAAAGGAGAGGTGTCGATGGGCCCACCCAGAGATCCTAGCCGAGATTTTCTCACGGAGGAACAAGAACATGCTCGTACGCTTCACACCCCGGTAAATAGGGACTTCAAGGTAAAGGAAGCGAAACGTACCTCGGACGAAGCCTCCTTCTCTTTGTATTGTGTTTGTCCACCCTTCATGAGCATCGGCAATGTAGAAGTTGCTTTTGCCAAGGTTCATTTGTTGGCCTGACACCTCGGCGTAATGATTAAGGCATGCGCGTAGCCTCCGGAGGGGGTTCGCCGCCGCTTGCGTGAAGATAATGATGTCGTCTGCGTAGGCGAGGTGGCTGATCTCAATACTTCCCCGGGTTGCTTTGAACGTCATCTCTTTGTTGCCGAGGATGAGTTTATCAAGTAGTCTCGAGAGATAATCCGCGGCAAGGACTAAAAGGGCAGGTGAGATGGGGTCCCCTTGCCTTAGACCACGGGTAGATTTGAAAAAACCCGCCGGCACCCCATTGACAAGGATTGAAAACCAACAAGACCCAATGCACCTTTTGATGAGATCCACCCACGGCTCGGGGAAACCCATGTGCTTAAGGACTTTTAGGAGGAACGGCCATTGAACCCGATCATAGGCCTTGGCCATATCGATCTTGATTGCAACATTAGGGGCCGGCGTGCTTCATTGTAGCTCATGGAGCATCTCCTGTGCAAGGAGTACATTATCATTGAGAAGTCTCCCTTTGACAAAACCACTTTGATTGGGAGCTACCACGCGGGGGAGTAAAGGGGCAAGTCGCTTGGAGAGGATCTTAGTAATCACCTTATTAATCACATTACACAAGCTAATGGGCCTGTAGTCTCCCCGGGTCTCTGGTATAGGCTTCTTAGGGATGAGTACAATGCTTGTGGCCGTGAAACTTCGGGGAAGAAAAGCCCCACCGAAAAATTGTCTAACCGGTTCCACCACATCCGATCCCACAATGCCCCAGCAAGCTTGGAAGAAGAGAGCCGAGTATCCATCCGGGCCAGGTGCACTATTGGCCGAGATGTCGAAAACCGCTCTTTTCACTTCATCTGCATCTGGAGGTTCGGGGATGGTCGCCAAACACTCCGAGGGAGGAAGTCGGTGTAGGAGGCTAAGGTCCGGGTCCGTGGGTTCCGGGTCGCTTGGGGAAAGAAGGTTTTGATAAAACTCAACTGCCGACGCTTGGATGGCCGAGTCCTCCATGAGTTCACACCCATTAACGTTGATCTTGTGTATACGTAACTGAACCCTCTTCTGCTTCACCCAGCTTTGATAGAATCTGGTGTTTTTATCCCCATCTTCCAGCCAACGTAGTGCCGCCTTCTGACGCCAGAAGTCTTCCTCCATCTTAAGAAGGAGGATGTACTCCACAATATGTTTGTTGACCTCCGTTCTATTCCGGGGCGAGGGGTCATCTTCGAACTCCGCTTGGGCCATCGCAATGCTTTCTTCACAGGATTTGAGGTTGGCGTGTCCCAAATACCTCTCTATTCCATCGTTTAAAAGTTCTCTTGACCCTTGCTAGCTTGAGCTTCAAGTTGAGGAGACCCGTCGCCTCCGTGGGGGCCCCCCAATCTTCCCTCACCAAATCGCTAAACCCTTCATGTCGCACCCACATGTTTTGGAACCGAAAAGCTTTACCTCCCACGGGGGTATTAGGCATCTTGCATCGGACAAGGAGAGGGCCATGATCCGATGCAATACGAGGAAGGTTCGTGATTCGTATTGCATCGAACAATTGGGACGCCACCTCACTAATCAGCACCCTGTCTAACCTTTCCAGAAGTCCATTCTTGGCCCATGCAAAGTCTGATCCATCATACCCTGGATCCAAAAGACCACAATCTTCAATAGCCTCAGCAAAGTCCACCATTTCGGCCAGGCGGTTTGTGTCACTCCCCGTTCTGTCTCTCGCGGAGAGGATTGTGTTGAAATCCCCTCCGATAAACCACGGCATTCCTTCCGAGATTTGGGTCAGCTCCCTCATTTTTTCCCACAGTGCAAGCCTCTCGCCTCTCGAGCATTTAGCGTACACGGCCGAGATCAAAATGGGTGTTGGGATCCGGGGGCAAGTGAACTGCCCATGCAAAAGCTGCTCCGAGTCATCCACCACCTCAAAGTCAATCCCTTCCTCCACAAAAATCCATATTTTCCCATTGGCATTGGACCCCTTATATTGCATCCCCAACACTTTTGAAAACTTGTCCGGGTTAGGGTCGACAAGTGGCTCCATTATTGCAAGAAAACAAATATTATGAGATTTAATTATTCTTTTTAGGACGTTTTGGGTAGACGCATTTGCGATCCCCCTAACGTTCCAAAATAGAAAATTCAAAGACATCATTAACTAGAAGGGTTCGTACCCGGTGGGATTGACGCCCCCCCTTGGAATTCAATGATTTGGAGATTGCTCCCTCCATGGGATGTCTCGGCCTCCAGAAGAGCTGGATTGGCTCCATCTTCGTCTTCCTTGTGCGAGAGAGACTCCTCCCAATTTTCATCATCTTCCATATCATTCTCCATGAAGTTCTCGCGGGCCATGAGGGAGAAATATCGGTTAGTGCTCATGTGACTCGATGGTCCCGGATCCTCAGCATTCTCGACGACAAAGGGCTTGAAATGGCCTTTTGGTTGGACTAGGTCGTCCGAAGCCGATTGACCTTCATGCCGGGTCAGGTCCGCCTCTCTCGTCTTGTTCTTTCGCCCATGTTCAAACGAAGGAGCCTTAGTGTGCGCCTCTCTAAAATGATGTGGGACACGTCCATTATGATCGATGGTCATGTCCGCACTCCCCGGGCCATGCAAATCCCCCAAAAAATCCGGTCCCGACCACTCTGCCCCCGTGCGCACACTAGCCTTCGGGCTCATCCGGGTGTTGCTTTCCTTCCCCTTGTGTTTTCCTTGTTGTTTCCATTCCATGTTATTGTTGGTTTGCCTCGATTCATCAACGTTCTTCTTCGCGCCTATTCCTTCAAGATGTGGTTGCTTTGGTGATGCCATGTTAAGATTGTTGGGATTGTAGGCCTCGGCATCTCGGTTATGTGGCTGTCGCAAAGGATTTATATTGTAGTTCCTCTTGGGAGGCCGCTCCGATGGCCTTGCCGCATAGCACACCTCACTCTTGTGTCCCACATGTTTGCATTCCCGGCAATAAGACGGGATTTTATCCCACTTGCTGCACCGTTTCACGACCACAAATATCCAATATGATCTCCTCGGGTGGCGGCTTAGTGATGTCAATTTTGATACAAAGTCTTGCAAAGGAAATTCGTGACTTATTGGCCGTGGCTCGATCCACTTGGATTGGCGTTCCTACCAGCTTACCAATGGCAAATAGTGCCGCATGATCGAATAGGTGGATTGGTAACCCGACCAGGTTGCACCATATTGCCGCAATAGGGGACTCACAGAATGCATCAAATTCAGGTGACCATTTGAATACTCTCATCGGATGCCGATCAACATACCATACCGGGGTGCCTTTGGGGCCACTAAGGAGTCGGGCATAGTCCGCAATATCCTCGAATTGCACAAGTATATGCTTAGCATTAATATATTTCCAAGTAAAGCCACGGCGAAATTTAATACACTCAAGTGCTTTTTGAATTTGATGGGAAGCAGGGATGGAGTGAGAAAACTTACCAACAATAGCGTGTCCGAGGTTTGTGGCAAGCTTTTGAATTTCTGCCCCGGAGAAGTAAATTGCCGGCACTCCATTGGAAGTAGTTGGGTAGCCAATCTTTTGAATGCTCTCCGGGTCGAAGACTTGTGGTCTGTCTATTGAAGAAGGTCCTCGGACCATGTCCGCCATGGACTTTTGGGCTTTGCCATTCCTCTCTTCCGGGACGCGGTGTCCCCTCGGGTTGTTGTGTTCGGCATTATTTTCCTCGGTTTGGGCGTTCTCACCACCTTTCAATCCATGTTGTGCCAAGGCATCGCCCATAGGCGTGTCAATGGATGTTGTTGTGTCCGGCATCACATCGGGATTCTTGGTATTGGCCGAGACTCTAGTCATGGGCTCGGGGTCTTGGCTAAGACGGTTGGCCGACGTCGTCATTGTAGGCAACGTGTAGGCTACGCACGCATCTTTATGTTTTGGCCAATTCTCGAACGTAGCTCGGATCTTCCGAGTTCGTCCACGTTCAAGAGGTGGGAAGTCTTCGCTAGGTGGCCCAATCTCTTTCCAAGCGGTATTTGTGAGACTTTTGATGCATGTCTCAATAGTGTTGGGGCCTCCCGTCGAGTTGCGGCCGACCTCCGGCAGGTTTCCGGCCAGTAGTGGTTGCGCCGACGCCGTATCGAGTGTCTCCGACGAGTCCAAGGCTACTAGGTGTAGGATCTCTTTTACTTTTGGCTGCATTGGAGGGGATCCCAACGGAACATCATGTGCCTTACTAGGCGAGTATGGGACAAAGGCACTTTCATGAGTTAGTTTTGTCCCTATACCCATTTCAAGTAATTTGACTTTCCCATCCTCCAAGGCATCTTAGGTACTACGTGGGCCATCCGGATCAGGTAGGAGGGCGGGGATGTGTGTGTCTCTTCCATCTCCAACGGTCTCCAAAATGTCGCAGGAAACTTGGCCGACCGTGGACTTTTCTCTGGCTACCCGGTCCATCTTGTGGTGCTTCCCCCTCGAGTTGGAGCAAGCTTTCGGTCTCAACACCGGGGTTGTGGCCCTCCTCGTTGGAGGTGGGGTTGGACGGGAAAATGGCCATTCTACACCGGGGTGGATCGGTGTCGGAGCTGGTGTCATTGTCGAAGAGGAGTTTCTTGTAAAGTTGCTTGTCCTCCGGGAGTGGAGAGGGAACAAACCATTTTCGGCCATCCCCTTTGGTGGAGGGAGCCGGGGTGCTTTTCCTTGCTTTGCACCGGGATTTGGCGAGCTTTTGTTTCATAGCTTTGGTTAGGGCAGTGGGTGTCTCGTCCTCACACGACCGGAAGGTCATTTGCTGATCCGAGAGGTCTCGCGGAGCCTCGGCCCCTAGTTCGGGAACTGGTGGGGTGTCCGGCATCCAAGGCGGGCCTAGTTCTTTGGTTCGGCCAAGAGTTGGTGTAGTGTCGTCGTAGGTGAAGGATAGTGGTTGCTCGTGGGATGACCGGCGGCGGGAGTCAAGGGGTGTGACGATGTTGGGGCGGGAGGGTGGGGTGTGACCGGACGGAGGGGTAGGGTGGAAGACGGGTGGAGGGAATGGGCGGCGGGGGGGAGATCACTTGAGACAAGGGAAGAATTCTAGAGAGAAGGGAGAGCGTCTCTCTCTAAAGTTACAATTAATACCGGTGCTTGGAATATAGACGGATTATCTGAATATCAGATTCAAGCAGTCATTAATTATATGACCATGTATGCTTCGGCTTGCAGATTTAATGGTACTGATGACAGGACCATTGCTCAAGCAATTGTCCAAGGGTTTACTGGCCAACTAAAAGGTTGGTGGGATTTTTGTTTTAATGAAACAACTAAACAACAGATTCTATCTGCTGTTAAGGTTGAAAACAGGAATGACACTCTTGTCAATATTCCTGATAGTCTTAATACACTACTATACACTACAGCCAAACACTTTATAGGAGAAGCCTCCTTACATCTTGATAAAACTCAAGAACAATTGATGAATCTTAGATGTCATAATCTCTCTCAGTAAAGTGGTACAAAGGTGTTTTCTTTTCCAAAGTTTTTACGCGAGAAGATTGCCATCAAGATTTCTGAAAAGAAAAATTCTTATCAGGATTGCCACACTTCTTTGCTGAAAGAGTCTGAAATAGGATTAAGCAAAAGAATAATGGGAAAATTCCCTACCATGGGGGGACGGGGTCCATGGTGGGAGCTTCAAACCCACACAAGACCCATAAGGCCGAGCCAATCCCAGTTGACGCCGGTAAGGCCACACCTATGGGTCAGCCGGAAGCTTCAAAGGTACTCCATATCTTTCTTTTACCGATCTAGAAACGGAACATCTCTCAAAGAAACTAGGACTAGCCATTGTGGGGAAGTTCTCCCACTCGCTCCCATCTACAGTCCAAATTCAAAAACGTTTAGGGTGCATGGGGCAAGTTGGCTTTTACACTTTGAAATACTTGAATGCTAAGCACATATTACTCCAATTCCAAGAAGTGGCTGATTATGCCAAGGTGTTAAACGGTCCTAATGGAAGTCCGATTTGGTATATGGATATTCATCCGATGAGGGTGTTCAAGTGGGCGCCGGACTTTGATACGTTCTTCGAGTCGCCGATCGTCGCCGTGTGGTGTAATATCATGGGAATCTCGGCCCTCCTTTTTGAGGAATTGGCCCTCATGGCGATCGGCAAGCTCCTAGGCAAGCCACTACAAGCGGATCATGCCACAATCAATCAAACCCGACCCTCCTTTGCTAGGATATGCGTAGAGATTGATATCTCCAATCCCCCGGCGGAGGAGATCATCCTAAACATCCTAGGCATAGAATCAAGATACAAAGTGGGATGGGATTGTATCCCATTGTTTTGCGAGAATTGTAAGCATGTTGGGCACGTCATTGATGAATGCCAAGCTTTTGGAAGGAAGGGACGAGTTGGAGGCAAGGACCACCGAGCATCAACAAAGGTGTATCATCCTAGGCATGTCCCCAAGACCACCCGCCGAGAGTGGCGTACAAAGGTGGCGACTTGGGTTGGCACATCTCTGAACATTGATCACATGAACAAGGAGAAAGAAAGAGACAACCAAGAGGAAAACAAGGAGGGCACAATGGATGCCGATCTGTTGGGCTCAAGAGCGTCCCTTGGGAGTCATCCAAGTGTGGATGAGGATGAGTTCCAATTGGTGTCACGGAAAAGGAAAGGCAATGCTCGTAAGGGAGAAACGCACTCCAAAGCTCAACACATTGATCATTGGCGCTCAAAAGACAATGTGGCTACGGTATCATTTGTTAGAGATGATCCTAGCGCGAACGAGTCGAGCACTTGCTCAATGAGTGTCATGTGGGCTCCCCGACCAGGAGAAGGAAGGTTTCATCGAGGAAAGCCAACTAGTCCCATGCACCCTAAACTTTTTTGAATTTGGAATGGAGATGGGTCCAAAGAAGACCTCCGTGCCTTTAACATCAAAGTCTGGTGGCGCTTCCGGGAACAGAATTCCCTATGGGCTAAGTATATGTTTTTTTTTATCAAACACCATCACGGTGGAGGGTTCACGGGTCCCTCACCCCTATATTCCAAAGTGGTCAAAATACAAAACAAGGCCACACCCGAAAGTGGCGTGCCTAATCGAAACAAGGGAGTATTATGCGGTCCGGTCCCAAATGGTCCGGACCTCACCCTACACTCCTTTCAAAGCACACTTCAGCCAAAACAATAGAAAATAATACAACCTAGGACGATTACGCCACACCAAAAGGAGAGATCGAATCATTTCCTTCTCTGGTCCCATGACTACTTGCGATTGTCATCTCTCACCTTCATGTTGGGAATTCCCAACTCGTCCATCCGGACAATGGCTTTAAGCATTCTTGGAGCATTGTGAGTGGTCATACAAATTAGGGACTCTTGTTCGAGGCCCATCTTAGCGAGCAAAGCAGCCGCTTTGTTGCCCTCCGGGTGGATGAATGTGGCACGGACTGTGTGGTGCCTCTTGAACGTGAATAGGCATGCCATGGCTCGGTGAACATGCGCCGGATAGCTTGTTCCACGTCCAACTTAATCCAAATGGGTTGGTTAAACTCCTTGGCTATCTCCAGTCCATGGTGGAAGCCCATGAGTTCAGCCTCCAAAGCCGAGTGTGCGTCGAGGGGGGTAGTGAAAGCAGCAAGCATTTTCCCGGAATAGTCACGCACAATGCCCCCCTCCCGATTTATCCTGTGTTACCATGTATGCCCCATCTGTGTTGACTTTTATCCACGTCCCCTCCGGGGGGTGCCACTTAACCGGCATAACTAGAGGTCTCGGGCCCCTTGTGATGGCCTGGTACGGTATGCTCATTCCCAATTTCACCCTGTGCCAATGCTTCGGCTTGATGCTCCCATTGGCCATGTTGTTATGGATGAACATTAGAACTTGCCACACCACGTTGTACGATTTGAATTGGCCTTGCTCATGCCAGCTTCGGTTTCGCTCCGCCCAAAGGAACCACAAGATGAGATACGGCATAACTCGGCAGAGGTGTTTCCTACCTTCTTGTTGGATCCTTAGCAACCACACCTCTAGTCTATCCGAGATAGTGTCATTTATTCGAAGAGAAGGGGCCGGGCCCCCAAACCACCCATCAAACTCTCTCCACACGCTAATTGCTCCCTGACCCTGAATGATCAGATGTTGGAGGAATTCGATATTAGGGCTCCTGGGGCAGCATTGGCATTTTGATGCCAACTCAATTTTGCTCCACTGAAGCTTGGTATCAACCGGAATGAGGTTCGACACGAGTCGCCAGTTAAAGATTGCCATAGAGTTAGTGAGGCTGGCGCTCCAAATATCTTCGAGCCCCTGTATCCTTGGCCTATGTGTGCGTATGGTGTCCCATCTTGTTGTTAGCTAAAATTCTCTGAGTCTGGAGAGAGTCCACCTCGGTATGTCCGGTTCCCCAGCCATGATCGGGGTATCAAGGATTTGAGATATTACCCATTGCGGAAGTCCGGCCTGTTCGTGGAGCTGCTGGAGTTTAGCCTCATTCCAAGCGCCTTCCGTGATGAAGTCCGCGACCAAAAAAGTATGGGCACCCCTATCGTCAAGACTGAGTTCCCTAAGAGCATCCACAATGGCGCCTAGCGCACCGCCTAGCCGAGCGCCGGAGCTAGGCGGTCGCTAGGCGAACCATTGGAGGATCCGAAAACCGCCGAGCGGTTTTTCGGAAATCAATTTCGCCTATCGTTAGGCGGTCAAAAACCGCTGGGCTATGCGCTGGGCGATCCGCTCAGCTCTATGGCAGCGCCCGGATCGCCCAAGGCATAGCCCAACGGATTTTTTATTTTTGATTTTTAATTTTCGAAACACTATATATACGCGATTTGCACTTCATTTTCATTCGCACCACTTGTATTAACGAGTACTCTCTCTATCTTAATTTTTGTACAAGATCAACACCGAGAAATGGATCTGAACAACGAGCCAAGTTCAGGGACGAGCGGTTCTCAAACTCCCCCAATCCCCGTTCGAGGCGGATGGAATCAGATGCCTGGGTACTACAATATGTACCCGTGGCAGCAGATGCTACCCGGGATGCCGACCGGAGGGAGTCCGCCGGGGGGTTCCCGGCAATGCGGGGTTGGGCAGCCAATATGCAGATGATGCCGGGGTGGGCAGCCAATATGCAGATGATACCAGGGGGAGGTTCGGCGATGCAGGAGACGCCGGGGGGCGTACCGGCGACGCAAGTGACGCGGGGGGCCCCAGTTTTGATTTTTTGACTGCTTCATCGCACACATCAACCCCAACGGATGCTCAGTTCACGCCGAGCGGTTTTGATGATTTTGCATTGTCGGATTTGGGGTTTTATAGTCTCGGAGTTTCGGAAACTCCCGTTCAAATGGGGGGAGCAGTGCAGGGTAGCGGTGCCCCAAAGAAGAAGGGCAATGGAAAGAAGGTCGGGGAGTCGTCGCAGCCGGGTGGGGATGACCCCACGGTACGGAGAAGGAAGACGGACGAGGAGAATGTTGCGCTGTCAAAGGCGTGGGTGAGTGTTTGCGACGAACCTCTTGTTTCTAATAACGAGAGGATCGTCAACGTGTGGGGCAAGGTAGCAACAGCCTACCAGCTATTTTGCCCGGAGGGGTGGCCACACAACGGGGAGGATTTCCGGAAAGCGTGGAACCGAATCAGGGATGCCGTCTCCCGATTTTCGGGTTTGTACGCCAATGCCCTCCGCATGAAGAGTAGTGGCCAAACGGAGGACGACTGCAGGAGGATAGCGGAGAAAGCCTTCCCCCATCCCGGGTTGTATAAGGACTTCACCTACTGGAACTGCTATCTTGTGTTGAACGACTCCGAGAAATTCCGAGTAGGTGTCGACGCTGACTGGCCGAAGAAGCAACGATTGAACTATATCGGGGATTACAGCGGCAGCAGCGGTGGTTACCACGACCTCCCCGAGACGGACCAGGTGCTCCCCAACCCTCGTTCGTTCGGCCTCCGACCTCGCCCCACTGGGCAAAAGCGGGCGCAATGGGAGGCGAGGGGGGTCACCGGGGGTTCCCAGGAGGTCCAGTCGGCATCCCCCTTTGACCTCCAGTCTACAGAGGATCTCAAGTACTTCGCGCGTCAACAAACGCGCCAGATGATGGTGAAGACGTTAGTCGAATGGCGAGCGGCGACGGACCCCCAGGAGAAGAGATTTCTCTTCACATTGCTCGAGAGCATGAATGACGATCTGCGTGGAGGCGGCAGCGGCGGTGGCAGCGGAGGCGGCGGTGACAGTGGCGACGGAGGCGGCGGTGGCGGTGGCGACGGAGGCGGCGGTGGCGACGGCGCGAGTGATTTTTTTTTAAGTAATGTACTTTTTCAATTTTCAATGTAATTTTTTTTATTAATGTACTTTTCTAAAATTTTTGTACTTTTTTTAATTTATTGTACTTTTTTTAAAAATTAAAATAGTATTATTAATGTTTCCCGTATATGTCTCGTAAATTAAATTCCGTATATTGTGTTATTAGTGATGTGGCTATTGATGTGGCTGGGCTATTTATGATATGGCTAGGCTATGGCTGGGCTATTTCTGATGTGGCAGGAGGATTTTTAGTATTGATGATGTAGCAGGAGGAGTTTGTGGCTAGGCTATGGCTGGGCTATAACCACTGTGGATGCTCTAAGGGCGGAGTCACCCACCCAAAAGTCTTCCCAAAAATAGATTTCTCCTTTTCCAATCACCCATCTGATGTATGGGTTTCCCTGATGTCGCGCTCTCAAGAGCCTCTTCCAATTCGAGCAGTGTTGCCAGGAGGGGTTGGCCGCAAGGGGGGAGATTCTTTTGCAATACTTCGCCTTCATGTATTTTGCCCAAAGCGAGCTTTGCTCTCGGAATCTCCACCATAGTTTGATGTTGAAGGCTCGGAGAACTTCTTTGGATTTTCGAACGCCGAGCCCCCCTTCGGAGGTCGGGAGAAAAATCTGATCCCAGCCAATCAAGTGTGTCTTTTTCCTCTCATTTGTCGACCCCTAGAAAAATGGAGCCATATGTTGGTCAAGTTACTAAAGTGCCCCGGAAGTTGGCTCGATGGCTTGGAAGATGTGGAGTGGGACTGCTTCTAGTGTACTTTTGATAAGGGTAAGCCTTCCTCCAAAAGATAGGTGCCGATGCGCCCAGCCCGAGACTCTCACGGCAATCTTTCCCATAGGAACATGAACATATCTATACCCTTAACACCATGATAAATAGGAACCCCTAGGTATAGGAAGGGGAAGGTACCTCGTGAGAAGCCGCCTTCGGTCTGGATTGGGTCAGCACTCCTCTAGTGTTTTTAGGCAATGTAGAAATTGCTTTTTGCAAGATTGATCTGCTGTCCGTAAACTCCCGCATACTCATCGAGACAAGCTCTAAGTGTCCTTAGGGGTACCTTTGCCGCTTGTGTGAAAATCACAATGTCATCGGCGTAGGCAAGGTGGCTAATCTCCATGCAACCTCGGGAGGCCTTGAAGGTTATCTCTTTTCTCCCCAGAATGAGTCTATCCAAAGCCCTCGAGAGATATTCCTCAGCGATCACGAATAGTGCCGGTGATATTGAAGAACCCGGAGGGAATTCCATTAATCAAAACCGAGAACCAACATGATCCCACGCACCTCTCGATCATGGAAATCCACCGAGCCGGGAAACCCATTTGGTCCAGCACTTTGACCAGAAGGGGCCATTGAACTCGGTCGTAAGCTTTAGCCATATCAATCTTGACCGCTACATTGGGGGCCGGATTGCTTCTTGGAAGTTCGTGGATCATTTCTTGTGCCAAGAGGACACTATCATGTAGTAGCCGCCCCTTCACAAAACCACTCTGGTTTGGTGAGATAACCTGTGGAAGAAAAGGAGTTAGCCTCTTCGTGAGGATTTTGGTGATGATCTTGTTAGAGACATTGCAAAGACTGATGGGTCGGTAGTCACACGACGAGTCAGGTGCAAGTTTCTTTAGGATAAGCACAATGCTCGTGGCCGTGATACTTCGTGGTAGGAACGCTCCCCCAAAAAATTGTCTGACTGCCGCCACCACATCCACCCCCACCGTCTCCCAGCATGCTTGGTAAAAGTTGGCCGTGAAGCCATCCGGACCTGGTGCACTATCTCCGGAGATGTCAAAAATGGCTTTTTTAACTTCCTCTCCGTTGGGTGGATCCGGGAGAACCTCGGGCGAAGTCGGGAGTTGTTGAATCAGGCTCAGGTTCGGCTCCAAGAGCGTAAGGGGGCCCGGGGCTAGGAGATTTTGGAAGAATTCCACCGCCGAGCTCCTAATCTCAGATTCATCTGATAATTCCCTCCCCCCTACGTTGATCTTGTGATTCGCGCATCCGGATCCTCTTTTGTTTGAACCTACTTTGGTAGAATTTGGTGTTCTTGTCGCCCTCCGCTAGCCATCTTAAAGTCGCCTTCTGTCGCCAAAAATCTTCCTCCATCTTGAGGAGTCGAAGGTTTTCATGAATGTTCCCGAAGACTTCCTTGTTCCACACCATAAGGGCCCTCTTTATTCTTGCAAGCTTGATTTGGAGATTTAGTAAGCCATCAGCCCCCGTCGGTTGGCTTCAGTCTTCTCGAACCAGGTCGGCGAATACTTCGTGTCTAACCCACATGTTTTGGAACTGAAACGGTCTGCCCCCGATATGGTTGCTTGGAGTCCTACACCGTACCAACACGGGCCCGTGGTCCGAAGAGACCCGATGCAGGTTTGTCACCCTTGTCACTTCAAATCTTTGTGCCCATGATTCATTCACTAACACTCTATCTAGCCTTTCAAAAAGGCCATTCTTGGCCCACGTGAAATCCAAGCCATCAAAGCCCGGGTCAAGTACTTTGTAGTCTTCAATGGTCTCTGCGAAGTCCACCATCTCGGTTTGTTGGTTATTGTCACTTCCGACTCTATCCAAGGGCGAGAGGATGGTATTGAAGTCGCCGCCAATGATCCAAGGTGTATCTTCCGTGATCACCGAGATCTCCCTCATTTTTTCCCACAGTTGTAACCTTTCGCCCCTTGTGCATTTTGCGTAGACCGCGGTCAAACTTATGTGGCTAGCCAGACGAGGCGAGTCAAAATGACCATGTAGAACCTGGTCCGTGTCGCACTTGGCTCTAAACCTTGCACCCTCTTCAACAAAGACCCATATCTTCCCATTTAAATTCGTGCCTTGAAAAATCAAACCCAACGTCTTGGAGAATTTCTCCGGGTTATGATGCTCAAGTATTGCCACAATATCTCACCGCTTTCGGCTAGGCCGTCAGGGAGAAATAGCCCAACGTGCAAAGGGAAGGTCTTCTTTTGGGAAGATATTTGGCTTGGGAACTCGGCTCTTCGCATTGGATGGATGAGAGGGTGCCGACTCGACCTTAGTTTCCTGGTAAGAGATGGAGCATGGGACGAGCTGAAACTAAGGTTACTCCAAGCACAAGCCGGAATCCCGCAACAAATCGTAACAAGGATTCTCGATACGCCAATCATCCCCGGGGAACCGGACGCCCCGAGATGGAGCCTTTCCCGGCACGGGGATTTAACTTTGGCTACAACGTGGGAGACCTTGAGGCCTCATAGGCCGATTATCCAAGGCCTTGATGATATTTGGAAAGCCGGACTTACTCTCTCCATAGCCATTTTTAATTGGCGCATCCTCTCCAATCGGATACCGGTGAACTCGAAGCTCCAATGGTGGAAAATTGAGTTGGCCTCGAAGTGTGAATGTTGTCCGCATAGGCCAAGCACCGAATCACTTCAACACCTCTTCATCCAAGGACATGGCGCTTTCAAAATTTGGAAAGAGTTTGATGAATGGTTCGGATGCCCAGCCCCGGCCATCCGGGTCAATGACACTATTCCAGAAAGGCTTGAAGTTTGGTCACGACGAACCCAACAGCAGGATAAGAGACACCTTGGTGGTATCATGCCATACCTTATCTTTTGGTTCATTTGGGCGAAGCGAAATAGGAGCCGGCATCAGCAGGTACAATTCAAGCCTTTTAACGTGGTTTGGCAGGTTCAGATGTACATCCGTAATTACATGTCCAATGGAACAATTAAGCCAAAACATTGGAAGGGAGTTCGGCTTAGAATGAGCATACCACCTCGGGTCGAGAACAGGAGGCCGAGGCCGCTTGCTATGCCGGTTAAGTGGAACCCCCCGGATCAGCTTTGGATCAAACTGAATGCGGATGGTGCTTTCAATGAAACTAATGGTAAAGCCGGAGGGGGAGGAGTCGTGCGAGACTCCTCGGGCAAGTTGCTTGCAGCATTTGCAACTCCCCTTGCGGTACAATCAGCCTTAGAAGCAGAACTCATGACCATTTACCATGGGTTGGAATTGGCTAAGAAATTCAGAAAACCCGTCTGTATTGAATCTGATTCCGAGCAAGCGGTCAAGTTGATTACGGGGACGAGTTGGGGTCAGGCACATGTCCGCCAAGCCATGGCGCGGCTGGCCGTTGCTAGGCGGCAGCACAATACACAAGCATCTTTCATCCATCGGGAAGGGAATATGGCGGCCGACCTCCTTGCCAAAGAGGTCCTTGAGCAAGATTACTACCGTCGTGTTACTATCCAAACTGCCTCGAGATTACTTAAAGCCATTCTCAGTTTGGATGAAATGGGGGTTCCAAACATTCAGGTCCGAGGAGCCGAGATGGAGTAGTTTGTGCAAACTGTCTTGTTGGTCTGTTTTTTAATTGTAATTTTGGTGGGTGTATGATGAGATCCGAACCATGGTTGGAGCGGACCGCATACTACTCCTGTTTTTTGACTTGGCACACCACTTTTGGGTGTGGTCATGCTTTGTAAATTTTAACTTTGAAATAGAGGGATGAGGGACCCACGAACCCTCCACCGCGAAGGTGTTTCATTAAAAAAAAAGTGGGAGAACTTCCCCACAATGGCTAGTCCTAGTTTCTTCGAGAGATGTTCCATTTCTAGATCGGTAAAAGAGAGATATGGGGTACCTTCGAAGCTTCCGGCTGACCCCATAGGTGTGGGCTTGCCGGCATCAAGTGGGATTGGCTCGGCCTTATGGGTCTTGTATGGGTTTGAAGCTCCCACCATGGACCCCGTCCCCCCATGTGAGAAGAGATCTTTAACCTCCTTCCAAGCATTCGCCGGCGGCGCCAAGTTTTCCAGTGGGGACTCCGGCTGCTGGGCGCCGAGGCCACGGTCATCCTTGCCTCCATCATTGTCGAGAGGGAGATGGATAGCACAAGGTGCTAAATTTGAATTGCAAACGACATTTTCTCCAAATGGAGCAACATTTTCTTTCCCATGTAAAGTATCCTTTGTCTTTTCCTCCTCTTGTGAGTCACATGCAACCACTCCATCACATGCCAACTCATCCTCAAACCTATGCTTCTCGTGGGAGGATGTACTTGCATCTTCCATCTTGTTGACGAATTCACATTCCAAGCGTGGACCATCAAGCTTCTGACTGGCCGGCGCAGTCGACGTTCCGGCCGTCCCCATTTTCATCGGAGCACTCCCTTCTTTGGCCATTTGAGCAAGAGAACTCAACATCTCCCCAATAGGGACTTGCTCGTTTTCCGATAACCGCTTCCCTTCAACATGGAGTTCGGCGACGAATGTATCAGCCATTTCAAAGACCATCTTCTTCTTAGCTTTACTAATCTCTAAACCAGACTCAAGACCGGCTCGTTTGAGGGCTTGTCGAGCTTTCTCCGGGTGAGGCGTGCCAACCCTTTTTGTTTTAGACCGTGCAATCGAATGAAACTTCTATTCCGGCGAGGAGAGGGGTTACGTCGTGTGTTTCATGGCCGCGGCATCCCCCTCCGACAACACACCACCGGACTTCACCATGTGTCGGATGCAACAATCACATTTAACCTCCCTCAAAGGGGAGGGAGGGAGAGAGGGCGAATTCTAGAGAGAAGGGAGAGCTTCTCCAAAACGGAAGGGGGTTTCGTTCCATAGACAGCCATCACACTACTTTATCTGCATCAGATTCAATCCAGAGTTTGCTTAGCCAGAATCACCCCTATCAACACAGCACCAACCTCAGCTTCCAAGCCCGAGTTTCCCTCCAGGCCTGTAGAAAATGCAACTACAATTTCCCCCTCATGATCCCTTACCACACCTCCCCCGCCTGCCTTTTTTGTATCTAAAGAAAACGCACCATCCATGTTGAGTTTCATCCATCCTAAATTAGGTGGTCTCCACTGAACCCTCCCTACTTCCCACCTCCGAACCACCTTCTCCATGCCACACATCACATCCAACTGAGGATAGCAACCCCCTTCACTGATATGGGGAAATCAATTTAGCCAACACCAAACCTTCTCCCTATGCATGCACTCATTTCTTTCCGTCCATATAAACCAGAGAATTAGGCAAGGTATGATGATATACAGATGCTGACCTGAGCGAACACCCAATTGCCTCTGCCACCACCTAAATCTCAATTCGAAATTCTCCCCAACCTCCCCAAACTCCGAGGCGTGAGGAAACCATCTCGCAAAGTGTTGCCATATTCTCCTTGCCGCCTCCCCATTAACAAATAAGTGCAACCTAGATTCCTCTTGGGGATTTTTACAACATCTACACATGGAAGCAAGGGAAATTCCCCTTCTTTGCATTTTTGTGTCCACATGGATTCTATTGGCCAATACTCCAAAGAAAAAAGGAAATAGACAGACCAATACTTTTTCCCCATATTAGTTCAAAAATCAGCCGTTCACCTGCTCTGTTCCTCACAAGCTCCCAAGCCGACGCTGTTGAGAACTCACCATTCCCTGTCAACTTCCATCTACCCCTATTCTTACCGCAAAATTCTAGAGAGAGACGCTCTCCCTTCTCTCTAGCAATCCCCCCCACTTTGATCCTTCTCGTCGCCCTCCCTCTAACACCCTCGATCTACTCCGGCCCCTCTCACGCCAACCGCCACACCTCACCTCCCCACCCCCACAATCTGACGAAACCTTTCCACGCCGGTTGTGACACCACCCGCCATCAACCCCGGCGCCGACGTTTTGTCCACGAGCTAGGCTCCACCAACTTTGCGTTTGTTTCCGGCGCAGCTGTGACTTGCTCCTAGCGCTGCCATGCCGGATCACCCGCCGGACCCTCCGCCGGAACCCGAGGACCCTTTCACCATCTCCGACCAAAAGATGGTCTTCCGGTCGGCCGAGAATCCACCCCCTAAAGCCCCGAGCAAAAAGTTGAAGACTAAGGCAGCCAAACTCCGTGGCAACCCCCGTAAAGATACACCGGCACCGCCTTCAAAAGGAGATGGACGTAAAAGGTTTGACAACTCTCCCCTTGAGGAGGACAAACAACTTCAGAAGAGGTTATCGTTTGGCGACGAAGATAACTCCGGCCTCAAGAACTTAAAATGTAAGGCTGGCCTTGCCTCGGCCTTCTTGGAGATTGAAGAGGATTTGAATCCGAATTTGGTAGAGCGACCTCTCTCGACCGACGTTGGAAAAGTAATTCCGGTCGCCGGCGTCCACAAAGCCAAGATTGACGGCCCGCCGACAACAACTTCCGGCCAGATGGCCGGCGGCACCATGCATCTTGACGGCCAAGGCGAGGACGGTGTCTCACATTCCCCACAACATGACAAAGTTGTCCCATGTGAAGCCAAAGAGCCCTTGGTGGAAGTGCAAGTCAACTTACCTCAATTGGAAAAAGAACAAAACACCTTTTTGAAAGCACCTTGGTCCCATTCCAAGCTAAGGATTCACGTGAGCCACTAGCCGTTGCCACCTATTGCCAGCCGAATCAAGACAATATTTTGGAGCTGGCCTCCCTAGACGCACCGGAGAAGATGGACACCATGGCGGCGCAGCCCCTCCTCGCCGTGGCTCAGCCGGAAGAAGCTCGGATGGACCCGACCCCGAGGCCCCCTCTCCTACCGACTACGAATCAATCGCCGGACGTGAGAATGGTAAGATATACTCCACCTTTTGATGATTCCCCACCTCTTGAGATAGGTCGTACTCGGAAAATTCGGAACAGTTTTGAACCCGGCGTGCCGGCCGAAAAGGCAGTCCGAGCATGGCCAGACCCCCCCGACGCACCTAACGCGATCCCCGCGAACACGGCCTCGGCTGGCCCCAATGAAGCCGCCGACTTGATGGAGGCGGTGTGTGGTGTCAATGCGAATTGTGTGGATGGCGGTGGGCTTGATGGTTTCCCGAACCGAAGTGTAGGTGGTAACTCAACTAACACAAAAGGAGCTTGGACTAAGGCGTCGTCGATCACCCCCCCCCCCCCCAAGGACACCTTGGATCAGCCGCGACGCATGCCTCCAAGCCAATGACAATGGCGGACTTGTTCCGAGTGGCACCTTGTTCTGATGGGCCACAAGTCTTCGATCCGGACAACATCCAAAACATCGGATTTGCCACCACGTCCAACGGAATCCCGGCTATCTATTTCTTGGGGGCGGAAGTTCAAAAATTGGCGACAAGCCTTGGCCATGCAATCGTGGGTAAGTTTTCACATTCTATCCCGGCCTCTCATCAAATCCAAAAGGCCCTTGATAACATCAAATTTTGTCGTGGTTTTACTTGGAAATATATTAACGCTAAACATATTCTTGTTCAATTCGAGGACATTTCGGACTACGCACGGCTGCTTAATGGGCCGAAAGGAACACCCGTGTGGTTTATTGATCGCCACCCTATGAGAGTCTTCAAATGGTCTCCAGATTTCGATGCTTATTGCGAATCTCCGATTGCGGCAATTTGGTGCAACTTAATAGGCCTTCCCATACACCTCTTTGATCACTCGGCGCTCTTTGCCATCGGTAAGCTACTTGGCACGCCAATCCAAGTTGATCGGGCTACGTCTAACAAAACAAGACTATCCTTTGCCCGAATTTGCGTTGAGATTGACATCTCAAAACCACCCATTGAAGAGATCATCCTTGACATTTGTGGCCGTGAGATGATCCAACGAGTCAAATGGGATAAGATCCCACCATTTTGCCGGGAGTGCAAACATGTTGGGCACGCAAGCGATGTTTGTTACGCGGCGGGCAAGGTGGCTCGGCCACCTAAAAGGAATTACAGCATCATCCCATCCAAACAACAGAAACAAGGGGGTGTGGACGCCCAAGGAGAACAAGCAACACCGAAACATTTCTTGAATGGTAAGGCATGGAGGCAACAAGGGAAAGTCAAAGCAATGGGAGGACAAAATACCACTAGCCCGAGGTGGGGAGATGCCGAAGAGGCCGATAAGTTGGGGCCGGATATCCTTGGTACACTTCGCGCTCTAAAGGACCCTTCGGTCGAAGGCCGTCCAGAAGAAGGAGGTCGCACCGGACGAGAGAGCCCCAAGCACCGGGGGGGATTTCGGCCATTTCACTATCCCCGGATGGACGGGGCCCTTTCTTCCGTACGTAGTGGAACGAACAGCCGAAGGGAATTGGAAGCCGCGGTACACCACTCGGCGAATGGCTCGGCGGACCGAGCCACTAATGAGAAACTTGCGAGCCTTGACCCGGGGAACCATATGAGCACGAATCAATTTTTCTCGCTCATGGGCAAGGAGGTTTTTGCTGCTGATGAATTGGAGGAGATTGAATCCATCGAGATGGAGGCACAGCCGAATAAAGATGGGCACGACTCCGCCATGATACCCATGGAGGGCGAGACAAATCGTGGGTCGATGGAACATCCATGCACCGAATTCCAAGGGGGGCCTTCCAACCCGCCGGGTACGAAATCCCTTTGTTAATCATGTCCTACAACTTCATGTTTTGGAACGTTAGGGGGATTGCGAATGCGCCAACCCAAAACGTTTTAAAAAGATTAATTAGATCTCACAATGTTAATTTTCTTGCAATAATGGAGCCACTCACACAACCGGACCCGGACAAATTCTCTAGAGCTTTGGGGCTGGTTTTCAAGGGTTCAAATTCTAATGGGAAGATTTGGATTTTCACGGAAGAAGGGGCTGACTTTGTGGTTGAGGATGACACGGAACAGGCCCTCTTTGGCACACTCTCTTCCCCACGGCTTGCTAACGGTATTCATGTCGCGGCTATCTACGCAAAATGCACAAGGGCGGAAAGGCACACCCTTTGGGATAAGATGCGAGATCTTGTGCTGGTGACCGAAGGCACCCCATGGATCATTGGTGGGGACTTCAACACGATCCTTAATCCCCAAGACCGAGTTGGAAGTAATACCAACCGACAAGCCGAGATGATTGACTTTGCAGAGGCTATTGAGGATTGTAGACTTCTTGATCCAGGGTTCGATGGTGCGACTTTTACATGGGCAAAGAATGGCCTTTTCGAGCGTCTGGATAGAATTTTGGTGAATGAATCATGGTCGCAGTTTTGAGAAGCTACACGGGTGACTAACCTACCACGCATCTCCTCGGATCACGGCCCAGTACTGGTTAGATGTAGTTGCGCGAACATCCAAACTGGAGGGAGGGCCTTTAGGTTCCAAAATATGTGGATCCGACATGACGGCTTCAAGAACGTGGTGCTTGAGGAATGGAGCCATCCCACCGAGGCAACCGGGCTTCTTAACTTTCAGATCAAGCTTGCAAGAGTGAAAAAGGCCCTTAAGCAATGGAACAAAGAGACTTTTGGGAACATCCACCTCAATTTGCGAAACATGGAAGAGAGTGTGGCCGAGGCACAATCTGATTTTGAGGCAAACCCGTCATCGGAGAACAGAATCCTTGTGAATAAACTCATCGCTAACTACATTCTCCTCCTAAAAAAAGAGGAGGACTTCTGGTGCCAGAAAGCGGGTATTCGGTGGCTCGCAGAGGGAGACCTGAATACGAGATTCTATCATAGTTGGGTCAACCAAAAGAAGATCCGACTACATATCCATAAAATCATGGCATCGGCCGTTGACTTTTACCAAAACCTGTTGGCACCCATTCCCCCGACCCTTGCTGAGCCCGATCCGAACTTGATCCATCCACTTCCCCCCTCGGAAGCCTTGAATGACCTTGCTAAGCCCCCGACCGATGAGGAAGTTAAACGGGCCGTTTTTGATATCTCTGGGAACAGCGCGCCGGGACCGGATGGCTTCACGGCCACCTTCTACCAATCGTGTTGGAACATTGTGGGATCAGATGTTGGTGAGGCGGTGCGACAGGTCTTCCTCGGGGCGTACCTTCCCCGGAGCATCACGGCTACGAGTATTGTCCTTATTCCCAAGAAACAGGTTCCGGAGACGTGGGGAGATTATAGACCCATAAGCCTTTGCAATGTCATCAACAAAGTAATCACCAAGATTCTCACAAAAAGGCTCGCAAGCATTCTCCCGCGAGTTATTGCCCCGAATCAAAGTGGATTCGTTAAGGGGCGACTCTTGAATGATAACGTTCTCCTTGCCCAAGAGCTGTTCCATGAGCTACCCCGGTGTGCCCCCGCCCCGAACGTGGCCATTAAGATTGATATGGCCAAAGCTTACGATCGTGTTCAATGGCCCTTCCTTCTCAAGATCCTCAAACTGATGGGCTTCCCGGATTCTTGGCTCGCCTTGATTGACAGATGTATTGGCTCCTGTTGGTTCTCGGTGATGGTCAATGGAGCACCCTCCGGCTTCTTCAAATCTACACGAGGGCTTAGACAGGGAGATCCCCTATCCCCGGCCCTCTTTGTGATTGGGGCTGACTACCTCTCACGGGCGCTCGATCAACTTATTTTGGGTCATCGGGACATGGCCTTCAAGGCCTCCCGCCACTGCATGGAGGTTAGCCATCTCGCCTATGCGGACGATATTATCATTTTTACACAAGCAGCCCAGGAGTCCCTCCAACGTCTTAAAGCATGCCTTGAAGATTACCCAGAGGCATCGGGCCAACAAATTAATCTTGGCAAAAGCAACTTCTACATCGCCGAATGCAATGAGGATTGGGCCACTTCAATACAGAGGGATGGGGGATTCCAACGAGGTACTTTTCCTTTTTTGTACTTGGGTGTACCAATCTACCGGGGCATTAAGAAAACGGACATGTTTATGTTCCTCCGGGAGAAAATTTCTACACGAGTTTCCGGCTGGGCTCACAGACACCTCTCCTTTGGGGGGAGACTTGCGCTTATTAAGAGTACACTCGAAGCGGTCCCACTCCACATTTTCCAAGCCATTGAACCGACAGCCGGTGCACTTAAGCTCCTAGACCAGCAGTTGGCTAGGTTCTTTTGGGGGTCTTCTAATGATAAGAAAAAGACCCATTGGATTGGTTGGGACCAAATCTGCCTCCCGACGGCAGAAGGGGGACTTGGAGTCCGCAAATTTAAAGAGGTCCTCCGAGCTTTCAACATCAAACTTTGGTGGAGATTCCGAGAGCAAAATTCTCTGTGGGCGAACTACATGCTGTCCAAGTATTGCAATAAAGCATCTCCGCTCACCGTTAGGCCTTCGGGAAGACATAGCGCTACCTGGAAGAGGCTCATTAGAGCTCGCGCCCATGCACAGCCCCATATTCGTTGGGTGGTGGGGAATGGCAAAATCTTCTTTTGGGACGATAAGTGGCTTGGAGAATCCACCCTGAGAGATCACGCACTCGATGACAGGGGACATCCGAATACCCTGGTCCGAGATTTCATCCGGGAAGGAACTTGGGATGAGCCTAAGATTCGGATGCTTCATGATCGGGATGGTCTTCCACTTCATATTATCGGGCAAATCCTGGCCACGCCAATTGTACCAGAAGGCCCAGATATCCCGAGATGGACTATCTCGCCCCTCGGGGACTTCTCCCTCGCTACAACATGGGCAACTATCTGAACTAGCCAACCCATTGTCCGGGGCTTAGAGGATATTTGGAAGGCCGGCCTTACCACCTCTATCTCCATTTTCTCATGGAGGCTGCTCTCCAACCGAATTCCCGTGGATACAAAACTCCAATGGCGGAAGATGGAGTTGGCATCGAAGTGCCAATGTTGCCCACGGAGGCCAGGCGTTGAGTCCCTGCAGCACCTTTTCGTCCAAGGGGTTGGAGCAATCAGTGTTTGGACAGAATTTGATGACTGGTTTGAGGGTTCGACCCCATCATTGCGGATTAATGATACGATCCCAGATAGGCTGGTGGTATGGACACGGAGAACACAACAAGCAAGCAAGAAGCATCTCAGCCGTTCCATGCCATACCTCATCATGTGGTTCCTTTGGGCTGAACGCAATAGGAGCCGGCATCAAATGACAAAGTTCAAGCCATTTAATGTGGTGTGGCAAGTGCAAACTTTTATCCGGAATAGCATGGCCGCAGGGCGAATCAAACCGAAACATTGGAAGGGCGTGAGACTGAAGATGAGTATTCCAAGCGAGGCCGAGCCAAGATTGCCGAGACCCCTGGCCATGTCGGTCAAATGGCAACCCCCAGATCAGGCAACTCTCAAGATCAACACAGATGGAGCCTTCTCGGAAGCTACGGGCAAGGCGGCAGGGGGTGGATTGATCCGCAACCACCTGGGGAAAATGATCCTCGCCTTCGCCACTCCCCTTGACGCCCAATCGGCCCTGGAGGCGGAGCTTAAGGCCGCGCACCTTGGCCTTGCCTTGGCGAGAAACTTCATGCAAACAATGTGGCTCGAACTGGACTCGGAGCAGGTGATCAAGCTTATCAATGGCACAGCTTGGGGACCGGCCCATGTTCGTCATGATATTGCCCGCCTTAGGGCCCTCAAGTGCCATACTAACTCTCGCGCATCCTTTATCCACCGTGAAGGCAACATGGCGGCGGACTTTCTCGCTAAGTTGGGAATGGAAAGACCAGAATTTTGCCAGTTCAATGACTCCACAGCACCGCGGCTCCTCAAGGCCATGATCCGCATGGAAGAAATTGGAGTGCCTAATATTAGAGTCCGGGGTGACAATCACGACTAGATGGTCATACCGAGGGGTGTACCGTTTCGTAGAATTTTGAGCTGTAGTTATGATCCTTTTGTTGTTGTTGGGGAGTATGATGAGGTCCACCCGATATCCGGGATGGACCGCTTACTACTCTTGATTATGATTTTGATTTTGTTTTGGCACACCACTTTTGGGTGTGGCCACGTTTGTACTCTGATTTCTGGATATATAGGGATGAGGGACCCACGAACCCTCCACCGTGAAGGTGTTTGAATGAAAAAAAAAAAAAACTTCCATCTACCCCCATCTCTAACTCCAAAGTCAATGGGAATCTGTAAAATCCTCTCAACCACATCCTCTGGCAGCCCCTCTTCTTCTGTCATTATCCAGAGCTCCACTTCATTCCACTGCTCCCCCATCCACAGATCTCTGACCTTCAAAGTAGTGCGAGCTGGCCTGGGATTACATATGCTTGCCAGGGGATAGTTTGTCACCCAAGAAACAAACCAAAAACTGATGTTTCCCTCCCCCACCACCCATCTAACCTGTTCCCTGCAAAGATTACCATCCTTGAACAGTCTTCTCCACATCGGGCTGAACCGATTAGATCTATTGGCCACCAAGGGAATAGACATCAAACAATATTTTTACATCATATACCGCGCCCACAGGGAGTCTTGTTCCCTAAATCTCCACCACATCTTGAGGCTAAATGCCTCTACAGCATCTGCCAGGCTACGAATGCCCAAGCCCCCTTCATCTGTAGGGAGACACACTCTTTGCCATTTAATCCAGTGAGTCTTTCTCGAATTATTACAGGATCCCCATAAGAACCGAGCCATCACTTGCTCGATCAGCTTCAATGCCCCGTTTGTAGACTCTAGCACCTGAAAGATATGGATAGGGAGAGCCCCTAGAACACTCCTTATGAGGGTAAGTCGTCCTCCAAATGACAGATGCCTGTGACCCCAGCTATGAATTCTTGCTGAGATTTTATCCCTGATGAAGAGGAACATGCTAGTTTTTGTCCGACCTTTAAAGATTGGAGATCCCAGGTAGGAAAAAGGAAGGCTCCCATGTTGGAACCCGCTAGTTTCCCTCACCTCCCTTGCCCATGCAACATGTTTTTTATCCTGGTAGAAGCAGCTCTTTCCAACATTTACTTTCTGTCCTGAAACCTTCATGTAATGATTCAGACACTCTATGAGCTGCTAGATGGAAGAGCTTTTGGCCTGCGAGAAAATCATAATATCATCTGCATAAGCCAAGTGAGATATCCCCATCGTGTACCTCGCTGTTCGATACATCAACTCCTTACGGCCAAGGATGAGACTATCTAGCAGCCTCGACAAGTAATCTGCTACTAGAATAAATAAAGAGGGGGAAATAGGATCCCCTTGTCTAAGTCCTCGTGATGATTTGAAGAAATCAGCCACACTTCTGTTTATTAAAATCGAGAACCAACAAGAAGATATGCAATTTTCAATCAGCCTTAACCATTAATCTGAGAACCCCATCTTCCCTAAGACTTTGATCAAAAAAGGCCATTGGACGCGATCATAAGCTTTTTCCATGTCAAGTTTTAGAACAAAGTTCGGAGACGGCACACTTTTCCAGATTTCATGAAATAACTCCTTAGCCAATATCACATTTTTTTTCAAACACCTTCACGGTGGAGGGTTCGTGGGTCCCTCATCCCTATATAGCAAAATAGTTCTCGGTTACGATTGCCCTAACTCAAGACATAAGATTACACGTAGCTATTACAACCAAAAGCAAGAACTATCAAAAAACAAAAAACACCACAAGAGTAAGTAGGGGTCGTGTCACAAATGGCTCGACACCCGCCTACTCTACGGTGCCCTTCTAAACATCTTCCTCGGCGCGGACCCGGATATTTGGGATTCCCATTCGTTCCGTTCGGATGACATCTTGGACGGCTCTCGGCTTGTCTTGGGCCTCCACAATTCGACTATTACTCAAATCAACACCTATCTTCGCAAGTAGGTCAGCCGCCTTATTGCCTTATCGGTGTATGAAGGTTGTTCGGAGGGTAAGTAGGCGCTTAAGTAAGGCCATGTGCGCCATGGCTTGACGGGTGTGAGCAGGAGATTGAGTGCTTGCTCTGCGTTGGACTCAAGCCAAATTGGCTTCCCAAAATCTGTGGCCAACTTCAAACCATGGTGCATGGCAAGCAGCTCGGCTTCGAGGGGTGACTGTGCTTCGAGGGGGAGCGCATAGGCGACGAGCAAATTACCCGAATGGTCTCGAATGAGACTGTCTCCCCCGGCTTTTCCTGTTGCTTCAATGAAGGACCCGTCTGTGTTGACTTTTATCCAGGGCTGATCCGATGGTTCCCACTTAACCATCATAGCAAGCTGCGGTGGCCGTTGAGGTTCTGCATGGCTTAGGATACTGACTTCGAGCCTAACCCCTCTCCAATATTTCGGCTTGAGCCTGCCATTGGCCATGCTGTTTCGGACGAAAGTGAGGGTCTTTTTTTTTTTTTTTTTAAATTAACTTCATATATTTATATCATATATATGAAGGAGGAAATTACAAATCAACTCCTATAACAAGGAGGAAAGACAAATTACGCCACCCAGGGTTCGAACTCGAGACCTCCAGGATGGACGCGGTATCCAGCACCCTTTACCGCTAGGCCAAGGGGCTTGGATAAGTGAGGGTCTGCCAAATCACATTGCTCGGTTTGAATTGAGTATCATGGTGACAGCTTCTATTTCTCTCAGTCCAGAGAAACCAAAAGATAAGGTAAGGCATGGTCCGGCTGCTGCACTCTTCGCGCCCACACTCCAATTATTATTGGGATCGTGTCGTTCAACCCGAGAGTGGGGGTCGATCCTTCAAACCACCCGTCAAATTCCCTCCACACTCAAGTCGCACATGCACCTTGTATGAAGAGGTGGTGGATAGACTCGGTACTTGGCCTGTGTCGGCAGCATTGGCATTTGGAGGCAAGTTCAATCTTGTGCCATTGTAGCTTTGAGTCAACAGGAATGCGATTAGATAGGAGCTTCCAATTGAAGATTACGATGGTGGTTGTAAGGCCAGCCATCCAAATATCCTCTAGACCTTGGATGATGGGCCGAGGCGACCTGATCGTCTTCCAAGTTGAAGCTAGCGAGAAGTCTCCTCGCCTTGATAGCATCCATCGCGGGATGTCTGGCTCCCCCGATAGGATCGGGGTGTTGCAAATTTGATCAATGATCTGTTGGGGAAGGCCAGCCTGGTCATGAAGTACTTGAAGTTTGGGGACATCCCAAGAGCCATCCGTGATGAATTCCGAGACGGTCGTTGCAGGGCTGCCCCTCTCATCAAAACATAACCCCCAAAGAAGGTCATTGCCGAGCCAAATATCATCCCAAAAGTAGATCTTACCATATCCAACAAGCCACCGAATGTGCGGTTGAGCATGGGCCCAAGCTTTGACCAGCCTCTTCCATGTCGGGCTATTCCTTCCCGTGGTCCTTGTGGTGAGTGGCGAGGATGCGGCGCAATACTTTCTCATCATGTAGCGAGCCGATAACGAATTTTATTCTATAAAACGCCACCATAGTTTGATGTTAAAGGCTCGTAGGACTTCGGTAAACTTTCGGATCCCAAGCCCTCCCTCGTTGGTGGGGAGGCACATTTGATCCCAACTGATCCAATGGGTCCGTTTTCTCTCAGATGTCGAGCCCCAAAAGAAACGAGCCAATTGCTGGTCAAGGATCTTAAGGGTACCGGCCGTGGGCTCTATGGCTTGGAAGATGTGAATAGGAACCGCCTCAAGGGTACTCTTAATGAGAGTTAGCCTCCCTCCAATAGATAAATGACGATGCGCCCATCCGGATATCCTTCTAGCAATCTTCTCTTGAATGAACATGAACATTTCCGTTCGCTTGACTCCACGATATATGGGGACCCCCAAGTAGAGGAAAGGGAATGTCCCGCGAGCAAATCCACCTTCAATTTGGATTCCATGCGCCCATTGCTCGTGTGCTTCGGCAATATAGAAATTACTTTTAGCGAGGTTGATCTGTTGCCCGGAGACTCCCTCATACCCATCAAGACATGCTCTAAGCCGGCGCAAAGGGTGTGCAGCTGCTTGGGTTAAAATAATAATATCATCGGCATAAGCTAAGTGGCTGATTTCCATGCACCTCCTGGAGGCTTTGAAGGTCATCTCCTTCTTGCCAAGAATGAGTTTGTCGAGGGCCCTGGAAAGATAATCTGCGGCAATCACAAAAAATGTCGGGGAGATGGGATCTCCTTGTCTGAGCCCACGAGTAGATTTGAAAAAACCCGCTGGGGCCCATTAATAAGGACTGAGAACTAACATGAGCTAATGCACCTTTCGATAATGTGTATCCAAACATCCGGAAAACCCATGGAAGAGTCACATGTGCAGCCAAAACAATCCCTTTTGCAACTAGCTAATCTCGATTCCGCCGAGGCCTTGGACCGGATTTCGTCACAACCCCTCCAACAAGTCGACGCCGGCAACGGGCATGGTTCGAGTGGGCCTCAAGCAATTATTGGACTCGAGTCTCATAACGCCGAACTAACCGCGGAGCAGGCTAGGAACCTTGACCCGAACCAGGAGTATCTCGAGCACTTCCCTCCTCTCGAAAAGGGTCGAACCAAAAAACTATGTAGCTCGTTCGAAACAGGGGAGGCGTCATCATGGAAGGGAAGGACGAAACACGGGCAAAGCTCGGCCGGTGGGGTTCAGCATGGGGTCATGAACCTGGTGGAAAAGGTGCCTCGGGGGGAGCTTCATCCGACGGGAAAAGGCTCGCATCTCAACCCGAGTAAGGACCGAGGGCCGCAACCACAACCGACTATGGCGGATATCCTTCGCAACCAACCGGACCCGAAAGGCCATCACATATTTGAGCCGGAGAAAATAAAAAACACGGGGTTCGCTTCGTCGAGCAATGGCGTCCCGACGATCTACTTTTTCGGAAGTGAGACACAACAATTGGCCGACACGTTGGGATTTGCTATTGTAGGTAAGTTTTCACATTCCATTCCGGCTTCAAGCCAAATACAAAAAGCCTTAGACAATATGAAGTTTGTTAGAGGTTGGAATTGGAAATATATTAACGCAAAGCATGTGCTAATACAACTAGATGATCTTAATGACTACGCGAGGTTGCTTAATGGTCCGAAGGATACTCCGGTGTGGTACGTGGATAGACACCCAATGCGAGTCTTTAAGTGGACTCCGGACTTCGACGTTTATTGCGAGTCACCGATAGCAGCCATATGGTGTAACCTTATTGGCCTTCCTATCCATCTCTATGACCATTCAGCCTTGTTTGAGGTTGGAAAACTCCTAGGAAACCCGATCCAAATTGATCGTGCAACAGCTAATAAGTCGAGGTTATCGTTCGCGAGAATTTGCGTGGAGATAGACATCACCAAACCGGTTCCGGAGGAAATTATCTTGGATATGTGCGGTAGGGTGTCCATCTAAAACATAAAATGGGACAAGATACCTGCGTTTTGTTCGGAGTGTCGGCACGTGGGCCATTCGGCCGCAACATGTTATGCCTCGGGTAAGAAGGAGAAGCCTCCAAAGCGGAACTACAACATCCCCATGGCGAGGAGGAACTCGGAGACAAATCACAATACGGCTGGAAAATCGCCTCACCATAATGGAAACAAGGTAATCACGGAATGGCATCATCCGGAAAAGGAGGAGGCAAGTATACAGCCTATTCCCACGGCCCTGGTTTCGGTAGCTCAAGAGGTCCCATCTTACTCGGACACATGCATTCAGGATGTTCTTGA
This sequence comes from Salvia splendens, assembly GCF_004379255.2. Lineage (NCBI taxonomy): Eukaryota > Viridiplantae > Streptophyta > Magnoliopsida > Lamiales > Lamiaceae > Salvia > Salvia splendens. The sequence continues at coordinate 25,742,248 of NC_056036.1, read as the reverse complement.
GCCGAAACAATGGGGGAGAGAGGTCCTCATAATGGGGCCGGTGGATCGAGCAATAAGGGGAACGAGAGTTAGCTACCTCGTGGACGCTCCGTACGCAAAGCCTCAAGCGGACCTTCCTCTCCAATCAAACGAGGCACCCCGGCTAGGGGTCAAGAGGAGGATGGATCGATGGCACCCGAGGGGGACCTAGGAAACTTCATGAGCATTAATAAATACCATGCACTCATGGAGAAAGAAGCCTATGAAACGGATCATCCCGAGGAAGATGAGGTGATTGGAATGGAAATTGTGGTGCAACCAATCCCGAACACGGGGGAGGATGTAACCTCTTGCCTCGGCGAGAGTTCAAGGCACAAAAATGATCGGAAGATGGATGTAACAGGGCGGTCTTCATCCCGCTCGGGTAAGTCCTCATCCAATTAATTATGTCTTGTAACCTTTTGTTTTGGAACGTGCGGGGAATTGTGAAAACCTCGTCCCGCAATGTTATCAAAAGACTAATTGCTGTTCATAATATTTCTTTCATGGCAATAATGGAACCTTTCACCGCGCCAAACCCGGAGTTAACTTTGATGTTATGGACGACTCCGAGCAAGCTCTCCACGGTATACTTCGCTTGGAGGCATGCAGCCAACCTGTGGCGGTCACGGCTATCTATGCTAAGTGTACTCACGCGGAAAGATATCCACTTTGGGACAAATTGCGGGATCTTGCGGACAACTTGGAGAGTCGGCCGTGGATTATTGGAGGGGACTTCAACACCATTCTTAACCCACGAGATAGGTCCGGGAGCGAGTCTAATAGGCAAGCGGAGATGTTGGACTTCGTGGAAGCAATCGAAGATTGTAGACTGGTCAATGTGGGATTTGACGGTGCACCTTTCACTTGGGCAAAGAACAACCTATTTGAGAGGCTTGACAGAGTTTTTATAAATGAGCAGTGGACGAGCGTTTTCGAGGCAACAAGAATCACGAACCTGCCTCGCGTCGCCTCGGATCATGGTCCCATCCTGGTTCTATGCAAAACAGAGGTGACAGGGGAGCAAGGTAGGAACTTACGATTCCAGAACATGTGGTTGAGACACGAGGGGTTTCGAGGAGTCGTGGAATCCAGTTGGAGCCAACCCACCGAGGCCGGAGGACTACTTAACTTGCAAATCAAGCTCGCAAGGCTTAAGAAAGTCCTTAAAGAGTGGAATAGAGCAACTTTTGGAAACCTCCAATCCAACCTTGAAGAGGCCGAGGCAACTATAGTAGAGGCCCAGCAAGCCTTCGAAGCTGATGCGTCCCCGACCAATAGATGCCGAGTAAATAAGGCAATTGCGGACTACATCCTTTTACTAAAAATGGAGGAGGACTTATGGAGACAGAGGGCAGCGGTACGGTGGATCAAGGAGGGGGATAGAAATACGAAGTTCTATCAAAGTTGGGTCAAACAAAAGAGAGCCCGTCTTCGAATCCATGGCATACTTGCAGGAGACCGAACCATTACAGACGAGAGAGAGATCAAGGACTCGGCGTCTAACTTCTTTCAAGAGTTACTTGCACCATCGGCTCTCCCTCTGGCCGATCCAGATTTGAACTTGATTCGGCGACACCCACAGGCCTCGGACTTGGAGAGCCTCGCTACTTCCCCCAATGAAGAGGAGATCAAACGGGCAGTATGGAGCATTTCGGCTGATAGCACACCGGGCCCCGACGGATTCACCGCGTCCTTCTATCATAGTTGTTGGGATATCATTGGTCGGGATGTGGGGGATGCGGTAATACAATTTTTTAATGGGGCTTTTCTCCCACGGAGCATCACCGCGACAATGATTATTCTATTACCAAAGAAGGATAACCCGGCATCTTGGTCGGACTATCGACCAATTAGTCTTTGCAATGTTTCAAACAAGATCATCACAAAAGTCCTTGCCTCAAGGCTGGCCCCCGTCCTCCCTAAGGTAATATCCCCGAACCATAGTGGTTTTATTAAAGGGAGGCTTCTAAACGACAACGTCCTCTTAGCCCAAGAAATGTTTCACGAGTTATATAGGAGGAGGCTCGCGCCAAACGTTGCAATCAAGATTGATATGGCAAAGGCTTATGATCGGGTACAATGGCCTTTCTTGATCCAAGTCATGCGCCGTATGGGATTCCCGGAGACATTTCTTAGTCTCATTGAAAGATGCATTGGATATTGTTGGTTCTCGGTGTTAATCAATGGAGCACCGGCTGGTTTCTTCTAATCCACTCGTGGCTTGCGGCAAGGGGATCCTATCTCTCCTTCATTATTCATTATTGCAGCGGAATATCTATCAAGGGCGTTGGATGAGCTTATTTTGGGGAAGATGGAAATGACCTTCAAGTCTAAACGCGCATGCTCCGAGGTTAGTCATTTGGCCTACGCTGATGATATTGTCATTTTTACGCAAGCGGCCAAGGAATCCATCCAACGGGTTAGAGCTTGTTTAGATGAATATTCGGCCGTCTTCGGGCAGAAGATCAATCTATCGAAGAGCAATTTTTACATTACTGAGACTAACGGTGACTGTGTGGGCACGGTGGAAACGGAGGGTGGTTTTACTAGAGGTACATTTCCTTCCTCTATCTTGGCGTACCTATTTACAAAGGTGTCAAAAGGACCGACATGTTTCTCTTCCTCCAAGAGAAAATCTCAAGAAGAATTTCGGGGTGGGCACACAGACACCTATCATTTGGGGGCAGGTTGACCTTGATCAAGAGTACCCTCGAGGCCATCCCAATACATGTGTTCCAAGAGATCGAACCAACAAAAGGAGCCCTTAAGCTCTTGGAGCAACAACTGGCAAGATTCTTCTGGGGCTCTGTGGAGGGCAAACGACGTACACACTGGATTGCTTGGGAACAGATTTGCCTCCCCACTACGGAAGGAGGCCTAGGGATTAGGAAATTTGAGGATGTCCTGAAGGCCTTCAACGTCAAATTGTGGTGGCGCTTTAGAGAGCAAAACTCCTTATGGGCCTCACACATGTATAGCATATAATGTGCCTCAAAATCACCTTTGGCTCGACTGAACTCGGGTAGGAGCAGCCCGACGTGGCGACGACTCGCGGCCGCTTGGCCCCTGGTCCAGCCAAACATCTGTTGGATCATTGGTGATGGACGAGCCCTGTTTTGGGACGACATCTGGCTCGGGGATAGGCCAATCAGAGATCTTTGCTTAGACACAAGGGGTGATCCCACGACAAGGGTTGCAGAGTTTTGGATGAATGGAAAGTGGGATGGGGCTAAGGTTGGCACCACATGCAACCAAACGGGTATGCCGCCTCACGTGGCTGAGGCCATCATGAGCACCCCTATCCTCCCTGACAGCCCCGATGTCCCGAGGTGGACTTTGTCTCGAGGAGGAAATTTCTCACTGTCCTCGGCATGGGATTCTAACAGGGCTAGGCGGCCCCGTATCCCGGCTCTTGGAGACATCTGGCATGGTGGCATCTCAACAACAATCTCGGTTTTCATGTGGAGACTTATTTCGAATAGAATACCGGTTGACGCAAAACTACAATGGAGGAACATCTCCTTGGCATCTAAATGCCAATGTTGTCCTAGGCAGCCGGGGTTGGAATCCATTCAACACCTTTTTATTAATGGACAAGGGGCGAGCATGGTTTGGAGGCTTTTTGATGAATGGTTTGATGGTGCGAGCCATCCCCTTCGGCCATCGAACTCCATTCCATCTAGACTCGAAGCTTGGGCTAAGAGAATCAACCGGTCCACAAAGGACCACATGGCTCGGACCCTTCCTTGCATCATCCATTGGTATTTGTGGGCGGAGAGGAACAACAGCCGACATAATGGGGTTTGCTTCAGGGCTTATAATGCGGTATGGCAAGTCAGGCTATATGTCCAGAAACTGGTGGAAAGTGGGCGAGCACAGGCGAAGCACTTCAAGGATGTCCATTTTGAGGGGTTAACACTCCCCCCCCCTCGGCCGAAGGAACCAACAAGGAGGGCCGTGGCTATCAAATGGCAACCCCCGGATGCTCCATGGCTCAAGTTAAACGTCATGGGCAGATACGATGCGACAACGGACAGAGCCAGTGGAGGTGGGATCATCCGAGACCATCTCGGTAATATGGTGGGGGCTTTCTATATGCCGATTGGTGCACACTCCGAGCTAGAGGCCGAGCTCGAAATCATTCACCGAGGTATGGCATTTGCCGAGAGGCGAGGCGCATTCATCTGGGTAGAGTCAAGTTCACATCAAGCTAGGGCATCTATTGAGTCAAGGGATTGGGGACCGGCAGCATGTCGTCACACAATGGTACGAATCCAAGGCATTATGAAGGAGGGTAAGTTCAAACTCACCTATGTTCATCGGGAAGGCAACAAGGTGGCCGGGTACTTAGCTAAATTGGGAAAGGAATCTCCGCATCATCAAGAGGTAAATATAGAGGCCGGTCCTAGGCTACTAACCGCCATGGTTCGCCTTGAACGGCTTGGAGTGCCGAACATCCACTTAGAAGAAGACGACAATGGATAGGCAGGAACAGATGGGGATCCCCAATGCCCGAGCCCAAATCGAAGAAAGAAGTTAGAAGAGGTTTGCTTGTGATTGGCTCGACTAATTTATTCTGGAGATTTTTTGGTATGATTGGCTTTGTAGGATTTGGAATAGGTTTGATTTGGTTAGACCTTGTGATAGGATTACTGTTGGGAGTATGATGAGGTCCGAGCACAGGCCCTGGACCGCCTACTACTCCTATTTTTTGTGTTGGCACATCACTTTTGGGTGTGGCCACAACTTTGTAATATGCTCCTTTTTGATATATAGGGATGAGGGACCCACGAACCCTCCACCGTAAAGGTGTTTGATTAAAAAAAAATAAAATAAAATTGATCACCATAGAGTATGCAGGTGTCGTGCCAGCCATGACATGACCCCGACCTACTCTTAAGTGCATAGAGCCAAGTTTGATGTTTGCGAATTGCATTTGATTGCTTTTGTTCTTGAGTTGGTTGTAATAGTTTTGTATTTTGGCATCGATTAAGATCATTTGTAACCGAGAACTGTAACTGAAATTGTTGGATGATATATAGGGATGAGGGACCCTCGAACCCTCCACCGATAAGGTGTTTAAAAAAAAAAGCTAGGGCTACCCATTGTGGGAAAGTTCTCCCATTCGCTCCCATCCACATATCAAATTAAAAAAAACCCTAGGAGGGTTGGGATTAGTTGGCTCATTCTATTTTTTTTTAAATCAAACACCTTCACGGTGGAGGGTTCGTGGGTCCCTCATCCCTATATATCAACAAAAGACCATTACAAGCGAATGAATACAATTGGACCAATCTTTCTAATGCTAGGGGAACAAAAACAATTTACATCACACCCTATTACAATTATACCACAAGAGTAGATAGGGGTCAAGCCGAGGATGGACCGACACCCACATACTCTACGGCGTCCGGTACGAAGCAAGATCGGTGGGCCACATTCCGAGCCTCGAGCTACTCACCCATCATCTCTCACCCAAAGATTGGGGACTCCCAATTCATCCATTCGGATGATGGCTCTGATCATTCTTGGAACATTCTGTGGAGACATATGTTGGAAAGTATCTTGTTCCACTCCCATTTTGGCGAGCATATCGGCCGCTTTGTTGCCCTCCCTATGTATGAAGGTGGAACGGAATATATGTCTACGTTTGAAGCCATGCAGACGGGCCATGACGCGGCGAACTTGTGCCGGCCCCCAAGTAGTACCATTGAGCAACTTAATAGCTTGTTCCGCATCCGATTCGATCCATATAGGTTGGTTGAAGGCCTTCGCTACCTCCAACCCATGGTGTATGGCCATGAGCTCGGCCTCTAGAGCCGATTGTGCGACGAGAGGGGTTGAGAAGGCTGCTAGTAGCTTCCGATCGTGGTCCCGAACTAAACCCCCCTCCTCCCTTGTTTGTTGCCTTGAAGAACGCACCATCTGTGTTAAGCTTGATCCACGTGCGTTCCGGGGGGTGCCACTTAACCGGCATGACTAGCGGTCTCGGCCCCCTTGTCTCGGGGTGATTCGGGGGATTCATTCCGAGTTTCACTCCCTTCCAATGCTTCGGCTTGATGTGTTCATTGGCCATGTTGTTGTGGATGAACATTTGAACCTGCCAAACAACGTTGTATGGTTTGAACTGAGTTTGCTCATGTCGTCTCCTGTTCCTCTCCGCCCAAAGAAACCACAAAATGAGGTATGGCATGACTCGACTAAGGTGTCTCCTATCGTGCTGTTGGATCCTTAACGACCACACTTGCAACCTGTTCGGAATGGTGTCGTTCACCCTAAGGGATGGGGCCGAACCTTCGAACCAACCGTCGAACTCCCTCCATACACATGCTGCTCCCCACCCCCGGATGAAGAGATGTTGGAGGGACTCGGTGTTAGGCCTCCGTGGGCAGCATTGACATTTCGACGCAAGCTCTATCTTCCTCCATTGGAGCTTGGAATCGACCGGGATCCTATTTGACAAGAGTCGCCAATTAAAGATTGCAATGGATTTTGTGAGGCCAGCCCTCCAAATGTCGTCGAGACCTTGGATTCTCGGCCTCTGTGTGCGTATAGTCTCCCAAGTAGTAGCCAGCGAGAACTCCCCGAGCCGAGAGAGTTTCCATCGAGGGACGTCCGGTTCTCCCGCAACGATTGGAGTATCAAGGATTTGTGTGATAACCTCTTGTGGCATTCCGGCCTGTTTGTGAAGTTGGAGTAGCTTAGCCTCGTCCCAAGTTCCATCCCTAATGTAGTCCGAGACCTTGGCCGTTGGGGCACCCCTATCGTCAAGACAGATTTCACGAAGGGGAGAGTCACCAAGCCAAATGTCATCCCAAAAGTAGGCCTCACCCTGACCGATCACCCATCTAACGTGTGGATTTGCTTGATTTCTCACTTTGATTAACCGTTTCCATGGCGGGCTGTTTCTCCCCGAAGGGGAGGCCGCAAAGGGGGAGTTGTTATGACAATACTTGGCCTTCATGTACCTAGCCCATAGGGAGTTTTGCTCGCGGAACCTCCACCATAGTTTCATACTGAAGGCTCGTAGGACTTCTTTGGACTTACGAATGCCGAGACCCCCTTCAGGAGTGGGGAGGCAGATCTGATCCCACCCAATCCAATGTGTCTTTTTTCTCTCGGTTGACGATCCCCAGAAAAATTGAGCCATCTGCTGATCCAATTGTTTAAGGGCCCCGGACGTTGGTTCGATGGCCTGGAAAATGTGCAGCGGCACCGCTTCAAGTGTGCTTTGGAGTAGGGTAAGCCTACCTCCAAAGGAGAGGTGACGATGAGCCCACCCCGAGATTCGTGCAGTAATCTTTTCCTGAAGGAACATAAACATATCTGTACGTTTGACACCACGATAAATAGGAACTCCAAGGTACAAAAAAGGGAAGGTACCTCGTGCGAAGCCTCCTTCATTTTGTATTGGGTTGGCGCACCCTTCATGTTGTTCGGCGATGTAGAAATTGCTTTTTGCCAGGTTAATCTGCTGTCCGGAAACCCCCGCGTATGCCTCCAAGCATGTCCGAAGCTGCCAAAGAGGTCCCTCCGCTGCTTGTGTGAATATCACAATGTCATCGGCTTAGGCGAGGTGACATATTTCTATGCAGTGGCGAGTAGCTCTAAAAGTCATCTCTTTCTTTCCCAAAATGAGGGCGCGAGTAGCTCTAAAAGTCAATCACGAAAAGTGTCGGGGATATTGGATCTCCTTGTCTGAGGGCGCGGGTGGACTTAAAAAACCCGGAGGGGGCGCCATTGACCAGCACCGAGAACCAACACGAGCCCACACATCTCTCAATCATAGAAACCCACGGGGCCAACCCATCCGGTTTAGCACTTATCAATTTTGACCGCGACATTAGGGGGCCGGCGCACATCTCGAGAGCTCATGGAACATCTCCTGTGCCAAATGGACATTGTCATTGAGGAGCCGTCCCTTCACAAATCCACTCTGGTTTGGTGAGATAACCATAGGGATGAGCGAAGTCATTCTCTTCGACATTATCTTTGTAATAATCTTGTTGACGACGTTGCACAGGCTAATGGGGCGGTAGTCGCTCCACGACTCCGGCACTAGCTTTTTTGGGATGAGGACTATGCTTGTGGCCGTGACGCTACGTGGGAGGTAGGCACCCCCAAAGAATTGACCAATTGCCGCCGCCACCACGTCCGGCCCAACCGTCGCCCAACAGGCCTGGTAGAATAAGGCCGTCAATTCATCCGGCCCTGGAGATGTCAAAAAACAGCTTTTCTAACTTCATCTGCGGACGGGGGCTCGGGTAGTGTAGCCACTTCATCCGAGGGTGGGAGTTGGTGAATCAAACCAAGGTCTGGCTCGGAAAGTATGAGGGGGCCCGGGACCAGGAGGTCTTGGAAGAACTCCACCGCCGAGTTTCTGATCTCCATTTCATCCGAGATCTAACGGCTGCCCACATTGATCTTGTGGATGCGCATGCGAATCCTTTTTTGCTAGACCCAACTTTGGTAGAATTTAGTATTCTTGTCTCCCTCCCCTAGCCATCTTAGGGTAGCCTTTTGGCGCCAGAAATCCTCCTCCATTTTAAGGAGTCGAATGTACTCGGCGATGCATCTATTGATCTCTGTCCTGTTCTCCGGGGTTGACCTTCCTTCGAAATCACTTTCGGCCATTGCGATTTTCACCTCCATATCCCTGAGGTTGTTATGAATGTTCCCGAAAGTCTCCTTGTTCCACACCTTTAGGGTTCTCTTTATCCGAGCAAGTTTGATTTGGAAATTGAGGAGGCCTTCGGACTCCGTCGGTTGGATCCAATCTCCCCGTACAAGGTCCTCAAATCCTTCGTTCCTAATCCACATGTTTTGGAACCTGAATGGCCTTCCCCAGATGTTGTTGCTTGTCACTTTGCATCTTACCAACACAGGCCCGTGGTCCGAGGCAATCCGGGGCAGGTTCGTCACCCGAGTAGTTTCCAAACTTTGTGCCCACCGTTCGTTGACAAGGATTCTATCCAATCTTTCGAAGAGGCCATTCTTGGCCCACGTGAACTCCGACCCATAAAAGCCCGGGTCTAGTATTCTGCAGTCCTCAATGGCCTCCGCAAAGTCCACCATTTCGGCTTGGCGGTTTGTGTCACTCCCTACTCTGTCTCGCGGATGGAGAATGGTGTTGAAGTCCCCTCCGATCATCCAAGGTGTGCCCTACATGAGTATAGAGCACTCCCTCAATTCATCCCATAAATGGAGTCGTTCGGACCTAGTGCATTTTGCGTAAATCGCCGAGACACACAAGTGGCTAGCTAGGCGAGGGAATCCAAAACGGCCGAATAAGGCCAGATCTGTATCTCTCTCGGCCACGAAGCTGGCCCCCTCCTCAACGAACACCCAAATCTTCCCATTTCTATTCGAGCCTTGAAAAGCCAGCCCCAAAGCCTTTGAGAACTTCACCGGGTTAGGACTTGTGAGCGGCTCTATTATTGCAAGAAAATGAATATTATGAGTTTTAATTAATCTTTTAAGAACATTTTGGGTAGGCGCATTAGCAACTCCCCTAACGTTCTAAAATATAAAGTTGACAGACATGATTAATGGGGAAGTATCTTACCCGGTGACCGTGAGAGGTCCCCCTGAAATTCCACCATTTGTAGTTGTTCCTCTCCTAGGTACTCCTCCTCATTCATGAGCATAGGATTTTCCCCATCGGCTGCATGAATGGTTCGGGGTATCCCCTCTGCATCTCCCTCCCCCTCCAATCCATCATCATCTTCTAAGAAATCTTCATTCTCCATGAGAGAGTAATATTGGTTGGAGCTTAGGACATTTCGGGATGCTTGGGACCCTCGACCCCTTGCCGAGGATAACCTCATCGCCCCCCCATCCGCGGGAATTCTTGCCGCGCCCCGTGCACCACCCCTCCAACTAGTGAACGCCCCCCGTCTTGAGGGCGTGTATCCATTCGTTGATCCATGAAATTCACCTCCAAGAGGGGTGGAACTAGCAAGCACTCCAATGGTTTTACCGAAGATTTCTCGACCATAGGAGCTCTCACCAACCTCATCAACGCATGCGTCCGGGACCACCTCAAAGTTACCATGCACTTCGCCCATGATATCCGGACCCGACCACTCCCTCAGCTCGGATTCATTAGCCGAGGTTCCGGCCTTTGGCTGCCCCTTCGGCCCTTTGTTTCTGTTTGATGTTTCCACTCGTTGGTACTAGCCATTTGCTTTTGTTGTTCCGTTTTGTCCCTTCCACCTTGACTTTCTTGGTATGGCTGTCTCGGTGTTAAATTATTGTAGTTCCTCTTTGGGGGACGCTCAACCTTGCCCGCCACATAACACACCTCAATTTTGTGCCCAACATGCCTACATTCCATGCAATAGGCCGGGATCTTGTCCCAGTTCACTTTTTGCACCGTCTCACGTCCACAAATATCTAGAATAAATTCCTCGGGAGGTGGCTTCGTGATGTCAATCTCAATGCAAATACGAGCAAACGAGAGTCTCGACTTGTTGGCCGTATCACGATCCACTTGTATCGGGGTTCCAAGCAATTTACCGATGGCAAAAAGGGCGGAGTGATCAAAAAGGTGGATTGGGAGGCCAATGAGATTGCACCAAATTGCCGCGATCGGTGACTCACAATACGCATAAAAATCCGGGGACCATTTGAAAACCCTCATGGGATGACGATCAATAAACCATACCGGAGTGCCTTTCGGTCCACTAAGCAATCGGACATAATCCGCCATATCCTCAAATTGAACAAGTATATGCTTAACATTAATATATTTCCATGTAAAACCTCGAGTGAATTTGATATTATCTAAGGCCTTTTGTATTTGGTATGAAGTGGGAATAGAGTGGGAGAACTTACCCACAATGGTGTGCCCAAGGCTCGTGGCTAGCTTTTGGACTTCCGCTCCGGAGAATTAAATTGCCGGGATGCCATTGGAAGTGGTCGCAAAGCCAATATTTGGAATGTTCTCCGGCTCAAACACTTTCGGCCCTTCGGGGTTCGGCGACACCCGAACCATATCCGCCATGTTCTTGGGTGAGCTTGTGTGCCACACGCCATCCTCATTTCCTTCGGGTCGGATGTTACTCAATGGGGCCTTGTGCCGTGCCATCCAAGCATTGCATACTGGCTCGGAACCAGCCAAAGCTTGGGGCCCACGGTGCTCGAGCACGTCGGACATCGACGTGTCATCATCCGCCGGCCTCCCGTCCCCATCCGAGGCCTTGTTATCAGTCGCCGCGGAAGCCTTGTTGGGGGCCGAGGAACCTGCCGTGACTCGATGTGGTGGAGCGTCCGGCTTTGGAGGTTGGCTCGAATGCGGCCGACCACTTTCAAAGGCATCTCGGATTTTGCAGGTCCGGCCTCGTTCAAGGGGCGGGAAATCCTCCAACGATGGGCCATTTGCTACCGAGGGAGGTTTGGGGGAAGGTCCGGAAGCCCATGGGAGGAGGAGATTCGGTCCGGCGTTTCCGGCTAGGTCCGCCGGCCAATTGTCTCCGAGAAGGGGCTGCGCCACCATGGAGTCTAACAACTCCGGCGTGTCAAGAGTGACAAGATGCAAGATGGAGTCTTTTTTTGGCTGCACATGGGGCTGTAATGGCTATGTGCTCACGTGATGTCTCGGCTTGGCAAGGACACTTGTACCTCCTTTGGACTATCCACTATGCACCTTGGTACTAGGGGAAGTGTGTCCCTATCATCGCCGGTGAATTCCACGTCGCCGACGGGGTTCTGATCGGGGTCCGGCACTGCCGCGGCCGCCGCGGCTGTTCCGTCACCGTGGAGGTTCTGTCCACCAAGGTGACTTCCTCATCAATATTTGTAATCGCGGTGCCCTTAGGGGAAGTGTTCCCCATTTCATCCATGTGGTGGCTCGCCGGAAAGATGGACACCTTGCATTTTGGTGACCCGGTGGTGGGACTATCTCCTTTACCAAACACAAGCTTCTTACGGAGCTGCTAGTCCTCCGGGAGTGGTGAAGGGACAAATCGCTTCCGTCCATTGCCCTTGGTAGAAGGAGCCGGAGTGCTCTTTCGGATTTTGAGCCGGGAGATGACGGCCTTCAATTTCATGCCCTTGGCCGTCGGTTTGGGAGAGGTATTATCAATGGACCGGAAAACCATGAGCTGGTCCGGGATGGTCTTCGCTTCGTCGGGACTTGTCGCAGGGTCCGGCGGAGGTTACGCCATGGCCGAGCCGAGAGCACCTTCACCGAGCAAGGGGCAAGGTTCGGGGGAGTGGAAATCAAGGGTGGCGACGGGTTTTGGGGTGGATGATGGTGGAGATAAGCACGGAGTAGTAAGGGCGCACGACGAGAATTGAGCCGTGTGGTTCAATGTTCGGCGATTGGGGAGGGAAGGGGTGGTGTGGTGGCCGGCGTGGTGAGAACCATGGGGGGTTGAAGGGGGAGAAGTGGTGGGAGGCGGGGGTTAGGGTGAGGGGATTGTTAGTGAGAAGGAAGAGCGTCTCTCTCTAAAATTATGTTCTCTTCATAACTTTGCGACTTGTTTTTCGGTTTAGTTGGCTCATTCTCTTGGAAATACTTGAATGCTAAGCATATTTTACTCCAATTCCAAGAGGTGGCCGACTATGCTAAGGTTTTAAATGGTCATAATGGGAGTTCGAATTGGTATGTTGGTATCCACCCAACAACAAATTGGCCTTTTCTAGAGAGAGACGCTCCTCCTTCTCTCTAGCAATACCCACATCTTGATTCATCCCGCCGCCCCCACGCTTTCACGTCCAGCCGCCATTACTCAATCCACACCGCCCTCAACCTCCCCTCTAACACTCCCAATCGGCGCATTCAACCCTCGGTCACCGTCTCACTCCTCCCTACCCCGGCGAGTCGTCGCGTTGCTCGACATTTTCACCAACACACGGCCTTGGCCGCCGAACCAACCTTGTGCTCCACGTCCGGCCATGCCGGACCCACCTCCAAACCCAGCCGCGGCTCCTCCGGACCCCGAGGAGGCTAGATCTATTCCGGACCAACTCATGCTCTTCCGATCAAGTGAGGACCAAACTCCGAAGATCCCGGCCAAAGAAATGAAAATGACAAGCAAGAAGGGAAAGATAGCGGCTAGGAAGAGCACGCCGGCTCCCATCACCAAAGGCCATGGCCGGAAAAGATTCGTACTCTCCCCTTTCCCGGAGGACAAACAACTCACGAAGAAGCTCGACTTTGGTGCGGTCACCTCCGAGCTAGAGAGCTCCGGATCGGCCTCCGGCCTTGAAAGTCCTAAATGTAAGGTAACACTCTTCTCGCCTCTCTCCATGGATGAAAAAGCAGCACAAGATAGGGAAGCCCATCCCATGAACTTGTCCGATGTGGATGGAACTCATATGGAGATGGTGGTGTATGGAAAAGCTCCGGCTGCCGACGCCGCGCCGTCCGCCCTTGAACCCGGCATGGGTGAGAAGACCGTTGGAGGTGAGGAAGACGGTCCCCTAGGCGTATCCCATGAGGATTCGGACGTCACATGTGTGACAAAAAGCACATTGGGGAGTGAGATAGTCAACTTTCCCGAAATGGATATGGGAACAAATTGCCTTTTGGAAAGTGCCTTTGTCCCATACCAAAAATGGGAGTCACATGTGGAGCATCATTCACCACCTCCAATGCAGCAAGTAGAGCCAAAAAGGATGGAGATCCCTCAAATTATTGACTTGACCGTGGCGGAGAGGCTTGACTCGACGGCGGCGCAACCCCTCCTCGCCGGGCCCACGCCGGCCAAGGTCGAATTGCCTCGAGTCAACCTTGTTACAAATGGGAAAGGAAAAGACACGGAGGCATGTAGGCCTTGCTTGGAGATTGAACCATCCTTGGAAGACTTCCCGCCACTAGAAAAGGGAAGAACCCGGTGAATCCTAGCATCTTTCGAATCCGGAGCAACTCTTACGAAGCCGGGTTGGCCGATGACCAAGCCTAACCAAAACGTCCAACGCAACTTGAATACGTCTTCGGCCTCGGGCATGCATGCGACGGACTCGGGAATGCACGAGATGGAGAGGGGAACGCCCCGGCCCCCCGATGTAGCAATGAACGAGAATGACTCGAGCAATGGATCACATAATGGAACAATCCCCGGGGTTAATACTAATGATAACCCGACACACAACCCTTTGGGAGATGACACCGGGCCAAGTGTGAAGAACCCCAACAAGAAGAAATCAATGGCCGACATGGTGAGAGGGGCATCGACTAGTGAGGGTCCACAAGCCTTCGACCCAGAGAACATACAAAATATTAGCTTTGCGTCCACGGCAAACGGAATCCCATCCATCTACTTCTCCGGATCAGAAATCCAAAGGTTGGCATCATCTCTCGGTCATGCCATTGTAGGTAAGTTTTCGCATTCGATACCGGCCTCCTCTCAAATTCAAAAGGCGCTAGACAACATTAAGTTTTGTCGAGGTTACACTTGGAAATATATTAATGCCAAACATATTCTTGTTCAATTCGAGGACATGGCGGATTATGCTCGGCTCCTTAGTGGTCCCAAAGGTACTCCGGTGTGGTTCATTGACCGGCATCCAATGAGAGTCTTCAAATGGTCACCGGATTTTGATGCCTATTGTGAGTCTCTAATTGCGGCAATATGGTGCAACCTAATTGGGCTCCCGATACACCTGTTTGATCAATCGGCCCTCTATGCCATTGGGAAACTACTTGGTACACCGATCCAAATTGATAGAGCTACGGCCAACAAGTCGAGACTCTCATTCGCACGGGTGTGCATCGAGATCGACATCACGGAACCGCCACCGACCGAAATCATCCTTGACATTTGTGGACGTGAATTGGTGCAACAAGTTAAGTGGGATAAGATCCCGGCCTATTGTGGGGATTGTAAACACGTGGGCCACAAGAGTGAAGTTTGCTATGCTTCCGGAAAGACGGAGCGACCACCAAAAAGAAACTACAACGTTGCGCCACCAAAACAGCAACAACATGTTGGGAGTGGAGCTAAGAAGAACAATGATGGCACGAAGATGAACGTTGATGATTCGAGACATACCGACAATAACATGGAATGGAAACAACAAGGAAAACACAAGGGGAAGGAAAACAACAACCGGATGAACCCGAAGGCTAGTGTGCACACGGGGGTGGTGTGGTCGGGACCGGACTTCTTGGGTGATATGCATGGCTTGGGGAGTGAGGTCACGACAATCGCCCATAATGCACGAGTCCCAAACCAAGGTAGACAGGCGCACACTAAGGCCCCTTCATTTGAACATGGACGAAAGACCAAATCGGGAGAGGAGGACCGGCCCCGGCATGAAGGTCAATCGGCTTCGGACGACCTAGTCCAACCAAAAGGCCATTTCAAGCCATTTGCCTTCGAGAAGGCCGAGGATCCGGGGTCATCGAGTTACATGAGCACCAATCATTATTTCTCCCTCATGGCCCAAGAGAACTTCACGGAGAATGATATGGAGGACGATGAGAATTGGGAGGACTCCTTCTCGCACAAGGAAGACGAAGATGGAGCCAATCCAGCCCTTATAGAGGCCGAGACACCCCATGGAGGGAGCAATCTCCAAATCACTGAATTTCAAGGGGGGGCGTCAATCCCACCGGGTACGATCTCCGCTAGTTAATGATGTCTTTGAACTTTCTATTTTGGAACGTTAGGGGGATCGCAAATGCGTCAACCCAAAACGTCCTAAAGAGAATAATTAAATCTCATAATATTTGTTTTCTTGCAATAATGGAACCACTTGTCGACCCTAACCCGGACAAGTTTTCAAAAGTGTTGGGGCTGCATTATAAGGGATCGAATGCCAATGGGAAGATATGGATTTTTGTGGAGGAAGGGATGGATTTTGAGGTGGTGGATGACTCGGAGCAGCGATTGCATGGGCTGTTCACTTGCCCCCGGACTCCAACACCTATTTTAATCTCGGCCGTGTATGCTAAATGTTCGAGAGGAGAGAGGCTTGCTTTGTGGGAAAAAATGAGGGAGCTGACCCAAGTCTCGGAAGGAATGCCGTGGTTTATTGGAGGGGATTTCAACACAATCCTCTCCGCGGGAGACAGAATGGGGAGTGACACAAACCGCCTGGCCGAAATGGTGGACTTTGCAGAGGCTATTGAAGACTGTGGTCTTTTGGATCCAGGGTATGATGGATCAAACTTTACTTGGGCTAAGAATGGCCTTCTGGAAAGGCTAGACAGGGTGCTGATTAATGAGGTGGCGTCTCAACGGTTCGAGGCAATTCGAGTCACGAACCTCCCCCGTATTGCATCGGATCATGGCCCTCTCCTTGTCCGATGCAAGATGCCTAATACCCCCGGAGGAGGTAAAGCCTTTCGGTTCCAAAACATGTGGGTACGGCATGAAGGATTTAATGAATTGGTGAGGGAAGATTGGGGGACCCCCACGGAGGCGGCGGGTCTCCTCAACTTGAAGCTCAAGCTAGCAAGGATTAAGAGAACATTAAAACGGTGGAATAGAGAGGTATTTGGGAACATTCACGCCAACCTCAAGTCCTGTGAAGAAAGCATTGCGATAGCCCAAGCGGAGTTCGAAGATGATCCCTCGGCCCGGAATAGAACGGAGGTCAACAAACAAATTGCGGAGTACATCCTCCTTCTTAAGATGGAGGAGGACTTCTGGCGTCAGAAGGCGGCACTACGGTGGCTGGAAGATGGGGATAAAAACACCAGATTCTATCAAAGCTGGGTGAAGCAGAAGAGGGTTCGGCTACGGATACACAAGATCAACGTGAATGGGTGTGAACTCACGGAAGACTCGGCCATCCAAGCATCGGCGGTTGAGTTTTATCAAAACCTTCTTGCTCCATGCAATCCGGTACTCACGGAACCGGACCTAAGCCTCCTACACCGACTTCCCCCTTCGGAGTCTTTGGCGGCCCTCCCCGAACCTCCAGATGCGGATGAAGTGAAAAGAGCGGTCTTCGACATCTCGGCCAATTGTGCTCCTGGACCGGATGGCTATTCGGCTCTCTTTTTCCAAGCCTGCTGGAGCATTGTGGGATCGGATGTGGTGGATGCGGTTAGACAATTTTTCGGTGGGGCCTTTCTTCCCCGAAGCTTCACGGCCACAAGCATTGTACTCATCCCGAAGAAGCCCATTCCAGAGTCATGGGGAGACTACAGGCCCATTAGCTTGTGTAATGTGATCAATAAGGTGATTACTAAGATACTCTCCAAGCGACTGGCCCCTTTACTCCCACGCGTGGTAGCTTCCAACCAAAGTGGTTTTGTCAAAGGGAGACTCCTCAATGATAACATACTACTTGCTCAGGAGATGTTCCATGAGCTACAACGAAGCACACCGGCCCCTAATGTTGCAATCAAGATAGATATGGCCAAGGCCTATGATCGAGTTCAATGGCCGTTTCTCCTAAAAGTCCTTAAACACATGGGATTCCCCGAGCCGTGGGTGGACCTCATCAAGAGATGCATTGGGTCTTGTTGGTTCTCAATCCTTGTCAATGGGGCGCCGGCGGGTTTTTTCAAATCTACCCGTGGCCTTAGGCAAGGGGACCCCATCTTTCCCGCCCTATTCGTCCTTGCCGCGGATTACCTCTCGAGACTTCTTGATAAACTCATCCTCGGCAACAAAGAAATGACGTTCAAAGCAACCCGAGGAAGTATTGAGATCAGCCACCTCGCCTATGCAGATGACATCATCATCTTCACGCAAGCGGCGGCGAACCCTCTCCGGAGGCTACGAGCATGCCTTGATCATTATGCCGAGGCGTCCGGCCAACAAGTCAACCTTGGGAAAAGCAATTTTTTCATTGCCGAGGCTCATGAAGGGTGGACAAACACAATACAAAGGGAAGGAGGATTCACTCGAGGTACGTTCCCGTTCCTTTACCTTGGAGTCCCTATTTACCGAGGTGTGAAGCGCTCGAGCATGTTCTTGTTCCTCCGTGAGAAAATCACGGCTAGGATCTCTGGGTGGGCCCATCGACACCTCTCCTTTGGGGGGAGACTTACTTTGATTAAAAGCACACTCGAAGCGATACCACTTCATATCTTCCAAGCTATCGAGCCTACGGGCGGTGCCCTCAAGCAATTGGATCAGCAAATGGCCCGTTTCTTTTGGGGGTCAACTAATGAGAAGAAGAGGACGCACTGGATAAGCTGGGAACAGGCTTGTCTACCAACGGCCGAGGGGGGATTGGGCATCCGGAAGATCAAGGAAGTCTTAAGAGCCTTTAACATCAAGTTATGGTGGCGGTTTAGGGAACAAAATTCCTTGTGGGCTACGTACTTAATGGCTAAATACTGTCAAAAGGTCTCCCCGCTCACAGCTAGACCATTGGGGAGGGGAAGCCCTACGTGGAAGAGGATTCTGAAGGCTCGGCCTCTTGCTCAACCGCACATTCGATGGGTGGTGGGAGAAGGGAAGATGCTATTTTGGGATGACTTATGGCTTGGAGAGACGCCTTTGAGAGAACTTAGCCTTGATGATAGAGGAGGGCCTCTTGCTCGGGTGGCGGACTACATTAAGGATGGTGCATGGGATGAGCCTAAATTGCGGAATCTCCAAGCGCAAGCTGGCCTAGCACAACATATCGTCCAAAAGATCCTCGACACACCCGTCATTTCGGATGGGCCGGATGTACCAAGATGGAGATTATCAACCAATGGAGAGTTCTCTCTTGCTACTACATGGGAGACTTTACGAAGTCAAATGCCGATTGTGCAAGGCCACGACGACATTTGGAGAGCGGGCCTCACGTCCTCTATGGCCATATTTTTATGGCGACTTCTCTCCAACCGCATTCCGGTGGACACAAAGCTGCAATGGAGACGAATGGAATTGGCCTCCAAATGCCATTGCTGCCCACATAGACCAGGGATTGAATCCCTCCAACACCTCTTCATTCAAGGGGACGGGGCTCACGGGATATGGAGGGAATTTGACACATGGTTCGAGGGTCCGTCACCACCCCTCCGGATCAATGACACCATACCGGAACGACTTGTGGTCTGGACGAGAAGAGTTCGGCAACCGGGAAAAAAAACACCTAAGCAGGGCCATGCCGTATCTCATTTTATGGTTCATTTGGGCAGAACGGAATAGGAGCCGGCACCAGTCCGTACAATTTAGGCCTTTCAATGTCATTTGGCAAGTTCAAATCTACATCCGGAATAGTATGACGAACGAGATATACAAGAAGAAGCATTGGAAAGGGGTACGTCTTAAAATCAATGTCCCGAGGCATGATGAAATTCGGAGCCCTAGGCCGCTCGCAGTGGCAATCAAGTGGCAACCGCCGGAGGACCCCTGGATCAAGCTCAACACCGATGGTGCATACTTGGAAGAGTCGGATAAAGCCGGGGGAGGTGGTATCATCCGAGATCACACGGGCAAAGTGCTTTCAGCCTTTGCATCTCCACTTGAGGCCCACTCCGCCCTTGAGGCGGAGCTCCTTGCCATCCAACTCGGGTTAGAACTTGCCCTGGAATTCAACCGGCCTATCTGGATTGAGTCGGATGCACAACAAGTGGTCCAGCTCCTTAATAGCATGCGATGGGGGCCGGCACACACGAGCCGGGTGGTGGCGCGGATCTCCCTCCTCAAACGACAACGAGGTGTGCGTATCACCTTCACCCCCCGGGAAGGGAATAGGGCCGGAGACTTACTTGCAAAGATGGGAATTGACAGTCTCGACTATTGCCGTATGAATGCCCACATGATTCCGAGACACCTCGCTGCAATTACTAGGATGGATGCACTAGGAGTCCCGAACATTCGGGTCCATCATAATGATGAAGAATAGTATAGTGTTTTGGAGGTTGGGAGGGTACCACCGTTGTTTTCTTGATTCTTTGTATTTTGTGTTTTGTAATGGTGTAGGATGAGGTCCGGGTTTATGGCTTGGGACCGCATACTACTCCTAAGTATGTGAGGACACACCACTTTTGGGTGTGGCCACGTATTGTAATCGTCACTTTTTGAAATATAGGGATGAGGGACCCACGAACCCTCCACCATGAAGGTGTTTGGATAAAAAAAAAAAAAAAATGTTGGTATCCACCCGATGAGGGTGTTCAAATGGGCGCCGGATTTTAATACCTTCTTTGAAACGCCGATTGTTGCCGTTTGGTGTAACATCATTGGAATCCCGGCCCATCTATATGAGGAATCGGCTATCATGGCAATCGGCAAACTCCTAGGCAAGCCATTACAAGCCGACCATGCCACAATTCATCAAACCCGTCTCTCCTTTGCTAAGATATGAGTAGAGATTGACATCTCTATCCCCCCGACGTAAGAGATTATCATCAATATCCGAGGAAAAGAATCAAGATACAAAGTGGCATGGGACCGTATTCCGTTGTTTTGTGCCAATTAGAAGCATGTTGGGCACGTGAAAGATGATTGTCACGCATATCGGCCGCTTTGTTGACCTCCCTATGTATGAAGGTGGCACGGAATATATGTCTACGTTTGAAGCCATGCAGACGGGCCATGACGCGGCGAACTTGTGCCGGCCCCCAAGTAGTACCATTGAGCAACTTAATAGCTTGTTCCGCATCCGATTCGATCCATATAGGTTGGTTGAAGGCCTTCGCTACCTCCAACCCATGGTGTATGGCCATGAGCTCGGCCTCTAGAGCCGATTGTGCGACGAGAGGGGTTGAGAAGGCTGCTAGTAGCTTCCGATCGTGGTCCCGAACTAAACCCCCCTCCTCCCTTGTTTGTTGCCTCGAAGAACGCACCATCTGTGTTAAGCTTGATCCACGTGCGTTCCGGCGGGTGCCACTTAACCGGCATGACTAGCGGTCTTGGCCCCCTTGTCTCGGAGTGATTCGGGGGATTCATTCCGAGTTTCACTCCCTTCCAATGCTTCGGCTTGATGTGTTCATTGGCCATGTTGTTGTGGATAAACATTTGAACCTGCAAACAACGTTGTACGGTTTGAACTGAGTTTGCTCATGTCGGCTCCTGTTCCTCTCCGCCCAAAGAAACCACAGAATGAGGTATGGCATGACTCGACTAAGGTGTCTCCTATCGTGCTGTTGGATCCTTAACGACCACACTTGCAACCTGTTCGGAATGGTGTCGTTCGCCCTATGGGATGGGGCCGAACCTTCGAACCAACCATCGAACTCCCTCCATACACATGTTGCTCCCCACCCCCGGATGAAGAGATGTTGGAGGGACTCGGTGTTAGGCCTCCGTGGGCAGCATTGACATTTCGTCGCAAGCTCTATCTTCCTCCATTGGAGCTTGGAATCGACCGGGATCCTATTTTGACAAGAGTCGCCAATTAAAGATTGCAATGGATTTTGTGAGGCCAGCCCTCCAAATGTCGTCGAGACCTTGGATTCTCGGCCTCTGCGTGCGTATAGTCTCCCAAGTAGTAGCCAGCGAGAACTCCCCGAGCTGAGAGAGTTTCCATCGAGGGACGTCCGGTTCTCCCGCAACGATTGGAGTATCAAGGATTTGTGTGATAACCTCTTGTGGCATTCCGGCCTGTTTGTGAAGTTGGAGTAGCTTAGCCTCGTCCCAAGTTCCATCCCTAATGTAGTCCGAGACCTTGGCCGTTGGGGCACCCCTATCGTCAAGACAGATTTCACGAAGGGGAGAGTCACCAAGCCAAATGTCATCCCAAAAGTAGGCCTCACCCTGACCGATCGCCCATCTAACGTGTGGATTTTGCTTGATTTCTCACTTTCATTAACCGTTTCCATGGCGGGCTGTTTCTCCCCGAAGGGGAGGCCGCAAAGGGGGAGTGTTAGGATTGGTATACTGAAAAGCATATTTCGAGCATGTTGCATGGATAGAATTGCTTGTATACAATAAACTCTACAATCCACTTTTAACCCAAGGCGAGAATAATTAATTTTATCGCATTGGTGTTTGCTTCTGCATTTATAAGATGTTTCTCAAGCATTTAAATGTATAAGAAGCAAATAAGTCTAATTCTTCTGCATAGTAGACTGGTCGTGAACGACGTTCACAGAAGGTGACGCAGTCGGTCCTCTGTAGAAGAGAAATAGAATTTCACAACCCAGATAGGCTTTGGCTACCTATCGTGAAAGGTTGCAGTGTCAGTCCGCATGTTTTTTTTTTTTTTTTTTTTTTTTTTTTTTTTTTTTAATCAAACACCTCTACGGTGGAGGGTTCGTGGGTCCCTCATCCCTATATTTCCACAAGAGATAATTACAAGGCGTGGCCACACCCAAAAGTGGTGTGCCGTAACAAAATCAAGAGTAGTATGCGGTCCGATCCCACAAGGTTCGGACCTCATCATACTCCTTTCCAAAAAACAATTAACCACAAAGCTAGTCACTATTGTCTCCCGTCGTCTCATGATCAACTTTGATGCCCGTCCCCGTCTAGGTTTCGGATGTGCGACACTCCCATCTCGTCCAATCTAACCAAGTCCAATAGTTCTCTCGGTGCTGAGTTGTAGTGCATTCGTAGGCCACTGTCTTGGACTAGCCCCATTTTCGCAAGGAAGTCCGCCGCTTTGTTCCCCTCCCTGTGTATGAAGGTGGCTCGGAATTTGAGTTGGCGTTTGAGAATGGTTAGTTGCGCCACCGCTTGCCGAGCGAGTGCCGGCCCCCATCCCGTCCCATTGACCAATTTGATTGCTTGCTCTGCATCTGACTCAATCCAGATTGGTAGGCCGTATTCCTTGGCTATATTTAGCCCGTGGATCATGGCCAACAGCTCCGCTTCTAACGCCGAGTGGGCTTCAAGGGGTGTGCTGACGGCGACGAGCATCTTACCCGAGTGGTCTCGAATAATCCCGCCAGCCCCTGTACTGCCGTTCGCTTCATTATAGGAGCCATCCGTGTTGAGCTTTATCCACGGCTGATCCGGGGGGTTCCATTTGATTGCCATGGCTAGGGGTAGCGCCCTGATTGCCGCCGCTTGTTGAGGAATATTGATTCCAAGTTTAACTCCCTTCCAATGTTTCGGCTTCAAGCTTCCATTAGACATAGCATTTCGAATGAACATGTGGACCTGCCATACCACGTTTTGTGGTTTAAACTGTGTGCCTTGGTGGCGGCTCCTGTTTCTCTCCGACCAAATAAACCAAAGGATGAGGTATGGAGTGGCTCGGCTAAGATGTTTCTTGTTCGGCTGTTGGCACCTTCGCGCCCACACTTCGATTCTCGTAGGGATTGTGTCATTGATATGGATGCGTGGGAACGGGCCTGTGAACCAGCCGTCGAACTCACTCCATACTCTGCGAGCTCCATATCCCTGGATGAAGAGGTGTTGGAGTGACTCAGTGTTCGGTCTGTGGGGGCAGCATTGGCACTTAGAAGCTAGCTCAATCTCCCGCCACTGAAGTTTCGTGTCAACCGGCACCCGATTGGAGAGAAGCCTCCAGATAAAGATGGCTATTGAGTTGGTGAGGCCTACCTTCCAAACGTCCCCCAAACCATGGATGATCGGGTTTCGTCCTCGAAGTGTGTCCCATGTCGAAGCCACCGTGAATTCCCCATGCTTAGAGAGGTTCCACCTCGGGATATCCTGTTCGTCATGGAGGATCGGTGTATTAATGATGCCATCGATAACATGCTGAGGGAGGCCGGCCTGATTGTGAAGGAGTTGAAGCTTGGGCACATCCCAACCACCATTTGTAATGAACTCCGAGACCCGGGTGGTTGGTCTTCCCCTATCATCAAGGCTAAGTTCCCTCAGAGGGCTATTGCCAAGCCAAATGTCATCCCAGAAGTAGATGTCCCCTTGTCCCACTAGCCATCTCATGTGCGGTTGCGCGAGGGGCCATGCTCTTGAGAGCCTTCTCCACGTAGGGCTACTCCTGCTCGGCAATCTCAAGGTGAGCGGTGTGGAGTTGGAGCAATATTTTGCCATCATGTATCTTGCCCAAAGGGAGTTTTGCTCCCGAAATCGCCACCACAGTTTGATATTGAAAGCGTGGAGGACCTCCATAGTTTTTCGGATCCCAAGGCCTCCTTCATCAGTGGGCCGGCACATTTGTTCCCATCCAATCCAATGGGTCCGCTTCTTTTCATTCGTAGACCCCCAAAAGAATCGGGCCATTTGTTGATCAAGTTGCTTGAGGGTACCGGCCGTGGGCTCGACGGCTTGAAAGATGTGCAAGGGGATCGCTTCAAGAGTGCTCTTAATCAACGTAAGCCTTCCTCCAAAGGATAGGTGACGGTGTGCCCATCCTGAGATCCTTCTTGCAATCTTTTCCCGTAGAAAGAGGAACATGTCCGTGCGCTTGACACCACGGTAGATAGGGACACCGAGATAGAGAAAAGGAAAGGCCCCTCTAGAGAAGCCTCCTTCCGCCTGGATCGAGTTTGCCCAGTGTTCATGGGCCTCGGCAATATAGAAATTACTCTTGGCGAGGCTGACTTGTTGGCCGGAGACTCTTTCATATTTTTCGAGACAGGCTCTTAGCCGGCGCATAGGATTTGCCGCCGCTTGAGTGAAGATGATAATGTCGTCCGCATAGGCTAGATGGCTGATCTCCATGCATCTCCGGGAGGCTTTGAACGTCATGTCCTTTTGGCCGAGGATGAGCTTATCTAATGCTCGGGACAGATAGTCCGCCGCGATTACGAACAGAGCAGGGGAGATCGGGTCTCCTTGCCGAAGTCCTCGAGTTGATCTAAAGAAGCCCGAGGGTGCCCCGTTAACAAGGACCGAGAACCAGCAACACCCAATACACCTCTCCATAAGTGAAATCCATGAATCCGGGAAACCCATACGGCGTAAAACTTTGAAGAGGAATGGCCATTGGACCCTATCATAGGCTTTAGCCATGTCAATCTTTACTGCCACATTAGGCGCTGGGGAGCATCTAGCAAGCTCATGGAACATCTCTTGAGCCAGAAGTGCGTTGTCGTTAAGGAGCCGACCTTTGACAAATCCACTTTGGTTTGGGGAGATGACCTGTGGGAGGAAAGGAGAGAGTCGAGAGGTGAGTACCTTGGTAATGATCTTGTTTAAAACATTGCAGAGACTGATGGGTCGGTAGTCGGTCCATGATTCCGGCGAAGCCTTCTTTGGGATAAGGACTATGCTTGTGGCCGTGATGCTCCTCGGCAGGAAGGCCCCTCTGAAGAACTGTCTGATTGCGTCCACTACCTCCGGTCCCACAATAGGCCAGCAGGCTTGATAGAAGGTGGCCGAGAAGCCGTCGGGTCCGGGTGCACTATCTCCGGAAATGCAAAAGGTGGCACTCCTGACCTCGTCCGCACTTGGAGCATCTGCGATGTCAGCGAACTGCTCGGCTGAGTGGACCTGCTGGATTAGGTCGAGGTCTGGATCTTCAAGTGTCGGATTGTTGGGGGCAAGGAGTTGTTGGAAGAACTCCACTGCGGACTTTTTAATCTCGGCTTCCTCGGTGAGCTCCTGCCCATTGACACGTATTGAATGGATGCGGAGACGAACCCTCTTTTGTTTCACCCAGCTTTGGTAGAACCGGGTATTTTTGTCTCCCTCGGCAAGCCACCTCAGAGCTGCCTTCTGTCGCCAAAAATCTTCTTCCATTTTCAGCAAAAGGATGTACTCGGCAATGTGTTTGTTGATCGCTGTCCTGTGA
Source organism: Salvia splendens (assembly GCF_004379255.2). Taxonomy (NCBI): domain Eukaryota; kingdom Viridiplantae; phylum Streptophyta; class Magnoliopsida; order Lamiales; family Lamiaceae; genus Salvia; species Salvia splendens. Next base: position 25,716,715 of record NC_056036.1, on the reverse strand, counting down.
TCCGGGGTCGGCCTTGCTTCGAAACAAGATTGGGCCAAAGCAATTTCTTCCTCCTTTTCTTTTAGATTAGCATGAATGTTTCCAAAAACCTCTTTGTTCCACTCCTTAAGGGCCTTTTTAACTCTGGCCTGCTTGATTTGAATGTTTAGGATTCCACCCGCCCCCGTGGGCTCCTCCCATGCTTTTTGCACTACGGCCATGAATCCTTCATGTCGGATCCACATGTTCTGGAACCTGAAAGCCTTGGCTCCAGCGGATGTGTTCATCTTCGTGCACCTGACAAGAATTGGTCCATGGTCCGAGGCAATCCGGGGGAGGTTCGTAACCCGAGTAGCCTCGAAGGTCTTAGTCCAATCCTCGCTGACAAGCACTCTATCCAACCTTTCAAAAAGGCCATTCTTGGCCCAAGTGAATGCCGCTCCATCAAAACCAGGGTCAAGCAGCCTACAATCTTCCGTTGCCTCCGCAAAATCTACCATCTCGGCTTGCCGGTTGGTATCACTTCCAACTCTGTCTTGATGAGATAGCATGGTGTTGAAATCGCCACCGATGATCCAAGGTGTTCCCTCAAGAGGCCCGGCAATCTCTCTCATCTTGTCCCATAGGTGATGTCTTTCAGCCCTTGTACATTTGGCGTACACGGCTGAGATGGCCACCGGCCTAGCAAGGCGGTGGGATTTGAGGTACCCGTGGAGAATTTGTTCCGAGTCAACCTCAATATCAAAAGTGGACCCCTCTTCCGCAAACATCCAAATCTTCTCGTTCATGTTCGAACCAATGAAGGACAGCCCCAAGGCCTTAGAGAAACGGTCCGGGTCCGGTTGTGTGAGCGGTTCCATTATTGCAAGAAATAAAACATTATGACAACCAATTAGTCTTTTCAGAACGTTTTGAGTGGGCGCATTCGCGATCCCCCTCACGTTCCAAAACATGAGATTGTACGACATTATTAACAAGAAGGGTGCGTACCCAAAGAGGTTGAAGGCCCTCCTTGATAGTCAGTACGGTGTTGCTCTTTGTTCGGAGCGACCTCCTCGGCGTCCTCGGCCGAACTGTTGCCTCCTAACTTCTCGGCCCCCACATGCAATTCCATAAGGTCTTCGTCCGCATCCCCACAATTCTCAACATCAAATTCTCCGTTCTCCATGAGAGTATAATATTGGTTAGTGCTCATGTGGTTCTTTGCCGAGAAGAACCCACGCCCCCTTGTCAAAGCATGGCGCGCGCCTCCTCTCGGATTCCCTCGCCGAACTGGTGAGACCAAGCTCCTCGCAATGGGGGAGCCCCACTCCACGTCCATGTTCCCACGTGGTGTTGGTGGTTCGGTGGTGGGATGCAATGGATTCCCCCGGTTCGGTGGGGACTTCCCAATCTCGATCCCGGCAATAAGCCCGGCATTCTGAGTTCCGGAGCTCGGTCCGCTCCCCAAAGTAGAGTCACCCTTGGAGTTCGGTCCCTCCCAGGAAGTATCACCGGAGTCCTCCCCATTTGTTTTGTTATTGTTTGGTCGATCACCGGCCTTGCCTTGCTTCTTCCCCTGATGTTTCCATTCGTTGGAGCTGGAGGCATTCTTCCCGATATCTTGCTTCCCCTTCTCGGTCTGTCTCTCGGGTTGTGGCTGTTTTGGCGGGCCGTTGTGGTAGTTTCTCTTTGGCGGCCGTTCCTTCTTGCCCGTCGCATAGCACACCTCACTTGCATGGCCGACATGTTTGCATTCTCGGCAATATGATGGTATCTTGTCCCATCGGACTCGCTGCACCGTTTCTCGCCCACCAAGATCGAGGATTATCTCTTCGGTAGGTGGTTTTGTGATGTCTATCTCGACGCAGATTCGGGCAAATGAAAGCCGAGTCTTGTTTGCCGTGGCTCGATCAATTTGTATTGGATTGCCGAGAAGCTTGCCGATGGCGAATAAGGCGGATTGGTCGAAAAGGTGAATGGGGAGGCCAATTAGGTTGCACCAGATTGCCGCAATGGGGGACTCGCAGTAAGCATCAAAGTCCGGGGACCATTTGAAGACCCTCATCGGGTGTCGGTCAATGAGCCAAACGGGCGTACCCCTTGGGCCTCCAAGGATTCGGGCATAGTCCGCCAAGTCCTCGCATTGAATGAGAATATGTTTAGCATTAATGTACTTCCAACTAAATCCACACCGAAGTTTAATATTGTCGAGGGTCTTTTGGATTTGCAGTCCCGTAGGGATAGAGTGAGAAAACTTACCCACAATGGCGTGTCCCATGCTCTCAGCAAGCTTTTGAGTTTCCGCTCCGGAGAAGTAAATGGCCGGGATGCCGTCGGACACTGAAGCAAATCCAATGTTCTGGAGCTTATCCGGTTCAAAGGCTTGGGGGCCGGTAGGGTCAGTCGAGCCTTTGAGCATGTCCGCCATCGTTTTCGGCCGACCGGGGTGGCTTGCGGCGCCTTCACCCCGGCCTTGTAGAGTGTTACTCGCCGAGCCCGACGGGGTACCCCTAAGCAAGTCCGCCATCGATTTCGGCCACGGCGAGGGCCCCAGTGTAGCTTCTACCCCCCCAAGTTGATTAACTACATTCAGCCCTTGTGTTGCGGCATCCGTCGCGGACTTAGGTGTGTTTCCATTTCTCTTCGGATTGTTGAGTTCGGCTTCTCCATTCTCGGTGTGGATCTTCTCGGCACCTACGTTGCCGTTGTGTGCCCTTCTCGGCTTTTCCATTCTCGGCTTTTCGGCTTTTTCTTTCTCGGTGTGGATCTTCTCGACTTTTTCCTTCTCGGTGAGGGTCTGTTCGGCATCATCCATAGGCGTATCGTTGGGTGTTGGTGTGTCTCTTGTCACTGCAACCATCTCGGCACTAGGCGTGGCCTTGTTCATCGTCTCGATAAAAGGCTTTTCTCGGTAGACGTTAGGGTTCGACTTCGGTCGCGGCTGGCCGAACTCCGCACTATAATGTTCCGAACTAGCCTCAAACGTAGCTCGGAGCTTGCTAGTTCGTCCTCGTTCGAGAGGGGGAAAGTCCTCAAGAGAGGGTCCATTTCCATCCCGAGGTGTGTGTGTGACACTTTGCATGCATCCCGAAGGGTTTAGGGGGAACTCCAGTGGATTGTGGCCGGCCGTAATGAGAGGTTGCGCAACCAATGTGTCTAGCATCTCCGCCGAGTCCAAGGCGGCTAAGTGGATGATTTCGGCCTTTGTTGGTTGCGTTGGGGCCTCCACGACAATCGTCTCACGTGAGCTCTTGGGACGGAAAGGAGTTAGCCCACTTTCGGAAGGAGGTTTTGGTCTCCAAGCCAATTCGGGAAAGTTGGGTTGCTGCAAAAAGGAGCTAGATTTTTGTTGTTTTGGGGGCTCAACGGATGCATTGGGGCCAGCATCACGTGGTGTTCCGAAGTGGCAAGGCGCCAAGGAACTTTCGGAAAGTGATTTTGTTGTTGTGCCCATTTCGGGCAAGTTGACTAGCGCGTCCACCCAGGCCTTTTGACCCATGCTAGAGCCATCTCTCTCCGAGCAGCCATCATGTGGGGGGTTGTGCTCTCCTCCGTCACCAGTCCCCGCGTTTGCGCCGGCCGCAAGGTCATCGGCCGGAGCGTTGTCAACAGTTCTGGCGCCGGCAAGTTCTTCATTAATCTTAGCTTCATCTTCACCGTTGAGATTAGGGGAGGGCTCCATCGACGTCGGGAAGATGGGGCCTTTGCATTTTGGGCTTCCGACCGGCGAGCTCCCTTCGGCCCCGAAATCAATCTTCTTCCTAAGTTGCTTGTCCTCCGGCATCGGTGAGGGTACGAACCTTTTCCGACCAGTGCCTTTGATGGGAGGGGCTGGTGTACTTTTCCGTGCCTTCACCTTCATTTTCAAAGTTTTCCTCGCCACTTTCCTGCAGGGAAAAATTATGGAGGGAGACTCCTCCGACGTGAAATTCATTGGCTGGTCCGAGAGAGGGTCCTCGGCCGGCCGGAGGACCATTAGCTGGTCCGAGATGGTGCGCGGTTCTTCTGACTCCGGGGGGGGATCCGGCAGGCGCTCCGGCATGATCGAGAGAATGAGTCGAGTCACCAGCCGCTCCGGAGCTTTGTTCGTGCCTTAGCCAAGGGAGTGGTTGGTTGGTGAGAATCCGAGGTCGGGAGGATGGTGGGTGGCTGGTGGAGCGGGGGCGTGAGGGGGACCGTCGACAGTGGTGAGCCGAGCGAGAATGGGGTGGGCGGCGATGTGGGAACTCAAAACGTGGTGGGGGATTCTAGAGAGAAGGGAGAGCGTCTCTCTCTAACTTACAATTCCAAAGCCTCCTTCTGCTTGAATTAGTCCGCATGTTTCCTTACCTTAGGAAATAAATGAAACTGGTGTGGTATAGCACTGAAGGATCTAACAGTTGAGATAAGTCTTTCTTGCTATTTACTGAAAGACGAGGTCTCGGTGATTGTTATTTCTTAATCATTGTTGACATAACATTGAGCATACGATATTGATTATGCACTACTTTGATTTATCAAATGGTGCGGATTTTTCGCAATCCAAGAATCCTGGTATCTTGGGTAGTGGTGATCAATGTCTAGAGGTGCTAGTATTGTTATTGCAATGAATCGTGTGCTGGGTGAGTCCAATTTGATAATATCCTCAAGAGGTGATCGAAAAAGGTTTTATTATTAAGAAACCCGGCCAGTTGGAATTTATTCCAGAATAATAAATAAAGATTTTGAACTAGACAACTCTTGGAAAAAGATATTAATTAATTAAAGTCAAATAGCAGACTTAAATTAATTAATGGATATTTATATCTTAAACACGGGAAATAATAAGTTAAAGAGGTAAAGCCCGGATTACTCGTAATTTGGGATTGGACGGGCAGTCAATATTATTATACTATAGTGGATGATAATAATATTCTATTGGACTTGTATTAAATTGAGGCTCAATTTAATTAGTAAAAGTCCAACAGTTTTGGCCCAAGTCCAACCTCCATGGATCCCTAATCTGGCCCATCATAACTCTATATAAAAGGAGATTAGAAAGGAGATTCAATTACGTTTTTAATCATTACGTGTATATATTATGTTTTGATTAACAAATATTCTCGAAAAACTGTCGCCGCCGCCAATCATTACGTGTATATATTACGTGTATATATTATGTTTAAGACTTTGTTTTCTTGGTACAGTTTAGTTTGGAAAGAATTCAGTTTCAGTTTCTAAACTTGTTAATGATTAAATGATGTTCGATGTCATTTGATAATGCGTGCATTATTGAGAAATGTGGATCGAATATCTGTCATAGTACCATAGAAAAACAAATTATACATCATAGTATCTAAACAATATAATTGCAAAAAGATTGTGTTTAACACGACAGTTCAACTTCTTAAACAATGAATGATAAAGTATTTATGGTACTTAAACATAAGGCCAAGAAAATACTTAGTAATTGTTCAAACTAATTTTGTCTAACTCAAGTGACTATCAAGATTTTAACAACTTGTTTGTTAAATAGCTTAAAGGTCAAGTAAGTCTGATTGATGCACTATAAGTTAGAATCCTTTGGTGGTTCAAGGGATTCAGAATACATATAGAGATGCAACATAGAAAGACTAGTAAGTCTCAATGGTTTACACCATAGGAGACGAGCAAATGAGTTAAGATCAGTAGTGGGAGTTAAATCCTAGTTGACTACTCCAAGCATTCTTCTAAAGAATGGGATAGTCATATAAGAAGATATCGAAGTCTCTCGAAGACAAGTTCGATAAGTGAACAGTTTTACTCAATAACATCTTATCATTGATGGGATATACGTTGGAAACAACGAGTTATACCTTAAAGAAACTATCATAACATCAGTACCTTCTACAACACACGAGTTGTGGACTAGAGGCAAGTTTAGTCCAGCACATCTCAAGGTGTGGAGTTATTCCAACACATGTTTTGGAAAAAGGTATCCAAGTAATTGGAGTTGTGTACTGAGGTATGTTTTAAGGCTGTCCCAAATGATAGAAAAGGTACAGGTTCTATAATCTTCACGGCAAGATATGTGTTTGTTTACACGAATACTAGATTCTTTGATGAAGATTATGAGGAGAACTACAAGCCTAACAAACATGATTATTTTCAAGATAATGAGAATATCTATTTTCCATCTTAACCAAGAAGTCATATCATTAGAAACTTATGCACTAAGAAAATCAACGTTTGTACCTAAGATTGTAAGAGTTGTGTCGTAGTGGGAGCGTTCTTTGCGAACATAATAAGTTCATGGGTCTAAAAGAGTCTTAAGACTCAGTCTTAGATCAACTTGAACATAATCCCTGTAACTACAAGGACACAATGACTTATTCAGATAATCATTCTTGATAAGATGATAGATTCTGAATAACAATCTTAAATAGACAAGAATGTTTGCAAGACTTGCGATACTACCCATACATTATTTCAGTCAGTGGGAGCTAGTGGACTTGCAAGTGTAAGCATGGATCTCAAAAGGCTAGAATAATGGCAAAGGGTTATACCCAGAGAGAATTATATTCTCGCCTGCCATTTTTGCCTAAGTCGATCTGTATATTGTCTGTTGTAGCCTACATAAATTAGTATGTATGTACTATGATTGTCAAGACAGTTTTCTTTAAGGAGAAGTCTTGAGGAGATCATCTGCATGGAACATCTTAATGGTTATGTAATACAGGGCAAGAAAGTTGAAAGTGCACTATATTTGGTATTCTTGGTACTATACGATGATGACATCTATAAAAGTTGATAAACAACTAAGAGGGTTATCTAGCGTAGGAAACTGGTCGTCTACCCAGTTTAAGGATGATGGATTTAAGATAATCTAGTTACATTCTAAGCATCTGTGTCATTAGATTGCTAGACAAAGAATGTATGTTTTCTTAAAGAATCCTACATCTACATAATACTTAGACACTTTAGCATTGAAAATTCCAAGAAAGGTTTTTCTTTTTCTAGACGGAATTATTTTGTCTCTAGTCAAGTGTTTTTCGACATTGAATGAGATCAAGAAGAATGAGACAAGTTCCATAATTGGAAGTCTCATATGTGCTATGATGTGTATTAAGTAAGATGTTAGCTTTGCCGTTGGCATAGAAGCATGATATCATTTTAACCATGGCCAAGGACATTAGATTGGGTAAAGAATATACTATAGTACTTGAAAAAGCCTAAACAGTATGCTCTAGTTTACAAGACATCCATGTTATGTCCTTTAGGTTACATCGACTCGGTTTTATACTTGAATGATGATCGAGTTATCCTCTGACTATGTGTTAACGTTAGGAGTGGAAAACTGAGTCATGAAGGAGTGTGATTACATCACACACTCTATCATGAAAATTACAAGTGTGGTTTCATCAGAAACTACTAAGGTAGTTGTTAATCTCAGTAACTTCCTAATAGCTTTGACCGTGATTCCGAGTATGTGTATGAGTATTATATTTTGTTATAATTACTCTAGTCATATGTCTAACTCGAGGGAAACACGATCTGATAAAGCTAAGCAATCACATAGAGATGGGGTATGAAATTAGTTAAGGATTAAGTGCGCAGCAAGACGTTATGGTTTCCAAGATATCATCAGAGAACAACCTGGCAGAACTTTTCACAAAATGCCTATATGGCAACATGTTTTACACATGAGGTGAAAAGTACGGTAGTTCGATGTATCATGGCCCGAGACCTGCTTAGAGTATAAGTGGGAGAGTTTTGGCAGTGGGTATACTCGAAAGCATGATTTTGAGTATAAGTGGGAGATTGTTAGGATTGGAATACTGAAAAGCATATTTCGAGCATATTGCACGGATAGAATTGCTTGTATACAATAAACTCTACAATCCACTTTTAACCCAAGGCGGGAATAATTAATTTTATCGCATTGGTGTTTGCTTATGCATTTATAAGATGTTTCTCAAGCATTTAAATGTATAAGAAGCAAATAAGTCTAATTCTTCTGCATAGTAGACTGGTCGTGAACGACGTTCACAGAAGGTGACGCAGTCGGTCCTCTGTAGAAGAGAAATAGAATTTCACAACCCAGATAGGCTTTGGCTACCTATCGTGAAAGGTTGCAGTGTCAGTCCGCATGTTTCCTTACCTTAGGAAATAAATGAAACTGGTGTGGTATAGCACTGAAGGATCTAACAGTTGAGATAAGTCTTTCTTGCTATTTACTGAAAGACGAGGTCTCGGTGATTGTTATTTCTTAATCATTGTTGACATAACATTGAGCATACGATATTGATTATGCACTACTTTGATTTATCAAATGGTGCGGATTTTTCGCAATCCAAGAATCCTGGTATCTTGGGTAGTGGCGATCAATGTCTAGAGGTGCTAGTATTGTTATTGCAATGAATCGTGTACTGGGTGAGTCCAGTTTGATAATATCCTCAAGAGGTGATCGAAAAAGGTTTTATTATTAAGAAACCCGGCCGGTTGGAATTTATTCCAGAATAATAAATAAAGATTTTGAACTAGACAACTCTTGGAAAAAGATATTAATTAATTAAAGTCAAATAGCAGACTTAAATTAATTAATGGATATTTATATCTTAAACACGGGAAATAATAAGTTAAAGAGGTAAAGCCCGGATTACTCGTAATTTGGGATTGGACGGGCAGTCAATATTATTATACTATAGTGGATGATAATAATATTCTATTGGACTTGTATTAAATTGGGGCTCAATTTAATTAGTAAAAGTCCAACAGTTTTGGCCCAAGTCCAACCTCCATGGATCCCTAATCTGGCCCATCATAACTCAATATAAAAGGAGATTAGAAAGGAGATTCAATGACATTTTAATCATTAATTTTCGTGCTCCCCTGTGGGAGTGGACGAAAAATCGGTTTTTGAGAAAACTGATATTTTGTCTCCTTTCTAATCTGTATTCCGAACTCAGATAATGACCTTTGGGTGGGCAAAGCTTGTCAGAATCGAAAAGGACTTGATTAGAAAGGAGATTCAATGACATTTTAATCATTAATTTTCGTGCTCCCCTCTGGGAGTGGACGAAAAATCGGTTTTTGAGAAAACTGATATTCTGTCTTCTTTCTAATCAAGCCCTTTTCGATTCTGACAAGCTTTGCCCACCCAAAGGTCATTATCTGACTTCGGGATACAGATTAGAAGGTTCGTGGTTGAGTACGAAGAACATCACGTGGAGAAGGCGCAAGCAATCGTCGATTCTTTGGAGAATCAGATCGGTAATTCTAATCCGTAGGAAATTCATGTTTTAGGTTTTAATTCCTTTTACATGATTTATGTGCGTTCTTGGATGCAATTCTGTGTTTAACATGTAGTTAATTAATCTCATAATTGGTCAAATAGATCCGTAGATCTGATTTATTTGTGAATGCATGACTTCCGCTGTGCAAGGGGCTCCAAACCCCAGCAGGGAGTTGTTATGACAATACTTGGCCTTCATGTACCTAGCCCATAGGGAGTTTTGCTCTCGGAACCTCCACCATAGTTTCATACTGAAGGCTCGTAGGACTTCTTTGGACTTACGAATGCCGAGACCCCCTTCAGGAGTGGGGAGGCAGATCTGATCCCACCCAATCCAATGTGTCTTTTTTCTCTCGGTTGACAATCCCCAGAAAAATCGAGCCATCTGTTGATCCAATTGTTTAAGGGCCCCGGATGTTGGTTCGATGGCCTGGAAAATGTGCAGCGGCACCGCTTCAAGTGTGCTTTGGAGTAGGGTAAGCCTACCTCCAAAGGAGAGGTGTCGATGAGCCCACCCCGAGATTCGTGCAACAATCTTTTCCCGAAGGAACATAAACATATCTGTACGTTTGACACCACGATAAATAGGAACTCCAAGGTACAAAAAATGGAAGGTACCTCGTGCGAATCCTCCTTCATTTTGTATTAGGTTGGAGCACCCTTCATGTTGTTCGGCGATGTAGAAATTGCTTTTTGCCAGGTTAATCTGCTGTCCGGAAACCCCCGCGTATGCCTCCAAGCATGTCCGAAGCTGCCAAAGAGGTCCCTCCGCTGCTTGTGTGAATATCACAATGTCATCGGCGTAGGCGAGGTGACTTATTTCCATGCAGTGGCGAGTAGCTCTAAAAGTCATCTCTTTCTTTCCCAAAATGAGCTTGTCTAATTCCCTTGAGAGGTAGTCAGCTGCAATCACGAAAAGTGTCGGGGATATTGGATCTCCTTGTCTGAGGTGCGGGTGGACTTAAAAAACCCGGAGGGGGCGCCATTGACCAGCACCGAGAACCAACACGAGCCCACACATCTCTCAATCGTAGAAGCCCACGGGGACGGGAAACCCATCCGGTGTAGCTCTTTCAAAAGGAATGGCCATTGTACTCGGTCGTAGGCCTTAGCCATATCAATTTTGACCGCGACATTAGTGGCCGACGCACATCTCGAGAGCTCATGGAACATCTCCTGTGCCAAATGGACATTGTCATTGAGGAGCCGTCCCTTCACAAATCCACACTGGTTTGGTGAGATAACCATAGGGATGAGCGAAGTCATTCTCTTCGACATTATCTTTGTAATAATCTTATTGACGACGTTGCCCAGGCTAATGGGGCGGTAGTCGCTCCACGACTCCGGCACTAGCTTTTTTGGGATGAGGACTATGCTTGTGGCCATGACGCTACGTGGGAGGTAGGCACCCCCAAAGAATGGACCAATTGCCGCCGCCACCACGTTCGGCCCAACCGTCGCCCAACAGGCCTGGTAGAATAAGGCCGTGAATTCATCCGGCCCTGGGGAACTATCCCTGGAGATGTCAAAAACAGCTTTTCTAACTTCATCTGTGGACGGGGGCTCGGGTAGTGTAGCCACTTCATCCGAGGGTGGGAGTTGGTGAATCAAACCAAGGTCTGGCTCGGAAAGTGTGAGGGGGCCCGGGACCAGGAGGTCTTGGAAGAACTCCACCGCCGAGTTTCTGATCTCCATTTCATCCGAGATCTAACGGCCGCCCACATTGATCTTGTGGATGCGCATGCGAATCCTTTTTTGCTTGACCCAACTTTGGTAGAATTTAGTATTCTTGTCTCCCTCCCCTAGTCGTCTTAGGGTAGCCTTTTGGCGCCAGAAATCCTCCTCCATTTTAAGGAGTCGAATGTACTCGGCGATGCATCTATTGATCTCTGTCCTGTTCTCCGGGGTTGACCTTCCTTCGAAATCACTTTGGGCCATTGCGATTTTCACCTCCATATCCCTGAGGTTGTTATGAATGTTCCCGAAAGTCTCCTTGTTCCACACCTTTAGGGTTCTCTTTAACCGAGCAAGTTTGATTTGGAAATTGAGGTGGCCTTCGGACTCCGTCGGTTGGATCCCCAATCTCCCCGTACAAGGTCCTCAAATCCTTCGTGCCTAATCCACATGTTTTGGAACCTGAATGGCCTTCCCCCGATGTTGTTGCTTGTCACTTTGCATCTTACCAACACAGGCCCGTGGTCCGAGGCAATCCGGGGCAGGTACGTCACCCGAGTAGTTTACAAACTTTGTGCCCACCGTTCGTTCACAAGGATTCTATCCAATCTTTCGAAGAGGCCATTCTTGGCCCACGTGAACTCCGACCCATCAAAGCCCGGGTCTAGTATTCTACAGTCCTCAATGGCCTCCGCAAAGTCCACCATTTCGGCTTGGCGGTTTGTGTCACTCCCTACTCTGTCTCGCGGATGGAGAATGGTGTTGAAGTCCCCTCCGATCATCCAAGGTGTGCCCTACATGAGTATAGAACACTCCCTCGATTCATCCCATAAATGGAGTCGTTCGGACCTAGTGCATTTTGCGTAAATCGCCGAGACACACAAGTGGCTAGCTAGGCGAGGGAATCCAAAACGGCCGAATGAGGCCTGATCCGTATCTCTCTCGGCCACGAAGCTGGCCCCCTCCTCAACGAACACCCAAATCTTCCCATTTCTATTCGAGCCTTGAAAAGCCAGCCCCAAAGCCTTTGAGAACTTCTCCGGGTTAGGGCTTGTGAGCGGCTCCATTATTGCAAGAAAATGAATATAATGAGTTTTAATTAATCTTTTAAGAACATTTTGGGTAGGCGCATTAGCGACTCCCCTAACGTTCCAAAATATAAAGTTGACAGGCATGATTATTGGGGAAGTATCTTACCCGGTGACCGTGAGAGGTCCCCCTGAAATTCCACCATTTGTAGTTGTTCCTCTCCTAGGTACTCCTCCTCATTCATGAGCATAGGATTTTCCCCATCGGCTGCATGAATGGTTCGGGGTATCCACTCTGCATCTCCCTCCCCCTCCAATCCATCATCATCTTCTAAGAAATCTTCATTCTCCATGAGAGAGTAATATTGGTAGGAGCTTAGGACATTTCGGGATGATTGGGACCCTCGGCCCCTTGCCGAGGATAACCTCATCGCCCCCCCATCCGCGGGAATTCTCGCCGCGCCCCGTGCACCACCCCTCCAACTAGTTAACGCCCCCCGTCTTGAGGGCGTGTATCCATTCATTGCTCCATGAAATTCACCTCCAAGAGGGGTGGAACTAGCAAGCACTCCAATGGTTTTACCGAAGATTTCTCGACCATAGGAGCTATCACTAACCTCATCAGCGCTTGCGTCCGGGACCACCTCAAAGTTACCATGCACTTCGCCCATGATATCTGGACCCGGCCACTCCCTCGGCTTGGATTCATTAGCCGAGGTTCCGGCCTTTGGCTGCCCCTTCGGCCCTTTGTTTCTCTTTGATGTTTCCACTCGTTGGTACTAGCCATTTGCTTTTGTTGTTCCGTTTTGTCCCTTCCACCTTGACTTTCTTGGTGTGGCTGTCTCGGTGTTACATTATTGTAGTTCCTCTTCGGGGGACGCTCAACCTTGCCCGCCGCATAACACACCTCAATTTTATGCCCAACATGCATACATTCCATGCAATAGGCCGGGATCTTGTCCCATTTCACTTTTTGCACCGTCTCACGTCCACAAATATCTAGAATAAATTCCTCGGGAGGTGGCTTCGTGATGTCAATCTCAATGCAAATACGAGCAAACGAGAGTCTCGACTTGTTGGCCGTACCACGATCCACTTGTATCGGGGTTCCAAGCAATTTACCGATGGCAAAAAGGGCGGAGTGATCAAAAAGGTGGATTGGGAGGCCAATGAGATTGCACCAAATTGCCGCGATCGGTGACTCACAATACGCATCAAAATCCGGGGACCATTTGAAAACCCTCATTGGATGACGATCAATAAACCATACCGGAGTGCCTTCCGGTCCACTAAGCAATCGGGCATAATCCGCCATATCCTCAAATTGAACAAGTATATGCTTAGCATTAATATATTTCCATGTAAAACCTCGAGTGAATTTGATATTATCTAAGGCCTTTTGTATTTGGTATGAAGTGGGAATAGAGTGGGAGAACTTACCCACAATGGCGTGCCCAAGGCTCGTGGCTAGCTTTTGGACTTCCGCTCCGGAGAAGTAAATTGTCGGGATGCCATTGGAAGTGGTCGCAAAGCCAATATTTGGAATGTTCTCCGGCTCAAACACTTTCGGCCCTTCAGGGTTCGGCGACACCCGAACCATATCCGCTATGTTCTTGGGTGAGCTTGTGTGCCACACGCCATCCTCATTTCCTTCGGGTCGGATGTTACTCAATGGGGCCTTGTGCCGTGCCACCCAAGCATTGCATACTGGCTCGGAACCAGCCAAAGCTTGGGGCCCACGGTGCTCGAGCACGTCGGACATCGACGTGTCATCATCGGCCAGCCTCCCGTCCGCATCCGAGGCCTTGTTATCAGTCGCCGCGGAAGCCTTGTTGGGGGCCGAGGAACCTGCCGTGACTCGATCTGGTGGAGCGTCCGGCTTTGGAGGTTGGCTTAGATGCGGCCGACCGCTTTCAAAGGCATCTCGGATTTTGCGGGTCCGGCCTCGTTCAAGGGGTGGGAAATCCTCCAACGATGGGCAATTTGCTACCGAGGGAGGTTTGGGGGATGGTCCGGAAGCCCATGGGAGGAGGAGATTCGGTCCGGCGTTTCCGGCTAGGTCCGCCGGCCAATTGTCTCCGAGAAGGGGCTGCGCCACCATGGAGTCTAACAACTCCGGCGTGTCAAGAGTGACAAGATGCAAGATGGAGTCTTTTTTTGGCTGCACATGGGCTGTAATGGCTATGTGCTCACGTGATGTCTCGGCTTGGCGAGCCACCAAACAACTTTCGGAAAGTGATTTTGTTGTTGTATCCATTTCGGGCAATTTGACTTTCACATCCACCAAGGACACTTGTACCTCCTTTGGACTATCCACTATGCACCTTGGTACTAGGGGAAGTGTGTCCCTATCATCGCCGGTGAACTCCACGTCGCCGACGGGGTTCTGATCGTGTCCGGCACCGCCGCGGCTGTTCCGTCACCGGTGGAGGTTCCGTCCACCAAGGTGACTTCCTCATCAATATTTGTAGTCGCGGTGCCCTTAGGGGAAGAGTTCCCCATTTCATCCATGTGGTGGCTCGCCGGAAAGATGGACACCTTGCATTTTGGTGACCCGGTGGTGGGACTATCTTCTTTACCAAACACTAGCTTCTTACGGAGCTGCTTGTCCTCCGGGAGTGGTGAAGGGACAAATCGCTTCCGTCCATTGCCCTTGGTAGAAGGAGCCGGAGTGCTCTTTCGGATTTTGAGCCGGGAGATGACGACCTTCAATTTCATGCCCTTGGCCGTCGGTTTGGGAGAGGTATTATCAATGGACCGGAAAACCATGAGCTGGTTCGGGATGGTCTTCGCTTCGTCGGGGCTTGTCGCAGGGTCCGGCGGAGTTTCCGCCATGGCCGAGCCGAGAGCACCTTCACCGAGCAAGGGCAAGGTTCGGGGGAGTGGAAATCAAGGGTGGCGACGGGTTTTGGGGTGGATGATGGTGGAGATAAGCACGGAGTAGTAAGGGCGCACGACGAGAATGGAGCCGTGTGGTTCAATGTTCGGCGATTGGGGAGGGAAGGGGTGGTGTGGTGGCCGGCGTGGTGAGAACCGTGGGGGGTTGCGGGGGAGAAGTGGTGGGAGGCGGGGGTTAGGGTGAGGGGATTGTTAGAGAGAAGGAAGAGCGTCTCTCTCTAAAATTATGCTCTCTTCATAACTTGGCGACTTGCTTTTCGGTTTAGTTGGCTCATTCTCTTGGAAATACTTGAATGCTAAGCATATTTTACTCCAATTCCAAGAGGTGGCCGACTATGCTAAAGTATTAAATGGTCGTAATGGGAGTTCGAATTGGTATGTTGGTATCCACCCGATGAGGGTGTTCAAATGGGCGCCGGATTTTGATACCTTCTTTGAAACGCCGATTGTTGCCGTTTGGTGTAACATCATTGGAATCCCGGCCCATCTATATGAGGAATCGGCTATCATGGCAATCGGAAACTCCTAGGCAAGCCATTACAAGCCGACCATGCCACAATTCATCAAACCCGTCTCTCCTTTGCGAAGATATGTGTAGAGATTGACATCTCTATCCCCTCGACGTAAGAGATTATCATCAATATTCGAGGAAAAGAATCAAGATACAAAGTGGCATGAGACCGTATTCCGTTGTTTTGTGCCAATTAGAGCATGTTGGGCACGTGAAAGATGATTGTCACGCATCGGGAAGGAAGTCACGTGGAGGAGGCAAGGATAGCCGTGGACCAACGAAGGAGGCTTACTCGAACCTTGTCCCCAAGGCCACCCGCCGAGAGTGGCGTCCAAAGGCGTCGACTAAGGTTGGCACTTCACCGAACATTGATCACAAGAACAAGGGGAAAGAAAGTGCCAACCAAGAGGAGAACAAGGAGGGCACAATGGATGTCGATCCGCCGAGCTCAAGAGCGGCCTTTGGGAGTCAACCAAGTGTGGATGAGGATGGGTTCCAATTGGTGTCACGGAAAAGGAAAGGCAAGGCTCGTAAGGGAGAAACGCACTCCAAAGCTCAACACATCGATTACTGGCGCTCAAAAGGCAACGTGGCTATGATTCCATTACTTCGAGATGAACCTAGCATGAAAGAGCCGAGCACTTGCTCAATGAATGTCTCATGTGGGCTCCCCGACCGGGAGAAGGATGGCTTCATCGAGGAACTTGATCCGGGAGGGACTATCCATGGCGGGGTATCCCTATTGCGGGTCTCAATTAAGGGATGGAGTTATATTTTGTGATGGGAAGGGTCTGTCATTTCAATTGTAATAGAATTGCTAAGAGTACATTGATGACCACTCTGATTGATAGGGAGGCCCTCGTTGTACTCTAATTCGTTGTTGCGAATCGTCACTTTTGGGCGATTCGGTGTTTTGTTTGTTCGTTACAATTGACTTTGGCAATGCACAAGTGTGGGTCCGCCTAAACCCTCCACCCTCGTGGTGTTTCTATTAAAAAAAAACCGCTTTAGTTTAGAACTATCAGCATAGGCAGAAGAGGAGCCAACCTTGAGGTGAGGATTTTGGAGATAATCTTGTTCATTACATTACACAAGCTGATGGGTCTAAATTCTGGCCATCTCGTTGGATTCTTCTTCTTTGGAACCAGGACTATTAAAGTTGCCGCAATACCTCTTGGAATCTAGGCCCCAACAAAGAAATCAAGAACTGCCTCTACCACGTCACTTCCAATGATCTCCCAACAGCTTTGAAAAAACAAGGCAAAATAACCACTGGCCGTGTAGCACTCTCTGCATTGATACTGAAAACCGCCTGTTTTATTTCTTCTACCGAGGGAGCTTCCTCTAGAAGTTCCATATTCACATGAGGAGGAAGGGCTGAAAGGATTTCCAGGACTGGATCTTCCAGAGGCCCTATATCATTGGTTAACAGCCCCTTAGAGAATCTTTCTACCGAGTTTCGTATGTCCATCTCTTCTGTAAACACATGATCTTCTTCCTTAATCATAAGAATTCTTGATTTAGTTCTTTTCTACTTCACCTAGCCTTGAAAAAATTTTGTGTTTCTTTCCCCCTCAGCCACCCACTTTAGAGCCGCCTTCTGATGCTAAAAATCCTCCTCCATTTTTAATCTTAAAAGGAATTCTGCCGCAGTTCTACTCATTTCTTCACGAAGGTCCGGCCTACGATTCTGCTCATACCTTTCAGCGGCTTCATTGGCCTCCGTTTCTGCTTTTTTTAGTCTTTCAAAGATGTTGCCAAAAACCACTCGATTCCAGATTCTCAGACTTCGCTTCATCCGACTCAGCTTGATTTGTACATTAAGCATGCCAAAAGTCTACGTTTCCTCCTTCCAGCACCTCTCCACCTCCTTAAGAAACAAGTGGTTCCGCACCCACATATTCTGAAACCGAAAGGAAGGCTTGGCCCGAGGGCATAGAACTCGACAATTTATCAAAAGGGGGCAATGATCAGAAAGAATCCTAGGAAGATTAGTTACTCAAGCTGACTCAAAGATATTTGCCCAACCTTCCCCAAGGAGCACTCTATCTAGCCTTTCAAAGATATTTCCTCTTGGCCACGTGAATTTAAGGCCATCCGAACCCACATCTAGTAATTGGCAATCACTAATCACCTCTGCAAACTCCATCATTTTTCCGGTCTTCCGGCCCTCCCTGCTCACACTTCCCTGTCTTTCCTCCTCAGAAACATAAATATTAAAGTCGCCTCCTACCAACCAAGGAAAATTTGCCGGAATTGTAAGTTAGAGAGAGACGCTCTCCCTTCTCTCTAGAATCCCCCACCACGTTTTGAGTTCCCACATCGCCGCCCACCCCATTCTCGCTCGGCTCACCACTGTCGACGGTCCCCCTCACGCCCCCGCTCCACCAGCCACCCACCACCCTCCCGACCTCGGATTCTCACCAACCAACCCACTCCTTTGGCTAAGGCACGAACAAAGCTCCGGAGCGGCTGGTGACTCGACTCACTCTCTCGATCATGCCGGAGCGCCTGCCGGATCCCCCCCCGGAGTCCGAAGAACCGCGCACCATCTCGGATCAGCTAATGGTCCTCCGGCCGGCCGAGGACCCTCTCTCGGACCAGCCAATGACTTTCACGTCGGAGGAGTCTCCCTCCATAATTTTTCCCTGCAGGAAAGTGGCGAGGAAAACTTTGAAAATGAAGGTGAAGGCACGGAAAAGTACACCAGCCCCTCCCACCAAAGGCACTGGTCGGAAAAGGTTCGTACCCTCACCGATGCCGGAGGACAAGCAACTTAGGAAGAAGATTGATTTCGGGGCCGAAGGGAGCTCGCCGGTCGGAAGCCCAAAATGCAAAGGCCCCATCTTCCCGACGTCGATGGAGCCCTCCCCTAATCCCAACGGTGAAGATGAAGCTAAGATTAATGAAGAACTTGCCGGCGCCAGAACTGTTGATAACGCTCCGGCCGATGACCTTGCGGCCGGCGCAAACGCGGGGACCGGTGACGGAGGAGAGCACAACCCCCCACATGATGGCTGCTCGGAGAGAGATGGCTCTAGCATGGGTCAAAAGGCCTGGGTGGACGCGCTAGTCAACTTGCCCGAAATGGGCACAACAACAAAATCACTTTCCGAAAGTTCCTTGGCGCCTTGCCACTTCGGAACACCACGTGATGCTGGCCCCAATGCATCCGTTGAGCCCCCAAAACAACAAAAATCTAGCTCCTTTTTGCAGCAACCCAACTTTCCCGAATTGGCTTGGAGACCAAAACCTCCTTCCGAAAGTGGGCTAACTCCTTTCCGTCCCAAGAGCTCACGTGAGACGATTGTCGTGGAGGCCCCAACGCAACCAACAAAGGCCGAAATCATCCACTTAGCCGCCTTGGACTCGGCGGAGATGCTAGACACATTGGTTGCGCAACCTCTCATTACGGCCGGTCACAAACCACTGGAGTTCCCCCTAAACTCTTCGGGATGCATGCAAAGTGTCACACACACACCTCGGGATGGAAATGGACCCTCTCTTGAGGACTTTCCCCCTCTCGAACGAGGACGAACTAGCAAGCTCCGAGCTACGTTTGAGGCTAGTTCGGAACATTACAGTGCGGAGCTCGGCCAGCCGCGACTGAAGTCGAACCCTAACGTCTACCGAGAAAAGCCTTTTATCGAGACGACGAACAAGGCCACGCCTAGTGCCGAGATGGTCGCAGTGACAAGAGACACACCAACACCCAACGATACGCCTATGGATGATGCCGAACAGACCCTCACCGAGAAGGAAAAAGTCGAGAAGATCCACACCGAGAAAGAAAAAGCCGAAAAGCCGAGAATGGAAAAGCCGAGAAGGGCACACAACGGCAACGTAGGTGCCGAGAAGATCCACACCGAGAATGGAGAAGCCGAACTCAACAATCCGAAGAGAAATGGAAACACACCTAAGTCCGCGACGGATGCCGCAACACAAGGGCCGAATGTAGTTAATCAACTTGGGGGGGTAGAAGCTACACCGGGGCCCTCGCCGTGGCCGAAATCGATGGCGGACTTGCTTAGGGGTACCCCGTCGGGCTCGGCGAGTAACACTCTACAAGGCCGGGGTGAAGGCGCCGCAAGCCACCCCGGTCGGCCGAAAACGATGGCGGACATGCTCAAAGGCTCGACTGACCCTACCGGCCCCCAAGCCTTTGAACCGGATAAGCTCCAGAACATTGGATTTGCTTCAGTGTCCGACGGCATCCCGGCCATTTACTTCTCCGGAGCGGAAACTCAAAAGCTTGCTGAGAGCATGGGACACGCCATTGTGGGTAAGTTCTCTCACTCTATCCCTACGGGACTGCAAATCCAAAAGACCCTCGAAAATATTAAACTTCGGTGTGGATTTAGTTGGAAGTACATTAATGCTAAACATATTCTCATTCAATGCGAGGACTTGGCGGACTATGCCCGAATCCTTGGAGGCCCAAGGGGTACGCCCGTTTGGCTCATTGACCGACACCCGATGAGGGTCTTCAAATGGTCCCCGGACTTTGATGCTTACTGCGAGTCCCCCATTGCGGCAATTTGGTGCAACCTAATTGGCCTCCCCATTCATCTTTTCGACCAATCCGCCTTATTCGCCATCGGCAAGCTTCTCGGCAATCCAATACAAATTGATCGAGCCACGGCAAACAAGACTCGGCTTTCATTTGCCCGAATTTGCGTCGAGATAGACATCACAAAACCACCTACCGAAGAGATAATCCTCGATCTTGGTGGGCGAGAAACGGTGCAGCGAGT
Organism: Salvia splendens; assembly: GCF_004379255.2. Lineage (NCBI taxonomy): Eukaryota > Viridiplantae > Streptophyta > Magnoliopsida > Lamiales > Lamiaceae > Salvia > Salvia splendens. The sequence goes on along the minus strand of NC_056036.1, from coordinate 25,696,657 downwards.
CCGATGGGACAAGATACCATCATATTGCCGAGAATGCAAACATGTCGGCCATGCAAGTGAGGTGTGCTATGCGACGGGCAAGAAGGAACGGCCGCCAAAGAGAAACTACCACAACGGCCCGCCAAAACAGCCACAACCCGAGAGACAGACCGAGAAGGGGAAGCAAGATATGGGGAAGAATGCCTCCAGCTCCAACGAATGGAAACATCAGGGGAAGAAGCAAGGCAAGGCCGGTGATCGACCAAACAATAACAAAACAAATGGGGAGGACTCCGGTGATACTTCCTGGGAGGGACCGAACCCCAAGGGTGACTCTACTTTGGGGAGCGGACCGAGCTCCGGAACTCAGAATGCCGGGCTTATTGCCGGGATCGAGATTGGGAAGTCCCCACCGAACCGGGGGAATCCATTGCATCCCACCACCGAACCACCAACACCACGTGGGAACATGGACGTGGAGTGGGGCTCCCCCAATGCGAGGAGCTTGGTCTCACCAGTTCGGCGAGGGAATCCGAGAGGAGGCGCGCGCCATGCTTTGACAAGGGGGCGTGGGTTCTTCTCGGCAAAGAACCACATGAGCACTAACCAATATTATACTCTCATGGAGAACGGAGAATTTGATGTTGAGAATTGTGGGGATGCGGACGAAGACCTTATGGAATTGCATGTGGGGGCCGAGAAGTTAGGAGGCAACAGTTCGGCCGAGGACGCCGAGGAGGTCGCTCCGAACAAAGAGCAACACCGTACTGACTATCAAGGAGGGCCTTCAACCTCTTTGGGTACGCACCCTTCTTGTTAATAATGTCGTACAATCTCATGTTTTGGAACGTGAGGGGGATCGCGAATGCGCCCACTCAAAACGTTCTGAAAAGACTAATTGGTTGTCATAATGTTTTATTTCTTGCAATAATGGAACCGCTCACACAACCGGACCCGGACCGTTTCTCTAAGGCCTTGGGGCTGTCCTTCATTGGTTCGAACATGAACGAGAAGATTTGGATGTTTGCGGAAGAGGGGTCCACTTTTGATATTGAGGTTGACTCGGAACAAATTCTCCACGGGTACCTCAAATCCCACCGCCTTGCTAGGCCGGTGGCCATCTCAGCCGTGTACGCCAAATGTACAAGGGCTGAAAGACATCACCTATGGGACAAGATGAGAGAGATTGCCGGGCCTCTTGAGGGAACACCTTGGATCATCGGTGGCGATTTCAACACCATGCTATCTCACCAAGACAGAGTCGGAAGTGATACCAACCGGCAAGCCGAGATGGTAGATTTTGCGGAGGCAACGGAAGATTGTAGGCTGCTTGACCCTGGTTTTGATGGAGCGGCATTCACTTGGGCCAAGAATGGCCTTTTTGAAAGGTTGGATAGAGTGCTTGTCAGCGAGGATTGGACTAAGACCTTCGAGGCTACTCGGGTTACGAACCTCCCCCGGATTGCCTCGGACCATGGACCAATTCTTGTCAGGTGCACGAAGATGAACACATCCGCTGGAGCCAAGGCTTTCAGGTTCCAGAACATGTGGATCCGACATGAAGGATTCATGGCCGTAGTGCAAAAAGCATGGGAGGAGCCCACGGGGGCGGGTGGAATCCTAAACATTCAAATCAAGCAGGCCAGAGTTAAAAAGGCCCTTAAGGAGTGGAACAAAGAGGTTTTTGGAAACATCCATGCTAATCTAAAAGAAAAGGAGGAAGAAATTGCTTTGGCCCAATCTTGTTTCGAAGCAAGGCCGACCCCGGATCACAGGACAGCGATCAACAAACACATTGCCGAGTACATCCTTTTGCTGAGAATGGAAGAAGATTTTTGGCGACAGAAGGCAGCTTTGAGGTGGCTTGCCGAGGGAGACAAAAATACCCGGTTCTACCAAAGCTGGGTGAAACAAAAGAGGGTTCGTCTCCGCATCCATTCAATACGTGTCAATGGGCAGGAGCTCACCGAGGAAGCCGAGATTAAAAAGTCCGCAGTGGAGTTCTTCCAACAACTCCTTGCCCCCAACAATCCGACACTTGAAGATCCAGACCTCGACCTAATCCAGCAGGTCCACTCAGCCGAGCAGTTCGCTGACATCGCAGATGCTCCAAGTGCGGACGAGGTCAGGAGTGCCACCTTTTGCATTTCCGGAGATAGTGCACCCGGACCCGACGGCTTCTCGGCCACCTTCTATCAAGCCTGCTGGCCTATTGTGGGGCCGGAGGTAGTGGACGCAATCAGACAGTTCTTCGGAGGGGCCTTCCTGCCGAGGAGCATCACGGCCACAAGCATAGTCCTTATCCCAAAGAAGGCTTCGCCGGAGTCATGGACCGACTACCGACCCATCAGTCTCTGCAATGTTTTAAACAAGATCATTACCAAGGTACTCACCTCTCGACTCTCTCCTTTCCTCCCACAGGTCATCTCCCCAAACCAAAGTGGATTTGTCAAAGGTCGGCTCCTTAACGACAACGCACTTCTGGCTCAAGAGATGTTCCATGAGCTTGCTAGATGCTCCCCAGCGCCTAATGTGGCAGTAAAGATTGACATGGCTAAAGCCTATGATAGGGTCCAATGGCCATTCCTCTTCAAAGTTTTACGCCGTATGGGTTTCCCGGATTCATGGATTTCACTTATGGAGAGGTGTATTGGGTGTTGCTGGTTCTCGGTCCTTGTTAACGGGGCACCCTCGGGCTTCTTTAGATCAACTCGAGGACTTCGGCAAGGAGACCCGATCTCCCCCGCTCTGTTCGTAATCGCGGCGGACTACCTGTCCCGAGCATTAGATAAGCTCATCCTCGGCCAAAAGGACATGACGTTCAAAGCCTCCCGGAGATGCATGGAGATCAGCCATCTAGCCTATGCGGACGACATTATCATCTTCACCCAAGCGGCGGCAAATCCTATGCGCCGGCTAAGAGCCTGTCTCGAAAAATATGAAAGAGTCTCCGGCCAACAAGTCAGCCTCGCCAAGAGTAATTTCTATATTGCCGAGGCCCATGAACATTGGGCAAACTCGATCCAGGCGGAAGGAGGCTTCTCTAGAGGGGCCTTTCCTTTTCTCTATCTCGGTGTCCCTATCTACCGTGGTGTCAAGCGCACGGACATGTTCCTCTTTCTACGGGAAAAGATTGCAAGAAGGATCTCAGGATGGGCACACCGTCACCTATCCTTTGGAGGAAGGCTTACGTTGATTAAGAGCACTCTTGAAGCGATCCCCTTGCACATCTTTCAAGCCGTCGAGCCCACGGCCGGTACCCTCAAGCAACTTGATCAACAAATGGCCCGATTCTTTTGGGGGTCTACGAATGAAAAGAAGCGGACCCATTGGATTGGATGGGAACAAATGTGCCGGCCCACTGATGAAGGAGGCCTTGGGATCCGAAAAACTATGGAGGTCCTCCACGCTTTCAATATCAAACTTTGGTGGCGATTTCGGGAGCAAAACTCCCTTTGGGCAAGATACATGATGGCAAAATATTGCTCCAACTCCACACCGCTCACCTTGAGATTGCCGAGCAGGAGTAGCCCTACGTGGAGAAGGCTCTCAAGAGCATGGCCCCTCGCGCAACCGCACATGAGATGGCTAGTGGGACAAGGGGACATCTACTTCTGGGATGACATTTGGCTTGGCAATAGCCCTCTGAGGGAACTTAGTCTTGATGATAGGGGAAGACCAACCACCCGGGTCTCGGAGTTCATTACAAATGGTGGTTGGGATGTGCCCAAGCTTCAACTCCTTCACAATCAGGCCGGCCTCCCTCAGCATGTTATCGATGGCATCATTAATACACCGATCCTCCATGACGAACAGGATATCCCGAGGTGGAACCTCTCTAAGCATGGGGAATTCACGGTGGCTTCGACATGGGACACACTTCGAGGACGAAACCCGATCATCCATGGTTTGGGGGACGTTTGGAAGGTAGGCCTCACCAACTCAATAGCCATCTTTATCTGGAGGCTTCTCTCCAATCGGGTGCCGGTTGACACGAAACTTCAGTGGCGGGAGATTGAGCTAGCCTCTAAGTGCCAATGCTGCCCCCACAGACCGAACACTGAGTCACTCCAACACCTCTTCATTCAGGGATATGGAGCTCGCAGAGTATGGAGTGAGTTCGACGGCTGGTTCACAGGCCCGTCCCCACGCATCCATATCAATGACACAATTCCTACGAGAATCGAAGTGTGGGCGCGAAGGTGCCAACAGCCGAACAAGAAACATCTTAGCCGAGCCACTCCATACCTCATCCTTTGGTTTATATGGTCGGAGAGAAACAGGAGCCGCCACCAAGGCACACAGTTTAAACCACAAAACGTGGTATGGCAGGTCCACATGTTCATTCGAAATGCTATGTCTAATGGAAGCTTGAAGCCGAAACATTGGAAGGGAGTTAAACTTGGAATCAATATTCCTCAACAAGCGGCGGCAATCAGGGCGCTACCCCTAGCCATGGCAATCAAATGGAACCCCCCGGATCAGTCGTGGATAAAGCTCAACACGGATGGCTCCTATAATGAAGCGAACGGCAGTACAGGGGCTGGCGGGATTATTCGAGACCACTCGGGTAAGATGCTCGTCGCCGTCAGCACACCCCTTGAAGCCCACTCGGCGTTAGAAGCGGAGCTGTTGGCCATGATTCACGGGCTAAATATAGCCAAGGAATACGGCCTACCAATCTGGATTGAGTCAGATGCAGAGCAAGCAATCAAATTGGTCAATGGGACGGGATGGGGGCCGGCACTCGCTCGGCAAGCGGTGGCGCAACTAACCATTCTCAAACGCCAACTCAAATTCCGAGCCACCTTCATACACAGGGAGGGGAACAAAGCGGCGGACTTCCTTGCGAAAATGGGGCTAGTCCAAGACAGTGGCCTACGAATGCACTACAACTCAGCACCGAGAGAACTATTGGACTTGGTTAGATTGGACGAGATGGGAGTGTCGCACATCCGAAACCTAGACGGGGACGGGTATCAAAGTTGATCATGAGACGACGGGAGACAATAGTGACTAGCTTTGTGGTTAATTGTATTTTGGAAAGGAGTATGATGAGGTCCGAACCTTGTGGGATCGGACCGCATACTACTCTTGATTTTGTTACGGCACACCACTTTTGGGTGTGGCCACGCCTTGTAATTATCTCTTGTGGAAATATAGGGATGAGGGACCCACGAACCCTCCACCGTAGAGGTGTTTGATTAAAAAAAAAAAAAAAAAAAAAAAAAAAAAAAAAAAAAAAAACCAAGGAAAACCATCTAACCTTGCTGCGAGCTCCCGTAGCTTATCCCACATTTCCAACCTTCCCCCCCTAGAGCATTTACCATAAGTCACTGAAATGAACAAAGGAGCAGATATTGTTGGAATCTTGTACCAGCCATGAAAAACTTGTTCTGAGTCGTCCCACCCGTCCACCTCAATACCCTCCGCAACAAATATCCAAATCTGCCCATTCCTATTTGCGCCCTTAAACTGCAGCCCAAATACTCTACCAAAGAATCTGGCCTTGGTTGAATAAGTGGTTCAATAATCGCCAAAATGGAAATCTTGTTATCTTTTACAAATCTCTTGATCATATTCTGCGTGTTTACATTTGCCACACCCCGAGCATTCCAGATCAAAATGTTAAGTGACATAAGGAATTATCTCAGAAGAGACCTCCTTACTCATTCTTCCCTTCTTCTTTGGGGCTCGACACCTACGTACTCTACGGCATTCTGTGAAGTCGAGATCGGTGGAATCCTTCCTTGGTACCCTTTTCCTACTCGCGCTCTCCATCTTCTTCCCAGACTCGAATGTTGGGGATCCCCATTTGCTCCATTTGGATGATATCCTTGAGGGCTGTCGGCGCAGTTTCGGCGTTTAAAGTTTGACTGCTACTTAGTTCCAGTCCCATTTTCGCTAGAAGGTCCGCCGTCATGTTACCTTCTCGGTGGATGAAGGTTGTTCAAAGGGTGAGCTGGCACTTGTGGAGGGCTATGTGCGCCATGGCTTTTCTAGCGTGCGCGGGCCCCCAGCTTGTTCCTTTGATTAGCTTGATTGCTTGCTCAGCGTCTGACTCAAGCCAAATTGGTTTCTTCAATTCCTTAGCCATCATCAATCCGTGGTGCATGGCTAGTAACTCAGGTTCCAGGGCTGATAGTGCATCGAGAGGGAGCGCGAAGGCTACAATCAGTCTGCCCAAGTGATCACGGATGAGGCCCCCACCCCCTGCTTTTCCAGATGATTCGATGAAGGAGCCATCCGTGTTGAGTTTTATCCAAGTCTGGTCCAGGGGGTTCCATTTGATCGTCATAGCTAGCATCGGTGGCCGTCTAGATTCGGCATGGCTCGGTATGTTGACTCGTAACCTAACTCCCTTCCAGTGGTTCGGCTTGATGCGCCCATTGGACATGCTATTTCGAACGAAAGTGAGAGTTTGCCAAATCACATTGTTCGCCTTGAATCGGACCTTTTGATGGCGGCTTCTATTCCTTTCGGCCCAAAGAAACCAGAAAATGATATAAGGCATGACTCGGCTGTTGGACGAGATGGGAGTGTCGCACATCCGAAACCTAGACGGGGACGGGCATCAAAGTTGATCATGAGACGACGGGAGACAATAGTGACTAGCTTTGTGGTTAATTGTTTTTTGGAAAGGAGTATGATGAGGTCCGAACCTTGTGGGATCGGACCGCATACTACTCTTGATTTTGTTACGGCACACCACTTTTGGGTGTGGCCACGCCTTGTAATTATCTCTTGTGGAAATATAGGGATGAGGGACCCACGAACCCTCCACCGTAGAGGTGTTTGATTAAAAAAAAAAAAAAAAAAAAAAAAAAAAAAAAAAAAAAAGGCATGACTCGGCTGAGGTGTTTCCTGCCTGATTGCTGCGTTCTTTGCATCCACACCTCGAGTCTTGTTGGGATAGTGTCGTTTATCCGGAGTGGCGGGGAGGAGCCTTTGAACCATCCATCGAATTCCCTCCGTACTCTATTACCACCGACGCCTTGGATGAAAAGGTGTTGGAGGGACTCGGTGCTTGCCCGGTATGGGCAGCATTGGCACTTGAATGCAAGCTCGATTTTACGCCATTGAAGCTTTGAGTCGACAGGGACTCGATTGGAGAGGAGCCTCCAAATGAAGATAGCGATGGAGGTAGTGAGACCGGCCTTCCAAATGTCTTCGAGTCCCTGGATGATCGGCCTAGGGGTCCAGATCATTTCCCATGTCGAGGCTAGAGAGAAGTCTCCACGGCGGGATAGGGTCCACCTCGGGGTATCCGGCTCACCGGATATGATCGGGGTGTTGAGGATCTGGACAATGGTCTGGTGTGGAAGGCCAACTTTTTTTTTTTTAATGAAACACCTTCACGGTGGAGGGTTCGTGGGTCCCTCATCCCTATATATCAAAAGGAGATGTATACAAAACGTGGCCACACCCTAAAGTGGTGTGCCTACACAAAGTTCAAGAGTAGTATGCAGTCCGGTTCCACACATCCGGACATCATCATACACCCTCCCAAAAGTCAAAATACAATTGAGCATAAACAAAAGACTATACACTCCTATCATCCAACGCTCGAGACTATTCTTCATCTTCATTTTGGACCTGAACGTTCGGGACTCCCATTGCATCCATCCTAATGATTGTTGTGAGTTGTCTAGGTGCCGTGAGGGCATTCATACGGCAGTAGTGGGTTCTATCCAACCCCATTTTGGCAAGGAGATCTCCCGCTCTATTCCCTTCATGATGGATAAAGGTGATACGAGTGTCCTATTGGCGTTTGAGGATTGCGAGCCGTGCCAACACCCGGCTAATGTGGGCCGGACCCCAGCTTGTGCCATTAAGGAGCTTGACCGCTTGTTGTGCATCGATTCAACCCAAATAGGCCGTCTGAATTCTAAGGCGAGAAGCAACTCGAAGTGGATTGCTAGAAGCTCCGCTTCGAGAGCTGAGTGAGCCTCGAGAGGGGAGGCAAAGGCTGCAAGTACGTTGCCCTCATGATCACGAACAATTTCTCCTCCCCCGGCTTTATCTGTTGCCTCGCTGGATGCTCCGTCAGTGTTGAGTTTGATCCAAGGATCATCCGGTGGGTTCCATTTGATCACCATCGCAAGGGGCCTAGTCCTCCGTGGCTCGACTTGGCTCGGGACGTTGATTTTGAGGCGGACTCCTTTCCAGTGTTTTGGTTTGTAGGATCCGTTGGCCATGCTATTTCTGATGAACATTTGCACTTGCCAAACCACAAGAAATGGCTTAAACTGTATCGATTGATGGCGACTCCTGTTTCGCTCCGCCCAAATGAACCAAAGGATAAGGTACGGCATAGCCCGACTGAGGTGTTTCTTAGCGGGTTGCTGGACTCTCCGTGCCTATACTTCGAGTCTTTTTGGTATAGTGTTATTGATCCGGAGGGGTGGTGAATATCCCTCGAACCAGGAGTCAAACTCCCTCCACACACTGCGAGCGCCAGCCCCTTGAATGAAGATATGTTGAAGTGATTCGATGCCCGGTCTATGTGGGAAACATTTGCATTTAGACGCCATTTCCATTCTTCTCCACTGAAGCTTCGTATCCACTGGGATTCGGTTGGAAAGGAGTCTCCATATGAAGATAGCAATAAAAGACGTGAGGCCCGCTTTCCATATGTCATCAAGGCCTTGGATGATAGGTCTTTGAGTTTGGATGGTCTCCCAAGTTGATGCTAGTGAGAACTCCCCATTGTGTGATAACCTCCATCTCGGAACATCTGGTCCGTCCGAGACGATTGGTGTGTCAAGGATCTTCCAGACAACTAGTTGTGAAAATCCGGCTTGCGCTTGGAGCATTCGCAATTTGGCCTCATTCCAAGCCCCATCCGTAATGAATTATGCAACATGAACTAGTGGGCCTCCCCTATCGTTGAGGCCAAGTTCCATCAATGGAGCATCTCCAAGCCATAAGTCATCCCAAAATAGAATCTTTCCCTCTCTAACCACCCATCGAATGTGCGGTTGTGCACAGGCCCGAGCCTTAAAGAGGCGCTTCCAAGTAGGGCTACTCCTTCCCGGAGCTCTAGACGTGAGTGGGGACGCCTTGTGACAATATTTGGCCATCATGTACTTAGCCCAAAGAGAGTTTTGTTCCCGGAATCTCCACCATAGCTTGATATTAAAACCTCTTTGATCTTACGAATGCCCAGGCCCCCTTCGGCGTGGGAAGGCACACCTGGTCCCAGCCTATCCAGTGCGTCCTTTTCTTCTCATTGCTCGACCCCCAGAAGAAGCAGACAACTTGTTGATCTAATTGCTTGAGGGCGCCACCCGTTGGCTCGATGGCTTGGAAGATATGTAGTGGGATTGCCTCAAGCGTGCTTTTGATCAAGGTGAGTCTCCCTCCCGAAGGAAAGGTGCCGATGGGCCCACCCAGAGACCCTAGCTGAAATTTTTTCCCGAAGGAACAAGATCATATTCACACGTAAATGGTGGAACAAAGAGGTTTTCGGGAATCAGTCTAGGTCTAGGTAAGTGAGAGAAGCTCTCCCTTCTCTCTAGAATTCGACCTCTCTCCCTCCCTCCCCTTTGAGGATGGTGAAATGTGATTGTTGCATCCGACACATGGTGATGTCCGGTGGTGAGCTGCCGAAGGGGGAGGCCACGGCCTTGATACACACGATGCAGCCCCCTTCCTCGCCGGAGTGGAAGTTTCGTTCGATTGCAAGGCCCAAAACCAAAAGGGTTGGCACGCCCCACCCGGAGAAAGCTCGACAAGCCCTCAAACGAGCCGGTCTTGAATCTGGTTCGGAGGTGAGTCGGGCTAAGAAGAAGATGGTATTCGAAATGGATGATGGACTCGTCGGCAAACTCCATGGTGAAGGGAGGGGGTCGCCGGATGTTAAGCAAGCTCTTATTGGGGAGATGTTGAGCTCCTTAGCTCAAATGGCAAAGGATGAGAAGGCTTCGACAAAAGATTTGGAAGGTCTTGATGGTGAGGGGATGGCCGGAATTGGGCCTGCGCCGGCGCCGGCTGGCCGGGACCTTGATGTCTCATGCTTGGAGTATGAGATGGTCAACAAGGAGACCAATGCAAGTACACCCCTCCATGTGACGCCTAGGCTAGAGGATGGGTTGGCATGTGACTCACAAAAGAAGGAAATGACAAAGGTTACTTTGCTTGGGCAAGAGAATGATGGTCCATTTGAGGTAAATGTCATTTTGAATTCGGTCTTGTAATGGCAGCATTTGATTGGCTTGATGGACTTTTTAGTGAGAGAGGCTCCTCCTTCTCTCTATAATCCCACTCTATAATCTCACGGCCTACATCCCACAACCTCCGCCGGCTTGCTCCCGACGTCCACTCACCCCATCCCATACCCTCACCCCTCTCTTACAACCGCCTTCCATCGGCGATGACCCCAAGACCCGAGTAAGCTTCATCATGTTCTCCAAGAAGCACAACCTCCAACCTCTGACCCGCCATACCACCGTCTCGGATCGAGGCGCGGCACAACCGCCAAGGTTGTACCCCAGCTAGACATGCCGGACCCCACCGCGAACCCCACCCGGCTCCCCCCGGCTCCCGAAGTGCCAGGGCTCATCCCTGACCACCTCATGGTCTTTCATGCGAGCGAAGACCCCAAGCCGAAGTCTTCGGCGAAAGAATTGAAGTTGAAGAGCAAGAAGATCCGGGTGGGGGCTAGGAAGAGCACGCCGGCTCCTCCAACTAAAGGACATGGCAGGAAGAGATTTGTGCCATCCCTACTACCGGAAGACAAGCAACTGAGGAAGAAACTAGACTTTGGACCGGAAGAAGGCTCCGGTGCCGAGACCAACGGCACTAGCCGAGTAGCCAACGTCTCAAGGAGTAAGGTAAGTCTATTCCCGGCTGACCACAACGGCGACATGGTAGGAAAAAGCCAGAAAAAACAACCTAAGGCACCTGTGACCGAGGGAGAAGATGCGATGGCTCATGAAGAACCGCCGGCAGCCGCGTCAACCGCCACCGCCGGCGAAGTACCTGACGAAATGGTGATGACCGTTGGGGAAGAAGAAGCCAAAGCAACATGCATATCCCAAGAGGATTTGGCTGACCAATGCAGTCCAAAGAGTGCATTGAGGAGTGAGGGAGTCAACTTACCCGAAATGGGAATAAAACCAAGGTCCCTTTCCGAAAGTGCATTTGTGCCCTACCAAATTGGTGAGTCATATGTGGTGCATTACTCCTCCATCCCAATGCAGCCAATAGAGACAAAAGAGGGAGATATTCTCCAAATCATCGACTTGGATGTGGCGGAGTCACTTGATGCGGCGACGGCTCAACCACTCCTTGTCGGATCTTCACCGGCGGCTGCCCACACAAACAATGTTGAACACCAGCAACCACGCATTGATAAAGATAGTAACCCACGTATGCTTTTCCTTGAGAATGGACCAAACCTAGAAGACTTCCCCCCTTGGAAAGGGGAAGGACTCGGCGAATCCGAGAGACGTTCGAATCTGGTTCGGCATTGGAGGGAACAGCCGGGACGAAGAACTCTCACCAAAACACGTCTAAGAACACGGTGCTTAAGGGGGCGGCAACCCTACCGGCCAAAGTGGTGCGGGCCAACAAGGAGACGGAGACACCTAAGACACCCAATGAAACGATGGAAGAGGGGGATTCGAGCACGAACTCACAACCCGAAGCTCAAAGCCCCAAATCAGCCGAGAGGATTAACAACAAGCCGAAGTCCATGGCCGACTTGGTGCAAGAGAAGCTGGCAAATGAAGGCCCGCAAGTATTTGTTCCGGAGAGCATCCAAAGTATAGGCTTTGCTTCATCGGTTAATGGGATCCCGTCGATTTACTTCTTCGGATCCGAAATCCAAAAGCTTGCATCAACCCTTGGACATGCAATTGTAGGTAAGTTTTCCCATTCAATTCCGGCTTCCAATCAAATACAAAAGGCGCTTGATAATATTAAATTTCGTCGAGGATATACGTGGAAATATATTAATGCCAAACATATTCTTGTTCAATTTGAGGATTTGGCGGACTATGCTCGACTACTTAGTGGACCCAAGGGCACGCCGGTGTGGTTCATAGATCGGCACCCTATGAGAGTCTTTAAGTGGACTACGGAATTCGACGCCTATTGTGAGTCTCCGATCGCGGTGATATGGTGCAATCTAATTGGCCTCCCGATCCACCTATATGATCAATCGGCACTCTATGCAATTGGGAAACTCCCCACCTAGAAGACTTCCCCCCCCTTGGAAAGGGGAAGGACTCGGCGAATCCGAGAGACGTTCGAATCTGGTTCGGCATTGGAGGGAACAGCCGGGACGAAGAACTCTCACCAAAACACGTCTAAGAACACGGTGCTTAAGGGGGCGGCAACCCTACCGGCCAAAGTGGTGCGGGCCAACAAGGAGACGGAGACACCTAAGCCACCCGATGAAACGATGGAAGAGGGGGATTCGAGCCTGAACTCACAACCCACAGCTCAAAGCCCCAAATCAGCCGAGAGGATTAACAACAAGCCGAAGTCCATGGCCGACTTGGTGCGAGAGAAGCCGGCAAATGAAGGCCCGCAAGTATTTGTTCCGGAGAGCATCCAAAGTATAGGCTTTGCTTCATCGGTTAATGGGATCCCGTCGATTTACTTCTTCGGATCCGAAATCCAAAAGCTTGCATCAACCCTTGGACATGCAATTGTAGGTAAGTTTTCCCATTCAATTCCGGCTTCCAATCAAATACAAAAGGCGCTTGATAATATTAAATTTCGTCGAGGATATACGTGGAAATATATTAATGCCAAACATATTCTTGTTCAATTTGAGGATTTGGCGGACTATGCTCGACTACTTAGTGGACCCAAGGGCACGCCGGTGTGGTTCATAGATCGGCACCCGATGAGAGTCTTTAAGTGGACTACGGAATTCGACGCCTATTGTGAGTCTCCGATCGCGGTGATATGGTGCAATCTAATTGGCCTCCCGATCCACCTATATGATCAATCGACACTCTATGCAATTGGGAAACTCCTTGGAACCCCAATCCAAGTGGATAAAGCTACGGCCAACAAGTCGAGGATATCATTCGCGCGGTTGTGGATTGAGATCGACATTACTAAGCCACCACCCGAAGAGATTATCCTTGACATTTGTGGGCGCACAATGGTGCAGCAAGTTAAGTGGGATAAAATCCCGTCCTATTGTCGGGAATGTAAGCATGTGGGTCACAATAGTGATGTTTGCTATGCATCCGGGAAGGTGGAGCGTCCCCCAAAATGAAACTATAATATAGCTACTCCAAAACCGTCACAACAAGGTGGAATGGGAGCCAAGAAGTATATGGATGAATCGAAACAAAACAATGATCTCATGGAATGGAAACAACAAGGGAAATACAAAGCAAAAGAGAGTAACCCGCGACAACACCCAAAGGCTAGTGCGCCCCCGGGACCGGATTGGATGGGGCTCGACTACTTAGGGGAAATGCATAGCGCGGTGGGCAATGACATGACCATGGAGCACGGCCGTAACCTTCCTAAGGGGCCGCTCGCCAGAACATCGTCCCTTGATGGTGGACGTAGGGGTAAGGCGAAAGGTGTGGTATTAGCGCGCCAAGGAGCAGCGCCGGCCTCGGACGACCGTGGGTGCTTAAAAGGCTTCTTCAAGCCTTTTGTTCTTGACAACACCGGATCACAAGAAGGACCAAGCCACATGAGCACCAACCGCTATTACACCCTTATGGCCCGAGAAAACTTTACGGAAAATGAGTTTGAAGATGATAAAGAGTGGGAGGAATCCTTTCCACATAATGAAGTTGCCGAGGGGTCCAACCTTGCGCTTATGGAGTCCGAGCCGTATAAAGGGGGGAATGACCTCCAAATTGTTGAATTTCAAGGGGGGCCTTCAATCCCGCCGGGTATGCCCCTCTCTTATTGATCATGTCTTTAAACTTTCTATTTTGGAATGTTAGGGGGATCGCGAATGCGTCAACCCAAAACGTCCTTAAAAGACTAATTAAATCCCACAATATTTGCTTTCTTGCAATAATGGAGCCGCTCACTACCCCTAATCCGGACAAGTTTTCAAGAGCGCTGGGGATGTCCTTCAAGGGATCTAACACTAATGGGAAAATCTGGAATTTCGTTGGAGAGGGAATGGATTTTATTGTTGAGGATGACTCGGAACAGCTGCTTCATGGGAGATTTAGTTGTCCGTGGCTTCCTTCTCCTATTCTGCTGTCGGCGGTTTACGCTAAGTGCTCAAGAGGGGAGCGTGTTGCGCTGTGGGAAAAGATGAGGGAAATTACTCAAGTGGTGGAAGGGATGACTTCAACACAATCCTATCTCTGCGGGATAGGACGGGGAGCGACACAAACCGCCAGGCGGAAATGGTTGATTTTGCTGAAGCCATTGAGGATTGTAGATTACTGGACCCGGGATATGACGGAGCAGAGTATACTTGGGCTAAGAACGGCCTTATGGAACGATTGGATAGGGTGCTGAGAATTGTGAAGAGAACATCGCCGAGGCCCAAGCGGACTTTGAAGGGAACGCATCGGCCAGGAACAAGATGGAGGTCAACAAACGCATTGCCGAGTACATCCTTCTTCTCAAGATGGAGGAGGACTTTTGGAAACAAAAAGTGGCTCTCCGATGGCTGGAAGAGGGGGATAAAAACAGCAGGTTCTACCAGAGTTGGGTGAAACAAAAGAGGATTCGCCTTCGAATTCTTAAGATCATTGACAATGGAAGGGAACTCACAGATGATACGGATATCAAGGAATCGGCGGTCAGCTTCTTCCAAAACCTCCTTGGGCTCGACTATCCGGAACTAGATGAGCCGGACCTTAGCCTCTTGAACCGGATTCCACCCTCGGAGCACTTAAATGACCTCCCCAAACCGCCGGATGATGACGAGGTTAAACGTGCCGTTTTTGATATCTCTCCCAATAGTGCACCCTGGCCGGATGGTTTCTCGGCCTTATTCTATCAAGCTTGCTGGGGCATCATCGGACCGAACGTTGTAAGCGCGGTTAGACAATTCATTAATGGGGCCTACCTCCCGCGGAGTGTCACGGCCACGAGCATTGTGCTCATTCCAAAGAAACCACTACCCGAGACATGGGGAGACTACAGGCCCATTAGTCTTTGTAATGTGATCAACAAGGTAATAACTAAGATCCCCACGAAGCGACTCGCCCCATTCCTACCAAGTATCGTGGCCCCAAATCAAAGCGGATTCGTGAAGGGAAGATTGTTAAATGATAATGTGCTCCTTGCACAAGAAATGTTCCATGAGCTCCAAAGAAATAACCCAGCCCCGAATGTGGCTATAAAGATCGATATGGCTAAGGCTTATGATCGAGTACAATGGCCTTTTCTGATCAAGGTCCTCAAGCACATGGGTTTCCCGGAAGCATGGGTGACGATCGTCGAAAAGTGTATTGGAACATGCTGGTTCTCGATCCTCATTAATGGTGCGCCGGCGGGTTTCTTTAAGTCTACCCATGGGCTCAGGCAAGGAGATCCCATATCCCCAGCCCTCTTCGTGCTAGCTGCGGACTATCTCTCGAGATCACTTGACAATCTTATCCTTGGTTGCAAAGAGATGACGTTCAAAGCCACCCGAGATCAGCCACCTCGCCTATGCCGACGATGTCATCATCTTTACACAAGCAGCCGCAACACCTCTTAGGAGACTACCCGCATGCCTGGACCACTATGCCGCGGTTTCCGGACAACAAATCAATCTTGGAAAGAGTAACTTCTACATTGCGGAGGCCAATGAAAGTTGGGCAAATTCAATCCAAAGTAAAGGAGAGGTACATTCCCTTTTCTATACCTTGGGGTAACTATTTATAGAGGGGTGAAGCGTACGAAGATGTTCTTGTTCCTACGGGAGAAAGTCTCCGTGAGAATCTCCGGGTGGGCCCATAGGCACCTTTCCTTTGCAGGGAGACTCACACTGATCAAAAGCACGTTGGAAGCGATCCCACTTCATATCTTCCAAGCAATTGAACCAACGGGAGGTGCCCTCAAGCAACTAGACCAACAGCTGGCTCGGTTCTTCTGGGGATCGAGCAATGAGAAGAAAAGACACATTGGATTGGTTGGGACCAGGTTTGTCTACCCACGGCCGAAGGAGGATTGGGAATCCGGAAGGTTAAAGAGGTGCTCCGGGCATTCAACATCAAGCTATGGTGGCGGTTCCGGGAACAAAACTCCCTTTGGGCAAAATATATGACAGCTAAGTATTGCCACAAAGCGTCCCCACTCACGGCTAGAGCGAAGGGTGGAAGTAGCCCTACATGGAAGAGGCTCCTGAGGGCTCGAATACTTGCTCACCAACACATGCGTTGGGTGGTGGGAGAAGGAAATGTATCCTTTTGGGATGACTTATGGCTTGGAGATGCTCCTTTGAGGGAACTTAGTATGGACGATAGGGGTGGACCTCTTGTGCGCGTCGCTGATTTCATTATGGAAGGGAAGTGGAACAAGGCCAAATTGAGGATGATTCAAGCGCAAGCCGGCTTGACACCTCAAGTGGTGCGAAAGATCCTTGACACACCTATCATTCCGGATGAACCGGATGTCCCGAGATGGAGACTATCTCATAATGGGGAGTTCTCACTCGCCACAACATGGGAAACTACTCGAACCCAAAGACCTACCATCCAAGGCCTTGATGACATTTGGAAAGCGGGCCTTACATCCTCTATGGCCATCTTCATTTGGAGACTCCTATCTAACCGAATCCCGGTGGACACTAAGCTCCAGTGGAGGAAAATGGAGATGGCATCTAAATGCCAATGCTGTCCACATCGGCCGGGCATTGAATCCCTGCAGCACCTATTCATCCAAGAGAGTGGAGCTTCCGCCGTTTGGAGGGAATTCGACTCATGGTTCGGGGGTTCTTCACCTCCTCTCTGGATAAATGACACCATCCCTGATAGGCTTAAAGTTTGGGCGCAAAGAGTTCGGCAGCCAGGCAGGAAGCACCTCGGCAGGGCTATGCCGTACATTATCCTTTGGTTCCTTTGGGCGGAACGCAATAGGATTCGCCATCAATCGGTAAGGTTTAAGCCATTTAACGTTGTTTGGCAGGTGCAAACGTTCATCAGAAATGGCATGACAAATGGGACTTACAAACCGAAGCACTGGAAGGGAGTTCTCCTTAAAGTCAATATTCCGAATCAGGCTGAGCCACGGAGGTCTAGGCCGCTTGCGATGGCCATCTAGTGGAACCCACCAGAACAACCATGGATCAAATTCAATACGGATGGTGCGTACTATGAGGATACGGACAAAGCCAGAGGAGGAGGGATCGTGAGAGATCATAGGGGACACATGTTGGCAGCCTTTGCGACCCCACTCGAGGCACACTCCGCCCTTGAGGCAGAGCTACTTGCCATTCAAGTAGGGCTGAACCTGGCCATGGAATTCGGGCGACCAATCTGGGTGGAATCGGATGCACAACAAGCAATCAAGCTGATTAATGACTCATGCTGGGGGCCGGCCCACCTCTGCCGAGTGACCTCGCGGATCAAACTCCTCAAGCGCCAACAGGACATGCGCTTCACCTTCATCCATCGGGAAGGTAATAGCGCGGGAGATCTCCTTGCTAAAAATTGGTATGGAGAGGATTGATTTTTGCAGAATGGGAGCCGGATCAGCACCAAGACACCTCGCAGCAATCGTGCGGATTGATGCAATCGGAACCCCAAACATCAGGGTTCAAAATGAGGAGGAAGAATGGGGATGACTGGAGGTCGAGAGGATTGTAGTTTGTTTGGTTTGGGCTATTTGAATTTTGCTTTTGGAAGGGAGTATGATGAGGTCCGGATCTGTTGTCACGGACCGCATACTACTCCTGCCTTAGATTTCGGGACACCACTTCTGGGTGTAGCCATGCGTTGTACTACTCTCCTTGTGAAATATAGGGATGAGGGACCCACGAACCCTCCACCGTGAAGGTGTTTGAATAAAAAAAAATGCCATTTTGAATTCAAATTCAGCACCATGAATCCACACCCAATTCGGCATTGATGGAGACAAGAGGGACCATGGCACCGACGGCCGGCCGCCGGAGTACCCGCCGGAAAACCTGGTCCCACCGGCGAATGCATGGAAGGAGGCTAAAAACTTGTTCGCACATGGGGGGACGGGGTTCATGGTGGGAGCCTCAACACCACATAAAACCCATAAGGACGAGCCAATCCCACTCGACGCCGGCAAGGTCACACCTTTGGGGACAGCCGGACACTATGAAAGTACACCTTATCTCTCCTTTACCGATGTTGAAACGGAATATCTCTCGGAGAAACTAGGACTAGCCATTGTTGGGAAGTTTTCCTACTCACTTCCTTCTTCTTTCCAAATTCAAAAAAGCTTAGGGAGTATGGGGCTAGTTGGTTCTTTCACTTGGAAATACTTGAATGCCAAGCACATCCTACTTCGATTCCAAGATATGGCTGATTATACTATGTCTTAAGTGGCCCTAATGGGAGTCCGGTTTGGTTTGTTGACGTTCACCCAATGAGGGTGTTCAAATGGGCGCCGGACTTTGATACGTTCTTTGAGTCGCCCATCGTTGCCATATGGTGCAATATCATGGGACTACCGGCCCATCTTTTTGAGGAATCGGCCCTCATGGCGATCGGCAAGCTACTAGGCAAGCCGTACAAGCGGACCATGCCACAATCAATCAAACCCGGCTCTCTTTTGCTAGGATATGTGTTGAGATTGATATCTCCAACACCCCGACGGAGGAGATCATGCTAAACATCCTAGGCAAAAATTCAAGACACAAAGTAGCATGGGACCATATCCCATTGTTTTGCGAGAATTGTAAGCATGTTGGGCATGTCATTGATGAGTGTCATGCGTTGGGAAGGAAGGGTCGTGTTGGAGGCAAGGATTACCGAACACCAACCAAGGCGTTCTACCCTAGCCACGATCACAAGATCATCCGTCGAGAATGGCGTCCAAAGGCGGCTATAGGGTTGGCACCTCACTGAACATTGATCACACGAACAAGGAAAAAGATAGTGGCAACCAAGAGAAGAACAAGCAGGGTACAATGAACATCGATCCGTTGGCTCCTCGAGCGCCCCTTAGGAGTCAACTAAGCATGGATGAGGATGGATTCCAATTGGTGTCGAGGAAGAGGAAAGGCAAGGCACATAAGGGAGACATGCACTCCAAAGCTCAACACATCGACAATTTGCGTTTGAAAGACAATGTCGCCACGGTGTCATTCGATCGGGAGGACTCTAGTGCGAACGAGCCGAGCACTTGCTCAATGAATGTCACATGTGGGCTCCCCAACTGGAAGAAGGAAGGCTTCATTGAGGAACTTGATCCGGGAGGGATCGTCCCTATTGTGGGCCTCAATTAAGTGACGAACCTTGGATTTTGTGATGTGAAGGTTGCACCATGTTAATTGTAATAGAATAGTGAAGAGTACATTGATGACCACTCTAGTTGGTAGGGAGGCCCTCGTTGTACTCTAATTGGTTTTGGCGAGCCGTCACTTTTGGGCGGCTCGGTGTTCCTGGTTGTTCGTTGCAATTGTCCTTAGAATGCACACGTGGTGGTCCGCCTGAACCCTCCACCCTCGTGGTGCTTTTGATTAAAAAAAAAGAAAAAGAAAAAAAGAAAGAACATATTCACACGCTTCACCCTTCTGTAAATAGGGACTCCAAGGTAAAGAAAAGGGAATGTACCTCGGGAGAAGCTCCCTTCACTCTAGATTGAGTTTGTCCATCCTTCATGGGTGATAAGGCTAATTTCATGCATAGGTCTAGGGGTTGAATTCATACAATTATAGGGTCTAACACATGTCTTAAGCCAGGTGTGCAGAAGAATTCGCCAGGTCGAGGATCAAAGAAGGCGAATTACAAGGACCATGCAATTGCGGCGAATAAGTGAGCAAATTCGGAGGAAAATGACTAGACGGAGGGATCGTGAAGCTGAAGGGAAGAATGGAGATTTCTGCGAAGGTTTATAGAAGATCCTACCGCATCTATATAAGGAAGAGAGCATGCAATGCTCAGGGGGAGGACCTTTTTTTGGCACTGAGGCCTCTGGTTCTTAGCTCACACACTTCTGCACACTTAGGGATTTTTCTTGTTTTGAAAGGGGTCACGTTAGAGTCCACGGCTGTTTTCTGATTCCAAAAATATTGTGGTGTAACACCGTCCTTGCAGAGGGCGAAGAAACAATTACTTGCTTTAATTTTAGTTATTGTTGTTGATTTCACTGAGCTTCGCTGCTTGAAGCTCGGCCCTGTTCTCGTTTGAAGCGTTCGTAGTTTATAAAATCTCTGTTTTCCGTATTTGAGCTGCTGTTGAGTTTTGATTATAGATGTCGTTTACTTTGAGCTTGTTGGTTACTGAATTGGATGTTTGGTTTTCGTGCTGGTTGTTTAATAGAGTAGAATCATTGGGATCTGGTGTTGATCAAAGTAGATTTGTTGAATCAGAAGTTATGGAGTAAGTTTGGTTGTTGTTGGGTTCGGACTGCTTGGATCCGGAGTGGATGAAGCTTCCGATGTTTAGATCTGAGACATACAGATCAGGATTTATGCCTAATTTTCGTGTTTTCATTTCATTCCGTCTAGTATATGTAGATCTGTTTTATATCCGGTTGGTTGCGAGTTTCCGTCGTCTGAATCTTTACATTTTGTTTGAATCTTGGTATGTGCTTTGTTTTCTTCATCTTCGTGTTTGATTCAGTTGAAGTTATACATGTCATTGTTAGTTAAATTCGTAGTTTGTTAGTTGCATCTTTTCTTCCATACTTGATACTTCTGGGAGTTGGTCCCCACTTTTATTTGCGTTCTGTTTAGCTATAGTTGGTAATTGTTGCTCGGTCTAGGAAGTTAGTTTAAAATTATGTGGTCCTAAGGATGTTCGATCTCAGCATGACGTTTACAGTTTCCTAGGTCTAGTGTTTGATTTTGTGCCTAGTCTAGCCGTAGTTATACCTCAACCCAAATTTGCGTGGCAGCAGCCGCTTTCTAAACCAAAGTCTCTAGATGCTTTCTTACTCGTCCATCTTCGTGGGATCGACCCCTGCTTCTCTATACTAATCTATAGTATAACGGGTTGAGGGATCTTTGAAACGCAAGAGTTTGTGTGTTCATAGATAGAGTCTTCCGTGTCACCTTGATTTCCTAGACCTAGTGTTTAGTGGATTCATTGGACTTGGTAGCTCGACCTAGAAGTTAATTACACATACACTCACACGACAAGCAGCTGTTTCAAAAGAACTTCTCTCTATGAAAATTGTAAGTTAGAGAGAGACGCTCTCCCTTCTCTCTAGAATCCCCCACCACGTTTTGAGTTCCCACATCGCCGCCCACCCCATTCTCGCTCGGCTCACCACTGTCGACGGTCCCCCTCACGCCCCCGCTCCACCAGCCACCCACCATCCTCCCGACCTCGGATTCTCACCAACCAACCACTCCCTTGGCTAAGGCACGAACAAAGCTCCGGAGCGGCTGGTGACTCGACTCATTCTCTCGATCATGCCGGAGCGCCTGCCGGATCCCCCCCCGGTGTCAGAAGAACCGCGCACCATCTCGGACCAGCTAATGGTCCTCCGGCCGGCCGAGGACCCTCTCTCGGACCAGCCAATGAATTTCACGTCGGAGGAGTCTTCCTCCATAATTTTTCCCTGCAGGAAAGTGGCGAGGAAAACTTTGAAAATGAAGGTGAAGGCACGGAAAAGTACACCAGCCCCTCCCATCAAAGGCACTGGTCGGAAAAGGTTCGTACCCTCACCGATGCCGGAGGACAAGCAACTTAGGAAGAAGATTGATTTCGGGGCCGAAGGGAGCTCGCCGGTCGGAAGCCCAAAATGCAAAGGTCCCATCTTCCCGACGTCGATGGAGCCCTCCCCTAATCTCAACGGTGAAGATGAAGCTAAGATTAATGAAGAACTTGCCGGCGCCAGAACTGTTGACAACGCTCCGGCCGACGACCTTGCGGCCGGCGCAAACGCGGGGACTGGTGACGGAGGAGAGCACAACCCCCCACATGATGGCTGCTCGGAGAGAGATGGCTCTAGCATGGGTCAAAAGGCCTGGGTGGACGCGCTAGTCAACTTGCCCGAAATGGGCACAACAACAAAATCACTCTCCGAAAGTTCCTTGGCGCCTTGCCACTTCGGAACACCACGTGATGCTGGCCCCAATGCATCCGTTGAGCCCCCAAAACAACAAAAATCTAGCTCCTTTTTGCAGCAACCCAACTTTCCCGAATTGGCTTGGAGACCAAAACCTCCTTCCGAAAGTGGGCTAACTCCTTTCCGTCCCAAGAGCTCACGTGAGACGATTGTCGTGGAGGCCCCAACGCAACCAACAAAGGCCGAAATCATCCACTTAGCCGCCTTGGACTCGGCGGAGATGCTAGACACATTGGTTGCGCAACCTCTCATTACGGCCGGCCACAATCCACTGGAGTTCCCCCTAAACCCTTCGGGATGCATGCAAAGTGTCACACACACACCTCGGGATGGAAATGGACCCTCTCTTGAGGACTTTCCCCCTCTCGAACGAGGACGAACTAGCAAGCTCCGAGCTACGTTTGAGGCTAGTTCGGAACATTATTGTGCGGAGTTCGGCCAGCCGCGACCGAAGTCGAACCCTAACGTCTACCGAGAAAAGCCTTTTATCGAGACGATGAACAAGGCCACGCCTAGTGCCGAGATGGTTGCAGTGACAAGAGACACACCAACACCCAACGATACGCCTATGGATGATGCCGAACAGACCCTCACCGAGAAGGATAAAGTCGAGAAGATCCACACCGAGAAAGAAAAAGCCGAAAAGCCGAGAATGGAAAAGCCGAGAAGGGCACACAACGGCAACGTAGGTGCCGAGAAGATCCACACCGAGAATGGAGAAGCCGAACTCAACAATCCGAAGAGAAATGGAAACACACCTAAGTCCGCGACGGATGCCGCAACACAAGGGCTGAATGTAGTTAATCAACTTGGGGGGGTAGAAGCTACACTGGGGCCCTCGCCGTGGCCGAAATCGATGGCGGACTTGCTTAGGGGTACCCCGTCGGGCTCGGCGAGTAACACTCTACAAGGCCGGGGTGAAGGCGCCGCAAGCCACCCCGGTCGGCCGAAAACGATGGCGGACATGCTCAAAGGCTCGACTGACCCTACCGGCCCCCAAGCCTTTGAACCGGATAAGCTCCAGAACATTGGATTTGCTTCAGTGTCCGACGGCATCCCGGCCATTTACTTCTCCGGAGCGGAAACTCAAAAGCTTGCTGAGAGCATGGGACACGCCATTGTGGGTAAGTTTTCTCACTCTATCCCTACGGGACTGCAAATCCAAAAGACCCTCGACAATATTAAACTTCGGTGTGGATTTAGTTGGAAGTACATTAATGCTAAACATATTCTCATTCAATGCGAGGACTTGGCGGACTATGCCCGCATCCTTGGAGGCCCAAGGGGTACGCCCGTTTGGCTCATTGACCGACACCCGATGAGGGTCTTCAAATGGTCCCCGGACTTTGATGCTTACTGCGAGTCCCCCATTGCGGCAATCTGGTGCAACCTAATTGGCCTCCCCATTCACCTTTTCGACCAATCCGCCTTATTCGCCATCGGCAAGCTTCTCGGCAATCCAATACAAATTGATCGAGCCACGGCAAACAAGACTCGGCTTTCATTTGCCCGAATCTGCGTCGAGATAGACATCACAAAACCACCTACCGAAGAGATAATCCTCGATCTTGGTGGGCGAGAAACGGTGCAGCGAGTCCGATGGGACAAGATACCATCATATTGCCGAGAATGCAAACATGTCGGCCATGCAAGTGAGGTGTGCTATGCGACGGGCAAGAAGGAACGGCCGCCAAAGAGAAACTACCACAACGGCCCGCCAAAACAGCCACAACCCGAGAGACAGACCGAGAAGGGGAAGCAAGATATGGGGAAGAATGCCTCCAGCTCCAACGAATGGAAACATCAGGGGAAGAAGCAAGGCAAGGCCGGTGATCGACCAAACAATAACAAAACAAATGGGGAGGACTCCGGTGATATTTCCTGGGAGGGACCGAACTCCAAGGGTGACTCTACTTTGGGGAGCGGACCGAGCTCCGGAACTCAGAATGCCGGGCTTATTGCCGGGATCGAGACTGGGAAGTCCCCACCGAACCGGGGGAATCCATTGCATCCCACCACCGAACCACCAACACCACGTGGGAACATGGACGTGGAGTGGGGCTCCCCCATTGCGAGGAGCTTGGTCTCACCAGTTCGGCGAGGGAATCCGAGAGGAGGCGCGCGCCATGCTTTGACAAGGGGGCGTGGGTTCTTCTCGGCAAAGAACCACATGAGCACTAACCAATATTATACTCTCATGGAGAACGGAGAATTTGATGTTGAGAATTGTGGGGATGCGGACGAAGACCTTATGGAATTGCATGTGGGGGCCGAGAAGTTAGGAGGCAACAGTTCGGCCGAGGACGCCGAGGAGGTCGCTCCGAACAAAGAGCAACACCGTACTGACTATCAAGGAGGGCCTTCAACCTCTTTGGGTACGCACCCTTCTTGTTAATAATGTCGTACAATCTCATGTTTTGGAACGTGAGGGGGATCGCGAATGCGCCCACTCAAAACGTTCTGAAAAGACTAATTGGTTGTCATAATGTTTTATTTCTTGCAATAATGGAACCGCTCACACAACCGGACCCGGACCGTTTCTCTAAGGCCTTGGGGCTGTCCTTCATTGGTTCGAACATGAACGAGAAGATTTGGATGTTTGCGGAAGAGGGGTCCACTTTTGATATTGAGGTTGACTCGGAACAAATTCTCCACGGGTACCTCAAATCCCACCGCCTTGCTAGGCCGGTGGCCATCTCAGCCGTGTACGCCAAATGTACAAGGGCTGAAAGACATCACCTATGGGACAAGATGAGAGAGATTGCCGGGCCTCTTGAGGGAACACCTTGGATCATCGGTGGCGATTTCAACACCATGCTATCTCATCAAGACAGAGTTGGAAGTGATACCAACCGGCAAGCCGAGATGGTAGATTTTGCGGAGGCAACGGAAGATTGTAGGCTGCTTGACCCTGGTTTTGATGGAGCGGCATTCACTTGGGCCAAGAATGGCCTTTTTGAAAGGTTGGATAGAGTGCTTGTCAGCGAGGATTGGACTAAGACCTTCGAGGCTACTCGGGTTACGAACCTCCCCCGGATTGCCTCGGACCATGGACCAATTCTTGTCAGGTGCACGAAGATGAACACATCCGCTGGAGCCAAGGCTTTCAGGTTCCAGAACATGTGGATCCGACATGAAGGATTCATGGCCGTAGTGCAAAAAGCATGGGAGGAGCCCACGGGGGCGGGTGGAATCCTAAACATTCAAATCAAGCAGGCCAGAGTTAAAAAGGCCCTTAAGGAGTGGAACAAAGAGGTTTTTGGAAACATTCATGCTAATCTAAAAGAAAAGGAGGAAGAAATTGCTTTGGCCCAATCTTGTTTCGAAGCAAGGCCGACCCCGGATCACAGGACAGCGATCAACAAACACATTGCCGAGTACATCCTTTTGCTGAAAATGGAAGAAGATTTTTGGCGACAGAAGGCAGCTCTGAGGTGGCTTGCCGAGGGAGACAAAAATACCCGGTTCTACCAAAGCTGGGTGAAACAAAAGAGGGTTCGTCTCCGCATCCATTCAATACGTGTCAATGGGCAGGAGCTCACCGAGGAAGCCGAGATTAAAAAGTCCGCAGTGGAGTTCTTCCAACAACTCCTTGCCCCCAATAATCCGACACTTGAAGATCCAGACCTCGACCTAATCCAGCAGGTCCACTCAGCCGAGCAGTTCGCTGACATCGCAGATGCTCCAAGTGCGGACGAGGTCAGGAGTGCCACCTTTTGCATTTCCGGAGATAGTGCACCCGGACCCGACGGCTTCTCGGCCACCTTCTATCAAGCCTGCTGGCCTATTGTGGGACCGGAGGTAGTGGACGCAATCAGACAGTTCTTCAGAGGGGCCTTCCTGCCGAGGAGCATCACGGCCACAAGCATAGTCCTTATCCCAAAGAAGGCTTCGCCGGAATCATGGACCGACTACCGACCCATCAGTCTCTGCAATGTTTTAAACAAGATCATTACCAAGGTACTCACCTCTCGACTCTCTCCTTTCCTCCCACAGGTCATCTCCCCAAACCAAAGTGGATTTGTCAAAGGTCGGCTCCTTAACGACAACGCACTTCTGGCTCAAGAGATGTTCCATGAGCTTGCTAGATGCTCCCCAGCGCCTAATGTGGCAGTAAAGATTGACATGGCTAAAGCCTATGATAGGGTCCAATGGCCATTCCTCTTCAAAGTTTTACGCCGTATGGGTTTCCCGGATTCATGGATTTCACTTATGGAGAGGTGTATTGGGTGTTGCTGGTTCTCGGTCCTTGTTAACGGGGCACCCTCGGGCTTCTTTAGATCAACTCGAGGACTTCGGCAAGGAGACCCGATCTCCCCTGCTCTGTTCGTAATCGCGGCGGACTACCTGTCCCGAGCATTAGATAAGCTCATCCTCGGCCAAAAGGACATGACGTTCAAAGCCTCCCGGAGATGCATGGAGATCAGCCATCTAGCCTATGCGGACGACATTATCATCTTCACTCAAGCGGCGGCAAATCCTATGCGCCGGCTAAGAGCCTGTCTCGAAAAATATGAAAGAGTCTCCGGCCAACAAGTCAGCCTCGCCAAGAGTAATTTCTATATTGCCGAGGCCAATGAACACTGGGCAAACTCGATCCAGGCGGAAGGAGGCTTCTCTAGAGGGGCCTTTCCTTTTCTCTATCTCGGTGTCCCTATCTACCGTGGTGTCAAGCGCACGGACATGTTCCTCTTTCTACGGGAAAAGATTGCAAGAAGGATCTCAGGATGGGCACACCGTCACCTATCCTTTGGAGGAAGGCTTACGTTGATTAAGAGCACTCTTGAAGCGATCCCCTTGCACATCTTTCAAGCCGTCGAGCCCACGGCCGGTACCCTCAAGCAACTTGATCAACAAATGGCCCGATTCTTTTGGGGGTCTACGAATGAAAAGAAGCGGACCCATTGGATTGGATGGGAACAAATGTGCCGGCCCACTGATGAAGGAGGCCTTGGGATCCGAAAAACTATGGAGGTCCTCCACGCTTTCAATATCAAACTGTGGTGGCGATTTCGGGAGCAAAACTCCCTTTGGGCAAGATACATGATGGCAAAATATTGCTCCAACTCCACACCGCTCACCTTGAGATTGCCGAGCAGGAGTAGCCCTACGTGGAGAAGGCTCTCAAGAGCATGGCCCCTCGCGCAACCGCACATGAGATGGCTAGTGGGACAAGGGGACATCTACTTCTGGGATGACATTTGGCTTGGCAATAGCCCTCTGAGGGAACTTAGCCTTGATGATAGGGGAAGACCAACCACCCGGGTCTCGGAGTTCATTACAAATGGTGGTTGGGATGTGCCCAAGCTTCAACTCCTTCACAATCAGGCCGGCCTCCCTCAGCATGTTATCGATGGCATCATTAATACACCGATCCTCCATGACGAACAGGATATCCCGAGGTGGAACCTCTCTAAGCATGGGGAATTCACGGTGGCTTCGACATGGGACACACTTCGAGGACGAAACCCGATCATCCATGGTTTGGGGGACGTTTGGAAGGTAGGCCTCACCAACTCAATAGCCATCTTTATCTGGAGGCTTCTCTCCAATCGGGTGCCGGTTGACACGAAACTTCAGTGGCGGGAGATTGAGCTAGCTTCTAAGTGCCAATGCTGCCCCCACAGACCGAACACTGAGTCACTCCAACACCTCTTCATCCAGGGATATGGAGCTCGCAGAGTATGGAGTGAGTTCGACGGCTGGTTCACAGGCCCGTTCCCACGCATCCATATCAATGACACAATCCCTACGAGAATCGAAGTGTGGGCGCGAAGGTGCCAACAGCCGAACAAGAAACATCTTAGCCGAGCCACTCCATACCTCATCCTTTGGTTTATTTGGTCGGAGAGAAACAGGAGCCGCCACCAAGGCACACAGTTTAAACCACAAAACGTGGTATGGCAGGTCCACATGTTCATTCGAAATGCTATGTCTAATGGAAGCTTGAAGCCGAAACATTGGAAGGGAGTTAAACTTGGAATCAATATTCCTCAACAAGCGGCGGCAATCAGGGCGCTACCCCTAGCCATGGCAATCAAATGGAACCCCCCGGATCAGCCGTGGATAAAGCTCAACACGGATGGCTCCTATAATGAAGCGAACGGCAGTACAGGGGCTGGCGGGATTATTCGAGACCACTCGGGTAAGATGCTCGTCGCCGTCAGCACACCCCTTGAAGCCCACTCGGCGTTAGAAGCGGAGCTGTTGGCCATGATCCACGGGCTAAATATAGCCAAGGAATACGGCCTACCAATCTGGATTGAGTCAGATGCAGAGCAAGCAATCAAATTGGTCAATGGGACGGGATGGGGGCCGGCACTCGCTCGGCAAGCGGTGGCGCAACTAACCATTCTCAAACGCCAACTCAAATTCCGAGCCACCTTCATACACAGGGAGGGGAACAAAGCGGCGGACTTCCTTGCGAAAATGGGGCTAGTCCAAGACAGTGGCCTACGAATGCACTACAACTCAGCACCGAGAGAACTATTGGACTTGGTTAGATTGGACGAGATGGGAGTGTCGCACATCCGAAACCTAGACGGGGACGGGCATCAAAGTTGATCATGAGACGACGGGAGACAATAGTGACTAGCTTTGTGGTTAATTGTTTTTTGGAAAGGAGTATG
The DNA here is from genome assembly GCF_004379255.2 of Salvia splendens. NCBI lineage: Eukaryota > Viridiplantae > Streptophyta > Magnoliopsida > Lamiales > Lamiaceae > Salvia > Salvia splendens. The sequence goes on along the minus strand of NC_056036.1, from coordinate 25,667,900 downwards.
ATGAGGTCCGAACCTTGTGGGATCGGACCGCATACTACTCTTGATTTTGTTACGGCACACCACTTTTGGGTGTGGCCACGCCTTGTAATTATCTCTTGTGGAAATATAGGGATGAGGGACCCACGAACCCTCCACCGTAGAGGTGTTTGATTAAAAAAAAAAAAAAAAAAAAAAAAAGCAGCTGTTTCAAATGGCGCCGTTTTCGGGGAAGGATGGCGTAATTTGTGATTGTGTTTAGAGGATTTTGGCGTACATAGTTTTAATTTCTTTTTCTTTTGTTTTCTTTATTTTTCAGTTTATGAGTAGAGGCTCGCGGTTTGGACACTGTGGTGACTCATCTGAGTGGAGGAACGATCAGTTTATATGGTAGGTCAAGGACACAGCATCTACGGTCACCACCAGATCAGGATTATCTACGGGAGATCCATTTCCGTTTGGTTCAGAAAGTGAAGAGGATTGGAACTCATCCGGAAGGGAGGATCCTAAATCGTCTTCGGAAACAAGTACAGAGGAGGAAGAAATAGGGGACATGGTGAACATAATCGATCCAGATCCGGAGATCGGTTCGCTCATTGCTATCTAGATGGAGAGCCAGCTTAAGCCATAGTGATGAATCCACGACAGAGGTCCATTGAGATCAAGACGAACGTGCTCGGTATCCTACCTACATTCTCTGGACGTAGGAATGAGTGCCTGTACGAGTTCTTGAATGAATTCAGCAAATTGTGTAGCATTCAGAAGAGGCCAAATGATGCAACAGAGGAGGACTATCGCCTGCGTGCGGTTCCTTTTGCCTTGAAGGGGGAAGCCAACACGTGGTTATTAAGGTTACGCCCGGATTCTATCCGCACATGGAGGGATTTCAAACTGGAGTTCCTTGATTACTTTTTCCCTTCCAACAAAACAAATGCTCAAACGAAAGAAATAGTGGAGTGTAAGCAGGAGTACGACGAGTTGTTAAGTCAATATTGGTCGAGGTTCAAAAGGGTTGTTGGATGCGTGCCCAAATCACAAGATGATAGAGCCAGAGACATAGCAAACCCTGAGTCAAAGGATTTAATGAACTCCTCGAGCGGGGGAAATTTTACAAGGAAGAAGGGAAGCGAAGCAAGAGAGATCCTGGGGAAATTGATAGATGCCAAGAAGGCATAAGAGAACCCAAGGAATTTTGTGAAGAGAGGATCAGTGAATGCGATGAGGGAGCAAGATGATGAGAAGGTAGAGGCAAGGATCGACAGGCTTGAGAAAGCACTGTTGAACGCAATCGAGAAGATCAAACTACCAACCTCACAAGCGAAGGAAAAACCTCCGGGTCTAGGAGATAGTCAACTTCAGCAATATTATGGACCTCAGGAAGGAGAGTACCAGGCCCAAGCTAATGCGATGGGAAGTTGGAATCCCGATGGAAGTTGGAATCCAAGAAGACAAAGAGACGCACCCTGGAGGAACCATCCCAATTTTAGATGGTCGGACAACGAACAGAGCCAGCCAGCACCACAACAGAGTATACAATTTGCACCTCAGCCCGAGAGCAGGGTAACTGGTCTGGAAGGAGTCAAGAGGGGCAGGGCAACTGGAATATTCGAAACCAGGGAGATCATCCGAATTGGGGGAACAGGAACCAAAACCATCAAGGGAACTCTTATGTACCACCGCACCAAAGGAATTTCCAAACCAACTACCAATGGCCAGGAAATCAGTAGGAGGTCAAGGAAACCTTCGCCAGAATCAAGCAAGTGGTTCGAATCCAAGTGCAGGCCCAGGGCCAGTCAGCCAAATTCAAAAACACCAAGGAATCTGGATGAAATGGTGCATGACCTCGTCAGTTCTCAACAGCATATGCAGAACAACTTGCAATCGAACAATGACGTAGTCCACAAGCTTCAGGATGCTCAGCAGGAGCAAAAGGCAGCAATGGATATGTTGGCGAAGCAACTGACTCAGATAGCAACTTCCTTGAGCGAGATGCGAGAGAACGAAGGGAAGATCCCTACCTCAGTAAGGCAGCCAGATAGAGCTAACATCAGTCTGATCACTTTAAGATCCGGAAAGAGGTATGAAGGTCCAGAGATGAGGACGAATGAGGAGACAAACCCCACAGGAGGCAGGGATGAAAAGGGTACAACCCCTAGACCTGGGAACTTAAAGGGAAGCAGTTCCGTTAGACCAGATGACCTTAGGGCAGGAGATTTGGAGAAGCCATTACCTAAAGAAGCAGAGCCATTTTTCATAGATCCAGAGCCGAAAGTAGAGAATGAGGAGGTGAGAAAAGGAACTGGTGAGCCCTCAGCTGGAGGACCTACTGGAGCAGGGAAATTACTGAAACCATTCCCGAGTTGAGGGGAAGCTTAGAAAAAGAAGGAAGTACCGGTAGACTTCATGGACATTTTCGAGAAGTTGGAGATTAATTTACCGTTTCTACAAGCCTTGAAGTTGTCGGTCTTCAGCAAATTCATTTTCGAGAAGTTGGAGATTAATTTACCGTTTCTATAGCTGGAAAGACGAGGCCCAGCGGGAAGATTCTGATTGGAGAAAATGTATAAGCAGTGATTCAGAAGCGAACGATGCCATCAAAATGCACTGACCCAAGTATGTTTACCTTGCCTACTTCAATCGGTGATGTCAGAAATGTGCATGCCATGTATGATTTAGGGGGATCGATAAATGTTTTACCGCTTTCCATTTACAAGAAGCTGGTAGGAGTAGGGATGGTCGATACAAAAGTGGTAATTCAATTGGCAGATAGGTCGTGTATCTATCCAGAGGGAGTCCTAGAAAATGTTATCGTCAAGGTTCTGTATCTAGCTGATTTCCATGTTATTAAAATAAGTGATAATGAATCTGCTGAGTCTAGCAGTGTGCTCTTAGGAAGACCTTTTCTCCGTACCGCTAAGACCATAATTGACGTTTTTGATGGAACTATATGCCTTGACTACAATGGGGAAAAATATACCTTTAGCATCGATGAAGCAATGAAGAAGCCTCTTGATGTAGAAAATTTGCATGCTATCGATGTTATTAACCCCTTAGTCCAGGAATATCTTGAGACAGAATTGATGCAGGAACAGATTGAAAATTCATAAATGAGTTACTCTATCGACAGAGAAGTGGCTGGATGGTGTGAAGCAATGACCACAAGTGAATTATCAGATGAGGAGCTAGCTAAAGCAATCTTGGAATTCTGCACAAATCCAGGAGTAGCTAAGTCAAGGAGGACACCTCACTTGGCGAGCGTGGAAGGTTCTTCTAGGTCAGGGGAAGAAATGATATCTGATGGAACAGAGAAAAATCCCTTGCCCCAAGAGGCAAACACCCTGAAGAAAGAACTGAAAGTGCTCGCACCAGGCCTCAAGTATGCTTATCTAGAAGAGAATGAGACTTTTCCCGTTATCATCAACACCAACTTGACCAAGGAACAGGAGGAGGAATTGCTGAATGTAATCAGAAGAAACAAGAAAGCCATAGGATGGACTCTCTCCGATCTGGTAGGAATCAGTCCTGATCTTTGCATGCACCACATTAGGCTAGAGGAAGGTGCGAAGGCATGTAGAGATCCACAACGCAAGCTAAATCCGAAAATGAGAGAGGAAGTTTTGAAGGAAGTTTTGAAGCTGCTTTCGCTGGGAATCATTAACTCCATACTTGATAGTGAATGGGTTAGTCCGGTCCATATGGTACCTAAAAAGTCAGGAATACAGGTGGTCAAGAATGACAAGAACGAGCTGGTGCCCACTCGACTAGTTACTGGGTGGAGGATGTGCATCGATTATAGAAAGTTGAATGAAGCGACGAGGAAAGATCATTTTCCCTTACCTTTTATTGATCAGATGCTGGAGCGTTTGGCAGGCAAGCAATATTTCGTTTCCTTGACGGATACAGTGGATACTTCCAGATCTATGTAGATCCTGAAGATCAAGAGAAGACTAAATTTAAGTGTCCCTTTGGCACGTATGCTTATAGAAGAATGCCGTTCGGTCTATGCAATGCTCCAGGCACTTTTCAACGGTGTATGATGAGTATCTTCTCGGATTTATTGGAGGATTGTATCAAAATTTTCATGGATGATTTCACTGTGTATGGTAATTCTTTTGACTCATGTCTAGCAAGTTTGGATATAATATTGAGGAGGTACCAGGAAAAGCATTTGGTTTTAAATTTCGAGAAATGCCACTTTATGGTCCCTGAAGGAATTGTCCTAGAGCATTTAGTTTCAGAGAGGGGTATACAGGTAGACCAAGAAAAGGTTGATGTGATCTCAAAATTGCCTTACCCTACGAATCAGAAAGAAGTTAGAGGATTCCAAGGGCATGCGGGTTTCTACAGAAGATTCATTAATGATTTTGCGAGGATTGCCCAACCACTCACCCATTTGTTGCATAATGAAGTTGATTTCATTTTCGATAAGGGGTGCAAGGAAGCTTTTCAGCTACTAAAGGATAAACTAGTCTCTGTCCCTATTATCAGAGCACCAGACTGGAGTTTACCGTTTGAAATAATGTGCGACGCAAGTGATTACGCAGTGGGGGCAGTACTAGGTCAAAGAATCAATGGGAAAAGCTATGTGAGTTTTTATGCATCGAAAACACTCAATCAAGCCCAGAAGAACTATGACACCACGGAAAAGGAAATGCTGGCGGTAGTATACTCGTTTGAGAAGTTTCGCCCGTACTTGATGGGGGTTGGCGAGGGTGATAGTCTTCACTGACCACGCGGCTATCATGTACTTGTTTGCGAAGAAAGAATCCAAGCCTAGATTAATCCGTTGGGTGCTACTTTTGCAGGAATTTGATTGGGAAGTTCGAGACAAAAAGGGGACAGAAAACAAAGTGGCTGATCACTTGAGCAGGATTTTCCAAGGAGAGACGGATGAAGCTATACCTGATGCATTCCGGAGGAGCATCTGTACTGTATAGGAACATTTCCCAGACCCATCTGTTGGGAGATGGTGATGGCGTTAACAGGTCCAGGAGATTCTGAAAAAAGGAAGTGTCAACTGAACGCCGAGCCTTGGCGCAGACCTAGCAAACTACTTGGTCACTGGAGAAGTACCCAGTCCTCAAGAAAGCACCCGGGCCCAGAAGATGAAATTGTAAAGTGAAGCCAAGTACTATTTTTGCAATGACCCGTATCTATGGAGAATGGGAGATGACTAGGTGATTAGGAGGTGTATTCCAGTATGGGAACAGAGGGATGTGCTGAATCATTGCCATGCCTTAGCCTGTGGAGGTCACTTTGGACCTAGGAAGACTGCAAGGAAGGTGTTAGATAGCGGCTTTTACTGACCTATGTTGCATAGATGCTTTTGAGTTTTGTCAGAGCTGTGAGAGATGCCAGCAGACAGGGGGAATTTCTAAGAGGGATGAAATGCCGCAGGTCCTAGTGATCGTATGTGAGATCTTCCACGTTTGGGGTATGGACTTCATGGGTCCATTTCCATCTTCGTATGGGAACACATATGTCCTTGTGGCGGTAGATTATGTGTCGAAATGGATAGAGGCCAAGGCTACCACCTCTTGTGAAGCCGGTGAGGTGGCAAAATTTCTTAGAGCTAACATTTTTAATAGGTACGGTGATCCTAGGGCTATAATTTCTGATCAAGGGACTCACTTCCAGAACTGAACAATTGAAGCTCTGATGAAAAAATACAGAGTCCACCACAGACTGTCTACACCTTATCATCCCCAGTCAAATGGGCAGGCGGAAATATCAAATAGAGAGATCAAGGCAATACTAGAGAAGACGGTGAATCCGTCAAGGAAAGACTGGAGTAAGAGGCTTGACGACGCATTATGGGCCTACAGGACAGCCTATAAAACGCCTATTGGAATGTCACCCTACAGGCTAGTGTTTGGCAAGATGTGCCATTTGCCTGTAGGTGTGGAACACAGGGCATATTCGGCGGTCAAGGAAATTAACATGAACCCTCAGGCGTGTGAAGAAGAGAGGAAACTGCAGCTTCAAGAAATGGAGGAATTAAGGCTTGAGTCTTATGAGTCCGTGATGTGGTACAAAGAGAAGACGAAGCTATGGCATGACAAAAACCTCCGGGTGAATGAACTTCACGTTGGTCAGAAAGTTCTCCTTTTCCAATCTAGCCTCAAACTGATGTCTGTGAAGCTAAAGTCCAAATGGGTAGGGCCATACACTGTTGTTGGCCTTCGAGCAAACGGAGCTGTGGAGATCCAGGGAAGTGCCTCAAACTCTACTCCCTTTCTTGTTAATGGTCATCGGGTGAAGGTTTTTAGGGATAATTCTGAGTTGTGTGTAGTGGAGGAAATGTCACTACGCGCACTCTCCATTATCGCCTAGTCAGTTTGGCAAGCAGTGCTCTCGATGAATTCCTGGGTCAGGTAAATTGGGATGTTTATTTATATCTATTCACTGAACCAGGGAATCTCGAGAGTGCTAAATTGAATGAGTAAATAATTTAATCGTTTTTTTTAAATGAAAAAAATCCAAACAAAGAAAAAATTCTAATCTTCCAAAAATATTTTCGGAATGCCAGATTTCTTTAGGGACCTTTAAATCCTTAACCTAGGAACCTGTTGTTTCATTTTTGTTGTTTTTGTCTAAGTGTTGTATTGCGAGAGGGAAGCGTTTACATGGGGCAGAGAAATGTTAGCTTGGGAGGGAAGAGATACGGTTTTGATATTCAAAACCCACTTTATGGGTAGGCGTATGGATGCTTACATCATGCCTGCAACCGTTCCCATTCCTACCTAAATATCTCTTTTCCCTCCTTATTCTTTATTTCCTACAACTGAATTCTCTCTCTCACTAAAAACCCCAATTTTCTCCCTTGCAATTCCACCAATTTCTAACCCTAACCAGAAATTTTCTTCCAAGTTCTTTGCAAAATTTTCAGATTCAGGCCATGGAGAACACATCAAATGCAGGAAATCCCACCGGATCTGCCGATTCCAACACGGTAACGTTCACGGCAGAGTTGATGCAGAAGTTTGGCTGGCCGGAAGAGGCGATGAAAGCCTTCGCCCTGTTCACGTCAATAATGGGGAAGGCCACACCTGTCGCGTCGACGTCCATCACAACCGCATCGCCGCAAGTTCCTGAGGATACGATTTCCCGATCGTCTACCGTACATGCAGAAGCCGACCCGTTTACTGGTGAACCGGAAAAAGAATTTGCGGTAGGCGGAGAGCAAGAACAAAGGACAGATCTGGTTGTGGAGATGGAGCAGACGACGTTTGTTGAGGGGTGTTGTCTCTGAGGTTGTTGTTGTTGAGGGGGAAAGCCCTGTTATTTCTGCTAATGTTGGTGTTGTTGAGGGGGAAACCCCTGTTGGTGAGTTGGAGGGGGCAACCCCTGATATTTCTGAAGAATTTGCTGGGAGGAGAACCCCGGAAGGGATGGCGGGCGGTGATGCCTAATTTCTGAGAAGAAAGTTGTTGAGGGGGAAACCGCTATTTATATCGAGGGGGCAGCCCCTGGCTTGTTTGGGGAGGCAAAGGCTCCCGTTACTGAAGGAGTACAGGAATCCGTTGAGGATAGGGTGAATCTGATAGTGGATTTGGCAGATGTCCCGGAAGGGATGGATTCACCGGTGAACGAACGAAAAGCCAGGAGACAGGCTCGACGGAGCCTGTTGAACGTGATAGATGATTTCGTCCCACCTACTGAAGGTGAAATACTGGGCTTAGCACCCATGGAAACCGTGGAGGATAACTCTCCTAGACCTAGCGAGGAGGGGAGTGATGGGGTGGAGCGCCGCTTGGCGGCGAAATGGAAACGGAAGGGAAAACATGCAGCTCCTTCCTTGGTCAAGAAGACGAAAAGGCCCTCTGGTGGTAAAGCTATTGAAGTCTCCCTCCCTTCCCAGGTGAAGGTACCATATGCTAGGGAGCTGGTTAGCCCTGCTAGGTCCAGTGAATCTGAAGAGGAGCCAGAAGAGGAACTCAATTTCGAACCTGCAGAAGTGTGGATTACTAAAGGTTTGCTTGATGCCATGAGGAAATTTGATGACCCTAAACGAGCGGCGACCTACAAGGAACGGAGTTTTTTTTTAATCAAAAGCACCACGAGGGTGGAGGGTTAAGGCGGACCCACACCTGTGCATTACTAAGAACAATTGCAGCGAACAACCAGGAACACCGTGCCGCCAAAAAGTGACGGCTCGCCAAAACCAATTAGAGTACAACGAGGGCCTCCCTACCAACTAGAGTGGTCATCAATGTACTCTTCACTATTCTATTACAATTAACATGGTGCAACCTTCACATCACAAAATCCAAGGTCTGTCACTTAATTGAGGCCCGCAATAGGGATACCCCCGCGATGAACGATCCCTCCCGGATCAAGTTCCTCGATGAAGCCTTCCTTCTCCCGGTTGGGGAGCCCACATGAGACATTCATTGAGCAAGCGCTCGGCTCGTTCGCACTAGAGTCATCCCGATCGAATGACACTGTGGTGACATTGTCTGTCAAACGCAAATTGTCGATGTGTAGAGCTTTGGAGTGCATGTCTCCCTTATGTGCCTTGCCTTTCCTCTTCCTCGACACCAATTGGAATCCATCCTCGTCCATGCTTGGTTGACTCCCAAGGGGTGCTCGAGGAGCAAACGAATCGACGTTCATTGTACCCTCCTTGTTCTTCTCTTGGTTGCCACTATCTTTTTCCTTGTCCGTGTGATCAATGTCCGGTGAGGTACCAACCCTAATCGCCGCCTTTGGACGCCATTTTCAACGGATGATCTTGTGATCGTGGCTAGGGTAGAACGCCTTGGTTGGTGTTCGGTAATCCTTGCCTCCAACGCGACCCTTCCTTCCCAAACATGACACTCATCAATGACATACCCAACATGCTTACAATTCTCGCAAAACAATGGGATACGGTCCCATGCTACTTTGTGTCTTGAATTTTTGCCTAGGATGTTTAGCATGATCTCCTCCGTCGGGGGGTTAGAGATATCAATCTCAACACATATCCTAGCAAAAGAGAGCCGGGTTTGATTGATTGTGGCATGGTCCGCTTGTAACGGCTTGCCTAGTAGCTTTCCGATCACCATGAGGGCCGATTCCTCAAAGAGATGGGCCGGTAGTCCCATGATATTGCACCACACGGCAACGATGGGCGTCTCAAAGAACGTATCAAAGTCCGATGCCCACTTAAGACCTTAGCATAATCAGCCATATCTTGGAATTGAAGTAGGATGTGCTTGGCATTCAAGTATTTCCAAGTGAAAGAACCAACTAGCCCCATACCCCCTAAGCTTTTTTGAATTTGGAAAGAAGAAGGGAGTGAGTGGGAAAACTTCCCAACAATGGCTAGTCCTAGTTTCTTCGAGAGATATTCCGTTTCAACATCGGTAAAGGAGAGATAAGGTGTACCTTCAAAGTCTCCGGCTGTCCCCAAAGGTGTGACCTTGCCGGCGTCGAGTGGGATTGGCTCGTCCTTATGGGTTTTATATGGTGTTGAGGCTCCCACCATGCACCCCATCCCCCCATGTGCGAACAAGTTTTTACCCTCCTTCCATGCATTTGCCGGCGGGACCAGGTTTTCCGGTGGGTACTCCGGCAGCCTGCCGTCGGTGCCATGGTCCCCCTTGTCTCCATCAATGCCGAATTGGGTGTGGATAGCACATGGTGCTGATTTTGAATTCAAAATGGCATTTACCTCAAATGGACCATCATTCTCTTGCCCAAGCAAAGTAACCTTTGTCTTTTCCTTCTTTTGTGAGTCACATGCCAACCCATCCTCTAGCCTAGGCGTCACATGGTGGGGTGTACTTGCATTGGTCTCCTTGTTGACCATCTCATACATCAAGGTCCCGGCGCAATTCCGGCCATCCCCTCACCATCAAGACCTTCCAAATCTTTTGTCGAAGCTTTCTCATCCTTTTCCATTTGAGCTAAAGAGCTCAACATCTCTCCCCAATAAGAGCTTGCTTAACATCCGGCGACCCCCTCCCTTCACAATGGAGTTTCCCGACGAGTCCATCAGCCATTTCGAACACCAGCCGACTCACCTCCGAACCAGATTCAAGACAGGCTCGTTTGAGGGCTTGTCGAGCTTTCTCCGGGTGGGGCGTGCCAACCCTTTTGGTTTAGGGCCGTGCAATCGAACGAAACTTCCACTCCGGCGAGGAAGGGGGCTGCATCGTGTGTATCAAGGCCATGGGCTCCCCCTTCGGCAGCTCACCACCGGACTTCACCATGTGTCGGATGCAACAATCACATTTCACCTCCCTCAAAGGGGAGGGAGGGAGAGAGGTCGAATTCTAGAGAGAAGGGAGAGCTTCTCTCACTAATCTTAAGCAACTACCTTCAAGGAACGGAGTGGTTCGGGTAAACTTGCAAAGTCTGGAAAATGATATGATCCCGAAGAATTAAAGGAGATAGATTCCAATGAAGAATTCCGGTAGTACATTGATGCCATCAGTTTCTATTGGTTGTTGAAGCATAGCTCTGTGGAGGTTAAAACGGCGCTGGCACGTGAATTCTTTTCTACATTCTGTTTGAAACCAACCACCGACTTGGATGCCAATTCCATCACTTTCTATATATTCACCGAAGAATATGAAATTAGTATCCGAGAATGGTCCCTCCAAATGGGATTGTTCACGCGTACGGAGGATGATGAGGGACTATGGAATGATCGGGTGGTTGGAGCGCCGAAGTTTACGCCTGGATTCAAACCACAATCGGCCTGGGAGTTCATCACCCACCCGAAGGTGGGACAGTTTAAGACAAGTATTTCAAAGGGGTTTCATATAGAGAATCGCATACTTCGATTTGCTCAGACTTTCATCAGTTACAATCTCATGGGGACTGCCAACTCAGCCTTGACAACGGTGGATTTATACCTTACTTGGTGCATGGCCAAGGGAGTACGGGTGCATTTAGGCTACTAGTTAGCCCGGGCATGCCATCAAATGACCTCCAACCCTTCCCGACACATGTACACGTGTCACCTTTTAGGGACTTATCTTCAGCGAAACACGATAATGAAGATCGCCAAATCGGCCCCTGAGGTGGTTTTCTGTGAGCCTCCAGAAATCTTCAACGTTGACTACTTTTTAAACAAGGGGTTGTTGTACATGCATGGGAAGGAGGTTTGTTTCTACGAAGTCAGCAGGGTGGAGCCCCAGGTCAAGCAAGAACTGGAAGTTGTCAAGTCCAAAACTACTGTTGAAGTTGAGGCGATGAGGAAGGAGGTGGCAGAAATGAGGACAGATATCAGGGGAGTCAAAGAAGAAATGGCGGCCCTACGGGGTAGTGTGAATGAATTGGTGGGGATGTCGTCAGCCCACAGCGGTCAGATGAAGGAGGCTGTCCAGTTAATGATGATGATGACAAAATGGATAAAGGAGAACTTCTCCGAGCCCCAGGCGAAACTGACTACTAGACCCAGCACGGTGTCCACCCAGCCAGGGGCAGGGAGTTCGACTCCCCAGCATCCCCCACCCACGTCTAAACCCATGTTAGCCCCGTCGACATCAAAGACCTTGACTGTGAAGCGGACATTGACCAAGCAACCGAGTGAGGAAGTGAAGGAGAAGTCGGATTCGCCGGCGAGAAAGAAAGCAAAGATGACCCGACCTTACGTACTGCCCCAGTCTGGCTCCCGCGGGGGCCAGACTCCGAATTGAATCCCCCATGAACAAGTAACTTTTACTTTTCTATTTTTTTTCCTTTCTTTTTTCTTTTCAGTTTATATATGTTCTTTGCCAGCATGCTTTTTTCTGTATATATGTGTTGTGCTTTCACACACTTAGCCCAATGATTGGTCTAAGTGTGAGAAGGGGTTCTTTTATGCATGTCTTGGCTTTTGTCTGTTGCACTTCTCCCACTTAGCCCGATGTTCGGTCTAAGTGTGAGAAGTTTGTGTTGTTTGTGCGTGTCTTGTCTTGTTTATTGTTGAGTGTTTGTTTTGTACTGGGTTTTACTTCCCTGTTTCCCCCCTTCACTGGGATAGCTTGGGGACAAGCTGGAGTGAAGTGGGAGGGGGAGGGAGTGAGTGCAGTATTTGTTTTTGTGGTTAGGAGTCTCTAGGTCTAGTCTAGGTTTAATGTTTTTGTGTGTCGCATGAGCTAGTGATATAATAAGGTAAGATTCCCTTAGTAAGAGCGATTGAAGATAGGATGCATGTCAACTTTGAGGCCTTTTTACCTTAATAAGCCGAATGCGGTATGAATGAAGTAAAGACGATAGAAGATGCTTTAGATAACCTAGTTGCGCAGCCCCTCTATAATGTGAGTTATAAGCCTAAACATATTGAGCTAACATCTTAGAAACGGGGCCGCCACTTGATGTTTAGGGAGTAGAGCCGGAAGGAGAAAAAATGTGGTTCTGGAGGTATAAGATGGACAAAGTCCAGGAATTGGAGTTATAAGCTGGACGAAGTCCAGGGGAAAAAAAACACATATATAAAAGGAGGAATAGAAAAAAAAAGAAATCTAAGGACAGGAAGCAATAAGTAACCTGACCCAGGAATCAAAAGGGAAGGGGGACTGTAGTAAGTTGAAACTCTCATAACCTGAATCATCAGTGGTGTGTCGTTGACTTAAGAGTGAATCGATCCTAACATCCCTGGTGAGGAATGAGTGATCGAGCGAACCTAACAGCTGGGAAATCGATAGGCTATCTTGACAAACTGACAGACCGTTTAGGTGGAACAAGGAAGGAGGAGGATTTGAAGGCTGTAGTCAATCGGATAGAACTTAAGCTTGTGGGGACGATCGCCTAAAAGTTGAAACTAGTTCATGTTTGTGTGTTTTTTTCTCTCTCTTTAAGTGTTGTTTTCTCTTTTGTGAATCTGTAGTATGTCTAGGTCTAGTAGTTTGTGTGTTGTTCGTGTCTTGTTTGTAGAATCGTTCATAGGAACTGTGCATTGAAATTCGCCTTATTTCTTTTTCTTGTCTTTCATGCTTGAGGACAAGCATGGTTTAAGTGTGATCAGTTTGATAAGGCTAATTTCATGCATAGGTCTAGGGGTTGAATTCATACAATTATAGGGTCTAACACATGTCTTAAGCCAGGTGTGCAGAAGAATTCGCCAGGTCGAGGAACAAAGAAGGCGAATTACAATGACCATGCAATTGCGGCAAATAAGTAAGCAAATTCGGAGAAAAATTACTAGACGGAGGGATCGTGAAGCTGAAGGGCAGAATGGTGATTTCTGCGAAGGTTTCTAGAAGATCCTATCGCATCTATGCTCAGGGGGGAGGACCTTTTTTTGGCACTGAGGCCTCTGGTTCTTAGCTAACACACTTCTGCACACTTAGGGATTTTTCTTGTTTTGAAAGGGGTCACGTTCGGGTCCACGGCTGTTGTTGATTTCACCAAGCTTCGCTGCTTGAAGCTCGGCCCTGTTCTCGTTTGAAGCGTTCGTAGTTTATGAAATCTCTGTTTTCCGTATTTGAGCTGTTGTTGAGTTTTGATTATGGATGTCATTTACTTTGAGCTTATTGGTTACTGAATTGGATGTTTGGTTTCCGTGCTGGTTGTTTATTAGAGTAGAATCGTTGGGATCTAGTGTTGATCACAGTAGATTTGTTGAATCAGAAGTTATGGAGTGAGTTTGGTTGTTGTTGGGTTCGGACTGCTTGGATCCGGAGTGAATGAAGCTTCCGACGTTTAGATCTGCCACAGAGTGATCAGGATTTATGCCTAATTTTCGTGTTTTCATTTCATTCCGTCTAGTATACGTAGATCTGTTTTATTTCCGATTGGTTGCAAGTTTCGGTCGTCCGAATCTTTACATTTTGTTTGAATCTCGGTATGTGCTTTGTTTTCTTTATCTTCGTGTTTGATTCAGTTGAAGTTATACATGTCATTGTTAGTTAAATTCGTAGTTTGTTAGTTGCAGCTTTTCTTCCGTACTTGATATTTCTGGGAGTTGGTCCCCACTTTTATTTGCGTTCTGTTTAGCTATAATTAGTAATTGTTGCTCGGTCTAGGAAGTTAGTTTAAAATTACGTGGTCCTAAGGATGTTCGATCGCATCATGACGTTTACAGTTTCCTAGGTCTAGTGTTTGATTTTGTGCCTAGGTCTAGCCGTAGTTATACCTCAACCCAAATTTGCGTGGCAGCAGCCGCTTTCTAAACCAAAGTCTCTCGATGCTTTCTTACGCGTCCATCTTCGTGGGATCGACTCCTGCTTCTCTATACTAATCTATAGTATAACGAGTTGAGGGATCTTTGAAACGCAAGAGTTTGTGTGTTCATAGACAGAGTCTTCCGTGTCACCTTGACTTCCTAGACCTAGTGTTTAGTGGATTCATTGGACTTGGTAGCTCGACCTAGAAGTTTATTACACATACACTCACACGACAAGCAGCCATTTCAATGGGCCTCGGCTATGTAGAAATTGCTCTTGCCAAGGTTGATTTGTTGCCCGGACACCTCGGTATAGTGGTCAAGGCATGCACGTAGCTTTCTGAGAGGGGCCACGGCCGCTTGCGTGAAAATGATGATATCATCGGCATAGGCGAGATGGCTGATCTCCAAGCTACCCCGAGTGGCTTTGAATGTCATCTCTTTATTTCCAATGATCAGTTTATCAAGTGATCTCGAGAGATAATCTGTGGCAAGAACAAAGAGGGCGGGGGAGATGGGGTCTCCTTGCCTGAGCCCACGGGTGGATTTGAAGAACCCCGCCGGAGCACCATTAATGAGGATCGAGAACCAGCATGTCCCAATACACCTCTCGATGATCGCCACCCAGGACTCCGGGAAGCCCATTTGCTTAAGAACCTGGAGAAGGAAGGGCCATTGCACTCGATCATAGGCCTTGGCCATATCGATCTTGATAGCTACGTTCGGGGCTGGGGTGCTTCTTTGGAGCTCATGGAACATTATCTATGCAAGGAGCACATTGTCGTTGAGAAGCCTCCCTTTGACAAACCCGCTTTGATTTGGAGCGACGACACACGGAAGGAACGGGCGAGTCATTTCGTGAGGATTTTAGTTATCACCTTGTTGATTACATTGCACAAACTAATGGGCCTATAGTCTCCCCAAGTTTCGGGTAGAGTCTTCTTGGGGATAAGAACAATACTCGTGGCCGTAAAGCTACGGGGAAGGAATTGCCTAACCACTTCCACCACGTCTGGTCCCACGATACCCCAGCATGCTTGAAAGAACAAGGCCGAGAAGCCATCCAGCCCGGGAGCACTATTGCCCGAGATATCGAATACCGCTCATTTCACCTCATCTACATTCGGCGGTTTGGGGAGATCCTCCAAATGCTCCGGGGGGGGAGTTGTTGCAACAGACTAAGGTCCGGGTCAGCAAGCTCCGGGTAGGCTGGAGCAAGAAGATTTTGGAAGAACTCGACCGCTGATTCTTTGATTTCCGTGTCATCCGTAAGTTCTCTCCCATTAGAGTTAATCTTGTGAATTCGTAACCGAATCCTCTTCTGCTTCACCCAACTTTGGTAGAATCTAGTGTTTTTATCCCCCTCTTCCAGCCATCGAAGTGCCACTTTCTGATGCCAAAAGTCTTCCTCCATCTTGAGAAGGAGAATGTACTCGGCTATTTGTTTGTTGACCTCCGTTCTATTCCGGGCCGAGGGGTTTCCTACGAACTCCGATTGAGCCACGGCAATGTTCTCTTCACAAGTTTTGAGATTGGCGTGTATATTCCCGAAGACCTCTTTGTTCCACCGTTTGAACTTTCTTTTGATACTTGCAAGCTTGATCTTTAAGTTGAGAAGGCCCTCAGCTTCTGTGGGAGCCATCCAATCGTCTTGCACCACCCCGGCAAAGCCCTCATGCCTTACCCACATGTTTTGGAACCGGAACGCTCTACCACCCTCGTGGTTGTTCGGCATTCTGCATCTGACAAGGATTGGTCCGTGATCCGAAGCAATGCGGGGGGAGATTAGTGACTCTTATTGCGTCAAACAGTTGGGATGACGTTTCACTGACTAGCACCCGATCCAACCTTTCCATAGGGCCATTCTTTGCCCAAGTGTATTCTGACCCATCAATTCCTGGGTCCATAAGTCTGCAATCCTCAATGGCCTCGGCAAAGTCTACCATCTCCGCCTGCCGATTGGTGTCACTTCCCGTTCTATCTCGAGTGGAGAGGATGGTGTTGAAGTCCCCTCCAATGAACCAAGGCATCTCTTCCAACACTTGGGTAATGTCCCTCATCTTTTCCCAAAGAGCGAGCCGCTCCCCTGTCGTGCATTTGGCATACACGGCCGAGAGCATAATAGGATTTGGTATCCGAGGACACATAAACCTCCCATGAAACATTTGATGTTCGCGCCCTTGTAGGACATCCCCAACGCCTTCGAGAACTTGTCCGGGTTAGGGGAAGTAAGTGGCCCCCCTTGAAATTCAATGATTTGAAGGCCATCATCTCTTCCTTGAGACGTCTCACCTCCATAAGGGTGGGATTGGCTTCATCCTCATTTTCATTGTGAGAAATGGTATCTTCCCATTCTTCCTTGTCTTCCATATCATTCTCCAAGAAGTTCTCCCGAGCCATGAGGGAGAAATAGCGCTTCTCGCCGTGCCATGTCCGCTCCTTTCGGCCTATTCGGGTTAGAGACAACAATCATGAGTAGGTTTGGTACCGGGATAGGGCTGTGGCGCCGTTACCCCGCAAGTTAATTGTTCCCCTTTGTAGTGTTTTCCGTTTTTCTGGCCTAAATGTAATTCTGACGGGAGTAGGGTGAGGTCCGGAACCTTTGGTACCGGACTGTACAATACTCCCTTGTTGTTTCCCTTTCGGCACACCACTCTCGGGTGTGGCCGCGTATTGTATTTTGAACGTTTTGGAATATTGGGATGAGGGACCCGCGAACCCTCCACCGAGATGGTGTTTAAATTAAAAAAAAGAGTAGGGGGTGGCCTTCGTCGCTTGGTCCACTACCGGAGAAGGTCCGGCAAGGAGAGGCTGCGCCGCCGCCGCATCAAGTGTCTCCACCGAAGCCAAATCAATGATTTGGAGAACATCACTCTTTTTTGGCTCCATTGGCTGCATTGGGAGAGGGGAGCACGGCTCCACACGTGACATTCCATTTTTTTTTTTAATCAAACACCTTCACGGTGGAGGGTTCGTGGGTTCCTCATCCCTATATATCAACAAAAGACCATTACAAGCGAATGATTACAATTGGACCAATCTTTCTAATGCTAGGGGACCAAAAAACAATTTACATCACACCCTATTACAATTACACCACAAGAGTAGATAGGGGTCAAGCCGTGGATGGACCGACACCCACATACTCTACGGTGTCCGGTACGAAGCAAGATCGGTGGGCCACATTCCGAACCTCGAGCTACTTATGGTCATCATCTCTCACCCGAAGATTGGGGACTCCCAATTCATCCATTCGGATGATGGCTCTGATCATTCTTGGAACATTCTGTGGAGACATATGTTGGAAAGTATCTTGTTCCACTCCCATTTTGGCGAGCATATCGGCCGCTTTGTTGCCCTCCCTATGTAGGAAGGTGGCACGGAATATATGTCTACGTTTGAAGCCATGCAAACGGGCCATGATGCGGCGAACTTGTGCCGGCCCCCAAGTAGTACCATTGAGCAACTTAATAGCTTGTTTCGCATCCGATTCGATCCATATGGGTTGGTTGAAGGCCTTCGCTACCTCCAACCCATGGTGTATGGCCATGAGCTCGGCCTCTAGAGCCGATTGGGCGACGAGGGGGGTTGAGAAGGCTACTAGTAGCTTCCCATCGTGGTCCCGAACTAAACCCCCCCTCCTCCCTTGTTTGTTGCCTCGAAGAACGCACCGTCCGTGTTAAGCTTGATCCACGTGTGTTCCGGAGGGTGCCACTTAACCGGCATGACTAGCGGTCTCGGCCCCCTTGTCTCGGGGTGATTCGGGGGATTCATTCCGAGTTTCACTCCCTTCCAATGCTTCGGCTTGATGTGTTCATTGGCCATGTTGTTGTGGATGAACATTTGAACCTTCCAAACAACCTTGTACAGTTTGAACTGGGTTTGCTCATGTCGGCTCCTGTTCCTCTCCGCCCAAAGAAACCACAGAATGAGGTATGGCATGACTCGACAAAGGTGTCTCCTATCGTGCTGTTGGATCCTTAACGACTACACTTGCAACCTGTCCGGAATGGTGTCGTTCGCCCTAAGGGATGGGGCCGAACCTTCGAACCAACCGTCGAACTCCCTCCATACACATGCTGCTCCCCACCCCCGGATGAAGAGATGTTGGAGGGACTCGGTGTTAGGCCTCTGTGGGCAGCATTGACATTTCGACGCAAGCTCTATCTTCCTCCATTGGAGCTTGGAATCGACCGGGATCCTATTTGACAACAGTTGCCAATTAAAGATTGCAATGGATTTTGTGAGGCCAGCCCTCCAAATGTCGTCGAGACCTTGGATTCTCGGCCACTGCGTGCGTATACTCTCCCAAGTAGTAGCCAGCGAGCTCTCACCGAGCCGAGAGAGCTTCCATCGAGGGACGTCCGATTCTCCCGCAACGATTGGAGTATCAAGGATTTGTGTGATAACCTCTTGTGGCATTCCGGCCTGGTTGTGAAGTTGGAGTAGCTTAGCCTCGTCCCAAGTTCCATCCCTAATGTAGTCCGAGACCTTGGTCATTGGGGAACCCCTATCGTTAAGACAGATTTCGCGAATGGGAGAGTCACCAAGCCAAATGTCATCCCAAAAGTAGGCCTCACCCTGACCGATCACCCATCTAATGTGCGGATTTGCTTGATTTCTCACTTTCATTAATCGTTTCCATGTCGGGCTGTTTCTCCCCGAAAGGGAGGACGCAAGGGGGGAGTTGTTATGACAATACTTGGCCTTCATGTAGGTACCTAGCCCATAGGGAGTTTTGCTCTCGGAACCTCCACCATAGTTTGATACTAAAGGCTCGTAGGACTTCTTTGGACTTACGAATGCCGAGACCCCCTTTAGGAGTGGGGAGGCAGATCTGATCCCACCCAATCCAATGTGTCTTTTTTCTCTCGGTTGACGATCCCCAGAATAATCGAGCCATCTGCTGATCCAATTGTTTAATAGCCCCGGACGTTGGTTCGATGGCCTGGAAAATGTGCAGTGGCACCGCTTCAAGTGTGCTTTGGAGTAGGGTAAGCCTACCTCCAAAGGAGAGGTGTCGATGAGCCCACCCCGAGATTCGTGCAGCAATCTTTTCCCGAAGGAACATAAACATATCTGTACGTTTGACACCACGATAAATAGGAACTCCAAGGTACAAAAAAGGGAAGGTACCTCGTGCGAAGCCTCCTTCATTTTGTATTAGGTTGGCGCACCCTTCATGTTGTTCGGCAATGTAGAAATTGCTTTTTTCCAGGTTAATCTGCTGTCCGGAAACCCCCGCGTATGCCTCCAAGCATGTCCGATGCTGCCGAAGAGGTCCCTCCGCTGCTTGTGTGAATATCACAATGTCATCGGCGTAGGCGAGGTGACTTATTTCCATGCAGTGGCGAGTAGCTCTAAAAGTCATCTCTTTCTTTCCCAAAATGAGCTTGTCTAATTCCCTTAAGAGGTAGTCAGCTGCAATCACGAAAAGTGCCGGGGATATTGGATCTCCTTGTCTGAGGCCGCGGGTGGACTTAAAAAACCCGGAGGGGGCGCCATTGACCAGCACCGAGAACCAACACGAGCCCACACATCTCTCAATCATAAAAACCCGCGGGGCCGAGAAACCCATCCGGTGTAGCACTTTCAAAAGGAAGGGCCATTGTACTCGGTCGTAGACCTCAAAAGGATGGGCCATCTCGAGAGCTCATGGAACATCTCCTGTGCGAAAAGGACATTGTCATTGAGGAGCCGTCCCTTCACAAATCCATTCTGGTTTGGTGAGATAACCATAGGGATGAGCGAAGTCATTCTCTTCGACATTATCTTTGTGATAATCTTGTTGACGACGTTGCACAGGCTAATGGGGCGGTAGTCACTCCACGACTCCGACACTAGCTTTTTTGGGATGAGGACTATGCTTGTGGCCGTGACGCTACGTGGGAGGTAGGCATCCCCGAAGAATTGACCAATTGGAATAAGGCCAAACCGTCGCCCAACAGGCCTGGTAGAATAAGGCCATGAATCCATCCGGCCCTGGGGCACTATCCCCGGAGATGTCAAAAACAACTTTTCTAACTTCATCTGCGGACGGGGGCTCAGGTAGTGCAGCCACTTATCCGAGGGTGGGAGTTGGTGAATCAAACTAAGGTCTGGCTCAAAAAGTGTGAGGGGTCTGGGGCCAGGAGGTCTTGGAAGAACTCCACCGCCGAGTTTCTGATCTCCATTTCATCCGAGATCTCCCGGCCGCCCACATTGATCTTGTGGATGCTCATGCGAATCCCTTTTTGCTTGACCCAACTTTGGTAGAATTTAGTATTCTTCTCGCCCTCCCCTAGCCATCTTAGGGTAGCCTTTTGGCGCCAGAAATCCTCCTCCATTTTAAGGAGTCGAATGTACTCGGCGATGCATCTATTGATCTCTGTCATGTTCTCCGGGTTGGCCTTCCTTCGAAATCACTTTTGGCCATTGCAATTTTCGCCTCCATATCCCTGAGGTTGTTATGTTCCCGAAAGTCTCCTTGTTCCACACCTTTAGGGTTCTCTTTAACCGAGCAAGTTTGATTTGGAAATTGAGGAGGCCTTCGGACTCCGTCGGTTGGATCCAATCTCCCCGTACAAGGTCCTCAAATCCTTCGTGCCTAATCCACATGTTTTGGAACCTGAATGGCCTTCCCCCGATGTTGTTGCTTGTCACTTTGCATCTTACCAACACAGGCCCGTGGTCCGAGGCAATCCGGGGCAGGTTCGTCACCCGAGTAGTTTCCAAACTTTGTGCCCACCGTTCGTTCACAAGGATTCTATCCAATCTTTCGAAGAGGCCATTCTTGGCCCACGTGAACTCCGACCCATCAAAGCCCGGGTCTAGTATCCTGCAGTCCTCAATGGCCTCCGCAAAGTCCACCATTTCGGCTTGGCGGTTTGTGTCACTCCCTACTTTGTCTCGCGGATGGAGAATGGTGTTGAAGTCCCCTCCGATCATCCAAGGTGTGCCCTCCATGAGT
Source organism: Salvia splendens (assembly GCF_004379255.2). NCBI lineage: Eukaryota > Viridiplantae > Streptophyta > Magnoliopsida > Lamiales > Lamiaceae > Salvia > Salvia splendens. Next base: position 25,646,895 of record NC_056036.1, on the reverse strand, counting down.
ATAGAGCACTCCCTCAATTCATCCCATAAATGGAGTCGTTCGGACCTAGTGCATTTTGCGTAAATCGTCGAGACACACAAGTGGCTAGCTAGGCGAGGGGATCCAAAACGGCCGAATAAGGCCTGATCCGTATCTCTCTCGACCATGAAGCTGGGCCCCTCCACAACGAACACCCAAATCTTCCCATTTCTATTCGAACCTTGAAAAGCCAGCCCCAAAGCCTTTGAGAATTTCTCCGGGTTAGGGCTTGTGAGCGGCTCCATTATTGCAAGAAAATGAATATTATGAGTTTTAATTAATCTTTTAAGAACATTTTGGGTAAGCGAGTTAGCAACTCCCCTAACGTTCCAAAACATAAAGTTGACAGACATGATTAATGGGGAAGTATCTTACCCGGTGACCGTGAGAGGTCCCCCTGGAATTCCACCATTTGTAGTTATTCCTCTCCTAGGTACTCCTCCTCATTCATGAGCATAGGATCTTCCCCATCGGCTGCATCAATGGTTCAGGGTATCCCCTCTGCATCTCCCTCCCCCTCCAATCCATCATCATCTTCTAAGAAATCTTCATTCTCCATGAGAGAGTAATATTGGTTGGAGCTTAAGACATTTCGGGATGCTTGGGACCCTCGGCCCCTTGCCGAGGATAACCTCATCTCCCCCCATCCGTGGGAGTTCTCAACGCACCCCGTGCACCACCCCTCCAACTAGTGAACGCCCCCCGTCTTGAGGGCGTGTATCCATTCGTTGCTCCATGAAATTCACCTCCAAGAGGGGTGGAACTAGCGAGCACTCCAATGGTTTTATCGAAGATTTCTCGACCATAGGAGCTCTCACCACCCTCATGAACGCATGCGTCCGGGACCACCTCAAAGTTTCCATGCACTTCGCCCATGATATCCGGACCCGACCACTCCCTCGGCTCGGATTCATTAGCCGAGGTTCCGGCCTTTGGCTGCACCTTTGGCCTTTGTTTCTCTTTTGATGTTTCCACTCGTTGGTACTACCCATTTGCTTTTGTTGTTCCATTTTGTCCCTTCCACCTTGACTTTCATGGTGTGGCTGTCTCGGTGTTACATTATTGTAGATCCTCTTCGCGGGACGCTCAACCTTGCCCGCCGCATAACACACCTCACTTTTATGCCCAACATGCCTACATTCCATGCAATAGGCCGGGATCTTGTCCCTTTTCACTTTTTGCACCGTCTCACGTCCATAAATATCTAGAATAAACTCCTCGGGAGGTGGCTTCGTGATGTCAATCTCAATGCAAATACGAACAAACGAGAGTCTCGACTTGTTGGTCGTACCACGATCCACTTGTATTGGGGTTCCAAGCAATTTACCGATGGCAAAAAGGGCGGAGTGATCAAAAAGGTGGATTGGGAGGCCAATGAGATTTCACCAAATTGCCGTGATCGGTGACTCACAATACGCATCAAAATCCGGGGACCATTTGAAAACCCTCATGGGAGACGATCAATAAACCACACCGGAGTGCCTTTCGGTCCACTAAGCAATCGGGCATAATCCGCCATATCCTCAAATTGAACAAGTATATGCTTAGCATTAATATATTTCCATGTAAAACCTCGAGTGAATTTGATATTATCTAAGGCCTTTTGTATTTGGTATGAAGTGGGAATAGAGTGGGAGAACTTACCCACAATGGCGTGCCCAAGGCTCGTGGCTAGCTTTTGGACTTCCGCTCCGGAGAAGTAAATTGTCGGGATGCCATTGGAAGTGGTCGTAAAGCCAATATTTGGAATGTTCTCCGGCTCAAACACTTTCAGCCCTTCGGGGTTCGGCGACACCCGAACCATATCCGCCATGTTCTTGGGTGAGCTTGTGTGCCACACGCAATCCTCATTTCCTTCGGGTCGGATGTTACTCAATGGGGCCTTGTGCCGTGCCACCCAAGCGTTGCATACTGGCTCGGAACCAGCCAAAGCTTGGGGCCCACGGTGCTCGAGCACGTCGGACATCAACGTGTTATCATTAGCCGGCCTCCCGTCCGCATCCGAGGCCTTGTTATCGGTCACCGCGGAAGCCTTGTTGGGGGCCGAGGAACCTGCCGTGACTCGATGTGGTGGAGCGTCCGCCTTTGGAGGTTGGCTCGAATGCGGCCGACCACTTTCAAAGGCATCTCGGATTTTGAAGGTCCGGCCTCGTTCAAGGGGCGGGAAATCCTCCAGCAATGGGCCATTTGCTACCGAGGGAGGTTCGGGGGAAGGTCCGGAAGCCCATGGGAGGAAGAGGTTCGGTCCGGCGTTTTCGGCTAGGTCCGCCGGCCAATTGTCTCCGAGAAGGGGCTGCGCCACTATGGAGTCTAACATCTCCGGCGTGTCAAGAGTGACAAGATGCAAGATGGAGTCTTTTTTTGGCTGCACATGGGCTGTAACGGCTATGTGCTCACGTGATGTCTCGGCTTGGCAAGCCACCAAACAACTTTCGGAAAGTGATTTTGTTGTTGTATCCATTTCGGGCAATTTGACTTTCACATCAACCAAGGACACTTGTACCTCCTTTGGACTATCCACCATGCACCTTGGTACTAGGGGAAGTGTGTCCCTATCATCGCCGGTGAACTCCATGTCGCCGACGAGGTTCTGATAGGGGTCCGGCACCGCCGCGGTCGGCGCGGCTGTTCCGTCACCGGTAGAGGTTCCGTCCACCAAGGTGACTTCCTCGTCAATATTTGTAGTCGCGGTGCTCTTAGGGGAAGAGTTCACCATTTCATCCATGTGGTGGCTCGCCGGAAAGATGGACACCTTGCATTTTGGTGACCCGGTGGTGGGACTATCTTCTTTACCAAACACAAGCTTCTTACGGAGCTGCTTGTCCTCCGGGAGTGGTGAAGGGACAAATCGCTTCCGTCCATTGCCTTTGGTAGAAGGAGCCGGAGTGCTCTTTCGGATTTTGAGCCGGGAGTTAACAGCCTTCAATTTCATGCCTTTGGCCGTCGGTTTGGGAGAGGTAATATCAATGGACCGGAAAACCATGAGCTGGTCCGGGATTGTCCTCGCTTCCTCGGGGCTTGTCGCAGTGTCCGACTGAGGTTCCGCCATGGCCGATCCGAGAGCACCTTCACCGAGCAAGTGGCAAGGTTCGGGGGAGTGGAAATCAAGGGTGGCTACGGGTTTTGGGGTGGATGATGGTGGAGATAAGCACGGAGTAGTAAGGGCGAACGACGAGATTGGAGCCGTGTGGTTCAATGTTCGGCGATTGGGGAGGGAAGAGGTGGTGTGGTGGCCGGCGTGGTGAGAACCGTGGGGGGTCGTGGGGGAGAAGTGGTGGGAGGCGGCGGGAGTTAGGGTGAGGGGATTGTTAGAGAGAAGGAAGAGCGTCTCTCTCTAAAATCATTGGCCAGATTCCTTGGCCGACCATGTGACATTCCAATTTGGTAAGGAACAAAGGCACTTTCGGAAAGGTATTTTGTTCCTATGCCCATTTCGGGCAAGTTGACTATCCCACTCCCCAAGATGTGTTTTGGAGCACATGGATTAGCCAAATCCTCATGGGATACGCAAGTAGACTTGGCATCATCTTCCCCAACGGTCTTCTCACTCTTGACGGGACCATGGTCGGAGGTTGGTGTTGGCGCGGCTGCCGGAGAATTCTCATGAGCCACCAACTCCATATGAACTCCTTCCGCGTTGGTATGAGCCGTAGGATGATTTTCCGGACCTTTTGCTTCCTTGTTACCGTTGGGGCATGCCGGAAATGAGAGTACCTTACATCTTGGACTATCATGACCGGGACTCAAATCAGCGGGCTCGGAGAAGGCGGTTTCATCCGCTCCGAAGACGAGTTTCTTCCGAAGTTGCTTGTCCTCCGGGAGTGGGGATGGCACAAACCTTTTACGGCCATGAACTTTGGTGGGAGGCGCCGGCGTGCTCTTCCTAGTCATAACCCGATTCTTCTTGTTTTTCAATTTCAATCCTTTGGTCGAGATCTTCGAGGTTGAGTCCTCGTTCGAGTAGAAGACCATAAGATGATCCGGGATAGTCCTTGCCTCCTCGGGGTCCGGCAGGGCCGGGGTGGGGTTCGAAGTGGGGTCCGGCATGGCCGGCCGATAGACGACCTCGAGGAGCCCGATGTGATTGCTCTTCGTTTGAATCGACGAGTTGAGAGAAGGTGTTGGAGATGGTACCGCACGGAGTAAAATGGGAGTGCGGCGAGGTTAGGAGGGGGTGGTTCGACGCCCGGCGGGGAAGCAAGCCTTGGGATGGTTGGGTGGAAGGGGTGGCGTGGTGTCCGACTTGGTGTTCGCCGGAGTGGAAGGGTCGTGGGTGTGTAGGGGTGAAGGGCGGCGAATGTTAAGGTGGGAGGATTGTTAGAGAGAAGGAGGAGCGTCTCTCTCTAAAAACGTACTTAGGAAGGGGCTTTTTTGTGTGGAAGGCCAGCTTGGTCGTGTAGCAACTGTAATTTAGGTTCATCCCAAGCGCCATCTATGATAAACTCTGAGACAATCCTCACCAGGCTGCCCCTCTCATCAAGGCAAAGCTCCCAGCGGATGTGCGGATGTGCGTGGACCCAAGCTCTAGCCAGTATTTTCCAAGTTGGGCTATTCCTTCCTGAGGTCCTCGTACTGAGTGGCGAGGATGTGGAGCAATATTTCTTCATCATGTAGCGTGCCCATAGGGAGCTCTGTTCTCGGAATCGCCCCATAGCTTAATGTTATAGGATCGTAAAACCTCCTTGAATTTCCGGATTCCCATCCCTCCTTCGTTGGTGGGGAGGCATATTTGATCCCAACTAATCCAATGTGTCCTTTTTCCTTTCATTTGTCGAGCCCCAGAGGAAACGTGCCATATGTTGATCAAGAGGTTTGAGAGTACCGGCTTTTGGCTCAATGGCTTGGAATATGTGGATAGGGATCGCCTCAAGGGTGCTCTTAATAAGGGTAAGCCTCTCTCCGAATGATAGGTGCCGATGCGCCCATCCAGATATTCTTCTAGCAATCTTCTCCCGAATGAACATGAACATATCCGTGCGCTTTACTCCTTGATATATTGGAACTCCCAGGTACAAGAAGGGGAAAGTCCCCCGAGAGAAGCCACCTTCAGTTTGAATAGTATGAGTCCATTGTTCATGTTCGTCGGCAATGTAGAAATTGCTTTTGGCGAGATTGATCTGTTGCCCGGAGACTCCCGCATATCTGTCTAGGCACGCTCGGAGCCGATGCAGGGGCATTTTGGATGCTTGTGTGAAGATAATGATGTCATCGGCATATGCTAAGTGGCTGATTTCCATGCACCGTCTGGAGGCCTTGAATACCATCTCTCTATTTCTGAGAATGAGCTTGTCGAGGGCCCCTGATAAGTAGTCTGCGGCAATCACAAACATGGCCGGTGAGATTGGGTCGCCTTGTCTGAGCCCTCGGGTTGATTTGAAGAATCTGGTGGGGGCACCATTGATGAGTACTGAGATCCAGCAGGACCCAATGCATCTTTCAACAAGGGCAATCCAGGCTTCCAGGAAGCCCATGTGCCGAAGTAACTTGACCAGAAAGCTCCGTTGGACTCTGTCGTAGGCCTTGGCCATATCAATCTTAATAGCCACATTCGGCGCTGGGGAGCACCATGCAATCTCGTGGAGCATCTCTTGGGCGAGGAGGACATTATCATTTAGGAGCCGTCCTTTCACGAATCCACTATGGTTCGGTGAGATAACCTCTGGCAGGAAAGGAACAAGTCTTGCCATTAGTACTTTAGTGATGATCTTGTTAAAGACATTACATAGACTAATGGGGCGGTAGTCGGCCCACGTCTCGCGCGAGGCCTTTTTTGGAATGAGAATGATGTTTGTAGCCGTGACACTCCGAGGGAGCTAGGCTCCATTCATTTCCCATCGTTTACCCCCCACGGTCTTCCGGCGTTCTCCATCACCCCCATCCATGAAGTCCCACTCCTCCCTTCGTTCTTGACGCTCCCACCCCCACCACCTTCATACCTACAACCCAATTCCACTCTAACCTTGACACAATCCCAGCCATGCCGGACGACCTGCCGAGCTACACGCCTTCCCCCCGAGGGTGTGCAAACCCTCTCGGACCAACTTATGAAGTTTAGCTCGATGGAAACATCCTCCCCGAAGCAACCATCTAAGAAATTGGCAACGAAGGTTGCCAAAGCAAAACTCAAGGCGCGAAGGAGTACCCCGGCTCCGCCTACCAATGGAAACGGACGGAAGAGATTCGTCCCATCTCCACTCCCCGAGGATAAACAAATACGGAAGAGGATTGACTTTGGGGAGGACGATGGCTCCTCGGTCGAGAGCCCCAAATGTAAAAGCTCCATCTTTCCGGCACCTTCAAGCCACGACATGGAGGAAGTTTCTTCTTTGAAGGAAGATGAGCAAGAAGGAAACGACAAGGAGCTGGAATTGGCGCCTCCGCGCGCGGAACAAGAAGCATCCCCCGACATTATGTCTTTCTCCGGTCATAACTCCGGCCAAGCCGCCGGAGAGGAGCTGGTCGGCCACGAGGAGAAGTACATCCAGCCGAGTCATGACAAATCCTTAGTACTTGGGGCTGCAAAAGGAATAGAAACCTTGGGTGAAGAGAGAGTCAAACTTCCCGAAAATAGGTATGGGAACAAAAATGCTTTTGGAAAGTAGTTTGGTGACTTGCCAAAGTGGGGGATCACATAACCTAAAAACCTATTCCAATTGTCAAGAGAGAGAAGCTCTCCCTTCTCTCTAGATTTCGTCCACTCTCCCTCCCTCCCCTTGAGGGAGGTGAAATGTAATCTTTAGCCACGACTATGGTGAAGGCCGGCGGAGAACCGGCGGTTGAGGCTGCTACGGTTTCATCTCACACGATCCAATCACCCAGCTCGCCGGAACGGAGTCTCCCTTTCATCCCACGGCCAAAGACGAAGAGGGCCGGGACTCCTTTCCCTGAGTGAGGCCGACGTGAGCTGAAACACACAGGCCTTGAGACTATTTCAGGGGTTAGTCGAATCAAGAAAAAAATGATCTTCGAAATGGCCGAGGAGCTACTCGCCGGGAAAAATGATGAGGAGACGGCGTCGCCGGAATGAGAGCAGCCTTTCGATGGGTATACGATGAGAACGTTTGCTCAAATGGCGAGGCCCGGCCCCTTCGAAGCAGCTACGGGTCACTTACTCCTTCTCGACCATGAACGGTATTTTGCTGCCGGAATGTCGGACGATGACCTAGTGGACCCACCAGTCAAATCCGGTTTCCGGGAGGTAGTTGAGCCGATGAAGGAGTCGACAGCAAAGATGGAAGAAAAGAAGAAGAAGATTGCAATGGAAATGCTCAACTCCGAGGAGGTGGGCGGAATTTCGCCGGCGCCGGCGAGCCGGAGTGAGCTGGACCACCACCCAACCGGTGCAAGTACAATACATCACATGGGTCCTAGGCTAGATGATGGGGTGGCATGTGATGTGTTGGAATCATGTGACTTGCAAAAAGAGGTAGAGACAAAGACCACTTTGCATGGGGAAGAAGGTGTTGCTCCAAATGGGGAAAATGACAATTTGTACTCACAAGCAATACCATGAGCTACTTACCTCCACCTTGAGGCTGATGCACGCATGGAAGACCGTGCCCCCGAGGCACAACCGCCGGAGCCGTCACCGGAAAAGCTGGCACCGCCGGAATCTTCGCCGGAAACGCTGGCACCGCCGGCGAATGTGTGGAAGGCGGCAACGAATCATTCCAACCGCGGGGGGACCGGGGCCGTGGAGGGTTCATCGGCCCCAAATCGAAAGTCCTAGCCAATCCCCTTGGACGACGGCAAGACCAAGCCTTTGGGTACAACCGGCTCTTTTGATGGTACGCCATCGCTCTCCTTTTCCGATTTTGAAATGGATTTTCTCTCGGAGAAGCTAGGGCTAGCTATTGTCGAGAAGTTCTCCCATTCACTCAACCCAAATTCAAAAAAGTCTTAGTGGCATGGGGCTAGTTGGAGCATTCACATGGAAATACTTGAATGTTAAGCATATTTTACTCCAATTTCAAGAGGTGGCCGATTATGCTAAGGTGCTAAATGGCCCTAATGGGAGTCCGAATTGGTATGTTGATTGCCATCCTATGAGGGTGTTCAAGTGGGCGCCGGATTTTGACACGTTCTTTGAGTCGCCAATTGTTGCCGTGTGGTGTAACATATTAGGTATACCGGCTCATCTCTATGAGGAATCGGCCCTCTTGGCAATCGGTAAGCTCCTTGGCAAGCCACTACAAGCCGATCATGCCACAATTCATCAAAGCCGACTCTCCTTCGCAAGGATTTGCGTAGAGATTGACATCTCTACTCCCCCGACGGAAGAGATCATCCTCAATATCCAAGGCAAAGACTCAAGGTACAAAGTGGCATGGGACCGTATTCCATTGCTTTGTGATAATTGTAAACATGTTGGGCATGAGAAAGAGGATTGCCATGCAGCGGGAAGGAAGTCTCGGGGTAGAGACTAGGTTCACCGAGCATCATACAAGGAGAACCTTTCAAGCCATGCCGCCAAGATCATCCACCGTGAGTGGCGCCCAAAGGCGAATGGCACTCCATCGTCCATTGGACAGTTGGAGAAGTCCAAAGATTGTAACAATCACGCGGAGTACATCGAGGGTACATTGGGTGCGGGATCGTCGAAGGCAAGAGTGGCTAGTAGGAGTAACCCAAATGTGGATGAGGATGGCTTCCAATTGGTGTCGAGGAGGAGGAAATGAAAAGTGCATGAGGGCGATATGCACACCAAGGCTCCACACGTGGATGATTGGCATTTGAAGGAGAATGTTGCTACGGTGACATTTGGGAGTGTCCCATCGGGTGAGAATGACGCGAGCTTTAGCTCCATGAGTGTCACATGTGGGCGCCCCAACCGGAAGATAGAGGGCCACATCGAGGACCTTGATCCAGGAGGGCATGTACCTAGCGGAGGTATCGCTATTGCGGGCCTTAGCTAGGTGATGGACAGAAGTGTTGGGGTTACAAAGGTTGTATCAAATGGTAATTGGATTTTGAGAGTATATAGATGACCACCTCTAGTTGTTAGGGAGGCCCTCGTTGTACTCTAATTTGTCATGCCTTGGCGAGTCGTCACTTTTGGGCGACTCGGTGTACGTTTGTTTGTAACCAATGGTTTTGGTAATGCACAGGCGTGGGTCCGCCTCAATCCTCCGCCCTTTGGGGTGTGTTTGATTTAAAAATGCTTTTGGAAAGTAGTTTGGTGTCTTGCCAAAGTGGGGGATCACATGATCCACTAGATGTTGGAGGCTTTTTGCAGCCAAATCCTACCAATCTCCTTCACGTGGCTTCCTTGAAATCGGCGGACATGCTTGATGCATGGGCGGCGCAACCACTCCTCAATGCCGGCATGGCGGAGTACGGTCGACCTCCAGCTAACCTGAATACCCCAATCATAAAAGAACACTTTTTTGTCAACATCCTCGTCCGCCTTTAAGGCATACCAAATGGAGTTCCCACCCTTGGAGAAAGGCCGGACTCTAAAGATCCGTGACTCCTTTGAGAGCGGTCAGCCGAACGGTGCGGGAATGGTACCGAATCAACAAGTGAATCAAGGAACGACGGATAACACGCATTCAAAGCCGGGAGTAATGGCCGATCTCTTCAAAGCAACTCCACCAGCAACAACGAACGGGTCACAAACAGCAGGCAAGAAAGAAATGGTCTCAAAAAACGCTCTCCCTTCTCTCTAACTTCTCTCTCTAAACTCCTCGACGTCGACAGTAACTAGGTGTCTTCCCCGCCGACAAGGCAGCCGAGGGACACGCGCGGTCTCTCAGCCAAGGTTTCTCTCGTCCGTCCGGAGGTGACATGTGCTTGCACCTGATCCCATGGTGAAATCCGGTTGTGAGCTACCGGAGGGGGATATCACGGCAGTTAGCTCCACAATGCAACCCCTCTCTTTGACAGAATGGAACTTCCACTCGATTGCAAGACCCAAAACAAAGCAGGCCTCGCTTGTGCCGGATCAGAATTTGGATTGGATGTTTGTAGGGCCAAAAAGAAGATGGCATTTGAAATGGTAGAGAACCTAGCCGCTGAGGCACATGGTGAAGGGAGGGATCGCTGGAACTTAGGCAATCCCATATTGGTGAGATGTTGAGCTCGTTAGCTCAAATGGCAAATGAAGGGCGCCCTCCCAAGATTGCAATGGAGATGCCCAACTCTGAGGAGGTGGCCGGAATTTCGCCGGCGCCGGCGAGCCGGAGTGAGCTGGACCAACACCCAACCGGTGCAAGTACAATGCATCACATGGGTCCTAGGCTAGATGATGGGGTGGCATATGATGTGTTGGAATCATGTGACTTGCAAAAAGAGGTAGAAACAAAGACCACTTTGCATGGGGAAGAAGGTGTTGCTCCAAATGGGGAAAATGACAAGTTGTACTCACAAGCAACACCATGTGCTACTTTCCTCCAAGTTCTATAGGCATACTCACAAACCAAAACTCTAGAGAGAGATGCTCTCCCTTCTCTCTAGCAATTCTAGCTTTTGAACGGTAGTCCACCTCCCGACCACCCCACGCCGACATCCCTTTCACCTCCGATCACCACCCTCGCTCGTTTGCGGCCTCAACCACAACTCCGGCTTTGTCCGCTTAGTCACAAATCACGCCCCAACAACCGTGCTCCTCACTCGCCGCTACCCTTTGTCTACCTTCCCCGAACCTTGCCCTCGCTTGGAGTAGGAGCTCCCGGCTCGGCCATGGCGGACCCCCCGCCGGACATTGCGACAAGCCCCGAGGAAGTGAAGACCATCCCGGACCAGCTCATGGTTTTTCGATCCAATGACAAAACTTCTCCTAAACTGACGGCCAAGGGCCTGAAAATGAAGGCCACCAACTCCCGGTTCAAGGTCCGAAAGTGCACTCCGGCCCCTTCTACCAAGGGCGACGGACGGAAGCGTTTTATCCCCTCACCCTTTCCGGAGGACAAGCAACTCCGTAAGAAGCTTGTGTTCGATAAAGAAGATAGTCCCACCATCGGGTCTCCAAAATGCAAGAGTTCCATCTTTCCAGCGAGCCAACACATGGATGAAGTGGGGAACTCCTCACCTAAGGGCACCACGAATTCCAACACTAATGAGGAAGTCATATTGGAGGATGGATTTTCCATCGAAGACGGTACAGCCACGGCGGCCGCGGTGGCGCTGGACTCTGACCAGCACACGGCCGGCGACGTGGTGCTCATCGGTGAAACAACAAACTTACTTTTCGAAAGTTGTTTGGTGGCTTGCCGAGCCGAGTCATCACGTGAACTACTAGCCGTTGAAGCCCATGTGCAGCCAAAGAAAGATTCCATCATGCAACTAGCAAATCTTGACATGCCGGAGATGCTAGACGCCATGGTGGCGCAGCCCCTCCTCGGAGACAAGTGGCCGGCGGACCATGCTGAAAATGCCGGACCGTACCTCGCCCTCCCATGGTCCACCGGACCAACCCCCGAACCATTCCCGGTGACAAATGGCCCTTCGCTTGAGGATTTCCCCCCCCCCCTTGAACGAGGCCGGACCCGCAAAATCCGAGACGCCTTCGAGAGCGGTCGGCTACGTCCGTGCCAACCCCCACAGCCGGACGCCGCACCACTTCGAGCCACGATTGGGCCCTCGGCCCCCGACAAGGCTGCCGAGCCGACCGAGTACAAGGCCGCGGATGCGGACGGGAGGCCGGCCAATGATGACACGACGATGGCCGACGTGTGCGAGCACCGTGGATCGCAAGCCTTGGCTGGATCAGAGCTACTAGGCAATGCGTGGGCGGCGTGGCACAAGGCCACATTGAGTAACTCCCGACCCGTAGGAAATGAAGATGGCGCGCGGAACACAAGCGCACCCAAGAGCATGGCGGATATGGTTCGGACGTCGCGGAACACCGAAGGACCGAAAGTGTTTGAGCCGGATAACATTCCAAATATTGGCTTTGCGACCACCTCCTTTGGGCTACGTACATGATGACTAAATATTGCCTTAAGGCGTCCCCACTCACAGCTAGAGCCTCGGGGAGGTGTAGCCCTACTTGGAAGAGGCTTTTGAAGGCTCGGGCACAGGCGCAACCGTACATTCGTTGGGTGGTGCGAGAAGGTAAGATATCATTTTGGGATGACCTATGGCTAGGAGAGGTTCCTTTGAGGGAACTTTGTCTTGATGATAGGGGAGGCCCTCTTGTCCATGTTGCTGATTACATTATCAATGGATCTTGGAAAGAAGCCAAGTTGCGGATCCTACAAGCGCAAGCCGGCCTTACACAACACATCGTCCGGAAGATCCTTGACACGCCAATCATCCCGGAGGGGCCGGATGTGCCGAGATGGAGGCTGTCACACAATGGGGAGTTCTCACTAGCATCAACTTGGGAGACCATCCGAACTCAAAGACCTATCATCCAAGGCCTTGATGACTTATGGAAAGCAGGCCTCACGTCTTCTATTGCTATCTTCATTTGGAGACTCCTATCCAACCGAATACCGGTGGATACGAAGCTACAGTGGAGGAGAATGGAGATGGCATCTAAGTGCCAATGCTGCCCTCATAGACCGGGCATCGAATCACTGCAGCATCTCTTCATCCAAGGGGCTGGCGCCCGAGGTGTGTGGAGGGAGTTTGACTCCTGGTTCGAGGGATCTTCACCACCTCTCCGGATCAATGACACCATCCCAGAGAGGCTCGATGTCACGACCGCCCCTTAGGGTTAATGAAAGCGGGTGATCGTGATTAAAAGGGGTTTCAAAGGACATTCAAAGAAGGCTAGGGTTTTCAATAAAAGTTTGACTAAAAATTTAAGTCTAATAAAAGAGTCAGTATATATCAAGCCCAGTAGATTTAAATGAGTTGATCCACTGCCAAAGAAAAAAAACGTTGGCCCAAAATCTTATTTACCCAGCCCCCATTTCTTTACAAACAAAGGAAAGGAAAAGATTTAAATAACCAACAAAATATACTCCCTTCCAAACTACACGTACACTGCACCCCCATTTTTTTTATTATTATTGTTTTTTTTTTTTTTTACATCTCAAAATTAGAATCAACCATTAAACAAGAAATAAAGTTTTACCCCACCCATAATAATACACGTACCCCACTCTCCTTTCTACTTTACAACAAGAACTCATAACTAAAAGTAATAAAGAATTATTTCCCATTCTACTTTAAGAGTTGAAGAATTAAAAGTAGATAGGTACTCCCATTTTAAAACACGTACACCACTACCACTTCCTTAACACCAATTGCTAAAAAAATAAGATAAAGAAACAACCCATACTCCCATTTAATTACACGTACCCACTCCATTTTAGAGTCAAAACACAAAAACAGTAAAGGGATAGAAAAAGGCAGTTGCACAACAGAATAATACAATTGCATAATAAGACGGCAAAAGGCAATTGTACAATGGAGTAGTCAAAAGATAATTGCACAATAAGGTAGTAAAGGATGTTTGCACAATAGTATAACAAAATACAATTGCATAATGGAATAGCAAGGATAATTTCAAATTATGGCAAAAAGCAATTGTACAATCGAGTAGCAAAAGATAGTTGCGCAATAGTACATCAAAGGTAATTGTGCAATATGATAGAAAATGACAATTATAATATAGTATAGCAAGAGGTCATTGCATCATAGGCTAGCAAAAGATAATCGTACAAAAGATAATAAAGGATGGTACCAAATATTTACACAATAGGATAGCAAAAGACAAGAATTTCCCATAGAAATATCAAAATGTTGCCTCGAAGAGGTCTTAGTTCCATCATAACGAAAACAGAAGACAAAACAACGGGAAAGAGAAATGTCAAGGCCAAGCAAAACAATAGAGTATCAAAACATGGGAAATCGTAATAAAATATTCTAGAATTATTATGTTTAATCATTTCCATCCTCATCCTCCTTCTCCTCGGTCTCTCCAACGCTCTCTCTAATTGGGTCCTCCTCCTCTTCGGGATCCTCTTCCTCGGGATCCTCTTCCTCACTTTCCTCCTCGACACCCGCGGGTGGAAGGGTCATCCCAAACCTCCCATTGACCTCTCTGTCGATTCTTAGAGGGGCTGCGACACGCATCCCGAGTCTTCTTCTCTTAGGAACACGGGAGACGTGTGGCTCCTTGTCGCATCGATACTTCCGCATGCGGGCTGTACCCGGCGGATAGATATGGGGAGGTGGATCACGTGGCGGTCCATCAAATGCCGCTGTCATGGCCGGAAGCAGCACCTTTATAAGGCCAACCAAATCTCCTCGCGCGGTGTAATCGGGCGGGCTATACCATATGAAAAACTGAGATGCCTGAGCGGTCCACTCATCCCAAGGAGACGGTAAAGTGTGGATGAGCTTTTGGATCCCCTCGTGATGGGTAGCTCCCCCATATGCATAGGCGTTCATCCATTTACTGTAAAACTCAGTGACGTAGGACATGAGGAAGAGCTTCCCGTCCCACTCGTAATCTCGGTAGCGCTCAACCGGGTGGTCCCTTTCGCTGGAGTAGCGATTACGCATCGGAGCATAATACCGTTGGGCCATCTAAAAAAAGAAAAAAAACTCAGCATCAGCACAAGGATCGAAAGAAATAACAGTGTATGAGGTTTCAAATGATGCTGAGAATGTGATGGGTGCGTATATATAAATCTCCAACGGTGGAGGTGTGAGGGTAGTATCATATCAAGAATGAATGGAATTTCATTTCCGAGGCAAAAAGGTTTGTGCGTTTTCGCATTTCGTTAAATCATGATGTGTCCCCACACGTCGCTTGCCTTGCGTTAGGCGTTTCGCACCTCCACGTTCATTATTATCGTAAAGTTTTATATTTATCGCAAAAATTACAACTAGGTATAGTAGCATGCTCAAGTTTACTCTCATCGACGTTGTTTCATAATGCAATCGAATAATCACCATCGTAAAATTTCACCCAACTCATATAGGTTTAGCACATATTCGAAAAATACGAATTCATTTTCATAACCACATTCATTATTTTTGGCATAAACGCAATTAACAAGTTCATATCAAGCCAAGATTCCAAAATGTCATATTAACTTCGATTCCCATATAAATACCTTCATTTTCACAAGAGTAACATTCCCATCGAAATTTACAACATCTGTAATTCAATTCAAAAACTCACAAAAATATTTTTACCTCTTTCTTCATGGTTGGGCGGGGACGAGTTGTGGTGTTGAGCCTTCGATGTTTATCATTTAGCCAATTTACACATGAATAGATTTTGACTCAAACAAGACTCTTGGGTCCAGAGCGGAAAGAACTGAGGCTCTGATACCAAACTGTCAAGACCGCCCTTCTAGGGTATAATAAATGCGGCGATCGCGACTTAAACGGACTTAAATACAATCAAAGAAAAAAAAACTAGGGTTTTATAAAAGAGGTTTGACCAAGGTATTTAACGACAAATAATCAAAAGCAAAGGGCAGAGCGACGCCTTGACAGATAGACTAAATAGAGGAAACAATTATCATCATTTATTTTGAAATAACGAGGGTTCAACGTATTCCAAAACATATCATGTCTTTTGATTTCGTTTAGAATCTAAAGACATGATATGTTTTGGAATACGTTGAACCCTCGTTATTTCGAAATAAATGATGATAATTGTTTCCTCTATTTAGTCTATCTGTCAAGGCGTCGCTCTGCCCTTTGCTTTTGATTATTTGTCGTTAAATACCTTGGTCAAACCTCTTTTATAAAACCCTAGTTTTTTTTTCTTTGATTGTATTTAAGTCCGTTTAAGTCGCGATCGCCGCATTTATTATACCCTAGAAGGGCGGTCGTGACACTCGAAGTTTGGGCACGGAGAGTCCAACAACCCGGTAAGAAACACCTCAGTCGGGCAATGCCGTACCTTATTCTTTGGTTCATTTGGGCTGAGCGAAACAGGAGTCGTCATCAATCGGTGCAATTTAAGCCTTTCAATGTGGTATGGCAAGTGCAAATGTTCCTTAGAAATAGCATGGCCAATGGATCCTACAAACCGAAGCATTGGAAAGGAGTCCGCCTCAAGATCAACGTCCCGAGTCAGGCCGAGCCACGAAGGACCAGGCCCCTCGCGATGGTGGTCAAATGGAACCCGCCGGATGAACCGTGGATCAAACTCAACACTGACGGAGCATACATGGAGGCAACGGATAAAGCCGGGGGGGGAGGTCTTGTTCGTGACCACGAGGGCAACATGCTTGCAGCCTTTACCTCCCCACTCGAGGCCCACTCAGCCCTCGAAGCGGAGCTTCTGGCCATCCAATTCGGGTTGACGCTCGCTGCAGAATTCAGAAGGCCTATTTGGGTTGAGTCGGATGCACAACAAGCGGTTAAGCTCCTAAATGGCACGCACTGGGGACCGGCCCATATTAGTCGGGTGATGGCACGACTAGCAATCCTCAAGCGCCAACAAGACACCCGTATCACCTTCATCCACCGGGAAGGGAATAGAGCAGGAGATCTCCTCGCCAAAATGGGATTAGAAAGAAATGACTACTGGCGTATGAATGCCCTCACGGCACCAAGGCACCTCACAGCGATGATTAGGATGGATGCAATGGGTATCCCGAACATTCGGGTCCATAATGAAGAGGAAGAATAGGCTCGAGTTTTGGTGGAAAGGGTTATAGCCTTTCTTTTATTGAATTGTATTTTACCTTTTGAAAGGGAGTATGATGTGGTCCGGGCTTGTGGAACCGGACCGCATACTACTCCTAATTTTCGTTTAGGCACACCACTTTCGGGTGTGGCCACGTTTTGTATCCAACCACTTTTGAAATATAGGGATGAGGGACCCACGAACCCTCCACCATGAAGGTGTTTGATTAAAAAAAAAAATAAAATTCCGACAATCTACTTCTCCGGAGCGGAAGTCCAAAAGCTGGCCTCGAGCATTGGGCACGCCATTGTGGGTAAGTTCTCCCACTCTATACCCACTTCATACCAAATACAAAAGGCCTTAGATAATATCAAATTTAATAGAGGATTTACATGGAAGTATATTAATGCTAAGCATATATTTGTTCAATTCGAGGATATGGCGGATTATGCCCGTTTGCTCAGTGGACCGAAAGGGACGCCGGTGTGGTTTATTGATCGGCACCCCATGAGGGTTTTCAAGTGGTCCCCGGAATTTGATGCGTATTGTGAGTCCCCGATCGCGGCAGTTTGGTGCAACATCATTGGCCTTCCAATTCACCTTTTTGATCATGCCGCCCTCTTTGCAATC
This sequence comes from Salvia splendens, assembly GCF_004379255.2. Taxonomy (NCBI): domain Eukaryota; kingdom Viridiplantae; phylum Streptophyta; class Magnoliopsida; order Lamiales; family Lamiaceae; genus Salvia; species Salvia splendens. The sequence continues at coordinate 25,629,698 of NC_056036.1, read as the reverse complement.
GGTAAATTGCTTGGAAACCCGATACAAGTGGATCGCGCTACGGCCAGCAAGTCGAGACTCTCATTTGCTCGCATTTTCATTGAAATTGACATCACGAAGCCACCCCCCCGAGGAGTTCATTCTAGATATTTGTGGACGTGAGACGGTGCTAAAAGTAAAATGGGACAAGATCCCGGCATATTGCATGGAATGTAGGCATGTTGGACATAAACGTGAGGTGTGTTATGCGGCGGGTAATGTTGAGCGTCCCCCGAAGAGGAACTACAATAATGTAACACCGAGACAGCCACACCATGAGAGTCAAGGGGGAAGGGACAAAACGGAACAACCAAAGGAAATGGCTAGCACTAGCGAGTGGAAACATCAAAAGAAAAACAAAGGGCTGAAGGGGCAGCCAAAGGCCGGAACCTCGGCTATTGGTTCCGAGCCGAGGGTGTGGTCGGGCCCGGACATCATGGGCGAAGTGCATGGTAATTTTGACCTGGCTCCGGTGGCAAGCGTCCATGAAAGTGGTGAGAGTTCCTTTGGCCGAGATACCTTCGATAAATCCGTCGGAGTGCTTGCTAGTTCTACCCACCGCGGAGGTGAATTCCATGGGGCAACGAATGGGTACACGCCCTCACGACGAGGAGCGTTTTCTAGTTGGAAAGGGGGAACACGGGGAACGACAAGGGGCCGAGGGTCCCAAGCAGCCCGAAATGTCCTAAGCTCCAACCAATACTTTTCTCTCATGGAGAAGGAAGATTTCCTAGAAGATGATGATGATGTGGAGGGGGAAGGAGATAAAGAGGGGAGCCCTCGAACCATCCCTTATGCCGGTGGGGAAGATCCCATGATCATGCATGAGGAGGGATACCTTGGAGAGGAACGACTACAAATGGTGGAATATCAGGGGGACCTTGCACGGTCACCGGGTAAGACTCTCCCCCATTAATCATGTCTGTCAACTTTATGTTTTGGAACGTTAGGGGAGTTGCTAACGCGCCTACCCAAAATGTTCTTAAATGATTAATTAAGACTCATAATGTTCATTTTCTTGCAATTATGGAACCGCTCACAAGCCCCAACCCGGAGAAGTTCTCAAAGGCTCTGGGGCTGGTGTTCCAAGGATCGAATAGAAATGGGAAGATTTGGGTGTTTGTTGAGGAAGGGGCCAGCTTCGTGGCCGAGAGAGATACGGATCAGGTCCTATCCGGCCGCTTTGGATCTCCCCGCCTAGCTAGTCAATTGTGTGTCTCGGCTGTCTATGCAAAATGTACGAGAACCGAACGGCTTCATTTATGGGATGAATTGAGGGAGTGCTCTATACTCTTGGAGGGCACACCATGGATGATCGGAGGGGACTTCAACACCATTCTCCACCCACGAGACAGAGTAGGAAGTGACACAAACCACCAAGCTGAAATGGTGGACTTTGCGGAGGCCATTGAGGATTGCAGGATACTAGACCCTGGCTATGATGGGTCGGAGTTCACGTGGGCCAAGAATGGCCTTTTTGAAAGATTGGATAGAATCCTTGTGAACGAACGATGGGCACAAACTTTGGAAACTACTCGGGTGGATTGCCTCGGACCACGGGCGTTGGTAAGATGCAAAGTGACAAGCAATAACAGCGGGGGTAGGCCATTCAGGTTCCAAAACATGTGGATTAGACACGAGGGTTTTAAGGATCTCGTTCGGGGAGATTGGATGCAACCGACGGAATCCGGAGGCCTCCTCAATTTCCAAATCAAACTTGCACGGCTTAAGAGGACCCTAAAGGTATGGAACAAGGAGACCTTTGGGAACATCCATCTCAACCTCAGGGATATGGAGGTGAAAATCGCAATGGCCCAAAGCGATTTCGAAGAAAGGCCAACCCCGGAGAACAGGACAGAGATCAATAGATGCATCGCCGAGTACCTTCGACTCCTTAAAATGGAGGATGACTTCTGGCGTCAAAAGGCTACTCTAAGATGGCTAGGGGAGGGCGACAAGAACACTAAATTCTACCAAAGTTGGGTCAAGCAAAAAAGGATCTGCACGCGCATCCACAAGATCAATGTGGGTGGCCGGGAGATCTCAGACGAAATGGAGATAAGAAGTTCGGCGGTGGAGTTCTTCCAAGACCTACTGGCCCCGGGGCCTCTCGCTTTGTCCGAGCCAGATCTTTATTTGATCGATCAACTCCCACCCTTGGATGAAGTGGCTGCACTACCCGAGACACCATCCGCAGAGGTAGTTAAAAATGATGTTTTTGATATCTACGGGGACAGTGCCCCAGGGCCGGATGGTTTCACGGCCTTGTTCTACCAGGCTTGTTGGGCAACGGTTGGGCCGGACGTGGTGGCGGCTATCGGCCAATTCTTCGGGGGTGCCTACCTTCCACGTAGCGTCACGGCCACAAACATTGTCCTCATCCCAAAAAAGCTTGTGTCGGAGTCGTGGAGCGACTACCGCCCCATTAGCCTGTGCAACGTCGTCAACAAGATTATCACAAAGATAATGTCGAAGAGAATGACTTCGCTCATCCCTATGGTTATCTCACCAAATCAGAGTGGATTTGTGAAGGGACGGCTCCTCAATGATAATGTCCTTTTGGCACAGGAGATGTTCCATGAGCTCTCGAGATGTGCGCCGGCCCCTAACGTCGCGGTTAAGATCAATATGGCTAAGGCCTACGACCGAGTACAATGGCCCTTCCTTTTGAAAGTGCTACATCGGATGGGTTTCCCGGCCCCGTGGGTCTCTTTGATTGAGAGATGTGTGGGCTCGTGTTGGTTCTCGGTGCTGGTCAATGGCGCCCCCTCCGGGTTCTTTAAGTCCACCCGCGGCCTCAGACAGGGAGATCCAATATCTCCGACACTTTTCGTAATTGCGGCTGAGTACCTCTCGAGGAAATTAGACAAGCTCATTTTGGGAAAGAAAGAGATGACTTTTAGAGCTACCCGCCACTGCATGGAAATAAGCCACCTCGGCTACGCCGATGACATTGTGATATTCACACAAGCAGCGGAGGGACCTCTTAGGCGGCTGCGGACTTGCCTGGAGACATATGCCGGGGTTTCCGGGCAGCAGATTAACTTGGCAAAAAGCAATTTCTATATTGCCGAACAACATGAAGGGTGCGCCAACATTATACAAAATGAAGGAGGCTTCGCACGAGGTACTTTCCCTTTTTTGTACCTTGGAGTTCCTATTTATCGTGGTGTCAAACGTACAGATATGTTTATGTTCCTTCGGGAAAAGATTGTTGCACGAATCTCGGGGTGGGCTCATCGACACCTCTCCTTTGGAGGTAGGCTTACACTTCTCCAAAGCACACTTTTAGCGGTGCCGTTGCACATTTTCCAGGCCATTGAACCAACATCCGGGGCCCTTAAGCAATTGGATCAGCAGATGGCCCGATTCTTCTGGGGATCGTCAACAGAGAGAAAAAAGACACATTGGATTGGGTGGGATCAGATATGCCTTCCCACCCCTGAAGGGGGTCTCGGCATTCGCAAGACCAAAGAAGTCCTCCGGGCCTTCAGTATCAAACTTTGGTGGAGGTTCCGGGAGCAAAATTCACTTTGGGCTAAATTCATGAAGGCCAAGTATTGTCATAAAAACTCCCCCCTTGCGACCTCCCCTTCGGGGAGAAGTAGCCCGACATGGAAGCGGCTAATGAAAGTGAGAAGTCAAGCAAATCCGCACATTAGATGGGTGATCGGTCAGGGCGATGCCTATTTTTGGGATGACATTTGGCTTGGTGAATCTCCCCTTCGCGAGATCTGCCTTGACGATAGGGGCGCCTCATCGGCCAAGGTCTCGGACTACATTGGGGGTGGAAATTGGGATGAGGCTAAGTTACGTCAACTTCACAACCAGGCTGGAATGCCACAAGAGGTTATCACACAAATCCTCCATACCCCAATCGTCGCGGGAGAACCGGACGTTCCTCGATGGAAGCTTTCTCGGCTCGGGGAGTTCTCGCTCACTACGACCTGGGAGACTATCCGTACGCAAAGGCCAAGAATTCAAGGTCTCGACGACATTTGGAGGGCTGGCCTAACAAAATCTATTGCAATCTTCAATTGGCGATTATTGTCAAACAGGATACCGGTTGACTCCAAGCTCCAATGGAGGAAGATTGAGCTTGCGTCGAAGTGCCAATGCTGCCCACGGAGGCCTAACACCGAGTCCCTTCAACATCTCTTCATCCGAGGGTGGGGAGCAGCATGTGTCTGGAGGGAGTTCGACGGTTGGTTCGAAGGCTCGGCCCCATCTCTTAGGGTGAACGACACCATCCCGGACAGGTTGCAAGTGTGGTCCGCTAGGACCCAACAGCATGATAGGAGACAAGTCCAAAGAATTTGAGAAGGGTAAAGGTATTTCTACTTCTACTTCTACTCGAAATAGAGATATCAAATGTTTTCGTTGTCAAGGTGTTGGACACATTCTTGTCGGCATCAAGCGGAAGCTCCCCCTTCTCTCTAAAAACCTCACTATATTGACCCACCGGAATTTCCCACCCGCCTCCACCTCAACATCCCGTCGACCAACAATCCACTTAGCCTCACGCCATAACAACCTTGCCGACCACCACCTTCACCGGCCGAGACAACCCCATAACTACCGCCCTCGATCCCAAGACTTTCCCGAGCAACCCCATCGCCCTCCCGGCCATGCCGGACGACCCGACGAGCGAGCCACCCCCTCTTGAGGGAGAGCAAACCCCCTCGGACCAACAAATGAAGTTTTGCTCGAAGGAATCAAACTCCCCGAAGGAGCCGTCTAAGATAATGGCGTTGAAGGCTGCTAAAGCAAAGATCAAGGCTCGAAAGAGCACTCCGGCCCCGACTACTAAAGGGGATGGTCGGAAGAGGTACGTACTCTCCCCACTTCCCGAGGACAAGCAACTAAGGAAGAGAATCGACTTTGGGGAGGAAGATTGCGCCCCGGTTGTGAGCCCTAAATGCAAAAACTCGATCTTTCCGGTGTTTGTAAGTCCCAACATGGCGGACGCATTGCAAGAGGGGGAGAATGTGCAAGGAGAAGTTGAAGAGGAGATAGAAATGGAAAGGCCACATGTGGTCCGAGGCGCAACTTCCGACCTGGTGCTTTTCTCCGGCCAAGATTCCGTCCAAGTCGCCGGAGAGGAGATGGCCGACCACGACATGGAGCCTTCTCAACCGAGCCATGACAAATCCATTGTACTTGGTGCTGCAAAAGTACAAGGAGCCTTGGGGGAGGAGATGGTCAACTTGCCCGATAAGGATATGGGAACAAAAATGCTTTTGAAAAGTAGGTTGGTCCCTTGCCAAAATGGAGAGTCACATGATGCACTAGCCGTTAGTGAGTTTTTGCAGCCTAACCCTACCAACCTTCTCCATGTTGCCTCCTTGGATGCGGCGGACATGCTAGACACCTTGGCGGCGCAGCCACTTCTCAACGCCGGCACAGCGGAGTCCGGCCGGCCGGCGGCCGAGCCATGCACCTCAATTTGGTTTGAACTTCCCCTTGCTATCACCTCCAACCGCTTTCAAGGCCTACCAAATGGAGTTCCCACCCTTGGAGAAAGGTCGAACTCTAAAGCTACGGGATTCCTTTGAGCGTGGCCGACCGAAAGGTGCCGAGATGGTGCCGAGTCCGTGCTCGAGTCAGCACGATCTCCCTTACACGCATGTCAAGCCGGGTGCGGGAGAAGGCCCCACGGTCTCGGCCAGCATGCCCGAGCCCCCGAAAATTGGGGCAAGCCCGTCATCATCTCCTAATTCCGGGGTAATGGCTGACCTCTTTAAGGTAACTCCATCAGCCACAATGAATGGACCACAGTGTAGTAGAGAAGAGGGAGCCGGGGTCGGTTCGAACAGCAACTTGCCGGCCAATGGTGCCGAGATGGGCTCGGTAACCACAAATGCATGGCGCTCAATGGCGGACCTGATCAAGGGAGCCCCCGATCCGAATGGACCGCAAGTGTTCGTGGCCGACAAGATCCAAACCATTGGATTAGCATCAGTCTCAAATGGGATACCATCAATCTACTTCTCGGGGCTGGAAATCCGGAAGCTTGCCGAAAACGTAGGGCACGCCATTGTAGGTAAATTCTCACACTCTATCCCGACAGCCGGACAAATTCAAAAGGCTCTTAATAACATGAAATTTCAATGTGGCTTTACTTGGAAATACATTAATGCCAAGCACATTCTTATTCAATGCGAGGACTTGGTGGATTACGCAAGGCTCCTTGGTGGCACGAAGGGGACGCCGGTGTGGCTCATCGATCGGCATCCAATGAGGGTGTTCAAATGGTCTCCGGATTTTGACGCCTATTGTGAGTCCCCGATTGCAGCAATATGGTGTAACCTAATTGGCCTTCCGATCCACCTATTCGATCAATCAGCCCTCTTCGCCATTGGCAAGCTCCTAGGGACGCCAATACAAGTTGACCGAGCCACCGCGAACAAGACAAGGCTCTCCTTTGCGCGCATTTGCGTCGAGATTGATATCACGAAACCACCCCCCGAAGAAATCATACTTGATATTTGTGGAAGAGAGACGGCCCAACAAGTGCGGTGGGATAAAATTCCAGCCTATTGTCGGGAGTGTAAGCACGTCGGCCACTCGAGCAATGTTTGCTATGCTGTGGGAAAGACCGAGAGGCCACCGAAAAGAAACTACAACAATGCAGCCCCCCAAAAAGCAAATCAAGATGGAAACAGTCCCACGGAAAAGCAAGCCACGGAAAAGCAAGCCAATATGGAGGCCAAGCAAAATGATAACAATGAGTGGAGACGGCAAAGGAGAAACAAAGGAAAGGGATCACCCCCGAAAGCTAGGCAGAGTGGGGAGGAGTCGGTCTGGGAGGGTCCGGACATTGTGGGCAACCTTCAAGAAGATGATGGGCTTGAGAAAGGTCAACTTAACACAAGGCCGGTCCAAGGTGAGGAAGCCGCTACTAAATACTCAATGGGGCCGAGTCGAATAAAATCGAAAGATGAGGAATCAACGGGTGTGCCGTGGGAACATGGAGACACAAGCCGTCGGATGGCTTTGAGCTCCCGAGGTGGGTCAAGAGGGGGCTCGAGAGGGCGAGGGCGACATCCCTCATCAAACCATGGAAGGAGTGAAGATGAGTGGACGGGCAATGTCATGAGCACAAACAAGTACTACTCGCTCATGGCTAACGGGGAATTTGACGTCGAAGCATGTGGCGAGATGGATGAGGTGGAAATGGATTTCCAAACCTTTGGTGCACAACCTAAGGATGCCTCGCAACAAGTTGATGCCGACAATCACTCGATGGATGATGACCATCAGATTGTCATATTCCAAGGAGGGCCTTCAAACCTTCCGGGTACGACCCTACCTTGTTAATCATGTCTTACAACCTCATGTTTTGGAACGCTAGGGGAATCGCTAATGCACCGACCCAAAACGTCCTTAAAAGACTAATCAAGTGTTATAATGTCATGTTTCTTGCAATAATGGAGCCACTCACTAATCCCGACCCGGATCGGTATTCCAAGGTGCTGGGACTAAATTTCAAAGGATCAAATACGTCTGGGTTAGATATGGGTATTCGCCGAGGAGGGTGCCAACTTCATCATTGAGGAGGACTCGGACCAAGTCCTACACGGAAGGCTTACTTCGCACCGCATGGCGAATCATATCTCCATTTCGGCCATCTACGCTAAATGTAGTAGGTTGGAGCGACACCCCCTGTGGGATAAAATGAGGGAGATATCATTCAGGACGGAAGGAACCCCGTGGCTGATTGGAGGGGATTTTAATACGATCCTTGCACACGAAGACAGGGTTGGTAGTGAAACCAACCGGCAAGTAGAGATGATTGATTTTGCCGAAGCAATTGAAGATTGCCGGCTTTTGGACCCGGGATTCGATGGTGCGGAGTTCACTTGGGCTAAAAATGGCTTGTTTGAGAGGTTGGACAGGCTGCTTGTTAATGAGGCATGGTCTAATGCGTTTGAGGCAACAAGGGTGACTAATCTCCCAAGGGTTTCCTCGGATCATGGTCCGATTCTTGCAAGGTGTAAGATGCCGAGGCTTCCCTCCGGGGGCAGCGCCTTTCGTTTCCAAAACATGTGGGTCAGGCATGAAGGCTTCCTGCAGCTTGTGCAGAATATTTGGGCTCAACCAACAGAGGCGAGTGGGCTATTGAATCTCCAAACTAAGCTTGCTAGAAGCAAAAAGGCCCTCAAGGCGTGGAACAAGGAGGTTTTTGGCAACATTCACGCCAATCTCAAAGGAATGGAGGAAAGAATCGCGCAGGCTCAAGCCGACTTTGAGGCTGATCCAACGCCACACAATAGATCCGAGATCAACAAAAGCATTGCCGAGTACATCCTTCTTCTCCGGATGGAGGAGGACTTCTGGAGGCAAAAGGCGGCTCTAAGGTGGCTAGCAGATGGAGATAAGAATACCAGATTCTACCAAAGCTGGGTGAAGCAGAAGAGAGTTAGACTCCGAATTCACTCTATCAATGTGAATGGCCGGGAGATTGCAGATGAAACTGAGATACGGCACTCGGCGGTCGAATTCTTTCGGAGCTTTCTCGCCCCGGACACCCCGGACCTTGAGGACCCGGACCTTGATCTTATTCAACAACTCCCCCCCTCAACGGATCTTGAGGAGCTACACTACCCACCGAACTCCGAGGAGGTGAAGAAAGCGGTTTTTGACATCTCCGGGGACAGTGCTCCAGGTCCGGATGGCTTCTCGGCCGTCTTCTACCAAACATGTTGGGGGATTCTTGGAACGGATGTGGTGGAAGCCATAAAACAGGTCTTTCTCGGGGCCTACCTCCCTCGGAGCGTTACGGCCACAAACATTGTCCTTATCCCGAAGAAGGCCTCGCCCGAGACATGGGCCGATTATCACCCCATAAGCCTTTGCAACGTCCTCAACAAGATTATTACAAAAGTTCTGACCGCACGCCTTGCGCCTTTTTTGCCACGACAACGCCCTCCTCGCCCAAGAGATGTTCCACGAATTAGCAAGGTGCTCCCCTGCACCGAATGTGGCCATTAAGATCGACATGGCCAAGGCGTATGATAGAGTGCAATGGAGCTTCTTGATCAAGGTGCTTCGGCGCATGGGTTTCTCGGATGCGTGGATCGACCTGATTGAAAGGTGCATTGGTTCTTGTTGGTTCTCGGTCCTTATTAACGGTGTCCCAACTGGATTCTTCAAATCTACTCGGGGGCTCAGACAAGGAGACCCCATCTCCCCGGCGTTGTTTGTGATTGCCGCAGAGTATCTCTCCAGGGCCCTCGACAAGCTCATCCTTGGTAAAAAAGAGATGACCTTCAAAGCGGCCAGGAGGTGCATGGAAATCAGCCACTTAGCATATGCCGATGACATTATTATCTTCACTCAAGCAGCTGCAATCCCATTGCGTCGGCTTAGAGAGTGCCTTGACGGGTATGAGAGAGTCTCCGGGCAGCAGATCAATCTTGCAAAAAGCAATTTCTATATTGCTGAAGCGCACGAGCATTGGGCGCATGAAATCCAAAACGAAGGAGGCTTTGCTCAGGGGTCCTTCCCATTCCTCTATTTGGGGGTCCCTATATACCGTGGAGTCAAGAAAACCGAAATGTTCATGTTCATTCGAGAGAAGATCGCTAGAAGGATTTCCGGATGGGCGCATCGTCATCTATCTTTTGGAGGAAGGCTAACTCTCATTAAGAGCACTCTTGAGGCAGTTCCTATCCACATCTTCCAAGCCATTGAGCCCACGGCCGGAACCCTTAAGCTACTCGATCAGCAATTGGCTCGCTTCTTTTGGGGCTCGACGACTGAGACAAAACAGACACATTGGATCAGCTGGGACCAAATGTGCCTCCCCACCAAGGAGGGGGGGCTCAGGATCCGAAAGTTCACAGAAGTTCTAAGAGCATTCAACATTAAACTCTGGTGGCGGTTCAGAGAACAGAACTCTTTATGGGCCCGGTACATGATGAGGAAGTATTGCGCCAATTCCTCGCCACTTTCGCCAAGGATCAAGGGAAGGAATAGCCCGACGTGGAGGAGGCTGGCCAAAGCTTGGGCCCACGCTCACCCGCACATTCGTTGGATTGTTGGTCAAGGTAAGATCTACTTCTGGAACGATATATGGCTTGGCAACGTCCCTCTTAGGGGGCTATGTTTCGACGAGAGGGGCAGCCCTACAACGATTGTCTCGGATTTTATCACGGATGGTGAGTGGGACGCTCCAAAACTCCAAGTTCTCCACGACCAGGCGGGCCTTCCCCAACAGATCATTGATCAAATTTGCAAAACCCCGATACTCCCCGGGGAGCCGGACATCCCACGATGGACGCTCACGAGGCGAGGAGATTTCTCGCTAGCCTCGACTTGGGAGACGGTCCGGTCGCCTCAACCCATCATCCAAGGGCTCGAGGAGATTTGGACGGCTGGCCTCACAACTACCATCGCTATCTTCAATTGGAGGCTCATATCTAACCGCATCCCTGTTGACGCAAAGCTGCAATGGCGCAAGATTGAACTCGCATCCAAATGCCAGTGCTGCCCACACAGGCCTAGTACCGAGTCTCTCCAACATCTCTTCATTCAAGGAATAGGTGCAACAAGAGTGTGGAGGGAATTCGACGGGTGGTTCGAAGGCTCGGCCCCCACTCTCGTGGTCAATGACACGATCCCAACAAGAATTGAGGTATGGGCGAGAAGAGTGCAGCAGCCGGGAAGGAAGCACCTCAGCCGAGCCATGCCTTACCTTATCTTCTGGTTCCTCTGGGCAGAGAGAAATAGAAGCCACCATCATGATGTTCATTTCAAACCGAGCAATGTGATTTGGCAAATCCTCACTTTCATCCGAAACAGCATGGCCAATGGGAGGCTTAAGCCAAAGCATTGGAGAGGGGTTAGGCTCGGAGTCAGTATCCCAAGCCATGCCGAACCTCAACGGCTACCGCGACTCGCTATGATGGTTAAGTGGGAACCACCGGATCAGGCCTGGATCAAACTTAATACGGACGGGTCCTTTAATGAAGCAACAGGAAAAGCTGGGGGAGGCGGCCTCATTCGAGACCATTTGGGTAAGGCGCTCGTCGCCTACGCGCTCCCTCTCGAAGCACATTCACCACTCGAAGCCGAACTACTCGCCATGCACCACGGCTTGATGCTGGCCTCGGAGCTTGAGAAACCAATTTGGCTCGAATCGGACGCCGAGCAAGCACTCAATCTCATTAAAGGGCCAAGTTGGGGGCCTGCTCACACTCGCCAAGCCATGGCCCACATGACCTTACACAAGCGTCAACTCACACTCCGAACTACCTTCATCCACCGTGAAGGCAATAAGGCGGCTGACTTACTTGCGAAGATTGGTGTTGACTTGAGTCACAGTCGAGTCTTGGAGGCCCAAGACTTACCGAGAGCCGTCCAAGATGTCATTCGAATGGAACAAATGGGGATTCCGAACTTCCGGGTCCGTGCCGAGGAAGATGCTTAGGAGGACACCGTAGAGTAGGCGGGTGTCGAGCCATTTGTGACACGACCCCTACTTACTCTTGTGGTGATTTGGCCTTTGATTGTCCTTGTTTTGGTTGTAATAGTTAGTTGTAATAGCCGCTTGTAACCCTAAGCCTCGAGCTAGGCAAATTGTAACCGAGAAATATTTTGCTATATAGGGATGAGGGACCCACGAACCCTCCATCGTTAAGGTGTTTGACAAAAAAAAAACAGCATGATAGGAGACACCTTAGTCGAGTCATGCCATACCTCATTCTGTGGTTCCTTTGGGCGGAGAGGAATAGGAGTCGACATGAGCAAATTCAGTTCAAACCGTACAACGTTGTTTGGCAGGTTCACATGTTCATCCACAACAACATGACCAATGGTCACATCAAGCCGAAGCATTGGAAGGGAGTGAAACTCGGAATGAGCCCTCCGAATCACCCCGAGACAAGGGGGCCGAGACCGTTAGTTATGCCAGTTAAGTGGCACCCCCCCGGAACGCACATGGATCAAGCTTAACACGGATGGGGCGTTCTTTGAGGCAACAAACAAGGGTGGCGGAGGGGGTCTTGTTCGGGACCACAATGGGAAATTACTTGCAGCATTTGCAACCCCCCTCGTCGTTCAATCGGCTCTTGAGGCCGAGCTCATGGCCATACACTATGGTTTGGAGGTAGCGAAGGCGTTCAACCTACCCATATGGATTGAATCAGATGCGGAACAAGCTATTAAGTTACTCAATGGCACGAATTGGGGCCCGGCACAAGTTCGCCGCGTCATGGCCCTTTTGCATGGCTTCAAACGTGGACATCTTTTCCGGGCCACCTTCATTCATAGGGAGGGCAACAAAGCGGCTGATTCGCTCGTCAAAATGGGAGTGGAACAAGATAATTTCCAACAAATGTCCCCACAAAATGTTCCAATCTTCGGGTGAGAGATGATAAACGAGATGATGATGGGAGTCCCCAATCTTCGGGTGAGAGATGATGAACGAGAGTAGCACGAGGCAAGCAATGTGGTTACTGATCTTGAATTGTACCGGATGCCGTAGAGTATGTGGGTGTCAGTCCATCCCCGGATTGACCTCTACTTACTCTTGTGGTGTTTTTGTAATAGGGTGTGATGTAATTTGTTTTTGTCACTCTAGCTTTAGAAAGATTGGCCCTCTTGTAATCAAGTAATGGATTTTGTTGATATATAGGGATGAGGGACCCACGAACCCTCCACCATGAAGGTGTTTGATTAAAAAAAAAATGTGCTACTTTCCTCCACCTCGAGGCTGATGCACGCATGGAAGACCGTGCCCCCGTGGCACAACCGCCGGAGCCGTCGCCGGAACAGCTGGCACCGTCGGAATATTCGCCGGAAACGCTGGCACCAACGGCGAATGTGTGGAAGGCGGCAATGAATCACTCCAACCGCGGGGGGACCGGGGCCGTGGAGAGTTCATCGACCCCAAATCGAAAGCCCGAGCCAATCCCCTTGGACGACGGCAAGACCACGCCTTTGGGGACAGCCGGCTCTTATGAAGGTACGCCATCGCTCTCCTTTTCCGATTTTGAAACGGATTTTCTCTCGGAGAAGCTAGGGCTAGCTATTGTCGGGAAGTTCTCCCATTCACTCCCGTCCACAACCCAAATTCAAAAAAGCCTTAGTGGCATGGGGCTAGTTGGAGCATTCACATGGAAATACTTGAATGCTAAGCATATTTTACTCCAATTTCAAGAGGTGGCCGATTATGCTAAGGTGCTAAATGGCCCTAATGGGAGTCCGAATTGGTATGTTGATAGCCATCCGATGAGGGTGTTCAAGTGGGAGCCGGATTTTGACACGTTTTTTGAGTCGCCAATTGTTGCCGTGTGGTGTAACATCTTGGGTATACCGGCCCATCTCTATGAGGAATTGGCCCTCTTGGCAATCGGTAAGCTCCTTGGCAAGCCACTACAAGCCGATCATGCCACAATACATCAAAGTCGACTCTCCTTCGCAAGAATTTGCGTAGAGATTAACATCTCTACTCCCCCGACGGAAGAGATCATCCTTAATATCAGAGGCAAAGACTCGAGGTACAAAGTGGCATGGGACCGTATTCCATTGTTTTGTGATAATTGTAAACATGTTGGGCATGAGAAAGAGGATTGCCATGCAGCGGGAAGGAAGTCTCGGGGTAGAGACAAGGGTCGCCGAGCACCATACAAGGAGAACCTCTCAAGCCATGCCGCCAAGATCATCCACCGTGAGTGGCGCCCAAAGGCGAATGCTCGGCCCGGCACTCCATCGTCCATTGGACAGTTGGAGAAGCCCAAAGATTGTAACAACCACGCGGAGTATATCGAGGGTACATTAGGTGCGGGATCGTCGAAGTCAAGAGTGGCTAGTAGGAGTCACCCAAGTGTAGATGAGGATGGCTTCCAATTGGTGTCAAGGAAGAGGAAAGGAAAAGTGCATGAGGGCGATATGCACACCAAGGCTCAGCACCGAGAGAACTGTTGGACTACGAATGGGGCTAGTCCAAGACAGTGGTCTACGAATGCACTACAACTCAGCACCGAGAGAACTGTTGGACTTGGTTAGATTGGACGAGATGGGAGTGTCGCACATCCGATACCTTGACGGGAACGGGCATTAAAGTTGATAATGAGACGATGGGAGACAATAGTGACTAGCTTTTTGGTTAATTGTATTTTGGAAAAGAGTATGATGAGGTCCGAACCTTGTGGGATTGGACCGCATACTACTCTTGATTTGTTACGGCACACCACTTTTGGGTGTGGCCACGCCTTGTAATTACCGCCTTTGGAATTATAGGGATGAGGGACCCACGAACCCTCCACCATAGAGGTGTTTGATATAAAAAAAAAAAAAAAAAAAAAAAAAAAAAAAATATGCACACCAAGGCTCCACACGTTGATGATTGGCATTTGAAGGAGAATGTTGCTACGGTGACATTTGGGAGTGTCCCATCGGGTGCGAATGACGCGAGCTTTAGCTCCATGAGTGTCGCATGTGGGCGCCCCAACCGGGAGATAGAGGGCCACATCGAGGACCTTGATCCAGGGGGGCATGTACCTAGCAGAGGTATCCCAATTGCGGGCCTCAACTAGGTGATGGACGGAAGTGTTGGGGATACAAAGGTTGTATCAAATGGTAATTGGATTTTGAGAGTATATAAGATGACCACCTCTAGTTGTTAGGGAGGCCCTCGTTGTACTCTAATTTGTCATGCCTTGGCGAGTCGTCACTTTTGGGCGACTCGGTGTATGTTTGTTTGTAACCAATGGTTTTGGTAATGCACAGGTTTGGGTCCGCCTCAACCCTCCGCCCATTGGGGTGTGTTAAAAAAAAAACGAACGGGTCACAACCTAGAGGAGAGGAGGGAACCGGGGCAGGCTCGAGCGCGGCACCACGTCGGCCGACGGTGCCGAGACTGGCCTGGAAATCACTCCCGACCCGAATGACCCTCAAGTGTTCGTGCCCGATAAGCTCCAAAGTATTGGACTTGCTTCAGTCTCAAATGGAGTAACGGCAATCTACTTCTCGGGGCTGGAAATCCAAAAGCTTGCCGAAAATGTAGGGCACGCTATCGTAGGTAAATTTTCACACTCTATCCCGACAGCCGAACAAATTCAAAAGGCTCTCACTAACATTAAATTCCAGTGTGGATTTACTTGGAAATATATTAACGCCAAACATATTCTCATTCAATGCGAGGATTTGGCGGATTATGCTAGGATTCTTGTTGGCCCGAAAGGTACGCCGGTGTGGTTTATCGATCGTCATCCAATGAGGGTCTTCAAATGGTCTCCGGAGTTCGATGCTTATTGTGCGTCACCGATTGCGGCGATCTGGTGCAACCTAATTGGCCTCCCGATTCACTTGTTCGATCAATCAGCCCTCTTCGCCATTTGCAAGCTCCTAGGGACGCCGATCTAAGTCGACCGAGCCACCGCGAATAAGTCAAGGATGTCTTTTGCGCGCATTTGTGTTGAGATTGACATCACTAAGCCATCCCCCGAAGAAACCATTCTAGACATTTGCGGAAGAGAGCTGGTACAACAAGTGCGATGGGATAAGATCCCAGCCTACTGTCGGGAGTGTAAACACGTCGGACACTCAAGCAATGTGTGTGTGCTATGCAGTAGGGAAGACCGAAAGGCCCCCGAAGAGGAACTACAGTAGTGCAACTCTGCCGAGGGCAAATCAAGAAGGAAATGGTCCATCCGAATTGCAAGCTCAAGTGAAGGCCAAGCCAATTGTTAACAATGAGTGGTGATGCCAAGGGAGAAACAAAGGAAAAGGCACTTCCCCGAAAACTAGACCGACTGGGGAGAAGAGTTCTGAGTCAGAGTGGGAGGGGCCGGATATTGTAGGCGACCCGCATGAAGATGTAGAGATGGACAATAGCCAACAAGTTACTAGCTTGGTGCGAAGGGAGGGAGGCGCCACCAAGTTCTCCAAGGGCCCGGGCCGACCCAACACGAGGGATGGTGAATCATTGGATGAGACGCGGGAACATGGTGACACACCTCCTGGATCACCTCTAGTTCCTCGATGAAGCCTACCTTCTCCCGGTTGGGGAGCCCACATGAGACATTCATTGAGCAAGTGCTTGGCTCGTTCGCACTAGAGTCATCCCGATCGAATGACACCGTGGTGACATTGTCTGTCAAACGCAAATTGTCGATGTGTAGAGCTTTGGAGTGCATGTCTCCCTTATGTGCCTTGCCTTTCCTCTTTCTCCACACCAATTGGAATCCATCCTCGTCCATGCTTAGTTGACTCCCAAGGGGCGCTCGAGGAGCCAACGGATCGATGTTCATTGTACCCTGCTTGTTCTTCTCTTGGTTGCCACTATCTTTTTCCTTGTTCGTGTGATCAATGTTCAGTGAGGTGCCAACCCTATCGCCGCCTTTGGACGCCATTCTCGACGGATGATCTTGTGATCGTGGCTAGGGTAGAACGCCTTGGTTGGTGTTCGGTAATCCTTGCCTCCAACACGACCCTTCCTTCCCAACGCATGACACTCATCAATGACATGCCCAACATGCTTACAATTCTCGCAAAACAATGGGATACGGTCCCATGCTACTTTGTGTCTTGAATTTTTGCCTAGGATGTTTAGCATGATCTCCTCCGTCGGGGGGGTAGAGATATCAATCTCAACACATATCCTAGCAAAAGAGAGTCGGGTTTGATTGATTGTGGCATGGTCCGCTTGTAACGGCTTGCCTAGTAGCTTGCCGATCGCCATGAGGGCCGATTCCTCAAAGAGATGGGCCGGTAGTCCCATGATATTGCACCACACGGCAACGATGGGCGACTCAAAGAACGTATCAAAGTCCGATGCCCATTTGAACACCCTCATTGGGTGAATGTCAACAAACCATTAGGGCCACTTAAGACCTTAGCATAATCAGCCATATCTTGGAATTGAAGTAGGATGTGCTTGGCATTCAAGTATTTCCAAGTGAAAGAACCAACTAGCCCCATACCCCCTAAGCTTTTTTGAATTTGGAAAGAAGAAGGGAGTGAGTGGGAAAACTTCCCAACAATGGCTAGTCCTAGTTTCTCCGAGAGATATTCCGTTTCAACATCGGTAAAGGAGAGATAAGGTGTACCTTCAAAGTCTCCGGCTATCCCCAAAGGTGTGACCTTGCCGGCGTCGAGTGGGATTGGCACGTCCTTATGGGTTTTATATGGTGTTAAGGCTCCCGCCATGCACCCCATCCCCCCATGTGCGAACAAGTTTTTAGCCTCCTTCCATGCATTCGCCGGCGGGACCAGGTTTTCCGGCGGGTACTCCGGCGGCCGGCCGTCGGTGCCATGGTCCCTCTTGTCTCCATCAATGCCGAATTGGGTGTGGATAGCACATGGTGCTGATTTTGAATTCAAAATGGCATTTACCTCAAATGGACCATCATTCTCTTGCCCAGGCAAAGTAATCTTTGTCTTTTCCTTCTTTTGTGAGTCACATGCCAACCCATCCTCTAGCCTAGGCGTCACATGGAGGGGTGTACTTGCATTGGTCTCCTTGTTGACCATCTCATACTCAAAGCATGAGACATCAAGGTCCCGGCCATCCCCTCACCATCAAGACCTTCCAAATCTTTTGTCGAAGCTTTCTCATCCTTTGCCATTTGAGCTAAAGAGCTCAACATCTCCCCAATAAGAACTTGCTTAACATCCGGCCCCCTCCCTTCACCATGGAGTTTCCCGACGAGTCCATCAGCCATTTCGAACACCAGCCGACTCACCTCCGAACCAGATTCAAGACCGGCTCGTTTGAGGGTTTGTCGAGCTTTCTCCGGGTGGGGTGTGCCAACCCTTTTGGTTTTGGGCCGTGCAATCGAACGAAACTTCCACTCCGGCGAGGAAGGGGGCTGCATCGTGTGTATCAAGGCCATGGCCTCCCCCTTGGGCAGCTCACCACCGGACTTCACCATGTGTCGGATGCAACAATCACATTTCACCTCCCTCAAAGGGGAGGGAGGGAGAGAGGTCGAATTCTAGAGAGAAGGGAGAGCTTCTCTCGCTAATCTTAAGCAACTACCTTCAAGGAACGGAGTGGTCCGGGTAAACTCGCAAAGTCTGGAAAATGATATGATCCCGAAGAATTAAAGGAGATAGATTCAGATGAAGAATTCCGGAAATACATTGATGCCATCAGTTTCGATTGGTTGTTGAAGCATAGCTCTGTGGAGGTTCCAACGGCGCTGGCACGTGAATTCTTTTCTATATTCCGTTTGAAACCAACCACCGACTTGGATGCCGATTCCATCACTTTCCGTCTATTCACCGAAGAACATGAAATGAGTATATAAAAGGAGGAATAGAAAAAAAAAAAGAAATCTAAGGACAGGAAGCAATAAGTAACCTGACCCAGGAATCAAAAGGGAAGGGGGACTGTAGTAAGTTGAAACTCTCATAACCTGAAGCATCAGTGGTATGTCGTTGACTTAAGAGTGAATCGATCCTAACATCCCTGGTGAGGAATGTGTGATCGAGCGAACCTAACAGCTGGGAACTCGATAGGCTATCTTGACAAATTGACAGACCGTTTAGGTGGAACAAGGAAGGAGGAGGATTTGAGGCTGTAGTCAATCAGATAGAACTTAAGCTTGTGGGGACGATCGCCTAAAGGTTGAAACTAGTTCATGTTTGTGTGTTTTTTCTCTCTCTTTAAGTGTTGTTTTTTTCTTTTGTGAATCTGTAGTATGTCTAGGTCTAGTAGTTTGTGTGTTGTTCGTGTCTTGTTTGTAGAATCGTTCATGGGAACTGTGCATTGAAATTCGCCTTATTTCTTTTTCTTGTCTTTCATGCTTGAGGACAAGCATGGTTTAAGTGTGAGCAGTTTGATAAGGCTAATTTCATGCATAGGTCTAGGGGTTGAATTCATACAATTATAGGGTCTAACACATGTCTTAAGCCAGGTGTGCAGAAGAATTCGCCAGGTCGAGGAACAAAGAAGGCGAATTACAATGACCATGCAACTGCGGCGAATAAGTGAGCAAATTCGGAGAAAAATGACTAGACGGAGGGATCGTGAAGCTGAAGGGCAGAATGGAGATTTCTGCGAAGGTTTCTAGAAGATCCTATCGCATCTATATAAGGAAGAGAGCTTGCAATGCTCAGGGGGGAGGACCTTTTTTTGGCACTGAGGCCTCTGGTTCTTAGCTCACACACTTCTGCACACTTAGGGATTTTTCTTGTTTTGAAAGGGGTCACGTTCGGGTCCACGGCTGTTTTCTGATTCCAAAAAAATTATGGTGTAACACCGTCCTTGCAGAGGGTGAAGAAACAATTACTTGCTTTAATTTAAGTTACTGTTGTTGATTTCACCAAGCTTCGCTGCTTGAAGCTCGGCCCTGTTCTCGTTTGAAGCGTTCGTAGTTTATGAAATCTCTGTTTTCCGTATTTGAGCTGCTGTTGAGTTTTGATTATGGATGTCGTTTACTTTGAGCTTGTTGGTTACTGAATTGGATGTTTTGTTTCCGTACTGGTTGTTTATTAGAGTAGAATCGTTGGGATCTGGTGTTGATCAGAGTAGATTTGTTGAATCAGAAGTTATAGAGTGAGTTTGGTTGTTGTTGGGTTCGGACTGCTTGGATCCGGAGTGAATGAAGCTTCCGACGCTTAGATCTGCCACAGAGTGATCAGGATTTATGCCTAATTTTCATGTTTTCATTTCATTCCGTCTAGTATACGTAGATCTGTTTTATTCCCGATTGGTTGCGAGTTTCCGTCGTCCGAATCTTTACATTTTGTTTGAATCTCGGTATGTGCTTTGTTTTCTTCATCTTCGTGTTTGATTCAGTTGAAGTTATACATGTCATTGTTAGTTAAATTCGTAGTTTGTTAGTTGCAGCTTTTCTTCCGTACTTGATATTTCTAGGAGTTGGTCCCCACTTTTATTTGCGTTCTGTTTAGCTATAGTTAGTAATTGTTGCTCGGTCTAGGAAGTTAGTTTAAAATTACGTGGTCCTAAGGATGTTCGATTGCAGCATGACGTTTACATTTTCCTAGGTCTAGTGTTTGATTTTGTGCCTAGGTCTAGCCATAGTTATACCTCAACCCAAATTTGCGTGGCAGCAGCCGCTTTCTAAACCAAAGTCTCTAGATGCTTTCTTACGCGTCCATCTTCGTGGGATCGACCAGTGCTTTTTTTTTTTAATTAAACACACCCCAAAGGGCGGATGGTTGAGGCGCACCCACACCTGTGCATTACCAAAACCATTGGTTACAAACAAACATACACCGAGTCGCCCAAAAGTGACGACTCGCCAAGGCATGACAAATTAGAGTACAACGAGGGCCTCCCTAACAACTAGAGGTGGTCATCTATATACTCTCAAAATCCAATTACCATTTGATACAACCTTTGTATCCCCAACACTTCTATCCATCACCTAGCTAAGGCCCGCAATAGGGATACCTCCGCTAGGTACATGCCCTCCTGGATCAAGGTCCTCGATGTGGCCCTCTATCTCCCGGTTGGGGCGCCCACATGCGACACTCATGGAGCTAAAGCTCGCGTCATTCGCACCCGATGGGACACTCCCAAATGTCACCATAGCAACATTCTCCTTCAAATGCCAATCATCCAAGTGTGGGGCCTTGGTGTGCATATCGCCCTCATGCACTTTTCCTTTCCTCCTCCTCGACACCAATTGGAAGCCATCCTCATCCACATTTGGGTGACTCCTACTAGCCACTCTTGACTTCGACGATCCCGCACCCGATGTACCCTCGTGTACTCCGCGTGATTGTTACAATCTATAGTATAACGAGTTGAGGGATCTTTGAAACGCAAGAGTTTGTGTGTTCATAGACAGAGTCTTCCGTGTCACCTTGAGTTCCTAGACCTAGTGGATTCATTGGACTTGGTAGCTCGACCTAGAAGTTTATTACACATACGAGCAGCCATTTCAATGGGCCTCGGCAATGTAGAAATTGATCTTGCCAAGGTTGATTTGTTGGCCGAACACCTCGGCATAGTGGTCAAGGCATGCACGTAGCTTTCTGAGAGAGGCCACGGCCGCTTGCGTGAAAATGATGATATCATCGGCATAGGCGAGATGGCTGATCTCCAAGCTACCCCGAGTGGCTTTGAATGTCATCTCTTTATTTCCAATGATCAGTTTATCAAGTGATCTCGAGAGATAATCTGTGGCAAGAACAAAGAGGGCGGGGGAGATGGGGTCTCCTTGCCTGAGCCCACGGGTGGATTTGAAGAACCCCGCCGGAGCATCATTAATGAGGATCGAGAACCAGCATGTCCCAATACACCTCTCGATGATCGCCACCTAGGACTCCGGGAAGCCCATTTGCTTAAGAACCTTGAGAAGGAATGGCCATTGCACTCGATCATACGCCTTGGCCATATTGATCTTCATAGCTACGTTCGGGGCTGGGGTGCTTCTTTGGAGCTCATGGAACATTTCCTGTGCAAGGAGCACATTGTCGTTGAGAAGCCTCCCTTTGACAAACCCGCTTTGATTTGGAGCAACGACACACGGGAGGAACGGGGCGAGTCGTTTCGTGAGGATTTTAGGTATCACCTTGTTGATCACATTGCACAAACTAATGGGCCTGTAGTCTCCCCAAGTTTCGGGTAGAGTCTTCTTGGGGATAAGAACAATACTCGTGGTCGTAAAGCTACGGGGAAGGAAAGCCCCACGGAAGAATTGCCTAACCGCTTCCACCACGTCTGGTCCCACGATACCCCAGCATGCTTGGAAGAACAAGGCCGAGAAGCCATCCAGCCCGGGAGCACTATTGCCCGAGATATCGAATGCCGCTCGTTTCAACTCATCTACATCCGGCGGTTTGGGGAGATCCTCCAAATGCTCCGAGGGGGGAGTTGTTGCAAGAGACTAAGGTCCGGGTCAGCAAGCTCCGGGTAGACTGGAGCAAGAAGATTTTGGAAGAACTCGACCGCCGATTCTTTGATTTCCGTGTCATCCATAAGTTCTCTCCCATTAGAGTTAATTGATGGAGGCAAGAGTCCATTCTAGCCTATAAATAGGCTTGTAAGCATTTCTAGCCTATAAATAGGCTTGTAAGCATGTCATTTGAGGACATCATTGATCAAATACGAAAATAGAGTTTGTCTTGTGAGTTGAATTCTCTTTGTAGAGTTTTTCACTTGTTTGGAACTTATCAAGATACTTTGAGCAAGTTCTTGTGGCGTTCAACCATACCGAGGTTCTTGGCTGATTACATAGCCAACGGGTCGAGGTTTTCCAAGCTCTGGAAGTGGATCAAACCAGATTATCAATCAAGGAAATCTGCTGCCAATCATTATACGTGGGGTTCTTGGATCAATATATCCAACGGATCCTTCGTCGTATCCCAATCCATATCATTAATCTTGTGAATTCGTAACCGAATCCTCTTCTGCTTCACCCAACTTTGGTAGAATCTAGTGTTTTTATCTCCCTCTTCCAGCCATCGAAGTGCCGCTTTCTGACGCCAAAAGTCTTCCTCCATCTTGAGAAGGAGGATGTACTCGGCTATTTGTTTGTTGACCTCCGTTCTATTCCAGGCCGAGGGGTTTCCTTCGAACTCCGATTGAGCCACGACAATGTTCTCTTCACAAGTTTTGAGATTGGCCTGTATATTCCCGAAGACCACCTTGTTCCACCGTTTGAACTTTCTTTTGATCCTTGCAAGCTTGATCTTTAAGTTGAGAAGGCCCTCAGCTTCTGTGGGAGCCATCCAATCGTCTTGCACCACCCCGGAAAAGCCCTCATGCCTTACCCACATGTTTTGGAACCGGAACGCTCTGCCACCCTCGTGGTTGTTCGGCATTCTGCATCTGACAAGGATTGGTCCGTGATCCGAAGCAATGCGGGGGAGATTAGTGACTCTTATTGCGTCAAACAGTTGGGATGACGTTTCACTGACTAGCACCCGATCCAACCTTTCCATAGGGCCATTCTTTGCCCAAGTGTATTCTGACCCATCAATTCCTGGGTCCATAAGTCTGCAATCCTCAATGGCCTCGGCAAAGTCTACCATCTCCGCCTGCCGATATGTGTCACTTCCCGTTCCATCTCGAGTGGAGAGGATGGTGTTGAAGTCCCCTCCAATGAACCAAAGCATCTCCTCCAACACTTGAGTAATGTCCCTCATCTTTTCCCAAAGAGCGAGCCGCTCCCCTGTCGTGCATTTGGCATACACGGCCGAGAGCATAATAGGATTTGGTATCCGAGGACACGTAAACTTCCCATGAAACATTTGTTCCGAATTATCCTCCACTACAAAATCCGCCCCCTCCTCCACAAAAATCCATATTTTCCCATTGATGTTCGAGCCCTTGTAGGACATCCCCAACGCCTTCGAGAACTTGTCCGGGTTAGGGGAAGTAAGTGGCTCCATTATTGCAAGAAAACAAATATTATGCAAATTGATTAGTCTTTTTAGGACGTTTTGGGTTGACGCGTTCGCGATCCCCCTAACATTCCAAAATAGAAAGTTTAAAGACATGATTAACAAGAGGAGTTCGTACCCGGAGGGTTTGAAGGCCCCCCTTGAAATTCAATGATTTGAAGGCCATCCCTTCCTTGAGACGTCTCAGCCTCCATAAGGGTGGGATTGGCTTCATCCTCATTTTCATTGTGAGAAATGGTATCTTCCCATTCCCTTGTCTTCCATATCATTCTCCAAGAAGTTCTCCCGAGCCATGAGGGAGAAATAGCGGTTGGTGCTCAAGTGACTTGGCACCCCTTGTGTCTCGGGCCTCTCTAGGGAAAAAGGTTTGAAATGACCTTTCGGTTGCACTAGGTCACCCGATGCCGAGGCCGCTTCTCGCCGTGCCATGTCCGCTCCTATCGGCCTACTCCCACGTCCGCCTCCAAGAGACGAGGATCTAGCAAGTGGTTCTTTGGGTTGCATGGGGTCAAGCTTGTTCGGAAAAATGATCATTTCCATGCCCCCCGCACAATGCATTTCACCCAAGAAGTTCGGCCCCGACCACTCCGTTTCCGGATGCTCAGTTGCCTTCGGGTTCCTCCGATAGTTACTTTCCCTTGCCTTGTTTCCCTTGATGTTTCCATTCCATGTTGTTATCGGTTTGCTTCAGTTCAACATTGTTCTTCTGAGCTCCATTCCCTCCATGTTGTGGCTGTTTCAGAGGTGCTATGTTGTAGTTTCGTTTTGGAGGTCGCTCCGCCTTCCTGGTAGCGTTGCAAACATCACTTTTGTGACCCACGTGTTTACATTCCCCACAGTAGGACGGGATCTTATCCCACTTTAGTTGTTGCACCGAAGTACGCCCACATATATCCAGAATGATCTCGTCGGGTGGCGGCTTTGTGATGTCGATCTCGATGCACAACCTCGCGAAGGAGAGTCTTGACTTGTTGGCCGTTGCTCTATCTACTTGGATCGGTGTACCAAGGAGTTTCCCAATGGCATAGAGGGCCGATTGATCATAAAGGTGGATCTGAAGTCCTACTAGTTTGCACCATATCGCCGCAATTGGAGACTCACAATATGCATCAAAGTACGGTGACCATTTGAAAACTCTCATCGGGTGCCGGTCAATGAACCACACCGGAGTACCTTTAGGGCCACTAAGGAGCCGAGCATAATCCGCCATATCCTCGAATTGCACAAGAATGTGTTTGGCGTTAATATACTTCTAAGTGTAACCTCGGCTAAATTTAATATTGTCTAGGGCCTTTTGGATTTGATAGGAAGCCGGAATTGAATGCGAGAACTTACCGACAATGGCGTGGCCAAGGGATGTAGCCAATTTTTGGATTTCCGCTCCGGAGAAGTAGATGGATGGGACTCCATTGGACGTGGAAGCAAAGCCAATATTTTGAATGTTCTCCGGAACGAAGACTTGCGGGCATTCACTAGACGACGTCTCCCGCACCATATCGGCCATAGATTTTGGCTTGTCGGTGTTCCTTTCGGCCGGCTCGGAATCACATCCTAGGGGGTTACTCGGTCGGGTGAACTTTCCGTCTGACCCCAACGTGTGCTTCTCTTCGCGGTACTCTAATCGGGTCCCCCTCATCCATTGTTTCGTCGGGTGGCCGCGATGTTCCCACCTCCTTCTCGGTCTGCTTCGCATTCGCCGAGTGCATGGTCGAGGCCGTGATTAACTTGGTCCTCGGCCAGGCCGACCCCTCTATCACCGTGCCGGGTTCGAACGTAGCTCGGATTTTTTGGGTCCTTCCCCTTTCGAGAGGTGGAAAATCTTAAAAGGATGGACCATTCTCAAGGCGAGGCATGTGTGGGACAAAATCTTTGCCTCTCAAAGCTGAGTAGGGGGTGGCCTTCAGCTAAAGCAAACTTTTAGAGAGAGACGCTCCTCCTTCTCTCTAACAATCCCCCCACCTTCAACAGCAAACCCACTGCTCCTCTTCGGCCGACCAATCCTCTTTACGCCGGTCAACCTTCATCCCGAACACCCCCTCCCCCTCTACAAGGTTGGCTATCGAGTCGGACGCCGAATCACCCGCCCCCACCCGCCGAGCCCCGACTCCCTCTCGAGTGGCGCCTTCTCCTTCGGATGACCATGACGGACCCCCCTACACTCCCCCCCTCCTCCACCGGACCCCGAGGAAGCAAGGCATATCCCGGACCACCAAATGGTCTTCCTCTCATCCGAGGATACTCCTTCGAAGTTTCCGACCAAAGGCTTATCGCTGAACAACAAGAAGACCCGGGCGAAGGCTAGGAAGAGCACCCCCGCACCACCGTCGAAAGGAAATGGACAAAAACGGTTTGTTCCATATCCTCTCCCGGAGGATAAACAACTTCGGAAGAAACTCTCGTTCAGAGAAGGTGATGGCCCCAACGCCGGAAGCCCCAAATGTAAAGCGGCCATTTTCCGGCCAAGCTTCCCCCAAGATGATGAGTAAAGATCTACCTTGGAGACTTGTAGTCCTCACTCTAAACAAGAGGCTAAAAAAACGCAAACTGAGGCACTTCCCGGCGCCGGCGACACTTCCAAGCTCCTGACCGCCAACCATGAACATGGCGGGATGGCGGGGACCACCGGCAAAGACATGCAAATAGTACCATTTGCCGGCCAAGAGAAGTTGGGAGAGTCTAGCATGGGACAAACCACCTTGAAAGTTGTGGAAGTCAACTTACCCGAATTGGTAGTGACACCAAATGCACTTTCTGAAAGCGCCTTGGAGCCTATCCCAACCGAGGATTCACGTGATGAAGGTTCCGTTGGGACCCTAATGCCGCCAAAACGTTACCCCATTGTGCAGCTAGCGTACCTAGAGTCGGCGAAGATGCTCGACTCCATGGTGGCTCAACCGCTACTCACCGGCAAGGCTCCGATTGAAGACCAACCGACAAATGTCCAACCCACCTCCCTCCCATGGACAGCCGAGCCTACGGTAACCTTACCTATGTCTAAGAGCAACACATACTATGAGGATTTCGCACCGCTTGAACGAGGGAGGATTCGGAAGATCCGGGATACCTATGAAAGTGGCTCGGCGCCTCCTTTGTCGAGTTCGAATACTCTTTCTAGCCGAGGCGCTTCGGCGCATGTGTCCGCAAACACTCCTGCACCGGCCGAGCGTAGGCAAGCCAAGGATGGAGAGAAGACTTCGGGCGCCGTCGACATGCCGAGGTCCGAGGATGGGAGGGATGGGATGATTCACACTTGGCAGGGGGACATAGTACCGGGATCCCTCCCGAACCAGGTGCCGGGACGAGTGTGACTCCACCAGCTAGGGATCATCAAGGCCCGAGGGAGGCTGGTGCCATGCCGAAGACCGTTGCGGACGTGGTTAGGGGGAAGCCGAGTAACGAGGGGCCACAAGTGTTCATCACTGAAAAAATCCAAAACATCGGATATGCAACCACCTCGAACGGTATTCCTGCCATCTACTTCTCGGGAGCCGAAACACAAAAGTTGGCGACGTCCCTTGGCCACGCCATCGTAGGTCACATTCCATCCCGGCCTCTTATCAAATTCAGAAAGCACTCTGCCGAGGCTTTTCGTGGACATATATTAATGCCAAACATATTCTCGTACAATTTGAGGATTTGGCGAACTATGCTCGTTTGCATAACGGCCCTAAAGATACTCCGGTTTGGTATATTGATCGACACCCGATGAGGGTTTTCAAATGGTCCCCGGATTTTGACGCCTACTGTGAGTCCCCCATCGCGGCAATTTGGTGCAACCTAATCGGCCTCCCTATACACTTGTATGATAAAGCGGCACTCTTCGCCATCGGCAAACTCCTTGGCACGCCCATCCAAATTGACCGAGCAACCGCCAATAGGACGCGACTCTCGTTCGCTCGCCTTTGCATCGAGATTGACATATCCAAACCGCCACCCAAAGAAATCATCCTTGATATTTGTGGACGTGAAACGGTGCAACAAGTTAAGTGGGATAAAATCCCATCATATTGTCGGGAGTGCAAGCATGTTGGGCACAAGAGCGAGGTATGCTATGCGATGGGGAAGACGAAGAGGCCGGCCAAAAGAAACTACAACTATCCCGCCCAAGACCAATCAAACCGTGGATCCCAAGGAGGCAAAGACAAGCAAGATCAATCAAAGCAAACATCAAATTCCAATGAGTGGAGATATCAAGGGAAACCGAAAGGACCTAAGGATCAGCCGAATGGAGGGAAAGGACCAAAAGAACCTGGATCGACGGAGTGGCATGGGCCAGATATCATGGGTGAGCTACAAAACACACGCGACGAGAATCCATGCACCCAACCCGAGGGTGAGGGCATCCCCTCACATGCAAGATTTGACCGAAGCTTTGGTAAAGCCGGGGGATATACCTCTCATGAGGAGGTAGATGGTGACAAGTCGAGGGAGTTTTCATTTCCACGACGAGGTGCGTTCACAAATTGGCGTCGAGGCTCGCATAGCGCGTCAAGGGGGTCCTCGACAAAAGGCCAAAATATCCAAGGGACGATGGGTCTCCTTAGCACCAATCAATACTACTCCCTCATGTAGAATGAAGACTTCTCAATGGATGAAGGTGACTATGGCGGGGGAGGGGAAGATGCTCGGGACCCCCGGCCCAACATCGAGGACTCTGATGAAATCCTCATAATCATGAACGAGGAACCTTGTCATGTACCGGACAATCTCCAAATGGTGGAATTCCAAGGGGACCTTTCACGGTCACCGGGTACGTCTCCCCATTGTTAATTATGTCTCTCAATCTCTTATTTTGGAACGTTAGGGGGATCACGAATGCGCCAACCCAAAACGTCCTTAAAAGATTAATTAAATCTCATAATATCCATTTTCTAGCAATATTGGAGTCAGGCCAAGCGGCGGCGAACCCCCTCCGGAGGCTACGCGCATGCCTTGATCATTACGCCGAGGTGTCAGGCCAACAAATCAACCTTGGCAAAAGCAACTTCTACATTGCCGATGCTCATGAAGGGTGGACAAACACAATACAAAGAGATGGAGGCTTCGTCCGAGGTACGTTTCCCTTCCTTTACCTTGGAGTCCCTATTTACCGGGGTGTGAAGCGTACGAGCATGTTCTTGTTCCTCCGTGATCTCGGCTAGGATCTCTGGGTGGGCCCATCGACACCTCTCCTTTGGGGGGAGACTTACTCTGATTAAAAGCACACTTGAAGCGATCCCACTACATATTTTCCAAGCTATCGAGCCTACGGGTGGTGCCCTCAAGCAATTGGATCAGCAAATGGCTTGTTTCATTGGATTAGCTGAGATCAGGTCTGCCTACCAACGGCCGAAGGGGGCTTGGGCATCCGGAAGATCAAGGAAGTCTTAAGAGCCTTTAACATCAAGTTATGGTGGCGGTTCAGGGAACAAAATTCCCTGTGGGCTACGTACTTGATGGCTAAATACTGCCATAAGGTCTCCCCACTTAGAGCTAGACCCTTGGGGAGGGGTAGCCCTACGTGGAAGAGGATGCTGAAGGCTCGGCCTCAGGCCCAACCGCACATTCGATGGGTGGTGGGAGAAGGAAAGATACTATTTTGGGATGACTTATGGCTAGGAGAGGCTCCCCTGAGAGAACTTAGCCTTGATGATAGAGGAGGGCCTCTTGCTCGTGTGGCGGACTATATTAAGGATGGTGCCTGGGATGAGCCTAAGCTGCGGAATCTCCAAGAGCAGGCCGGCCTAGCACAGCACATCGTCCAGAAGATCATCGACACACCCGTCATCTCGGATGGGCCGGATATACCAAGATGGAGGTTATCATCCAATGGAGAGTTCTCTCTCGCTACTACTTGGGAGACCCTTCGAAGCCAAAGGCCGATTGTGCAAGGCCTCGACGACATTTGGAGAGCGGGCCTCACGTCCTCTATTGCCATCTTTTTATGGCGACTTCTCTCCAACCGCATTCCGGTGGATACAAAGCTGCAATGGAGACGAATGGAATTGGCGTCCAAATGCCAATGCTGCCCACATAGACCAGGGATTGAATCCCTCCAACATCTCTTCATTCAAGGGGACGGGGCTCACGGGATATGGAGGGAATTTGACGCATGGTTTGAGGGCTCCTCACCACCCCTTCGGATCAATGACACCATACCGGAACAACTCGTGGTCTGGACAAGAAGAGCTCGGCAACCAGGCAAGAAACACCTAAGCAGAGCCATGCCGTATCTCATTTTATGGTTCATTTGGGCAGAACGGAATAGGAGCCGCCACCAGTCCGTACAATTTAGGCCTTTCAATGTCATCTGGCAATTTCAAATCTACATCAGGAATAGTATGGCCAACGGGATATACAAGAAGAAGCATTGGAAGGGAGTTCGTCTAAAAATCACTGTCCCGAGTCATGATGAACTACGAAGCCCTAGGCCGCTTGCAGTGGCAATCAAGTGGCACCCGCCGGATGACCCCTGGATCAAGTTCAACACCGATGGTGCGTTCTTGGAAGCGTCGAATAAAGCCGGGGGAGGTGGTATCATCCGAGATCATACGGGCAAAGTGCTTTCAGCCTTCGCATCCCCACTTTAGGCCCACTCCGCTCTTGAGGCGGAGCTCCTAGCCATCCAACTCGGGTTAGAACTTGCCCTGGAGTTCAATCGGCCTATCTGGATTGAGTCGGATGCACAACAAGTGGTCCAGCTCCTTAATAGTACACGATGGGGACCGGCACACACAAGCAAGGTGGTGGCGCGGATCTTACTCCTCAAGCGCCAACGAGTTGTGCGCCTCACCTACACCCCTCGGGAAGGGAACAGGGCCGGAGACTTACTTGCAAAGATGGGAATTGACAGTCAAAACTACTGCCGTATGAATGCCCACACGATGCCGAGACACCTCGCTACAATTACTAGGATGGAAGCACTAGGAATCCCGAACATTCGGGTCCAACATGACGACGAAGAATAGAATTGTGTTTGGGATGTTTGGAGGGTACCCTTTGTTCCTTGATTGATTGTATTTTGTTTTCTGTAAGGGAGTATGATGAGGTCCGGGCTTGTGGCTTGGGACCGCATACTACTCTTAAGTTTGTGAGGACACACCACTTTCGGGTGTGGCCATGTTTTGTAATCGTCACTCTTTGAAATATAGGGATGAGGGACCCACGAACCCTCCACCATGAGGGTGTTTGATAAAAAAAAAATCTTCTCATCATATACCCCGACGAGCACTTGCAGCGGCGTATTGTCGGTCTCGACGATCTCTTCTAGGGACTTGTCATTTAGTACAACAAGATTAGCACCCCCATTGTGAGCAACGCTGTCGGGAACATCCTCAACTAGATTATCATCATCAATATTCTCCTCATCCTCATCAGCGTAGCAGAGCAATCTCTGCTTGCACACATGCCCTATAATCCACTTCTCGGGGCAATAGTAACACAAACCCAGACGGCCTCGTTCAGCCTTTTCCGCTTGTGATACCCGAATCACCGAGGGTCGTGGCCGTTCTCCGTTGCGACCCCCTGAACCTGTGGCCTGACCCGAGCCTGTAGCGTCCTGAGGTGGTTCCATCTTAACCCGTTGTTGTCCGTCGAAACCCTGCGTGTTGGCCTGATATAGCTGATGTGGATCCCAACACGACTTCATACGATCATAAGACTGATCGACCCCCCCAAACTGCTGGCTTGGGTGGCGGTTACCTTGCGTGGTCCATCCCGGTCCATTACGACCCCCGCTATCGCGTCGCGCCCTATCCTCATGTGGGCCCTCGCGAAAGCCCCCGCTAGGGTTTCTCCCGCGCAAACTCCTATCTCCTGATCTCTGCCGACGCATATCCTCATAATCCCAATCATCACCGTCGTCGAAACCGGAAGGAGGTTCGGTCTCAAGATTCTCGAAGCGGCGATCTGTTGGATATATTGATCCAAGAACCCCACGTATAAGGTTTGGCAGCGGACTCCCTTGATTGATAATCTGGTTTGATCCACTTCCAGAGCTTGGAAAACCTCGACCCATTGGCTATATGATCAGCCAAGAACCTCGGTATGGTTGAACGCCACAAGAACTTGCTCAAAGTATCTTGATAAGTTCCAAACAAGTGAAAAACTCTACAAAGAGAATTCAACTCACAAGACAAAGTCTATTTTCGTATTTGATCAATGGTGTCCTCAAATGACATGCTTACAAGCCTATTTATAGGCTAGAATGGACTCTTGAAAGTCTCATATCATTAGTATAACTTAAGACCTTTAGAATGACTCATAATAAGTGAAAAGTAACTCCTAAACTATTAGTGTGACTTTAGGACATCTAAAATCACTTATTTAACACAAAAAGTAACTTAAAAATGACTCTTCATTTTGGTTGCTCCAACTTGGACGAAAATGCATCATGTATCTTCAATTTGGGCCTCCAAAATGTGATATATATAGTGACTCAAAACTTCATGCATTGGGCTGCCCACTAACTTGAATAATATTCACCATTTGGCCCAATGTAGGTTGGTCTTGGAATTGGGCTTTTATTTCATCAACTAAAAGCATCATGGACTCCTTTATCTTCTTAGCTCTAGCTCTTGTAATTGGTCCACTTTGAATGAACAATGGATCCATCTTCTTGTCCTTGTAGATCAGCTTGGGTGTAGCTCCATCATTCCCTTCTTCTTCAAGAGGATTCGTCCTCGAATCTAATTCACCAACATAAGGAGATAAATCAGAAACATTGAACGTAGCACTTACATTAAACTCACCAGGTAAGTCAAGTTTGTAAGCATTATCATTAACTTTTCCAATCACTCGGAATGGTCCATCTCCTCTTGGCTGCAACTTGGACTTTCTTTTCGAAGGAAATCTCTCCTTTCTCATATGCAACCAAACCCAATCTCCCGGCTCAAAGATGACTTGTTTCCGACCCTTGTTGGCTTGCTTTGCATATTGTTCTGTCCTCTTTTCAATGTTGAGTCTTAATCTTTCATGCAATCTTTTCACCATTTCCGCCTTAGCTTTTCCATCAAGACTTGCACGATCTTCAATAGGTATTGGAATCAAATCTAGAGGGCTCAATGGATTAAAACCATACACAACTTCAAATGGAGAAAAGTTAGTAGCAGAATGAACACTTCGATTATAAGCAAATTCAGCAAAAGGTAAGCATTCCTCCCAACTTTTCAAGTTCTTTTTAACTAAAGTTCGTAGTAATTGAGACAAAGTCCTATTAACTACTTCAGTTTGTCCATCAGTTTGTGGATGACAAGTAGTAGAAAACAAGAGTTTAGTTCCTAACTTATTCCACAACACTCGCCAAAAATGACTCACAAATTTAGCATCTGGATCACTCACAGTTGATCTAGGAACACCATGCAAACGGACAATTTCTTTAAAGAACAAATCAGCGATATGAGATGCATCATCAGTTTTGTGACATGGAATAAAATGTGCCATTTTTGAAAACCTATCAACAACCACAAAAACTGAATCTCTACCTCTTTTTGTTCTTGGCAAACCAACAACAAAGTCCATTGAAATATCCTCCCAAGGTGCACTAGGAATTGGTAACGGTTTGTACAAACCATGTGGGTGTGATTTAGACTTGGCTTGCATGCAAGTTATGCATCTTTTATAAATTCTTTCAACATCCACACGCATTTTAGGCCAAAAGAAATGTTCATGCAAAACATCCATTGTCTTATGGACTCCAAAATGCCCCATTAAACCACCACCATGTGCTTCACGCACAAGCAATTCACGCATAGAACCTTTAGGAATGCACAGTTTATTTTCTCTAAACAAATAGCCATCATGCCTATAGAACTTGTCAAATGCAGCATGCTCACAAGCTAAATAGATAGAAGAAAAGTCCGGGTCATTATCATACATTTTCTTAATCAACTCAAAACCAAGCAACTTAGAACTCAAATTAGTGATCAAAATGTACCTCCGAGACAATGCATCAGCCACAATGTTTTCTTTTCCCTTTTTGTATTTGATTACATACGGAAATGATTCAATGAATTCCACCCACTTAACCTTGACCTTGACCTTTCAAGTACTTGAGAGACTCATGATCCGTATGAATTACAAACTCTCTAGGCAACAAGTAATGCTGCCATGTTTCCAAAGCTCTAACCAACGCATATAACTCCTTGTCATACGTTGGATAGTTCAATTGAGCTCCTTTCAACTTTTCGCTAAAGTAAGCGATTGGCTTTCCATCCTGCAACAAAACAGCTCCGATGCCTACTCCAGATGCATCACATTCAAGCTCAAACATGTTATCAAAGTTAGGCAAAGAAAGAATTGGTGCAGTTGTAAGTTTTTCTTTAAGGAGATTAAAAGCATGCTCTTGTTTTTCTCCCCAATAAAAACAAACATCCTTTTTCACAATTTAATTCAAAGGTGCAATAATTGTACTAAAATCCTTGACAAACCTCCTATAAAAACTTGCAAGACCATGAAAACTTCTAACTTGTGCTACATTTTGAGGAATTGGCCATTCTAAAATAGCTTTCACCTTCTCCTTTTCCATTTCAATCCCATTAGCACTTATAACAAAACCAAGAAAAACAACTTTATCCATGCAAAATGAACACTTCTTGAGATTAGCATACAATGATTATTTTCTTAAGGTGTCCAAAATAGCATGCACATGGTTAAGATGTTCATCCACATTTTTGCTATAGACAAGAATATCATCAAAATAAACAACCACAAATTTTCCAATGAATTTTCTCAAAACATGGTGCATCAATCTCATGAAAGTGCTTGGTGCATTAGTTAAACCAAAAGGCATGACTAACCACTCATATAGACCAAATTTTGTTTTAATGGCTGTTTTCCATTCATCTCCTTCTCTAATGCGAATTTGATGATAACCACTTTTCAAATCGATCTGACTAAACACAACAGATCCATGCAATTCATCAAGCATATCATCTAGCCTAGGAATAGGATAGCGATACTTTACAGTGATTTTGTTGATTGCTCAACAGTCGGTGCACATCCTCCATGATCCATCTTTCTTAGAAACAACAATTACTGGCACAGCACATGGACTCATGCTCTCACGGATTTTTCCTTTCTCCAACAACTCTTGCACTTGCCTTTGAATTTCCTTAGTCTCTTCGGGATTGGCCCTATAGGCTGGTCGGTTTGGTAGAACTGCACCGGGAACAAAGTCAATTTGACGTTCAATACCTCTTAATGGAGGTAATCCACTTGGTTCATCCTCGGGAAAGACATCCTCGAATTCTTGTAAAAGAGACACAAAAGTACTTGACAAAGAAGTGGTTAATTCGTTAGTGGTAAACAAAGACTCTCTGTACACTAAGATGAAAACACTCTTTTCTTTAAAACTATTACACTCTTTATTTGTTTTGCTCTCACATAGAAATTCTTTTTTTCTTTTCCCTCATTCGTACTTTTCTCTCGACTCTTTTCACTCGACTCTTTTTCAATGCCCTCGCTTTTTTTTCTCTCAACCTCACGAGCTCTCCTTGCTTGAGATAATTTCTGTTGATCTTCTTGAACTTGTTGAGGTGTTAAAGAGACAAGCATGATAGACTTGTTGTTGTGCTTGAAGGTGTAGTGGTTGTGAAATCCATCATAAGTCACTCTACGATCAAACTGCCATGGCCTCCCCAAAAGAATGTGACTAGCATGCATTGGCTCAACATCACAAAGAACATCATCTTTATAATTGCCAATTGAAAACGAAATTAGAACTCGCTTAGTCACTCGAATTTCTCCACATTCATTAAGCCATTGTAGCTTGTACGGATTAGGATGTTTTTCCGTTGTTAAGCTCAACTTTTCCACCATTTCATAACTTGCAACATTTGCACAACTACCACCATCAATAATCATCATGCAAAGTTTACCTTGGACCAAACACCTTGTGTGGAAGATGTTCTCCCTTTGTTGATCATCATTTCTGTTTTGCACGTTTAGAGCCCTTCGAACGACCAAAAGTACTCCATGTTCTGGTCCAATCTCCTCCAATTGTTTATCCTCCTCCTCATCATCATCATCTTCACGTTCACTTTCAGATTCTATCTCTCCATTTGGCTTCAAAATCATCACCCTTTTGTTTGGACATTGAGATGCAATGTGTCCAACACCTTGACAACGAAAACATTTGATATCTCTGTTTCGAGTTGAAGTAGAAGTAGAAATACCTTTACCCTTCTCAAATTCTTTGGACTTGGATGTCGACGCTTCATTTTGGGGTTTAGAACCTGCCCCAAAATTGGATTTGGATGAAGTCCACTCTTTTGTCCTTGAAGAATGAGAACTTGTTGAAAAATTCTTTTGGATTGTTCCCTTCTTCTTCAATTGTCCCTCCACCTTCATGGCCATATGAACCATGTCCTCCAACTCCACATAGTGTTGAAGCTCTACAATGTTTGCAATCTCCCTATTCCGCCCACATAAGAATCGAGCCATAGTTGCTTCTCTATCTTCTTCAACATTTGCCCTAATCAAGGCAATCTCCATGTCTTTGTAGTACTCATCAACAGATTTAGTACCTTATTTCATAGATTGTAATTTTTGATACAATTCACAAAAATAATGAGAAGGTACAAATCTCTTACGCATTATGCTTTTCATTTCTTCCCAAGTCGAAACCGGTCTTCCTCCATATCGCCTTGTACTAGTTGTCAATTGATCCCACCAAACTATAGCATAGTCAGCGAATTCAATAGCAGCAAGTCTAACCTTTTTCTCCTCGGAATAGTTGTGACATTCAAAGATGAGATCCACCTTTCTCTCCCACTCCAAATAAGCTTCGGGGTCACTCCTTCCTTGGAATGTTGGGATCTTCATTTTGATGCTTCTCAAATCACCATCCACTTCATTTGTACGCCCTCTTCTACCGTTTCCACGTCTCTCACTTCGATGCCTATATGAAGCATCATCTTCTCCTCCACTCTCTTCCTCCTCGTTATTATTTTCATTTGTTGCCTGAACTTCTAGCCTCTCCAACCGCCCTGAAACACTTTCCAGAATCCGTGCAAACCTTGCAAATTGTTGTTGCATGGCTTTCAACGTAGAATCAACTGGAATATGATCGTCAGTAGAATCCATCCTCACAGTTCACTCGTGTATCACACAAAAAATAAACCTCACAAAACACTCGTGTATATCACTCGTTGGCTTTTACCTCCCCTCAAATAACCTCACCTCTCAAGCCTTTTACCACTCTTTCTCTTTTGCAAAGAAAACACAAGTATAAAACAAATCAAGAACAAACAAGAACAAATAGCAATCAACCAACTTTAGCCCTTGAATGAAGGATGAAAGGAAATGGTCGAGAAAATGATGTGTAAAATGTATTTGGGTTTTTTTTTCTGGTTTTTTTTGTTTGCTTCTTTTTGTAAAGCAAAAAAAGATAATGGATAAAAGAAGGTAAAGATGTTTACTATATGTACTTTTTTTTTTTGGCCCCTTTTTTTTTCTTTTTGCAACAACTAGATAAAATGAAGATAAAGTTGTGCTAGCCTTTCTCACTTTTTTTTTCGATTTTTTTTTTTTGAAACTAAGATATGAATGTAAGGTAAAGCTAAGAATAGATCAATACCAGATGGATCGTGATACCAAATGATATGGATTGGGATAGGACGAAGGACCCGTTGGATATATTGATCCAAGAACCCCACGTATAAGGTTTGGCAGCGGACTCCCTTGATTGATAATCTGGTTTGATCCACTTCCAGAGCTTGGAAAACCTCGACCCGTTGGCTATATGATCAGCCAAGAACCTCGGTATGGTTGAACGCCACAAGAACTTGCTCAAAGTATCTTGATAAGTTCCAAACAAGTGAAAAACTCTACAAAGAGAATTCAACTCACAAGACAAAGTCTATTTTCGTATTTGATCAATGGTGTCCTCAAATGACATGCTTACAAGCCTATTTATAGGCTAGAATGGACTCTTGAAAGTCTCATATCATTAGTACAACTTAAGACCTTTAGAATGACTCATTATAAGTGAAAAGTAACTCCTAAACTATTGGTGTGACTTTAGGACATCTAAAGTCACTTATTTAACACAAAAAGTAACTTAAAAATGACTCTTCATTTTGGTTGCTCCAACTTGGACGAAAATGCATCATGTATCTTCAATTTGGGCCTCCAAAATGTGATATATATAGTGACTCAAAACTTCATGCATTGGGCTGCCCACTAACTTGAATAATATTCACCATTTGGCCCAATGTAGATTGGTCTTGGAATTGGGCTTTTATTTCATCAACTAAAAGCATCATGGACTCCTTTATCTTCTTAGCTCTAGCTCTTGTAATTGGTCCACTTTGAATGAACAATGGATCCATCTTCTTGTCCTTGTAGATCAGCTTGGGTGTAGCTCCATCAACTGCTGCGCGACCTGAGGAGGGCCGTATTGACGACGGTGATAGTCGTATGACATGTTGACGGACTGAGGCGTGGCTGTGGTGGATGATGATCGTCTGACTTCGATGCGGCACACGAGAATCCTTCCCGTCGGGCGTTGCAGAAGTAGAGTTGTCCGGCGGCTAGAGCTCGGCGGACAGGCGGGACTCGACAACCAAAGCAGTTGCTGTGCGCGGAATGTTTTCCGACAGGCAGTGGTTTAGCTTCGGTTCGAGATGGTGGGAGGGTAAGATCACAATGAAAGCACCAGTTGTTAAGGACCTAAATCCCTAACGATCCGATAAAACGGACAATAACGAGATAAAGATAATCCGGCGCCCATGAGGGTCGGCAGAGATAAAGATCTGGGCGGCTGTGCGCGGGTTCCAACCCGTCGGGCAACGGCTACAGATCAGATGTACGTTACGGCTGTGCGCGAAGACCTTCCGTCGGGCAGCAGGTAGCATAGGGAATTACGGATTCAAAGCATAACTCGAGGCATTTGGCCAAAATAATATATTCATTGGTTCATTGTTGGATGCTTAAATATGATAACAAGCTCTCCTATTTATAATAGTAGAATACTACCCTAACTTATTGAATAAGAAAACTAAGATATGGAAAAGATTTGGCGAATCAAAAGATACTAAATATTTGCGATTTCCTAGATGTTAAGGGGATCGTATCAACTCCCCCAAGGTTGAAATTCACCTTGTCCTCAAGGTGGGAACCACGAACCATTGACGAAAGTTTTAGCAAGGCGTCTCCTCCTGGATCAAACACGTATCGAACAACGGAATCTCCCTTTATATTCTTACCAAGCAGATGTCCCACTCGTCCTGTGTATGTCCCTGCAACAAACACTTGAAATCCCTGTCGACATCTGACAATAATGTAGCAGCAGACAGAGGCGCTGTTGAGAGGATGCTATTCACATCGGAGCTGCACGACCAATATATTTCTTTAGAAGCTGAAACCTGGTAGTCTGCCGAACTTACAGCTCTATCCTCCTCAACTCCATGCTTTTCACCCAGCAAGGCAATAGACGAAATCGATACACCAGTAGTATCCGAATTAGAAGCATCATCGCCACATACATCTTCCACTCCTATCTCGGATTTAGAGTCCATAAAAAGCATACTGCCCAAGTTTTCACAATGCTCCTCTTTATCTTCTAGCAATGTCTCCTCCTCTTCACCAATCTTCTCATCATATAAACGACCTTACAAGAAGAATTCCAGACGGGCCTTAGAGAGAGACGCTCTCCCTTCTCTCTAGAATTCTTCCCTTTTTTTTTTTTGTCAAACTCCTTAACGGTGGAGGGTTCGTGGGTCCCTCATCCCTATATAGCAAAATATTTCTCGGTTACAATTAGCCTAGCTCGAGGCTTAGGGTTACAAGCGGCTATTACAACTAACTATTACAACCAAAACAAGGACAATCAAAAGGCCAAATCACCACAAGAGTAAGTAGGGGTCGTGTCACAAATGGCTCGACACCCTCCTACTCTACGGTGTCCTCCTAAGCATCTTCCTCGGCACGGACCCGGAAGTTCGGAATCCCCATTTGTTCCATTCGAATGACATCTTGGACGGCTCTCGGTAAGTCTTGGGCCTCCAAGACTCGACTGTGACTCAAGTCGACACCAATCTTCGCAAGTAAGTCAGCCGCCTTATTGCCTTCACGGTGGATGAAGGTAATTCGAAGTGTGAGTTGACGCTTGTGTAAGGTCATGTGGGCCATGGCTTGGCGAGTGTGAGCAGGCCCCCAACTTGGCCCTTTAATGAGATTGAGTGCTTGCTCGGCGTCCGATTCGAGCCAAATTGGTTTCTCAAGCTCCGAGGCTAGCATCAAGCCGTGGTGCATGGCGAGTAGTTCGGCTTCGAGTGGTGAATGTGCTTCGAGAGGGAGCGCGTAGGCGACGAGCGCCTTACCCAAATGGTCTCGAATGAGGCCGCCTCCCCCAGCTTTTCCTGTTGCTTCGTTAAAGGACCCGTCCGTATTAAGTTTGATCCAGGCCTGATCCGGTGGTTCCCACTTAACCATCATAGCGAGTCGTGGTAGCCGTTGAGGTTCGGCATGGCTTGGGATACTGACTCCGAGCCTAACCCCTCTCCAATGCTTTGGCTTAAGCCTCCCATTGGCCATGCTGTTTCGGACGAAAGTGAGGATTTGCCAAATCACATTGCTCGGTTTGAATTGAACATCATGATGGCGGCTTCTATTTCTCTCTGCCCAGAGGAACCAGAAGATAAGGTAAGGCATGGCACGGCTGAGGTGCTTCCTTCCCGGCTGCTGCACTCTTCTTGCCCATACCTCAATTCTTGTTGGGATCGTGTCATTGACCACGAGAGTGGGGGCCGAGCCTTCGAACCACCCGTCGAATTCCCTCCACACTCTTGTTGCACCTACTCCTTGAATGAAGAGATGTTGGAGAGACTCGGTACTAGGCCTGTGTGGGCAGCACTGGCATTTGGATGCGAGTTCAATCTTGCGCCATTGTAGCTTTGCGTCAACAGGGAT
This sequence comes from Salvia splendens, assembly GCF_004379255.2. Taxonomy (NCBI): domain Eukaryota; kingdom Viridiplantae; phylum Streptophyta; class Magnoliopsida; order Lamiales; family Lamiaceae; genus Salvia; species Salvia splendens. The sequence goes on along the minus strand of NC_056036.1, from coordinate 25,589,459 downwards.
GCGGTTAGATATGAGCCTCCAATTGAAGATAGCGATGGTAGTTGTGAGGCCAGCCGTCCAAATCTCCTCGAGCCCTTGGATGATGGGTTGAGGCGACCGGACCGTCTCCCAAGTCGAGGCTAGCGAGAAATCTCCTCGCCTCGTGAGCGTCCATCGTGGGATGTCCGGCTCCCCGGGGAGTATCGGGGTTTTGCAAATTTGATCAATGATCTGTTGGGGAAGGCCCGCCTGGTCGTGGAGAACTTGGAGTTTTGGAGCGTCCCACTCACCATCCTTGATAAAATCCGAGACAATCGTTGTAGGGCTGCCCCTCTCGTCGAAACAAAGCCCCCTAAGAGGGACGTTGCCAAGCCATATATCATCCCAGAAGTAGATCTTACCTTGACCAACAATCCAACGAATGTGCGGGTGAGCGTGGGCCCAAGCTTTGGCCAGCCTCCTCCACGTCGGGCTATTCCTTCCCTTGATCCTTGGCGAAAGTGGCGAGGAATTGGCGCAATACTTTCTCATCATGTACCGGGCCCATAAAGAGTTCTGTTCTCTGAACCGCCACCAGAGTTTAATGTTGAATGCTCTTAGAACTTCTGTGAACTTTCGGATCCCGAGCCCTCCCTCCTTGGTGGGGAGGCACATTTGGTCCCAGCTGATCCAATGTGTCCGTTTTTTCTCAGTCATCGAGCCCTAAAAGAAGCCAGCCAATTGCTGATCGAGTAGCTTAAGGGTTCCGGCCGTGGGCTAAATGGCTTGGAAGATGTGGATAGGAACTGCCTCAAGAGTGCTCTTAATGAGAGTTAGGCTTCCTCCAAAAGATAGATGACGATGCGCCCATCCGGAAATCCTTCTAGCGATCTTCTCTCGAATGAACATGAGCATTTCGGTTTTCTTGACTCCACGGTATATAGGGACCCCCAAATAGAGGAATGGGAAGGACCCCCGAGCAAAGCCTCCTTCGTTTTGGATTTCATGCGCCCAATGCTCGTGCGCTTCAACAATATAGAAATTGCTTTTTGCAAGATTGATCTGCTGCCCGGAGACTCTCTCATACCCGTCAAGGCATTCTCTAAGCCGACGCAATGGGGTTGCAGCTGCTTGAGTGAAGATAATAATGTCATCGGCATATGCTAAGTGGCTGATTTCCATGCACCTCCTGGCCGCTTTGAAGGTCATCTCTTTTTTACCAAGGATGAGCTTGTCGAGGGCCCTGGAGAGATACTCTGCGGCAATCACAAACAACGCCGGGGAGATGGGGTCTCCTTGTCTGAGCCCCCGAGTAGATTTGAAGAATCCAGTTGGGACACCGTTAATAAGGACCGAGAACCAACAAGAACCAATGCACCTTTCAATCAGGTCGATCCACGCATCCGAGAAACCCATGCGCCGAAGCACCTTGATCAAGAAGCTCCATTGCACTCTATCATACGCCTTGGCCATGTCGATCTTAATGGCCACATTCGGTGCAGGGGAGCACCTTGCTAATTCGTGGAACATCTCTTGGGCGAGAAGGGCGTTGTCATGTAGGAGCCGCCCCTTCACGAATCCGCTCTGGTTCGGGGAGATAACCTGTGGCAAAAAAGGCGCAAGGCGTGCGGTTAGAACTTTTGTAATAATCTTGTTGAGGACGTTGCAAAGGCTTATGGGGCGATAATCGGCCCATGTCTCGGGCGAGGCCTTCTTCGGGATAAGGACAATGTTTGTGGCCGTAACGCTCCGAGGGAGGTAGGCCCCGAGAAAGACCTGTTTTATGGCTTCCACCACATCCGTTCCAAGAATCCCCCAACATGTTTGGTAGAAGACGGCCGAGAAGCCATCCGGACCTGGAGCACTGTCCCCGGAGATGTCAAAAATCACTTTCTTCACCTCCTCGGAGTTCGGTGGGTAGTGTAGCTCCTCAAGATCCGTTGAGGGGGGGAGTTGTTGAATAAGATCAAGGTCCGGGGTGTCCGAGGCGAGAAGGCTCCGAAAGAATTCGACCTCCGAGTGCCGTATCTCAGTTTCATCTGCAATCTCCCGGCCATTCACATTGATAGAGTGAATTCGGAGTCTAACTCTCTTCTGCTTCACCCAGCTTTGGTAGAATCTGGTATTCTTATCTCCATCTGCTAGCCACCTTAGAGCCGCCTTTTGCCTCCAGAAGTCCTCCTCCATCCAGAGAAGAAGGATGTACTCGGCAATGCTTTTGTTGATCTCGGATCTATTGTGTGGCGTTGGATCAGCCTCAAAGTCGGGTTGAGCCTGCGCGATTCTTTCTTCCATTCCTTTGAGATTGGCGTGAATGTTGCCAAAAACCTCCTTGTTCCACGCCTTGAGGGCCTTTTTGCTTCTAGCAAGCTTAGTTTGGAGATTCAATAGCCCACTCGCCTCTGTTGGTTGAGCCCAAATATTCTGCACAAGCTGCAGGAAGCCTTCATGCCGGACCCACATGTTTTGGAAACGAAAGGCGCTGCCCCCGGAGGGAAGCCTCGGCATCTTACACCTTGCAAGAATCGGACCATGATCCGAGGAAACCCTTGGGAGATTAGTCACCCTCCTCAAACGCATTAGACCATGCCTCATTAACAAGCAGCCTGTCCAACCTCTCAAACAAGCCATTTTTAGCCCAAGTGAACTCCGCACCATCGAATCCCGGGTCCAAAAGCCGGCAATCTTCAATTGCTTCGGCAAAATCAATCATCTCTGCTTGCCGGTTGGTTTCACTACCAACCCTGTCTTCGTGTGCAAGGATCGTATTAAAATCCCCTCCAATAGCCATGGGGTTCCTTCCATCCTGAATGATATCTCCCTCATTTTATCCCACAGAGGGTGTCGCTCCAACCTACTACATTTAGCGTAGATGGCCGAAATGGAGATATGATTCGCCATGCGGTGCGAAGTAAGCCTTCCGTGTAGGACTCGGTCCGAGTCCTCCTCAATGATGAAGTTGGCACCCTCCTCGGCGAATACCCATATCTTACCAGACGTATTTGATCCTTTGAAATTTAGTCCCAGCACCTTGGAATACCGATCCGAGTCGGGATTAGTGAGTGGCTCCATTATTGCAAGAAACATGACATTATAACACTTGATTAGTCTTTTAAGGACGTTTTGGGTCGGCGCATTAGCGATTCCCCTAGCGTTCCAAAACATGAGGTTGTAAGACATGATTAACAAGGTAGGGTCGTACCCGGAAGGTTTGAAGGCCCTCCTTGGAATATGACAATCTGATGGTCATCATCCATCGAGTGATTGTCGGCATCAACTTGTTGCAAGGCATCCTTAGGTTGTGCACCACAGGTTTGGAAATCCATTTCCACCTCTTCCATCTCACCACATGCTTCGACGTCAAATTCCCCGTTAGCCATGAGCGAGTAGTACTTGTTTGTGCTCATGACATTGCCCGTCCACTCATCTTCACTCCTTCCATGGTTTGATGAGGGATGTCGCCCTCGCCCTCTCGAGCCCCCTCTTGACCCACCTCGGGAGCTCAAAGCCATCCGACGGCTTGTGTCTCCATGTTCCCACGGCACACCCGTTGATTCCTCATCTTTCGATTTTATTCGACTCGGCCCCATTGAGTATTTAGTAGCGGCTTCCTCACCTTGGACTGGCCTTGTGTTAAGTTGACCTTTCCCAAGCCCATCATCTTCTTGAAGGTTGCCCACAATGTCCGGACCCTCCCAGACCGACTCCTCCCCACTCTGCCTAGCTTTCGGGGGTGATCCCTTTCCTTTGTTTCTCCTTTGCCGTCTCCACTCATTGTTATCATTTTGCTTGGCCTCCAAATTGGCTTGCTTTTCCGTGGCTTGCTTTTCCGTGGGACTGTTTCCATCTTGATTTGCTTTTTGGGGGGCTGCATTGTTGTAGTTTCTTTTCGGTGGCCTCTCGGTCTTTCCCACAGCATAGCAAACATTGCTCGAGTGGCCGACGTGCTTACACTCCCGACAATAGGCTGGAATTTTATCCCACCGCACTTGTTGGGCCGTCTCTATTCCACAAATATCAAGTATGATTTCTTCGAGGGGTGGTTTCGTGATATCAATCTCGACGCAAATGCGCGCAAAGGAGAGCCTTGTCTTGTTCGCGGTGGCTCGGTCAACTTGTATTGGCGTCCCTAGGAGCTTGCTAATGGCGAAGAGGGCTGATTGATCGAAAAGGTGGATCGGAAGGCCAATTAGGTTACACCATATTGCTGCAATCGGGGACTCACAATAGGCGTCAAAATCCGGAGACCATTTGAACACCCTCATTGGATGCCGATCGATGAGCCACACCGGCGTCCCCTTCGGGCCACCAAGGAGCCTTGCGTAATCCGCCAAGTCCTCGCATTGAATAAGAATGTGCTTGGCATTAATGTATTTCCAAGTAAAGCCACATTGAAATTTCATGTTATTAAGAGCCTTTTGAATTTGTCCGGCTGTCGGGATAGAGTGTGAGAATTTACCTACAATGGCGTGCCCTACGTTTTCGGCAAGCTTCCGGATTTCCAGCCCCGAGAAGTAGATTGATGGTATTTCATTTGAGACTGATGCTAATCCAATGGTTTGGATCTTGTCGGCCACGAACACTTACGGTCCATTCGGATCGGGGGCTCCCTTGATCAGGTCCGCCATTGAGCGCCATGCATTTGTGGTTACCGAGCCCATCTCGGCACCATTGGCCGGCAAGTTGCCGTTCGAACCGACCCCGGCTCCCTCTTCTCTACTACACTGTGGTCCATTCATTGTGGCTGATGGAGTTACCTTAAAGAGGTCAGCCATTACCCCGGAGTTAGGAGATGATGACGGGCTCGCCCCAATTTTTGGGGGCTCGGGCATGCTGGCCGAGACCGTGGGGCCTTCTCCCGCACCCGGCTTGACATGCGTGTAAGGGAGATCGTGCTGACTCGAGCACGGACTCGGCACCATCTCGGCACCTTTCGGTCGGCCACGCTCAAAGGAATCACGTAGCTTTAGAGTTCGACCTTTCTCCAAGGGTGGGAACTCCGTTTGGTAGGCCTTGAAAGCGGTTGAAGGTGATAGCAAGGGGAAGTTCAAACCAAATTGAGGTGCATGGTTTGGCTCGGCCGCCGGCCGGCCGGACTCCGCCGTGCCGGCGTTGAGAAGTGGCTGCGCCGCCAAGGTGTCTAGCATGTCCGCCGCATCCTAGGAGGCAACATGGAGAAGGTTGGTAGGGTTAGGCTGCAAAAACTCACTAACGGCTAGTGCATCATGTGACTCTCCATTTTGGCAAGGGACCAACCTACTTTCCAAAAGCATTTTTGTTCCCATATCCTTATCGGGCAAGTTGACCATCTCCTCCCCCAAGGCTCCTTGTACTTTTGCAGCACCAAGTACAATGGATTTGTCATGGCTCGGTTGAGAAGGCTCCATGTCGTGGTCGGCCATCTCCTCTCCGACGACTTGGACGGAATCTTGGCCGGAGAAAAGCACCAGGTCGGAAGTTGCGCCTCGGACCACATGTGGCCTTTCCATTTCAATCTCCTCTTCAACTTCTTCTTGCACATTCTCCCCCTCTTGCAATGCGTCCGCCATGTTGGGACTTACAAGCACCGGAAAGATCGAGTTTTTGCATTTAGGGCTCACAACCGGGGCGCCATCTTCCTCCCCAAAGTCGATTCTCTTCCTTAGTTGCTTGTCCTCGGGAAGTGGGGAGAGTACGTACCTCTTCCGACCATCCCCTTTAGTAGTCGGGGCCGGAGTGCTCTTTCGAGCCTTGATCTTTGCTTTAGCAGCCTTCAGCGCCATTATCTTAGACGGCTCCTTCGGGGAGTTTGATTCCTTCGAGCAAAACTTCATTTGTTGGTTCGAGGGGGTTTGCTCTCCCTCAAGAGGGGGTGGCTCGCGCGTCGGTCGTCCGGCATGGCCGGGAGGGCGATGGGGTTGCTCGGGAAAGGCTTGGGATCGAGGGCGGTAGTTATGGGGTTGTCTCGGCCGGTGAAGGTGGTGGTCGGCAAGGTTGTTATGGCGTGAGGCTAAGTGGATTGTTGGTCGACGGGATGTTGAGGTGGAGGCGGGTGGGAAATTCCGGTGGGTCAATATAGTGAGGTTTTTAGAGAGAAGGGGGAGCTTCTCACTCTAGCTTTCACGCTTATTTTTCCCTTTAGAATTCTTCCCTTGTCTCAAGTGATCTCCCCCCGCCGCCCATTCCCTCCACCCGTCTTCCACCCTACCCCTCCGTCCGGTCACACCCCACCCTCCCGCCCCCAACATCGTCACACCCCTTGACTCCCGCCGCCGGTCATCCCACGAGCAACCACTATCCTTCACCTACGACGACACTACACCAACTCTCGGCCGAACCAAAGAACTAGGCCCGCCTTGGATGCCGGACCCCCCACCGGTTCCCGAACCAGGGGCCGAGGCTCCGCGAGACCTCTCGGATCTGCAAATGACCTTCCGGTCGTGTGAGGACGAGACACCCACTGCCCTAACCAAAGCTATGAAACTCAAGCTCGCCAAATCCCGGTGCAAAGCCAGGAAAAGCACCCCGGCTCCCTCCACCAAAGGGGATGGCCGAAAACGGTTTGTTCCCTCTCCACTCCCGGAGGACAAGCAACTTTACAAGAAACTCCTCTTCGACAATGACACCAGCTCCGACACCGATCCACCCCGGTGTAGAATGGCCATTTTCCCGTCCAACCCCACCTCCAACGAGGAGGGCCACAACCCCGGTGTTGAGACCGAAAGCTTGCTCCAACTCGAGGGGGAAGCACCACAAGATGGATCCTATGGTGACAACCGGGTAGCCGGAGAAAAGTCCACGACCGGCCAAGTTTCCGGCGACATTTTGGAGACCGTTGGAGGTGGAAGAGACACACACATCCCCGCCCTCCTACCTGATCCGGATGGCCCACGTAGTACCCAAGATGCCTTGGAGGATGGGAAAGTCAAATTACTTGAAATGGGTATAGGGACAAAACTAACTCATGAAAGTGCCTTTGTCCCATACTCGCCTAGTAAGTCACATGATGTTCCGTTGGGATCCCCTCCAATGCAGCCAAAAGTAAAAGAGATCCTAAACCTAGTAACCTTGGACTCGTCGGAGACACTCGATACGGCGTCGGCGCAACCACTACTAGCCAGAAACCTCCGGAGGTCGGCCGCAACTCGACGGGAGGCCCCCACACTATTGAGACATGCATCAAAAGTCTCACAAATACCGCTTGGAAAGAGATTGGGCCACCTAGCGAAGACTTCCCACCTCTTGAACGTGGACGAACTCGGAAGATCCGAGCTACGTTCGAGAATTGGCCGAAACGTAAAGACGCGTGCGTAGCCTACACGTTATCTACAATAACGACGTCGGCCAACCGTCTTAGCCAAGACCCCGAGCCCATGACTAGAGTCTCGGCCAATACCAAGAATCCCGATGGGATGCCGGACACAACAACATCCATTGACACGCCTATGGGCGATGCCTTGGCACAACATGGATTGAAAGGTGGTGAGAACGCCCAAACCGAGGAAAACAATGCCGAACACAACAACCCGAGGGGACACCGCGTCCCGGAAGAGAAGAATGGCAAAGCCCAAAAGTCCATGGTGGACATGGTCCGAGGACCTTCTTCAATAGATGGACCACAAGTCTTCGACCCGGAGAGCATTCAAAAGATTGGCCGCAACTACTTCCAATGGAGTGCCGACAATTTACTTCTCCGGGGCAGAAATTCAAAAGCTTGCCACAAACCTCGGACACGCTATTGTTGGTAAGTTTACTCACTCCATCCCGGCTTCCCATCAAATTCAAAAAGCACTTGAGAATATTAAATTTCGCCGTGGCTTTACTTGAAAATATATTAATGCTAAGCATATACTTGTGCAATTCGAGGATATTGCGGACTATGCCCGGCTCCTTAGTGGCCCCAAAGGCACCCCGGTATGGTGTGTTGATCGGCATCCGATGAGAGTATTCAAATGGTCACCTGAATTTGATGCATACTGTGAGTCCCCTATTGCGGCAATATGGTGCAACCTGGTCGGGTTACCAATCCACCTATTCGATCATGCGGCACTATTTGCCATTGGTAAGCTGCTAGGAACGCCAATCCAAGTGGATCGAGCCACGGCCAATAAGTCACGAATTTCCTTTGCAAGACTTTGTATCGAAATTGACATCACTAAGCCGCCACCCGAGGAGATCATATTGGATATTTGTGGTCGTGAAATGGTACAGCAAGTGCAGTGGGATAAAAACCCGTCTTATTGCCGGGAATGCAAACATGTGGGACACAAGAGTGAGGTGTGCTATGCGGCAAGGCCATCGGAGCGGCCTCCCAAGAGGAACTACAATATAAATCCTTTGCGACAGCCACATAACCGAGATGCCGCGGCCTACAATCCCAACAATCTTAACATGGCATCACCAAAGCAACCACATCTTGAAGGAATAGGCGCGAAGAAGAACGTTGATGAATCGAGGCAAACCAACAATAACATGGAATGGAAACAACAAGGAAAACACAAGGGGAAGGAAAGCGACACCCGGATGAGCCCGAAGGCTAGTGTGCGCACGGGGGCAGAGTGGTCGGGACCGGATTTTTTGGGGGATTTGCATGGCCCGGGGAGTGCGGACATGACCATCGATCATAATGGACGTGTCCCACAACATTTTAGAGAGGCGCACACTAAGGCTCCTTCGTTTGAACATGGGCGAAAGAACAAGCCGAGAGAGGCGAACCTGACCCGGCATGAAGGTCAATCGGCTTCGGACGACCTAGTCCAACCAAAAGGCCATTTCAAGCCCTTTGTCATCGAGAAAGCTGAGGATCCGGGACCATCGAGTCACATGAGCACTAACCGATATTTCTCCCTCATGGCCCGCGAGAACTTCATGGAGAATGATATGGAAGATGATGAAAATTGGGAGGAGTCTCTCTCGCACAAGGAAGACGAAGATGGAGCCAATCCAGCTCTTCTGGAGGCCGAGACATCCCATGGAGGGAGCAATCTCCAAATCATTGAATTCCAAGGGGGGCGTCAATCCCACCGGGTACGAACCCTTCTAGTTAATGATGTCTTTGAATTTTCTATTTTGGAACGTTAGGGGGATCGCAAATGCGTCTACCCAAAACGTCCTAAAAAGAATAATTAAATCTCATAATATTTGTTTTCTTGCAATAATGGAGCCACTTGTCGACCCTAACCCGGACAAGTTTTCAAAAGTGTTGGGGATGCAATATAAGGGGTCCAATGCCAATGGGAAAATATGGATTTTTGTGGAGGAAGGGATGGACTTTGAGGTGGTGGATGACTCGGAGCAGCTTTTGCTTGGGCAGTTCACTTGCCCCCGGATCCCAACACCCATTTTGATCTCGGCCGTGTACGCTAAATGCTCGAGAGGCGAGAGGCTTGCACTGTGGGAAAAAATGAGGGAGCTGACCCAAATCTCGGAAGGAATGCCGTGGTTTATCGGAGGGGATTTCAACACAATCCTCTCCGCGAGAGACAGAACGGGGAGTGACACAAACCGTCTGGCCAAAATGGTGGACTTTGCTGAGGCTATTGAAGATTGTGGTCTTTTGGATCCAGGGTATGATGGATCTGACTTTACATGGGCCAAGAATGGACTTCTGGAAAGGTTAGACAGGGTGCTGATTAGTGAGGTGGCGTCTCAATTGTTCGATGCAATACGAATCACGAACCTTCCTCGTATTGCATCGGATCATGGCCATCTCCTTGTCCGATGCAAGATGCCTAATACCCCCGTGGGAGGTAAAGCTTTTCGGTTCCAAAACATGTGGGTACGACATGAAGGATTTAGCGATTTGGTGAGGGAAGATTGGGGGGCCCCCACGGAGGCGACGGGTCTCCTCAACTTGAAGCTCAAGCTAGCTAGGGTCAAGAGAACTTTTAAACGATGGAATAGAGAGGTATTTGGGAATATACACGCCAACCTCAAATCCTGTGAAGAAAGCATTGCGATGGCCCAAGCGGAGTTCGAAGATGACCCCTCGCCCCGGAATAGAACGGAGGTCAACAAACAAATTGCGGAGTACATCCTCCTTCTTAAGATGGAGGAAGACTTCTGGCGTCAGAAGGCGGCACTACGTTGGCTGGAAGATGGGGATAAAAACACCAGATTCTATCAAAGCTGGGTGAAGCAGAAGAGGGTTCGGTTACGTATACACAAGATCAACGTTAATGGGTGTGAACTCACGGAGGACTCGGCCATCCAAGCGTCGGCGGTTGAGTTTTATCAAAACCTACTTGCCCCAAGCAACCCGGAACCCACGGACCCGGACCTTAGCCTCCTACTCCGACTTCCTCCCTCGGAAAGTTTTCGTGCCCGATAAGCTCCAAAGTATTGGACTTGCTTCAGTCTCAAATGGAATACCAGCAATCTACTTCTCGGGGCTGGAAATCCAAAAGCTTGCCGAAAATGAAGGGCACGCTATCGTAGGTAAATTTTCACACTCTATCCCAACAGCCGAACAAATTCAAAAGGCTCTGACTAACATTAAATTCCAGTGTGGATTTACTTGGAAATATATTAACGCCAAACATATTCTCATTCAATGCGAGGATTTGGCAGATTATGCTAGGCTTCTTGTTGGCCCGAAAGGTACGCCGGTGTGGTTTATCGATCGTCATCCAATGAGGGTCTTCAAATGGTCTCTGGACTTCGATGCTTATTGTGAGTCACCGATTGCAGCGATCTGGTGCAACCTAATTGGCCTCCCGATTCACTTGTTCGATCAATCAGCCCTCTTCGCCATTGGCAAGCTCCTAGGGACGCCGATCCAAGTCGACCGAGCCACCGCGAATAAGTCAAGGCTGTCTTTTGCGCGCATTTGTGTTGAGATTGACATCACTAAGCCACCCCCCGAAGAAACCATTCTAGGCATTTGCGGAAGAGAGCTGGTACAACAAGTGCGGTGGGATAAGATCCCAGCCTACTGTCGGGAGTGTAAACACGTCGGACACTCAAGCAATGTGTGCTATGCAGTAGGGAAGACCGAAAGGCCCCCGAAGAGGAACTACAGTAGTGCAACTCTGCCGAGGGCAAATCAAGAAGGAAATGGTCCATCCGAATTGCAAGCTCAAGTGAAGGCCAAGCCAATTGTTAACAATGAGTGGAGATGCCAAGGGAGAAACAAAGGAAAAGGCACTTGCTCGAAAACTAGACCGACTGGGGAGAAGAGTTCTGAGTCGGAGTGGGAGGGGCCGGATATCGTAGGCGACCCGCATGAAGATGTAGAGATGGACAATAGCCAACATGTTACTAGCTTGGTGAGAAGGGAGGGAGGCGCCACCAAGTTCTCCAAGGGCCCGGGCCGACCCAACACGAGGGAAGGTGAATCATTGGATGAGACGCGTGAACATGGTGACACACCTCGCCGTGGAGATGAATGGATGGGAAATGTCATGAGCACAAACTTGTACTACTCGCTCATGGCAAATGGGGAGTTCGATGTTGATGGATGTGGAGAGATGGATGCGGTGGAAATGGATATCCAAAGCCTCGGTGAGCATGCCGCGGACATCCCCTTGCCAATTGACGCCGGAGATCACACGAGGGAGGAAGAACAACGGATTGTTATATTTCAAGGAGGGCCTTTATACCTTCCGGGTATGAACCTAACTTGTTAATCATGTCTTGTAATTTCATGTTTTGGAATGCTAGGGGAGTCGGTAATGTGCCGACCCAGAATGTTCTAAAAAGACTAATTAAGTGTTATAATGTTATGTTTCTTGCAATAATGGAGCCACTTACCAACCCCGACCCGGATCGATATTCAAAGACGTTGGGGTTAAAATTCAAAGAGTCAAATATGTCCGGTAAAATATGGATCTTTGCCGAGGAAGGAACCAATTTTGATATTGAGGAGGATATAGAACCAAGTCCTAACATGGAAAGCTAACTTCACACAGCATGGCGAATCATATCTACATCTCGGCGGTCTATGCTAAGTGTACAAGACTAGAACGACACCCTTTGTGGGATAAAACGAGGGAGATCTCAAATCAGGCGGAAGGAACACCTTGTTTGATTGGAGGGGATTTTAACACGATTCTCGCTCACGATGACGGAATTGGTAGTTGTACCAATAGGCAGGCGGAGATGATTGATTTTGCCGAAGCCATTGAAGATTATAGGCTTCTCGACCCGGGGTTTGATGGCGCGGAGTTTACTTGGGCCAAAAATGGGCTGTTCAAAAGGCTTGATAGGATGTTTGTTAGCGAGGCATGGACCAACGCTTTCGAGGCTACAAGGGTGACTAATCTCCCAAGGATCTCCTCGGATCACGGACCGATCCTTGCTAGGTGCAAGATGCCGAGGCCTTTTCTTGGGGGTAGTGCATTTCGGTTTCAAAACATGTGGGTCCGGCACGATGGGTTCATGCCGCTGGTACAAGATACTTGGGATCAGCCGACGGGGGCGAGTGGGCTTCTGAGTCTCCAAATTAAGCTTGCCAGGAGCAAGAAGGCACTAAAGGCTTGGAATAAAGAAGTTTTTGGCAATATTCATGCAAACCTCAAAGCGATGGAGGAAGGGATTGAGCAGGCCCAAGCCGAATTTGAGGCTGATCCAACGCCCCAAAACAGGACTGAGATCAACAAGAACATTGCTGAATACATTCTCTTATTCCGGATGGAGGAGGACTTCTGGAGGCAAAAAGCGGCTCTAAGGTGGCTTGCGGATGGAGATAAAAACACCAGGTTTTATCAAAGCTAGGTAAAGCAGAAGAGAGTTAGCCTCCGCATACACTCCATTAATGCAGATGGCCGGGTGATTGCGGATGAAACAGAGATAAGAAACTCAGCGATTGAGTTCTTTCGGAGCCTCCTTGCAGCGGACACCCCTGAGCTTGAGGAACCGGATCTTGATATAATTCAACAACTCCCCCCCTCAACGGACCTAGAGGAACTACACAAGCCACCAGACCCCGAAGAGGTGAAGAAAGCGCTGTTTGACATCTCCGGGGACAGTGCACCCGGTCCGGACGGCTTCTCGGCCGTCTTCTATCAATCTTGTTGGGGGACCATTGGTGCGGATGTGGTGGAAGCTATACAACAGTTTTTTCGAGGGGCTTATCTCCCCCGAAGCGTCACGGCCACAAATATTGCCCTTATCCCGAAGAAGGCCTCGCCCGAGACGTGGGCCGACTATCGACCCATAAGCCTATGTAATGTCCTCAACAAGATCATCACAAAAGTACTTACTGCTCGATTTGCTCCCTTCTTGCCCCAGGTTATTTCCCCGAACCAGAGTGGTTTCTTGAAGGGTCGGCTCATACATGACAACGTTCTACTCGCCCAAGAGATGTTCCACGAGTTAGCAAGGTGTTCCCCAGCACCGAACGTGGCAATTAAGATCGATATGGCTAAGGCTTACGACAGGGTCCAATGGAGTTTCTTGCTCAAGGTTCTTCGGCGCATGGGTTTTCCGGACGCATGGATTGGCCTTATTAAGAGATGTACTGGTTCATGCTGGTACTCAGTTCTTATTAACGGCGCTCCCGCCGGGTTCTTCAAATCAACCCGGGGGCTCAGACAAGGAGGCCCCATCTCATCGGCATTGTTCATGATTGCCGCGGAGTATCTTTCTCGGGCCCTCGACAAGCTCATTCTAGGCAAGAGGAGATGACCTTCAAAGCCTCCAAAAATTGCATGCAAATCAGCCACCTAGCCTATGCCGACGACATTATTATCTTCACACAATCAGCTTCACTCCCCTTGCGCCGGCTCAGATCGTGCCTAGACGAGTATGAGAGAGTCTCCGGGCAACTGATCAGCATCGCCAAAAGCAACTTCTATATTGCCGAAGCACAAGAGCAATGGGCGCAAGAAATTCAAAGAGTAGGAGGCTTTGCGCGCGGGACGTTCCCTTTCCTCTACTTGGGAGTTCCCATCTACCGAGGAGTCAAACGCACGGAAATGTTCATGTTCATTCGGGAGAAGATTGCTAGGAGAATTTCCGGATGGGCGCATCGACACTTATCACTTGGGGGGAGGCCTACCCTAATTAAGAGCACCCTTGAGGAGGTTCCTATCCACATTTTCCAGGCTATTGAGCCGACAGCTGGTGCCCTTAAGCTCCTCGATCAACAAATGGCATGATTTTTTTGGGGCTCAATGTATGAAAGAAAACGGACTCACTGGATCAGTTGGGAGCAAATGTGCCTCCCCACCAATGAGGGAGGGCTCGGCATCCGTAAGTTCACTGAAGTCCTACGAGCCTTTAACATCAAATTGTGGTGGCGCTTTCGAGAGCAGAGTTCCTTGTGGGCACGTTACATGATGCACAAGTATTGCGCCTCATCATCGCCCCTCTCCCCAAGAACCTCGGGAAGAAATAGCCCAACGTGGAAGAGGTTGGCCAAAGCTTGGGCCCATGCTCACCCGCACATCCGATGGCTAGTTGGGCATGGAAGGATTTACTTTTGGGACGATATTTGGCTTGGAAACGAACCTCTCAGGGGGCTATGCCTTGATGAGCGGGCAGCCCGGTGACGACCGTCTCAGAGTTCATTAATGACGGCGAGTGATCCGCCCCTAAGCTACAGGTAATTCATGATCAAGCTGGCTTTCCACAACAGATCATTGACCAAATATTTAAAACTCCGATCTTAGCTGGGGAGCCGGATATCCCGGGATGGACGCTCTCCCGGCGAGGAGACTTCTCGTTAGCAACTTGGGAGACGACCCGAACACCTAGGCCCATCATCCAGGGACTCGAGGATATTTGGAAGGCTGGTCTCACTACCACTATTGCCATCTTCAATTGGAGACTAATGTCTAATCGAATCCCTGTCGACGCAAAGCTCCAATGGCGCAAGATCGAACTTGCATCTAAATGCCAATGTTGCCCTCATCGGCCAAGCACCGAGTCCCTCCAGCACATCTTCATTCAAGGCGCTGGTGCGATTAGAGTAAGGACGGAATTCGACGGATGGTTTGAAGGCCTGTGCCCTCCCCTCGGGATGAATGACACCATACCATCAAGAATTGAAGTGTGGGCGTGAAGATCGCAGCAGCCGGAAAGGAAGCACCTCAGCCGAGCCATGCCTTTCCTAATCTTTTGGTTCCTTTGGGCAGAGAGAAATAGAAGCCGACACCAAGGCACCCGATTCAGGACGAGTAATGTGATTTGGTGAAGGGGTTGGCAGCGGAAGCGTGCACGAGATCCGATCACATAAATTTGATCTATTTAGCAAATATTATTTAGATAAATTCTATTCACGTAATTATCACATGTATTATGCTCATAACTTGAATTAAAACATGCTTTAGCATATAAAATCCCTAAAACTTGCTCACTACGGAATTAGCCAATTTACCTCGTTGATTCAATCAAGAATCGATGATGGCTTGCTTCGTCTCCACGTGAAGATCTTCAGTACTCGACCTCTGATCTTCTGACTGGTGTCCCGGACTGTATAATGATATTTGTGTGGTCAAATCTCACCAGAATACTAGGACTCGAATAATGAAGACAGAACTCAGCTCACGGAGGGAGCAATTTTCGAATTCTCTCTCTCTCTCTAGAGGGGGACGAAAATTGTAGCACATACAAATTTTCGGTCTCCTTTATTCTCCTATTTATAAAGTCACATATTGGGCCCAGTCAGGGATCTAAGGAAGAATTTGGACATGGCCTCACCCAATTAGCTTTTTACTAATTAAATTGAACCCACAATTTAATATAAGTTTATATTGGAATATTACAAGCAGCCACTACAGAAGTAATATTGCACTGCCTTTCCAAATCCGAAATCACAAGTATTTCGGGTTTCCTTTTATTTGTTTAATTCATTTCTCGTGCTTAAGATATAAACATCCATTAATTAATTAATGTCTGCTATGGACTTAATTAATTAACATATTTTATTCTCCAAGAGTGGACTTAGCAAGAAACTCTTATTTATTATTCATAGAGTAATTAAACTCCAACTAGCTAGGTTCCGAATAATAAAACCTCGTTTCGAGCTCCTCTTGTGGATGTTATCAAACGAGACTCTCCTCGCGTACGATTCAACATAATAGCAATCCTAGCACCGCTAGACAATGATCACCACTACCCAATATATCAGGATCGTTGGGTGACGAAAAACCCGCACCTTGGGTAAGTCAAAGTAGTAGATACTCGATATCGTATGCTCAATGCTAATGTACATTGATTAAGAAATTAATTATCAAGACCTCGTCTTTCAGTAGATAGCATAAAGACTCGTCTTGCTGTTAGATCCATTCAGTGCTATACCACACCTACGTCATCATATTTCAATAAGGCTTAGAAATAATCGGACTGACATTGCAACCTTTCACGATAGGTAGTCTAGGTCTATCTGGGTTGTGAAATTCTTGTTTTTCTTTGTTCAGAACTGACCGCGTACCTTAAATTGAGCGCAGCCCACAACCGGTCTACTAGAACAAAGACTTAGACTTATGTTACGTTCGCTTATACATTTAAATATGCAATAAACATCCATTAAATGTAAAACATAACAACATTATGACAAAAATAATCTGTTGCATTCATTGGAAAATAATTATTAGAGTTTTACAGTATTCAATCACTCGAAAGGTGATTTCTAGTATACAAGCCCTAACAATCACCCACTTATACTAAAAACAGCTTTCGAGTATACAAAATAGTGTGCACACGTCAAATTTCTCCCACTTATACTGAAAGCGAGTTGAGGTCTTGAATGAGTCGAACTCCCATCCCTTCAACGTGGCCCTCGAACGGTTTTACCGCCAATGCCTTTGTAAAAGAATCTGCCAGGTTGTTCTCTGATGCAATCTTGACCACTTGTATGTCTCCTCTCTACACTATATCCATTATGATAAGATACTTCCGCTCTATGTGTTTGCTCGCTTTGTGAGCTCTTGGTTCCTTCGAATTTGCCACAGCACCAGAATTGTCTTAATAAACCGCGATGCTCTTGGGCAGATTCGCAACCACACCTAAATCCATTAGGCCATACTGCCTCTTTTGCAGCATCCGAAGCGGCCACATACTTGGCTTCCATGGTCGAGTCCGCGATGCATTTCTGGTTCACACTCTTCCAAATTACGGCTCCACCTCCTAAGGTGAACACATATCCTGAAGTAGATTTTCTCGAGTCCTGATCAGCTTGAAAGTCTGAGTTAGAATATCCCGAAGGACAGAGCTCGACTGCATTGTAAACTAGAGCATAGTCCTTAGTCCGTTTAAGGTACTTGAGTATGTTCTTTACGGCAGCCCAATGTCCTTGGCCCGGATTCGACTGATATCTTGCCACCATGCTAACAGCAAAGCAAATATCAGGACTCGTACAAAGCATAGCATACATGAGACTTCCAACTGCCAAAGCATATGGAATTCTTCTCATTGCTAGTATCTCAGACGGCGATTTGGGGCACATCTCTTGAGATAGATGGATGCCATGACTAAAAGGTACTGTTTCGAGGTAAGGTTCTTGAGATAAGCACAACATCTTCTTTTCTCGATTCCAATGAACCTTGATCCCGAGGATGTGTCCCGCGTCTCCTATATCCTTCATCTCGAACTGGTTTTACAACCAAGTTCGTACTGATGACTACATCTTTTTATTGTTTCCAATTAGAAGAATGTCATCTACATATAAAACTAAGAACACTACATTTCCCTTTTCAACCTTCTTGTACACACAGCTTTCACTTGGGCATTTTTCGAATCCAAACTTGCGAACAGTTTGATCGAAACACTGGTTCCATGATCTAGATGCTTGCTTAAGGCCATAAATGGCCTTCTTAAGCTTCCAAACCATGTGTTCCTTGCCCTTTATGGCATAACCTTCGGGTTGTTCCATGTAGATGGTCTCCTCAAGACCGCCGTTTAGAAACGCAGTCTTAACGTGCATCTGCCATACATCTCAATCCATATAAGCTGCTATACACAATAGTATCCGGATCAATTTGAGCATGGCCACTGGGGAGATGGTCTCGTCGTAATCGACACCTTCCTTTAGGGTATACCCCTTAGCCACTGGTCTTGCCTTGAAGACTTTAACTCGTCCAACGGGTCCACATTTACGTTTATATATCCACTTGCTCCCAATGGCAGTACAGCCTTCGGGTAGGACGGACAAATCGTAGACGTCTTTGTTTATCATAGATTGTAGTTCCGAATCAATTGCTTTCACCCATTCGCAATGATCGACATCTGCCTGTGCTTCCACAAACCATAGATTCACCCAAACCAATGTATCTTTCGGGCTCATGTGAGACCCTCCCACTGCGGCGCGGCACTACAATTCTTGGAATAGAAGTTGAAGTTTCTGGAATTATTTGTACACTTGGTTCTCGTTCTTGCTTAATGGAATTTGTGACAGAAGTTAGCTCATCAAGAGCCACTTCACTGCTGGGTTTATGATTCATTACATAGTCTTCCTCTAAGAATGTGGCATGAGTGCTCACAATTACTTTCTTATCTCGGAGACTAAAGAATTCATAAGCTTTCTGATGAATCGGCGAATTTTTGATGGTGATGAATGCAGGAAGATGCAGATCACGACACAGAGATTTTACGTGGTTCAATTTACTGAGGTAAATCTACGTCCACGGGAAAAAATGAGGGCAGAGTTGTATTGCTTGATCTGTTTTCTACAGCTTACAATACAGACTTGCTATTTTGTATTTGATCTCTAGAAAGCGAGAGAGTCTAACCCTATCTATTTGATCTAGGTTCTATTTATACAAAGGACCAAGATCGTGGCATGCAGCACCATTTACTAGGTAGTGGATGTCGTGGAGATCGTGGCGATCTTGCATGGGTCCACTATCCTGCATGAGTTAACGACTGCTTGACACCACTAAATAGATCGTGGGTGTAGTGGAGGTGGAAATCCTGCATGAGTCCACTATCTCCTAGTTCGGTCGAATACTGAGACCGAACTGCTGAATTATTGCCGAGCAGCTTTTGCCGATCTGAGAGTAGAGCTTGATGCCGACCTGAGAGCAGAGTTTGATTGGTTGGCTTTTACCGAGCTGTAGGCTGGGGCCGAACTCTTTGGTTGTGCCGAACTGAACTCTTTAGTCATGCCGGACTGATACTCTTTAGTCATGCCGAACTGATACTCTTTCTTGGGCTTTAGGCTGATGGGCTTTACTGCTGTTGGGCTTGTTTAGTACGTACTCCATCACTACCCCCCCCCGGAAAGCGAAGTGAATCACTTCGGCATTCTGGATAAAGGTACGGGGTAAGTTGATGTTTGTCCTCGGTCTGATGAAGTGAACTCTTCTTTGACCGGACTTGGTTTGCGTCCTAATTTGGCGAGTTTTATCGCTCGGATCGAACTTTCCGTTGTCCTAATTTGGGGATCGGACTTTCCCTTCTCCTAATTCGTCGAGTTTTATCGCGTGGATCGGACTTTCCCTTGTCCTAATTCAGGCAAGTTTTATCGCGTGAATCGGACATTTGTTGCAGTTCGTTTCAGACGAAGTGCTTGATTTTTAAGCCGAATTGTGGTCTTGTATCCTCTTTAGAAGCTTGGACTTCACAATCGTTGGCTTATTGCAGTTCGTTTCAGACGAGCTGCTTGTTTAAGCTGAATTGTGGTCTTGTATCCTCTTTAGAAGCTTTGACTCACAATCGTTGGCTTGTTGCAGCTCGTTTCAGACGAACTGCTTGTTTAAGCTGAATTGTGGTCTTGTATCTTCTGTAGAAGCTTTGACTCACAATCGTTGGCTTGTATATGTTCTAAGAAGGGGATCAGCCTTCGAAGAACAAGATACCTCAGTAACATTTGTAAGAGACGACACGCACAGAGACAGACAAAACACACAGACAAAACGCATAGAGACAAATAAAGACCAAGTAAACCAAATAAAGCACATTGACTGAACAGGACTCAAGACTGACGGACCGGACTGTCTCTTACAAATGGAACTTTTTGAGGTTGGAAATGTGCCATGTTCGGGGTACCTGTTCTCCTGACATGTGAGCCAATTTGTAAGACCCTTTGCCGAGGACTTCTGACACCCGATACGGACCTTCCCATGTGGGTTCGAGCTTGCCCAGCTTTTCTGCTCGGCTTACTTCGTTGTTTCTCAAGACGAGATCTCCCACTTGAAATTGCAGCTTCTTCACCCTTTGGTTGTAATACCGGGCTACTTGCTCCTTGTACTTGGCTGCTTTTATGCATGCCAATTCTCTTCTTTCTTCGGCAAGATCTAGCTCGGCTCTCAGTCCGTCGTCATTCATTTCTGAGGAGAAATTTAGAGTTCGGGGACTGGGTACGCCGATCTCCACCGGAATTACGGCTTCAGTGCCGTACACCAGACTGTACGGAGTTTCACCGTTGGAGGTTGTGGGTGTAGTTCGGTAGGACCATAGGACTTGAGGGAGATTTTCTACCCATTGTCCTTTGGCTTGTTCTAACCGAGCTTTTAACCCTTTCACCAGGATACGATTTGTTACCTCCGTTTGTCCGTTTGCTTGTGGATGAGAGACCGAAGTGAACCGCTGTTGAATATTCAGCTCTTGGCACCAATTCTTGAACGTCTTGTCGGTGAACTGAGTCCCGTTATCCGAGATGAGGATGTGGGGTATGCCAAATCGGCACACTATGTTCTTCCAGACGAAATCCAATGCCTTTGAGCTCGTTATCGTAGCTAATGGTTCAGCTTCCACCCACTTCGTAAAGTAGTCCACGGCAACGATTAGGAATTTCATTTGCCGAGGAGCTTGAGGAAGTGGTCCCACTATGTCTATGCCCCATTGCATGAAAGGCCAAGGGCTCTGCATAGTGGATAGATCGGTCTGCGGCATCCTTGGGATATTTGCATGGATTTGGCACTTCGGGCAGGTCTTGACGAGCTGCACTGCTTCTTGTACCAAGGTAGGCCAATAATATCCCCATCTTAGAACTTTTTTAGCTAAAGCTCTAGCTCCGATGTGGCTGCCGCACGATCCTTCATGAACTTCTCTGAGGATGTAGTCCGTCTCTTCTGGTCCTACGCACCGCAATAACGGCTAGAGGTAAGACTTTCTAAAGAGGACTCCTTCATGAAGTTCGTACCGAAGTGCTTGGAACGTGATCTTCCGAGTTTCTCTCTTATCCTCGGGCAATTGTCCTTGATCCAGATACTGCAAGATCGGCGTCATCCAGTTCGGCGAGCTGGATACTGAATGTACCTCAGCTTCATCAATGCTTCGATGCATTAATTCTTCCGCCTTTGAGCTCGGATCTGAGGCCAACTTACTTAAGGTATCTGCTCGGCTATTTTCCGCTCTGGGAATGCGGATTATCCGAAAATAGGAGAAACTTCGGCTGATGCTTTGCGCTTTGTCTAAATACTTCTTCATTCTCTCGTCACGAGCTTCACTTGTACCCAACATGTGATTTACTATGACTTGTGAATCACAATGGACTTTGAGAGATTTGATGAGCAGACTTTGCGCTAACTGGAGTCCGGCCAGGAGGGCTTCGTACTCGGCTTCATTATTAGTAGTGGGGAATAGGAACCGAAGTGAGTAGGTTACCTCGTGTCCGTCGGGAGCGACAAGTAAAATACCAGCTCCACTTCCCATCTTGTTTGAAGCTCCATCTACGAATCCGCTCCAGCAGTCCGGCGGCTCTACTTCGGATTCCAAGGGCTGTGCTAGTTCGGCATTGGCAGAATTCTTCTGTTCGGCAATAACAGGAATTGCTTGATCGAACTTTGCTTCTGTAAGAAAATCTGCCAAGGCTTGTCCCTTGATGGCTTTCCGAGGTAGATACTCGATTGAGTGTTCTCCCAGCTCTATGGCCCATTTGGCGATTCTGCCTGATGCTTCTGGCTTGGTCAAAACTTGCCGAAGAGGCAGATCGGTTAAGACGCATACCTTGTGAGCATAGAAGTATGGCCGCAGTCTCCTTGCTGCATTTACTAACGCCAGAGCAATTTTTTCCAGAGGTTGATACCTTGTTTCTGGACCTCTTAATGCTCGGCTTGTAAAGTAGATGGGAAACTGCTTTAGGCCTTCTTCTCGTACAAGCACCGCGCTAATGGTTTGATCGGATGCCGCTAAGTATAAGAATATTACTTCGGCTTCGGTTGGAGCAGAGAGAATAGGAAGCTCGGCTAGATAACTTTTGAGCTCGTCAAAGGCCTTTTTCTGCTCGGCTCCCCACTCGAATTTTGGTGCCTTTTTCAACACTTTGAAGAACGGCAGTTGCTTTTCGGCTGCTTGGGAAAGGAATCGATTCAGTGCGGCTAGACATCCGGTTAGCCTTTGCACGTCATGTATGGACTTCGGCATTGCCATGTTCTGAACGACTTGAACTTTTGAGGGGTTTGCCTTGAGTCCGTCCTTTGAAACCCAACAACCCAGAAACTTTCCCGAATCTACCAAAAAGGTACACTTTTGGGGATTAAGTTTGAGGTTGGCTTTCTTGAGCACGTTGAGAGTGGACTTGAGGTTGTGCTCGTACTCCGAAGTGCTTTTGCTTTTGACAACTATGTCGTCGACATACACTTCAACCTGTTTTCCGATTAGGTGCCGAAAAAGCTTGTCTACCATCCTTTGATAAGTGGCTCCGGCATTCTTTAAACCGAATGGCATCTTTTTATAAGCGAAAATGCCGAAATCGGTAATGAAAGCTGTTTTCGGAGCGTCACTCTCATCCATCAACACTTGGTGATATCCTTTGTATAAATCAAGAAAACAGAAAATTTCGAAGCCGATCAAAGCTTCTACTTTTTTATCTATATTCGGAAGGGGATAGCAATCTTTAGGACAGTGCATGTTTAGATCGGTAAAATCTATGCACATCCGCCATCCTCCTTCTTTTTTCTTGATCATCACAGGATTGGCCACCCAAGAAGGATATTTCACCTCGAATAGTACATCCGCTTTTAGCAATTGGCGGACTTCGTCATGGATGACTTGGCTTCTTTCTGCCGCAAAGAGTCTTTGCTTCTGTTTTACTGGCCGGATTGAAGGATCAATATTTAACCGATGAGTGATTACCTCGGGGGGCACTCCGGTCATGTCCAACGGAGACCATGCAAAGACATCTTTGTACTCCTTGAGGAGCTGAATGGTCTTTTCCCGGAGTAGAGGCGTTCCTGCGAAGCCGATCTTGACCGTTCTGGATGGATCATCTTCGTATAACTGAACGGTCATTGAGTTCGGCTCTGAAGTGACTTCGGTCATCTCGCTTGCCTCTGACTCCGGTTGCTGTGATTGCTATGCTTGATGGTGCCGAACTGATTGTTCGGCACTTTTAAGCGCAATCTGCAGACATTCTTTTGCTCTCTTTTGATCACCTCGGATGACCGCTATCCCACCTTTAGTGGGGATCTTGATGGTGAGGTGATAAGTAGAGCAAACGGCCCGAACTGTGTTGAGCCAGTCTCTCCCCAGGATGATGTTGTACGGGGACCGAGCTTTCACCACAAAGAACTCGATCATCGTATTGGAGCTTGTAGGCGCTTTTCCCACCGTGATCGGAAGGCTGATAATACCTTCAGGGCGGGTGTCCTCCTGGGCGAAACTTTTCAGAGGAAGTGGAGCCGGACTGAGCCGAGCTGGATCCACTTCCATTTTATCGAAACATTCTTTAAAAAGAATGCTGACTGACGCTCCTGTATCCACAAATACTCTGTGGATCAGTTTGTTTGCCACTCCGGCTTGAATGACAATAGCGTCTTGATGAGGAGAGATGGCTGGGACGGGATCGGCATCTGAAAATGTAATCACTTCGTCTTTCTTCAGCCTTTTATGTGTTGGCTCCTCTTGATTGGAACCTCTGCGTTCTGCTTTTAGGGACGACTTAGTCTTCCCGGCAGGGAGAGCATCAATAGTCAGGATTACTCCATCATATTGCGGCTCGTCGTCGTCTTCGGGATCCTCATGCCTTTTCGGATCCTGAGGATTGCAGTTCGCACCTCTCTGTCTTTTGTTCTTTTTCGGCTGCTTGCTTTGGTATTTTTTTAACGTTCCTGTTTTCACAAGAACATCAATACCTGCAGCCAAATTTCGGCACTCCTCGGTATCGTGACCGTGGGTTTGATGGAAGGAGCAATATTGATCCTGAGGTCGCCGCACGGCTGATTTCGTCATCCGCTTTGGTCTTTCGAACATATCGGAATGTAGTTCGAAAATTTCCGTTCTTGACTTGTTCAGCGGTACGAACTGAGCGGGCGGCTTCTCGGGATTGAGACGGGGTCCCAATCTGTCTTGCACCGGAGCCCTTTGAATTCTTTCAAATGGAGTCCGGCGAGGATGCCCCTGATCGCTATGATCGGGCTTCCTTCTGTCTCCTCGGGACGATGAGCTGTCTAACGACCGTTTGCGACGGTCTGCCTCATCGGCCCGGGAGTACTGGTCCACAATGTCCCACATTTCCTGAGCTGTCTGCGGACCGCACTCAACGAGCTTCCTGTAGAGAGCTCCGGGCAGGATTCCATTTTGGAATGCCGAGATGACAAGCAGATCGTTGAGATCGTCTACTTGCAGGCATTCCTTGTGGAATCTTGTCATAAAGTCGCTGATTTTTCGTCGCGACCTTGACGAATGGAAAGCAGCTGAGCCGAAGTGATCCGGGCTTCCGCTTTCTGAAAGAACCTCCTATGGAATGCATCCATTAGATCTCGGTAGGATCTAATGCTGCCTTGAGGAAGGCTGTCGAACCACCTTCTGGCGTTCCCGATAAGCAGCTCGGGGAACAGCTTGCACATATGGACCTCATTGAGACCCTGGTTCGCCATATTATATTGATAGCGTCCCAAGAAGTCATGAGGATCCACTAGCCCGTCATAAGTCATTGACGGTGTCCGGTAGTTCCGCGGCAAAGGAGTTCGGGTGATATCGTCCGAGAACGGAGTCTTAATGCTCCGTACATGGCGAACCCGATATTTCTTCGGTACGGAGGAGATGGAGTTCTCCTGTGGTTCCGGTACCGAGGAGGAACAGGAACATGTCGGGGTTGAGGATTCTTTCTCCTGGAAGACACGTCACTACTGCGGTAGTGACTTCATGTCTGGATGAGGAGGGAGAATCCGCCGTTGTCTTCTCCAGTTGTTGGCTCTTCTGCAGGAAGGTTAAGAACTCCTCCTGCTTCTCGGCCAAGAACAGCTTGACAGCTTCATTTAAATCGGGCTGCTGGGAAGACTCGGTGCGATGACTCCTGGAGTGGCTTGTTCCTCCTTCGTGAGAACCGGAGGTAGATGTCTCCCGAGGCCGTTTTCAGACCTGCGAGCTGGACTAGCTTCCTCACGGTGATCACGAACGGTATTACGGGTGTATGTGATCTGGTATGCATTTTTTTGGGGTGGAAAAAGGGTCAAAAATTCGCTTTATCACAAATTTGGTTCTCTGGTTCCCACAGACGGCGCCAGTGATGAATCGGCGAATTTTTGATGGTGATGAATGCAGGAAGATGCAGATCACGACACAGAGATTTTACGTGGTTCGATTTACTGAGGTAAATCTACGTCCACGGGAAGAAATGAGGGCAGAGTTGTATTGCTTGATCTGTTTTCTACAGCTTACAATACAGACTTGCTATTTTGTTTGATCTCTAGAAAGCGAGAGAGTCTAACCCTATCTATTGATCTAGGTTCTATTTATACAATGAACCAAGATCGTGGCATGCAGCACCATTTACTAGGTAGTGGATGTCGTGGAGATCGTGGCGATCTTGCATGGGTCCACTATCCTGCATGAGTTAACGACTGCTTGACACCACTAAATAG
Source organism: Salvia splendens (assembly GCF_004379255.2). NCBI lineage: Eukaryota > Viridiplantae > Streptophyta > Magnoliopsida > Lamiales > Lamiaceae > Salvia > Salvia splendens. The sequence goes on along the minus strand of NC_056036.1, from coordinate 25,563,834 downwards.
ATCGTGGGTGTAGTGGAGGTGGAAATCCTGCATGAGTCCACTATCTCCTAGTTCGGTCGAATACTGAGACCGAACTGCTGAATTATTGCCGAGCAGCTTTTGCCGATCTGAGAGTAGAGCTTGATGCCGACCTGAGAGCAGAGTTTGATTGGTTGGCTTTTACCGAGCTGTAGGCTGGGGCCGAACTCTTTGGTTGTGCCGAACTGAACTCTTTAGTCATGCCGGACTGATACTCTTTAGTCATGCCGAACTGATACTCTTTCTTGGGCTTTAGGCTGATGGGCTTTACTGCTGTTGGGCTTGTTTAGTACGTACTCCATCACTTTCGTTACTATGGGGTATCCTATAAACAAACATACCTACGTCCTTGATCCTAGCTTAGTTGGATCCTTTCTAATACATGACCCGGGCAACCCCAAATCTTGAGATGTGCTAGATGGGCTTGCGCCCAGTCCACAACTCATAAGGAGTAGTAGGTACGGATTTTGATGGTAAATTGTCTAAAATATGGCTTGCAGAAAGCAAGGCATGTCCCCAAAACGAAGTGGGTATTTGCCGAGGAGGGAGCCAACTTCATCATTGGGGAGGATTTGGACCAAGTCCTACATGGAAGGCTAACTTCGCACCGCATGGCGAACTATATTTCCATCTCGACGGTATATGCTAAATGCAATAGATTGGAGCGACATCCCCTGTGGGATAAAATGAGGGAGATATCAACTCGGATGGAAGGAACACCGTGGCTGATTGGAGGGGACTTTAATACGATCCTTGCACACGAAGACAGGCTTGGTAGTGAAACCAATCGGCAAGCAGAGATGATTGATTTTGCCGACGCCATTGAAGACTGTAGGCTTCTGGACGCCCTCGAGGGGTAGTGCCTTCCGGTTCAAGATATGTGGGCTCAACCGACAGGGGCGAGTGGGCTCTTAAATCTCCAACTAAGATTGCTAGGTGCAAAAAGGCCCTTAAGGCTTGGAACAAGGAGGTTTTTGGCAACATTCACGCCAATCTCCAAGCAATGGAGGAAGGGATCGCGCATGCTCAAGCCAATTTTGAGGCTGACCCAACGCCGCGGAACTGGACCGAGATCAATAAAAACATTGCCGAGTACATTCTACTACTCCGGATGGAGGAGGACTTCTGGAGGCAAAAGGCGGCACTAAGGTGGCTTGCAGATGGAGATAAGAATACCAGATTCTACCAAAGCTGGGTGAAACAGAAAAGAGTTTGACTCCGAATTCACTCTATCATTGTGGATGGCAGGGAGATTGCGGAAGAAACAAAGATACGGCACTCGGCGGTTGAGTTCTTTCGGAGCCTTCTTCAAGAACTGGATGAATTAAGGCTTGAGTCTTGTGAGTCCGTGATGTGGTACAAAGAGAAGACGAAGCTATGGCATGACAAAAACCTCCGGGTCAATGAACTTCACGTTGGTCAGAAAGTTCTCCTTTTCAATCTAGCCTCAAACTGATGCCTGGGAAGCTAAAGCCCAAATGGGTAATACATTGTTGTTGGCCTTCGAGCAAACGGAGCTGTGGAGATCCAGGGAAGTGCCTCAAACTCTACTCCATTTCTTGTTAATGGTCATCGGGTGAAGGTTTTTAGGGATAATTCTGAGTTGTGTGTAGTGGAGGAAATGCCACTACGCTCACTCTCCATTATCGTCTAGTCAGTTTGGCAAGCAGTGCTCTCGATGAATTCCTGGGTCAAGTAAATTGGAATGTTTATTTTTATCTATTCACTGAACCATGGAATCTCGAGAGTGCTAAATTGAATGTGTAAATAATTTAATCGTTTTTTTAAAAATGAAAAAAATCCAAACAAAAAAAAATTCTAATCTTCCAAAATATTTTCGGAATGCCAGATTTCTTTAGGGAAATTGCTTTGTCACCTTTGAATCCTTAGCCTAGGAACCTGTGTTTCATTTTGTTGTTTTTTCTCTAAGTGTGGAATTGCGAGAGGGAAGCGTTTACATGGGGCAGAGAAATGTTAGCTTGGGAGGGAAGAGATACGGTCTCGATATTCAAAGCCCACTTTATGGGTAGGGGTACGGATGCTTACATCATGCCTGCAACTGTTCCCATTCCTACCTAAATATCTCTTTTCCCTCCTTATTCTTTGCTAAATTTTCAGATTCAGACCATGGAGAACACATCAAATGCAGGAAATCCCACCGGATCTGCCGATTCCAACACGGCAACGTTCATGGCAGAGTTGATGCAGAAGTTTGGCGGGCCGGAAGAGGCGATGAAAGCCTTCGCCCTGTTCACGTCAATAATGGGGAAGGCCACACCTGTCGCGTCGACGTCCATCACAACACCACCGCACCGCCGCAAGTTCCTGAGGATACGATTTCCCGATCGTCTACTGTACATGCAGAAGCCGACCCGTTTACTGGTGAACCCGAAAAAGAATTCGCGGTAGGCGGAGAGCAGGAACAAGGGAGAGATCTGGTTGTGGAGATGGAGCAGACGACGTTTGTTGAGGGGGAAACCCCTGTTGTCTCTGAGGTTGGTGCTGTTGAGGGGGAAAGCCGTGTTATTTCTGCTACTTGTTGTTGGTGTTGTTGAGGGGGAAACCCCTTTGGTGAGTTGGAGGGGGCGACCCCTGATATTTCTGAAGAATTTGCTGGGAGGAGAACCCCGGAAGGGATGGCGGGTGGGGATGCCCTAATTTCTGAAAAGAAGGTTGTTGAGGGGGAAACCCCTATTTATATCGAGGGGGCAACCCCTGGCTTGTCTGGGGAGGCAGAGGCTCCCGTTACTGAAGGAGTACAGGAATCCGTTGAGGATAGGGTGAATCTGATAGTGGATTTGGGCAGATGTCCCGGAAGGGACGGATTCACCGGTGAACGAACGAAAAGCCAGGAGACAGGCTCGACGGAGCCTGTTAAACGTGATAGATGATTTCGTCCCACCTACTGAAGGTGAAATACTGGGCCTAGCACCCATGGAAACCGTGGAGGATAACCCTCTTAGACCTAGCGAGGAAGGGAGTGATGGGGAGGAGCGCCGCTTGGCGGCGGAAAGGAAACGGAAGGGCAAACATGCAGCTTCTTCCTTGGTCAAGAAGACGAAAAGGCCCTCTGGTGGTAAAGCTATTGAAGTCTCCCTCCCTTCCCCGGTGAAGGTACCATATGCTAGAGAGCCGGTTAGCCCTGCTAGGTCCAGTCTGAATCTGAAGAGGAGCCAGAAGAGGAACTTAATTTCGAACCTGCCGAAGTGTGGATTACCAAAGGTTTGCTTGATGCCATGAGGAAATTTGATGACCCTAAGCGAGCGGCGACCTACAAGGAACGGAGTTTTTTTAAGGCGGACCCACACCTATGAATTACTAAGGACAATTGCAACGAACACCAGGAACACCGAGCTGCCAAAAAGTGACGGCTCGCCAAAACCAATTAGAGTACAACGATGGCCTCCCTACCAACTAGAGTGGTCATCAATGTACTCTTCACTATTCTATTACAATTAACATGGTGCAACCTTCACATCACAAAATCCAAGGTCCGTCACTTATTGAGGCCCGCAATAGGGATGCCTCCGCGATGAACGATCCCTCCCGGATCAAGTTCCTCGATGAAGCCTCCTTCTCCCGGTTGGGGAGCCCACATGAGACATTCATTGAGCAAGTGCTCGGCTCGTTCGCACTAGAGTCATCCCGATCGAATGACACCGTGGCGACATTGTCTTTCAAACGCAAATTGTCGATCCAAATGGTTGCTCATGTACCCGCAAGCTCAAGTCCATGATGAGCAGCCATCAATTCGGCCTCTAGGGCTGAGTGTGCGTCAAGGGGGGTTGAGAAGGCCGCGAGCAACTTTCCGGACCAGTCGCGTGCCACTCCTCCCCCTCCCGCTCTGTCCGGTGCCCAGTGTATGCCCCGTCCGTATTGACTTTAATCCACGGGCCTTCAGGGGGGTGCCACTTAACAGACGTCACCAGTGGTCTCGGCCGTCTTGAGGCAGGGTGGCTCGGAATACTCATGCCCATTTGCAGTCCCTTCCAGTGCTTCCGTTAGTCATGTTATTGTAAATGTACATCTAAACTTGCCACACCACATTGTACGGTTTGAATTGGACTTGCTCATGCCGGCTTCTGTTTCGCTCCGCCCAAAGGAACCACAGGATGAGGTATGGCGTTACTCGGCAAAGGTGTTTTGGGTCTTGTTGTTGCATCCGATGCGACCAGGTCTCAAGCCGATCCGGAATGGTGTCGTTAATCCGTAGGGGAGGTGCTGATCCCCCGAACAACCCGTCGAATTCCCCGCCACACACTAGTTGCTCTCTGACCTTGGATGAAGAGGTGCTGAAGGGATTCGGTGCTCGGATTCCTTGGGCAGCATTGGCATTTTGAGGCCAAGTCGATCTTCCTCCATTGGAGTTTAGTATCAACTGGGATTCGATTCGACAGAAGGCGCCAGTTGAAGATTGCAATAGAGTTGGTGAGGCCTGCCCTCCAAATGTCGTCGAGCCCTGTATCCTCGGTCTATGTGTGCGGATAGTGTCCCATGTTGTTGCTAGCGTAAATTCTCCGAGGCTAGAAAGGGACCACCTCGGCGTGTCTGGCTCCCCTGCAATGACCGGTGTGGGTTGTTAGCCCGGCCTGGTCATGGAGTTGTTGGAGCTTGGCTTCATTCCACTCGCCATCCCTGAGGAATTCTTCGACCCGGGAAGTGTGGTTGCCTCTATCATCAAAAGTAAGGCACCGAAGAGTGGAATCCACCACCCAAATGTCATCCCCAAAGTAGATTTCCCCTTTACCCACCAACCGCAACGATGTGAGGGTTC